>NC_071111.1:432500-1032500 GCF_024256425.1 Clarias gariepinus | reverse complement strand
TAAAGATAAAATAAAAAAAATTGGTTGTCTATGTAACAACCTCGGCAGCAACCTCATTTCCCCACTCATCTGTTCCAACCACTCAGCATTCACCATCACCAACCTGATCATCAGTTATCATTTGCACCTGTTTCTCACTTTTTTAGACCTTAAGATGGATGCTTTTTATGCTTGATTGATTCTTTGGTCACAAGGACTCGAAAAAAGGGAGCAAAAGTCTTAGAAGCCTGCAGAATTATTCCTCAGAACTATATTAAAAAATTAAGAATGCCTGGCTGTTTGGAAGCAACATATGAAGAAACTAGGGCAGGATTAAAACATTTTGACAGTACTGTACATAAAAAATTCTCCAGCATCACACCTCTGTTCCAAAGCCTCCTGTTCTCCCTCCTTCAGATGGTCCTAGTAACACATCAGCAGCAGCATCTCCATCTGCTTCACTGGTTTTGGGCAGTTCAGTGTCTCTGAGTTGCAGCAGTGATGGAAACCCAGCAATGCTGAACTACACCTGGTACAGAGAGAATGGAGAGCAGATAGGAACCGGAAACCATCTCACCATCAACACCACTGATTCTACACACAGTGGTTTATACTACTGTAGAGCTCAAAACCAGCACGGAGATCACAATTCATCTGTCTACCTGGATGTTCAGTGTGAGTACTTGTCTTTAAATTAAAAAAAATGTTAAAATAGTTGGGAGAATAAACAATAATTTGTATGTCTTGAAAGAGAAGATAAAGCAATTATTTGTTTTTAAAAGGTGTGTGGGGGACATTATAGCATGAACCTGGCTTATTTTACGGAGCACATACTTTTCTATTATGGACAGTATTGATTTTTTTTTCCCTCAATGTCTACTACATTAACTTTTCTGTGGCTTCAGACTGGCTGGAGTTTGGTCCACAAAGATATACATGGGCCTTTGGCACTCATAATGCTGTCTCAAATTTACTGGTATACGATTAATAATCATTTTAATCAATTAACCTGGAGATTTTGCTATTGTTTTTGTTCATTTGTGTACAGAATATGTAGATTAAAATTATAAGGAGGACGAATCTGTTTCTTTCATCACTGACTTGACTTTGGCCCAACCAATCTTTGGAATGGTAATCTTAATATAGTTGTATGGGCTTTGATCTAGATGACAAATGGTTATGGTGCTTGAATTGGGGAATAACCAGGTAGAAGAGTCAGCTGCCAAGACTTTGGCTAACCCAACCACAACATAGAGCCATTCAGTTTCTCACTTTATGTGAGACACCGCCTCTACAGTTTCGCTGCTGCGCTGGGGCCTATTGGGGCGCGGCGAGCGCGGTTGTATGCTGCCGGAACCAGCGTTGAACATTCGCACCGTGTCGGGGAGTTACCTGAAGATACGGGCCTGTCGCACAGTGCGAATAAAAGTAGGTGCAGTCATTCTTTCTCATCCATTCTTTGAGGCAGACATAGAGGATGATTGTATTTTGGGGTTAGACATTTTGCAAAGGTGGGGCGCGGTACTGAATCTCGCGGACGGCACTCTGTGCGGTAACTTCGGGTTAGCTAGGTTGCTAGTGCCCAAAGCGCAGCCGGACGTGTTAGTAGCACGCACCAGGGGGGCGGAACTTCCGGTGGACGCGCCAGGTAAACATCCGGTAGCCGACCGAGTGAGGATAATAAGTTCGCGGACATTTTCGCGGTAGACGAGCGCGAGTGCACTCATACCAACTTGGTGCAGCACACCATAGATACGGGTAACGCAGCTCCTGTGCGGCTACATCCGAGACGGCTCCCATTAGCTAAACGGGCTATCGCCGAGCAGACGCTGCGGGAGATGGCCGACTCGGGCGTCATAGAGCCAGCGTCCGGGCCGTGGTCTTCGCCGGTTGTGCTTGTGCGGAAGAAAGACGACTCGTGGCGGTTTTGTGTGGATTACCGGCGGTTAAACGAGGTAACGTGCAAAAATTCTTATCCGTTACCGCGAATAGATGATGCGCTTGAACACGTTGCGGGCTCGGCGTGGTTTAGCTCGCTGGATTTGCGTAGCGGGTATTGGCAGGTAGAACTCGCCCCGGAAGCACGTCCTAAAACGGCGTTCTCGATCGGACAGGGGCTGTGGCAATTTCGACGCATGCCATTTGGCCTATGTAACGCTCCAGCTGTGTTCGAATGCTTGATGGAGAAAGTATTGGCAGATATTCCTCGCAACCGGTGTGTCGTGTATTTAGACGATTTACTGGTGCACGGCAAGGAATTTGGGGTCGCGTTAGCTAACCTACGGGAGGTATTTCATCCGCAGAGTGACGGCCTCGTGGAGCGTTTCAACCGGACACTCACTACCCAGCTCGCCGTGCTTACCAGCGCCCGGCAGAAGGATTGGGACGAACATCTGCCCCTCGTGCTGTGGGCCTATCGCACCGCAGTGCAGGAGTCTTCACAGCTGACGCCAGCGGCGTTAATTGCGCACGCCCGTGGACCTGGTGTTTGGCCCCCCTCCACAAGTGGATTTACCTACGAAGCCGGGGTTGGATTATTTTTGTTCGCTAAGAGACAAACTGTTCCGTGTCCACGAGTTAGCGCGTAGACACTTGGCGGACGCTGGTGTTAAACAGCGCCGCGTGTATGACACCCACAGCCGGGGACGAGACTTTGCTACTGGGGAGCAGGTTTGGGTGTATTCCCCTGGAAGGAAAAGGGGGCTTTCCCCTAAGCTTATGTCTCACTGGGTGGGGCCCTGCACGGTACTGGCCCAGCTCTCTGACGTAGTCTACCGGGTGCGGTTGACGGGGCGGTCGCGAGTGGTCGTGCTCCACCGGGACCGTCTCGCTCCTTATCAGCCCAACGCCAGCGAGATATCGAACTCTGTGGAGGCCGGGCCGCCTCAGGAGGACGGTTGCAACCCTCCTTCCTCTGCAAAGAGACTCTGGCGTTCACAACGCCAGCGCCGACCACCAGCACGCCTCCTAGACTGAGTTCGCCATGATGACCGGGGACGGTCACAGCTCGGGTGGGGGCAGTGTGGCGTGGGCGGGGTTTTGATGGGCTACCATCATGCTTTGCGGGAGGGATTGTTTTGTGTTCACCCTGTTGGGAAAAGGTGTTTAAGTTAGTGGCTTCGGCCAGAGGTGTGTGTGTGGTTGAGGTGTGTTTTATGGAGGTTGGATGTGATTGTCTTGGTGTTTACTTTCTGAAGAGAAATAAATTACTCCCAGCCATTTGCATTGGGCAGCAACGTAGCTCACTCGTCTCTCCAAGTTCCTGCGTGGCGGTGAAAATCGCTACAATATTCTATGTTAAATAAACTTGTTCATCTGACCTTTTTCAGCTATCTCAATTTATCTATTTAGCGGCGCGAGCACAGTCCGCCCTGGCGATTAATATATGAGACTGCCATAGTGTTGTCCACCTGCACTAGGACATGGTAGTCTCAACTGCTGGAGGAAGTGCTTTAGGGCCTGAAATAGAGCCATGATTTTGAGGCAATTTATGTGCCGCGCAAAAAGATGGCCTCTTCAGCTCCCTTGGGCTGGACGGTCATTTAAGACCACACCCCGGCCCATGAGGGAAGCGTCTGTCGTTAGCATCTGCGACGACAAGACGAACTTAGAGTGGGACCCAGAGTCAGAAACCGGGGTCTGAACCACATAGGAAGGGTACGAAGCACCTGGCGCCTAGCCCTTATTGGGGATTGGCCCTAGAGTAAAATCCCCTGGTTCTTAGCCACAACTGAAATGCTCTCATGTGCAGAAGGTCCAAAGGTGTCACCGTGGATACAGCTGCCATGAGAGCTAAGATCTCTGAAAGTGATGGTCACTTTCTGGTCTAGCGTGATTTCCTTGACGGTGTTGAGAATGGATTCGACACGAGCGGGAGACAGCTGTGCCCGCTTACGCTCAAGTTCCATGTGACACCCAAAAATGTTGTCCTCTAAACAGGAAAGAGCATGCTTTCATGACATTGGATCTCAATCCTAGGAAACAAAGATTAGCTAGAACGACATGCTGATGTCGAAGTGCTAGCTACTGAGACTGGGCCAGCCAGTCATGTAATTCAAATACGGATGCTCTGGAGTCGTAAGAGCCAGAATTACATCCATGTATTTTGTGTATGTGAATGTATATGTATGTGCGGGTGAAAAAGCTAGACCAAATGAAAGGACCCGATACTGGTAAGCTTCACCCCCGAAAGCGAACCTCAGGAACCTCCTGTGTTGTGGCAATATTTCTATTGATTTATTTTTAGATAGCGGTAAAGCCCGCAAAATCTAAAAAATTGGACGCAGCCCTCCGTTCCTCTTGCACTTTCCGGTTTCATGGAAGTGGAGACCACGCCATTGAAACGCGGAGGGTGATGTGAGAACTGAATCCTGTAGTTTCTCTGTACAGTGCTTAGTACCCAAGGAGATATACTTGGCAGTAGCTTCCACGCTGCCAGTTTCTCAGAAAGGGGCAAAGCGGCTTGGTTAAACGGGGCGGGGGGGGGGGTGTTAGATGTTCGGTATCCTGAAACATGGCAAGAAAAAACCCAAAGAACTAACATTTTATTGGAGACTGGAGTTGCCCGAAACACCAGTGGTGGCGGAGCATGAACACCAACCTCCTGGGGATGCCAGGGAGAACACTTCATTCTTTAAAAAGCATTCTGCGTGCCTCTCCCCATTGGGGGGCCACCCCCCACGGTCCTGGGCACATGGACCTCAGGGCTTCTTTGTGAAGACAATATGCCAGTCTGACCTCCTTTGAGGCGGATTGCGTGACGCACCACAATCTTGCGAGGGGGTGCCCAGCTCAAAAACACTCTCCTTGTGTGTTTCACGCCTCGCAACAGTCAGACCCGGTCAAGACTGGGTGGCCGACAGTCCCGACTCTTGAGCAAGGCGGGGAAGGAATTTCCTGAAGGCTTGTTATATAACCTCACCTCATGAACCTAGTGGCGACCGAGTTAACGACATTGCCAAGTAGGCCGGGAGGCAAGATGGGGCATCGAGGAGGAATACACGATCCTTCTCCTTGATGCCCCTGAGATTCAACCACAAGTGCCTCTCCGCGGAGACCATAGCAGCCATAAAACGGCCAATAGCACGAGCCGTCTGCTTTGTTGCACGAAGAGACAAGTCTGTGGCCCGGTGTAAGTCCAATATGCCTTACCTTGCAGAGCCCCGCCAGTACTCAAGTCTCTCAGCAGGTCAGCCTGGTAGGCGTGCAAAACCGCCATGGTGTGCAATGGAGCACCAACCTGACCTGCTGTCTGAAAAGCTTTTCCCTCCAGGGAAGATAAAAAGTCTACACAGCTTGAAAGGAAGTAATAGCTTTTCAGGAAGGATGATGTCCCAGAAGAGAGATAGCCTGGAAGCGTCTCTTCTATCTGGGTGTCATCATATAACTCCGCGCTTCTACCTCAACTATATTTAAATAAATAAATAAGTTGATGGCAGGAAAACACGGGATGAATACAGCTTACTCCATGAAAGGGTTAACTCATATGGAGATTGCTAAGAAAAGGGGAGAGAGCGTCGTTGAGGCCCAGCCCCCGACCACCCGACAGAACCTGCCGTCTATGTTTTTATTTATTTATTTTAATTTATTTATTTTTAAGTGCTTAGAGGCTATTACCATCTCCGCGGAAGCAAAAGAGGATGTTTATCCTTGCCCATTTACAAGAAGCGCCAGGGCGCGCTTGAGAGCGGACAGAGGAATTTCCCGATCTGATGAGAACGCGAAAGAAAGGAGTTTTTAAATCCGTCTCTCACTGCTCTGCCGGATGCACGAGTTTAAGCCCCAGGGATGCGCGGCGGCTCAAGGCTTCTCAAGAAATGCGAGGCGCGCGCGCAGCACTTAATCGAAGCAGTAAAGTGTAGAGATCGCCCTCCGATATGGATTATACACACGGAGGGACATCTCGTTTAAAACTCTGCCATATCGGTGAGTTAAACACTTATTTTGCTGGTTAGACACAACACGCTCACAACTAGGTGAAGACAAGAATCTGAGGAATGTTTCTGGTCCACTCCTATTTATAACCTGCAGGTGCGTCCTATCAGAAGACGTCACCTGACCGAGGTTATAAAAGCCAAAAATTTTGCGTGTTTGATACACACATGCTTCACAACCGGCAACATGACAAGATGTTCCCATAGCGTTTTCACGCAGCATCGAGTGTAGCCTTTGAAAGGGAACTTGAAAGTCTGCAGAATTATACCTCAGGACTATATTAAAAATACACAAATGCCTTTGGAAGCAATGTATGAAGAAATGAGACTGGATTAAGACATATTCACAGTACTGTATATAAAAATTGAAATTGAAAAAAATCAGACCTCTGTTTCTAAGCCTCCTCTTTCTTCTACTTTAGATGGTCCTAGAGACACATTCGTATTAGCATCTCCATCTGCTTCAGTGGTTTTGGGTAGTTCAGTGTCTCTGAGTTGCAGCAGTGATGCAAACCCAGCAGTGCTGAACTACACCTGGTACAGAGAGAACAGAGAGCAGATAGGAACCGGAAACCATCTCACCTTTAACACCACTGATTCTACACACAGTGGTTTATACCACTGTAGAGCTCAAAACCAGCATGGAGATCACAACTCATCTGTATACCTGGATGTTCAGTGTGAGTACTTGTCTTGATATAAAAAACTTTTGTAAAAATATTTGGGAAAATAAACAATCATTTGTATGTTTTGAAAAGGATAAAGCAATTATTTGTTTTTAAAGGGTGTGTGGGAACATTATAGCATAAGCCTGATTCATCTTTAATGGTGTAGTACATGATGGGGAACTGGTTATTCAGAACATATTGGAAGATCTTTTCATCAATCAATGCTACATTATTTAATTCTATTACATTTTATTTGTATAGCGCTTTTAACAATTGTCATTTTAGAAAAGCAGCTTTACACAATCAAAAGATGTATTTAGGTTTGTATGGAATGTGAGTGTGCATGAATCAAAATGGTCAGATAGTCCCTGCTGAGCAAGCCGAGGGCGACAGTGGCAAGGAAAAACTCCCTGAGATGGTAAT
This sequence comes from Clarias gariepinus, assembly GCF_024256425.1. NCBI lineage: Eukaryota > Metazoa > Chordata > Actinopteri > Siluriformes > Clariidae > Clarias > Clarias gariepinus. The sequence continues at coordinate 1,025,497 of NC_071111.1, read as the reverse complement.
AGGAAGAAACCTCAGGAACCAGACTCAACAGGGAATGCATCCTCATTTGGGTGAAACAGAAAGCAGGAATTGATCTGCATTCATACTATGTGTTAGGTGGCAGCCACTTCACCTATAACCGTTGATGTTAATTTATGTTAATATAGAGACCAGGTAGTTATTGGAGACTCCAATACTTCTACAATGACTTGCAGGAAGTTTCAGTCCTGAACTATCGAGCAACTGCAGCCAAGTCAAGTCCTCAGAGAAAACAGCTGTCAACACAGGTCGAGGCCAGAACTGTCTTCATGGTAGAGTGAAACCGTCCCCAGACGCATCCCAAGGAGACACACGGGGCATCCATGTGACGAGATCTCCATCCAGAAGCGCAGCACCAGGAAGGGTCAGACAGGTCTGGAGGGCAGAGGGAGTCTGGATCACTGGCAGCTCAGGAACGACATGTGTAGCTCGATAGAGAGAGGGAAAGAGAGAGAGGGGGAGAGAGAATAGGAAAGGGGAGAGCAGAAAAGGAGAGATAACAGTTAGGTATGGTCGCAGGCACATAATGTATAATGTGAATGTATATTTAGTGTAGAGTGCAAACAGAGACTCCGGCAGGGCTAACTATAACAGCATAACTAAAAGAGAGATCCAGAAGGAAACACAGACATAAGGGGGAATTTGGATGTAAAGCAAACGATCACCTCACCGTCAACAAACCTGAGTGATCAATGAGAGTGGGGAAGACTGCATCTAAACATACCAGTTCACCTAATACTTTATGTCCATGAGTCCCCCAGATCTGCTCCTTTACCCAAAACAAATCCTTTTATAAAAATGCTTGATTAAATAAATGGGTTTTTAGCCTAGGCTTAAACACTGAGACTGTGTATGAGTCCCGAACACTATTTGGAAGGCTACTCCATAACTTTGTGGCTTTGTAAGGAAAAGCTCTGCCCCCAGCTGTAGTTCTCATAATACGCGGTACTGACAAGCAGCCTGCATCCTTTGATCGAAGTACCCGTGGTGGATCGCAAGACACTAGCAGTTCACTCAGATACTCTGGCGCGAGACCATTTAATGCTTTATATGTCAAGAGTAGTATTTTTAAATCAATGCGAAATTACACAGGGAGCCAATGCGGTGACAATAAGATAGGGGTGATGTGCTCATATCTTCTGGTTCTAGTGAGGACTCTAAGTGCTACATTTTAAACTAGCTGAAGCTTGTTTATGGACCTAGTTAAACAACCAGACTGTAAGGCATTACAATAGTCCAACCTAGAGGTAATAAAAGCATGGACTAGTTTTTCTGCATTGTTTAGCGACAATATATTTCTTATCTTGGCAATATTTCGGAGGTGAAAGAATGCTAGCCTGGTAATATTATCTACACGAGCTTCAAATGAAAGGCTGGAATCTATAATCACATTGAGGTCTTTTACTGTTGCACTTGATATAACAGAAAGGCCATCTGAAGTTACAGTGTGATCTAAAGTCTTACTTCTAGCTGTATGCGGTCCTATGTCTAGAACTTCTGTCTTATCAGGATTAAGCAGAAGGAAGTTAATTGGCATCCAATCTCTTATGTCCTGCACACATTGCTCAACTTTGGTAAGCTGTTTTTTTTTTCATCTGGTTTTGCTGAGACATATAACTGTGTGTTGTCAGCATAACAATGAAAACTAATACCATGCTTACAGATTATGTTGCCCAGAGGAAGCATGTAAAGGAAAAAAAAGCTGTGGGCCTAAAAGTGAACCCTGTGTAACACCAAACTCCACTAGAGAACATGCAGAATAATCACTATTTAAGTCTAAATACTGACACCGATCGGTCATGTAGGATCTGAGCCAGGAGAGGGCTGTTCCCTTAATTCCTACTACATTTTCTAATCTGTGAAGAAGAATCCCATGATCAATGGTGTCAAAAGCTGCACTGATGTCAAGTAATACAAGCATAGTTACACAACCCTGATCAGAGGCCAATAGGAGGTCATTTACTACTTTATTAGTAAATGTAAATTCAATTTACTATGAGTGCTGTCTCGCTATTTCTATGTAGATATGGGCATAGCTGCTCCACTTCTATCTTTTCCAGAATCTTAGAGATGAAGGGGACGTTTGATATTGGCCTGTAATTGAACAGCTGACAGGGGTCGAGGTCAGGTTTCTAAATAATCGGTTTAATAACTGCTAACTTAAAAGATTTTGGTCATTATTTGTACCCTTGGGTGCCCATAATGCTGTCTCCAGTTTACTTGTATACAATTGAATATTGTAATTCAGTTCACCTGGTGGTAATTTTATTGTTGTGGCTGTTTGGTGTGAAGTATATGTTGATTAAAATCACAAGTAGGATGAATCTCTGATTCTTTCATTCCTGACTTGACTTTGGCCAAACAATCTTCGGAATGCTAATCTGTATTTAGTTGTATGGGCTTTGATCTAGATAACAAATTGTGATGGTGCTTGTATAGGGAATAACCAGGATGAAGGAAGTTAGTCCAGCTCATTAAAAATACTCTTTAATTGGTGAAAGTCATTTAGTCACCTTGATAGGGTTTATGGGGTAATTTGAGCATTCCCAAAGTCTGATGCTTCCCTTTTGGGCTCAGCCAGAAGAATTTTAAGGTTGTTGTATATTTCATGGCTAGGAGACCCACTAAACCTAAAAGATACCAAAACATAAAATGATACTAACACCAAGCAGCTATGAATACACTCTTTAGCTAAACAATTTGATTTCTCTCTCTCTCTCGCTCTCGCTCTCACAGTCTCTCCTCAGGTCTCTCTCTCTTCCAGCTGTAACAGCACTCAGAATTTGATCAAGTGTTTCTGTGAGGCTCATGGAAATCCATATCCTAAACTGGAGTGGCATCTTACTGGTCACAATTTGTCAAATACCACTGAAGAATCAGTGAACAATACAACCGTAAGAAGCTTCATCTCCATCCATCAAACATTTACAACTATTCTCACTCTGCATTGCATTGGCTCCAATCGCTTGGGCTTTGCCACACAACTCTTCTATTTTGAGAAAGTGCCTCATCACTCTGCTAAAGGTTACGATATATCTATACTTTAACCTCTTTTTGATGACTGAAAACAACAGTGTCATTTTTATTTATATTGTATTTAAAAACTTACTGACATATTATTGACAAAATCTATATGTCATTCAAAAGATTGGGTTGTCTGAAGTAAAATGAACCCAAGAATATGTTTCTTGTGTGTTCACTTCATGAGTTACACATTTTGAAAAAGACTGTTATGCTATTTTTAAATGTCTTCCCGGTTGTTTGATGTAGCAAATGTACTCCAAGACTCAAAATCTCTCTAACACTGATGTCAGTTGTCACACTTTATACTGATTTGAAGAAACTGATAAGTAACAGCTGTTTAAAAAAAAGAAAAAACTGTGAGTAATAATGTAACACACAAGGGGGTGCTGCTGTGTTACATTACTCTAAATTTTAAATGGTTATTCATGTTTATATTTTCTTAGTATTATAATATTTATTACTATTATTATTCATTTAGAATCGAAATATTTGCACTATAATTGGATGTGCTTTTTAATGGAATAATAATAATAGTAATTTATAATAGTAGTAATGATAATTTAATTAATTAAATATATAACCATTTTTATAATGTAAATATAATTATAAATCTTATTATTATTATTATTATTTCTATACACTACTTCTTATTATTATTATTTTTTTGTTTTAAGGCACGGAGTAAGTAAAGACACATTAATTTAATTTCAATTCAATTTTATTTATATAACGCTTTTAACAATGGTCATTGTCTCAAAGCAGCTTCACAAAAAATTAAAGAATTCTCTCTCTTTTTTTTTTTTTAGAAAAGAAAGGAAAATATTTGGAAGTGTGTATGTGTGAGAAAAATGTGTCTAGATAATAATTAGATGAATGAATGATGAATGAAATGTCTCTGATGAGCAAGCCAAGGTTGACGGCGACGGTGGCAAGGAAAAACTCCCTGAGATGGCAATAGGAAGAAACCTTGAGAGGAACCAGACTCAACAGGGAACCCATCCTCATCTGGGTGATAACAGATAGAAATAACATCATGTGTGTTGTGCAGGTGAAAGTTCAATATAACAGAAGTTGTGTAGATTAACATGAAGTCCAGTTCAGCACAGGGGGTCAGTAGGTGCAGAGGGCAGATGGGGTCTGGATCACTGGAAGCACAGGAGCAGGATGTGTAGCTCCAGCCATCATAAAGCAGAATCCAGCTGGAGCTGGTCCTTCTCTGGATGCCTTAGAAACCTCGCAGGGTTGGCCTTTGTTTACTAAAGCTGGCACAATCTCCAGATGCCTCGGGATGGGTAGAAAAATACAGAAAAGATGGAGAGAATTAGTGTAGTTGCCATTCAGGATAGGTGTACTGGAGTATGAGGTTATGGGATGAGTTACGCATATGCCAGATTAAAGAGATGCGTCTTGAGTCTACTTTTGAATTGGTAAACCGTGTCTGCTCCCTGATCACTGTCTGGAAGGCTATTCCAAAGTTTTGGAGCCAAATATGAAAATGCCCTGCCCCCTTTTGTAGATTTTAAAATTCTGGGAATTACCAGAAGTCCGGAGTTTTGTGATCTTAAGGAACGTGGTGGATTATAGCGTATCAGAAGACTGGTTAGGTATGTGGGAGCTAAATCATTTAAAGCCTTGTATGTAAGTAGTACTATTTTGTAATTAATTCTAAACTGAACAGGTAGCCAGTGCAGGGATGATAATATAGGAGTTATATGATCATATTTTCTGGATCTAGTGAGAACCCTGGTGGCTGCATTTTGGACTAACTGTAGCTTGTTTATTGAGGATGCAGGACAACCACCTAGTAATGCATTACAATAGTCCAGTCTGGAGGTCATGAATGCATGAACTAGCTTTTCTGCATCAGATACGGATAGGATACTCCATCCGTTTGGCAATATTTCTAAGATGGAAAAAGGCTGTTTTTGTGATATTGGAAATATGATTTTCAAAAGACAAGTTACTGTCTAATATTACGCCCAGGTCTTTTACTGTTGAGCTGGTAGTAACAGTACATCCTTCTAAACGCAGGCTGAATTGTGAAAGCTGTTGTGTGCTGGTTTTAATGCTGCTGAATGTTCTACCATTAGTGTAGATCTCTCTGAGCTTATTGGGATTAATGTTTCCTGATGCGTTGCACTTTAGATGTGTTGGGCTCTTTAAGAAGGGGCTTGCCCCTCCCTTCCTGCTCTCTTATTCTGGAGTTGTTGGTCATGTTAACTACTCGAGTGTTCTTAATAAATGTTACATTCACATGTGGATATTATAATACTAATTTCTCAAACATGCAACATTGTGTCAGAATAAGGCACAAACCTTTTGCCTATGATTAAACAGTTTTTGTAGTGAACAGACTGCTCGTAAAAGTTTTTTTTTTTTCTCGTCTAAGAGTGTATACTGAGTGGCAATGTCGGATTGTTTTTGAAGACCCGGCCCACTCTCTTTCAAAGGAAATGTCGCTCTCTCATCGTCTCAGGTAAGTTGTTTTTTTCACAAATTCTGACTTGTTTAAGGGTTGGTAGAATCTGTGAAAAAAACAACTTACCTGAGACAAAGAGTATAGCAGGGGGCTCAGAACACAACCCTGTGTTCCCCTTCAGTGCTGAGAGTGAGGGAGGCTGAGACATGTCTACCCATCCTTAATGCCTTTGGTCTGCCAGTTGGGAAATTAGAGATTCACTCGCACAGAGATGAGCTGAGTTCCAGGTGCTCCAGCTTGGTGGTTAGTGTGGAGGGAATTATGGTATTAAATGCAGAGCTGTAGTCGATGTTAAAGAGCACTTGTAAACTCCCCCTTCTTCATAGTGTTCCAAATTATTATGCAAATTGGATGTAAGTGTCATAAACATTAAATGTTTGGTTTTTAAATTAAACTTATGGATGGTATTGCATCTCAGAGCTCTTCGGATCACTGAAATGAATCTCAGACACCTGTGATAATTACTTTGGCCGATAAGCCCAATAAAATGAAAAGTACTAAAAAAAGGTTGTTCTACATTATTAAGCAGGCCACAGATTTTAAGCAATATGGGAAAGAACAGGATGGCGCCGGTGAGGTCGGCTGTCGTCACGACTGCTCCGACCACCTTTTCTTTGTTTTTGTTTAAGTTAGTTTTCAGCGTTTTAAAATCGCCAAAATCACCACCATTGAGTACATTAGGTATAATAGAGACACTCTTGTAGGCTTCTATTGGTATACAATGTACTCACAATTTAACGTTTTTAACTCCGGATCCGAGCTGGCCGAGTGAGATCCTGAGAGAGAACAAAGGACCCGACGCGAAGCGGCGGCCCTGAGGTAAATGAGCCGGCGTCAGGAACAGGCTGAGAGCCCGTGCACACCGCACACATCTGCCCAGCATCCTGCTCGCCAATGTCCAGTCGCTGGAGAACAAACTTGATGACCTCAGGGCCAGGATAAAGTTCCAGAGAGACATTCGGGACTGCAATCTCCTCTGCTTCACTGAGACATGGCTGAACCCGGCGGTGCCGGACCACGCCATCCAGCCGGCCGAGTTCTTCTCGGTTCACCGCATGGACAGGACACGGGACTCGGAGAAGTCAAGGGAAGTCGATGTGTGTTTAATGGTGAACAGCAGCTGGTGCAACAGCGCGAGTGTTGTTCCTCTTACACGCACCTGGAACTACTGTCCATCATGTGTCATCCTTTTTATCTACCTCGGGAGTTCACATCGGTCATAATCAGCACCGTTTATATTCCACCACAAGCGCACACTGCCTTATGCAAGCTGCATGAGGCACTTATACAACAACAAACACAACCAGCGCTGAACTTTCATCAGCATATCACCTGCCCCACCAGGGGCGAAAGTACACTGCTACACTACGGTCAAGGATGGCTACAAGGCACAATCTCGCCCTCCGTTTGGTAAATCCGACCATGCCGCCATCTTCCTCATGCCAAAATACAAACAAAGGGAGGGAGGTCGCGCGCTGGACGGACCAATCGGTGGCCGCGTTACAGGACGCACTTGATGACGCAGACTGAGACATGTTCCGAAACAGCTCCGATGCGTCAATGTGTTTATGGAAGCGATTGTGGGATTCATCGGTAAACTAGCGGATGATACAGTGGAGAAAAAGACTATCAGAACGCTTCCCAACCAGAAGCTGTGGGTGGATAAAATCATCTGTGACGCTTTGAGATCTCGCACTGCTTCTTACAACGGGGGACTTGCGTCGGGGGACATGGACCCGTACAAAGCTGCGTCATATAACGTCCGGAAGGCGGTGAAAGTGGCGAAGCATCGCTACAGGAGAAAAATAGAGTCACAACTCCAACAGAGTGACGCTAGGAGCCTGTGTCAGTGACTAAGAACAATAAAGGACTATAAAGCACCAACATCTGGTATTATGAACGTGGACGTGACTCTGGTAGACAAGTTGAACACCTTCTATGCTCGCTTCAAAGCTGCAGCTAAAGATGCTAGCGATGCTAATGCTAGCGGCCCTAATGGCTGCAGAGAGGAAGACACTGCCAGCACCGGAAACGTGCTTATCATCACCGAGCACGACGTTAGGAGAGCCTTCAAGAGAGTGAACACCAGGATAGCAGCAGGACCGGACGGCATCTCAGGTCATATTCTCAGATCCTGTGCAGACCAGCTAGCACCTGTGTTCACTGAGATTTTCAACATCTCTTTATCTCAGTCGGTTATCCACACATGCTTCAAAGAGTCCATCATTGTTCCTGTCCAGAAGAAACTTCATCCTGCTTCTCTTAACGATTATCGCCCTGTAGCCCTCACCTCAGTAGTGATGAAGTTCTTGAGCGCCTGGTCAGAGACTTCATCATTTCTTCACTACCTGACATACTGGACCCACTACAGTTTGCATACCGCTCGAACCATTCCACAAAGGATGCAATCTCTCATCTCCTCCACACATTGCTCGCTCACCTGGACCCTAGGAAAGGGAATTATGTTAAAATGCTGTTCATTAACTACAGCTCTGCATTTAATAATATAATTCCCTCCACACTCACCACCAAGCTGGAGCACCTGGAACTCAGCTCATCAATGTGTCAGTGGATCTCCAATTTTCTGACTGGCAGACCACAGGCAGTAAGGATGGGCGGACATGTCTCAGCCTCACTCACTCTTAACACTGGAGCCCCCCAGGGTTGTGTTCTGAGCCCCCTGCTGTACTCTTTATACAAACATGACTGCGTGGCCACTACCAACTCCACCACCATCATCAAGTTTGCTGACGACACTGTCTTGGTGGGCCTGATCACCAACATTGATGAGTCGGCCTACCTAGAGGAGATTGGAAATCTGAGAACTGGTCCCAGGATCTTCTCCTAAACGTCAGCAAGACAAAGGAGCTGATTGTGGACTTTAGTACAAAGCAGGAGAGGAACTACCAGACTCCCATCATCAACGAGAGCCCAATGAAAAGAGTGGACAGCTTTCGATAACTCTGTGTTCACATCACGCAGGACATTAACAAAGTTATGGAATAGTCTTCCAAATAGTGTTCGGGACTCAGACACAGTCTCAGTGTTTAAGTCCAGGCTAAAAACCTATTTATTTAGCCAAGCATTTTTATAAATAGATTAGCCTTAGGTAAAGGAGCAGATCTGGGGGACTCATGGACGTAGAGTATTAGGTGAACTGGTATGTTTGGATGCTGTCTTCCCCACTCTCATTGATCACTCAGGTTTGTTGACGGTGAGGTGATTGGTTGCCTTACATCTCTGGAAGCCCTCATGTTTGTGTTTCCTTCTGGCTCTCCCTTTTTAGTTATGCTGTCATAGTTAGTCCTGCCGGAGTCTCTGCTTGCACTCTGCACTAAATATACATTCATTTTTACATTGTTCGACTGTGACCATACTTAACTGTTATTTCTCCATCTCTTTGCTCTCTCCTTTTCTGCGTTCTCCTCTCTCTCTCTCTCTCTCTTCTTTTTCCTCTACCTATCTCTCTGTCGAGCTATACATACAGTGATCCAGACCCCCTCTGCCCGCTGGACCTCTTTAACTCATCCTGGAGTCCTGCTTCTGGTTGGAGATCTCATCACATGGATGCCCCCGTGTGGTCTGCCTGGAATGCGTGTGGTGACTGGGGTTGGTTCCACTTTTCCATGAAGGTGGTCCTCGACTGATGCAGACAGCTGTTCTCTGAGGACCTGTGACTTCAGTCGCTCAATAGTTCAGGACTGGAATTTCTCACAGTCTACCTGAGCCTCCAGGAACAAACTGGACTTTAATCCTACACATCTCCTCTTATACTGAACATCCAGTCTCACATATTATTATGCACATCAATCCCTGCTATCTGTTTTCACCCAGATGAGGATGGGTTCTCTGTTGAGTCTGGTTCCTCTCAAGGTTTTTTCCTGTTACATTTACATTTGGGCATTTAGCGGACACTCCTATCCAGAGCGACTTACATTTTTATCTAATTACACATCTGAGCAGTTGAGGGTTAAGGGCCTTGTTTAAGGGCCCAACAGTGGCAACTTGGTGGTTGTGGGGTTTGAACCTGGGATCTTCCGAACCGTAGTCCAATGCCTTAACCACTGAGCTACCCCTGGCCCATGTAAAGCAACCAATCACTTCACCGTCAACAAACCTGAGTGATTAATGAGAGTGGGGAAGACAGCATCTAAACACACTACTTCACCTAATACTCTACGTCCATGAGTCCCTCAGATCTGCTCCTTTACCTAAGGCTAATCTATTTACCAAAAAGCTTGGCTAAATAAATAGGTTTTAAGCCTGGACTTAAACACTGAGACTGAGTATTACCATCTTAGGGAGTTTTTCCTTGCCACTGTCGCCATCGTCCTAGGCTTGCTCATCAGGGTCAATCATATTGTAGCGTTTAACCGCCGGTAAAGATGTTGGAGAGACGAGTGAGCTTACTTGCTGCCCAATGCAATGGCTGGGAGTATTTTATTTTACAAGATGATTTTTTCCCCCATTAGTTTATATAAAAGCAGACATTTTGCTTCCTGTAAGTATATATTTTTCACGTCTGTGAGGCGAGTATACATGGGGTTTCGGTTTATTTTTTAACGCGCTGAAGTTCACAGAAACCGATACAGAATAGCGCTGTACCCCTGTTTGCTTTCATTATTTTACAACATCACAACGTTTTATCATCATTGTGTGTGCACTTAAATAAAAGTAAAGTCTTATAAAGGCTATGTAGCTTATATAGCTTTATTATATAGTTTTTGCCCATTAATCTGACAACACCTGTGACTCACCCACGTTTTCTGATACACACAGCCAGAGTTTTCTGGCTACGCGAGTGTTACACATGATAAAATATAAAGACTTACTGTGTTAACATTTACTTTGCTTAAATTCAATAGAACTAAGAAACGCCTATATTTAAGTTCTAAATCCTAAATTTGTACAGTAATTTTAGTACTGTGATTGTAAATTCGTTTAACGTTTCACTTATATTTTATAGGGGTTTTGCCGGGGTGCTGGGATGTAAAAATTTAATTTGTTAAAACGTTTTCATTATTTATTAAAGAACATTATGACGATCACAGCAGCCTACTGCATTTAATTCAAATTCAAATTCAAATTCAAATTCAAATTTTATTTGTCACATACACAAACATACACAGTACGAAATGTAGTGAAATGTATTATACGACTGCCATTGACCCTAGAAGAGAGTTAAATTTTACAAATAAGAAATAAATATGAATAAAAGAAATACGATAGAAATTAAATTACAAAATTAAATTAAACTAGGAAAAATAGAACTAAAAAATAAAAATAGAAATGTGCTATGAAAAAATAGAACTAAAAATAAAAATAGAAATAGGATGTACAAAATAGAAATATACTGTGCAAATTGAAATATACTTTACGGTGTGTGCAAATATGCATGGAACAAAGTGTCTTAGTGCAGAGGTTATTAAAGTGACTTTGTGCACTGGTCCAGGATGTAAACGTAAAACTGTAAAATGTAGTGTAGTTGTGAAGGTAGGTGTGCAAAGTTATTAAAGTGTCTTTGTGCAATGGTCCAGGATGTAACGTACGACATGTAGTGTATATATGAAGGAAGGTGAGCGTGTAATTGTCCATAGTGTTCATGGATGTAAGAAGATTGATGGATTTGACCAATTATGAAAATATTGTGTAGTTCTGCATAGTGGTGTGGTTGTGGTTGAGAGACCTTATCGCCTGCGGGAAGAAGCTCCTCCTCAGTCTCTAATTCTTATTATCTTCTCCGCATCTCAAGAATCCTTGAGAGAATGAACTGATGCCCAAGGCGTCAGTCTGTAGTTATATAGCGCCACTCAGCGGTAAAAGCCAGCAAGCGCACAAACCCAAATGCTGCCACCAAGAGGCGTTGCGGTAAAATCAAAATACCGCTTGAGTACCATCTGTATGCATGAAAGTGTTATTTAAAGTGACGTGTGCAATGAGCCAAGAAATGAAATATAAATATGTAAGTGTGCATGAATGTGCAGGTGTCCATAAGTGTCCATAAATGTCCAAAGAGACAATGTTATGATTGTGCATGCTTTTGAATGGTTTAGTCCTGTGTGGTGTTGTGGTTGAGAGATCTTATCGCCTGCGGGAAGAAGCTTCTCTTCAGTCTTGCTGTGTCGGCCTTCAGGGAGCGGAATTGCTTTCCTGACCTCAACAGAAAGAACAGTCCATTGCTGGGGTGACTGAGGTCCTTCACGTTCTTCCTGGCCTTAATCCAGCACCGCTTGCTGTAGATTGAGTGCAGGTCAGGGAGCTTGGAGCAGATGATGCACTCATCTGATCTTACCACCCTCTGTAGAGCACATCTATCATTTATGGTGCTGTTCCCAAATCAGGTCGAGATGTGTTCTATCAGCATGTTCACTATGGTGCAGAAGTAGAAATTCCTGAGCACCCAGGAGGGCAGTCTGAAGTCTCTCAAGCGCCTGTGGTGGTAGAGATGCTGCCGGACCTTTTTCACTATGGTGTTGATGTGACAGGACCATGACACGTCCTGCGTGATGTGTACACCAAGATATCTAAAGCTGACATTCAGGAGGAGTTTGTTCCTCTGGCACCATTACTCCAGATTTCCAATCTCCTCCAGGTAGGCTGTCGTTATTCGTGATCAGGCCCACCATGACGGTGTCGTCAGCAAATTTGATGATGGTGGTGGAGTTGGTGATGGCCATGCAGTCATACGTGTACAATGAGTACGGCAGGGGGCTCAGAACACAACCCTGGGGGGCTTTAATGCTGAGAGTGGCATTCTTAATGCTTGTGGTCTGCCAGTTAGGAAATTGGTGATCCACTGACACAGAGATAAGCTAAGTCCAAGGTGCTCCAGCTTGATGGTGAGTGTGGTCAGCTAAAGGTGAGCTGTAGTCAACAAAGAGCATTTTTAACATAATTTCCTCTTCCAGTGTCCAGGTGAGTGATTGATGTATGGAGAAGATGAGACATGGCATCTTATGTAGAGCAGTTTGGACGATAAGCAAACTGTAATGGTCCAGTGTGTCAGGTAGTGAAGAAATGATGAAGTCTCTGACCAGCCATTCAAAGCACTTCACCACTACTGAGGTGAGGACTACTGGGCGATAGTCATTGAGGAAAGCAGGATGGGACAGGAACAATGATGGACTCCTTAAAACATGTGGGGATCACCAACTTGGATAAGGAGAGGTTGAATATCCCTGTGAACACAGGTGCTAGCTGGTCTGCTTAGGCTCTGAGGACTCGGCCTGAGATGTTGTCTGGTCCTGCTGCTTTCCTGATGTTCACTCTCTTGAAGGCTCTCCTCAGGTTATGCATAGAGATGATGAACGCATTTCGGGTGCTGGTAGTCTTCCTGTCTGCAGCTATTGGCACCGCTATCATTAGCATTGCTAGCATCTTTAGTTGCAGCCTCGAAGCGAGCATAAAAAGTGTTCAGCTCATCTGCCAGAGTCACGTCTTCATTGATCATACCAGATGTTGGTGTATTTTGTTATTGTCCTTAGTCCCTGCCACAGGCTCCTAGAGTCACTCTATTGAAGCTGTGACTCTAGTTTTCTCCCATAGCATTGCTTTGCCTCTTTCCTCGCCTTCAGGACGTTATATGATGCAACCGTGTACGGGTCCATATCCCCCGACGCAAGTCTCACGTTATAGGCAGCAGTGCGTGATCTCAAAGCGCCGTGAATTGTGCGCCCATTGATTTAGTCTGTCCAGCACGCAACCTCCCTCTGAACCGGAACTTCTTGTTCGAGCATTTGTTTGTATTTTGGTATGAGGAAGATGGCGGCATGTTCGGATTTTCCAAGACGGGGGCGAGATTGTGTCTTGTAGCCGTCCTTGACTGATGAACCCCATCATATGTTCCTACTACAGTATTCTATAAAAATGTATCGCAAACTGCTGTTAAAAAAATTTGTAATACTTAACATATTTACATATGTAATGATTCTAATATTCAGACTCTAAGCTCACTCTGGATTTTATGTCATTAAAATGTAGGTGTGTGTATTCCGTCTCTGCTGATTGGTGCTGCTGCTGGAGCTACACTAATAATGATGCTGTGTGGTATTCTTCTGCGTGTAAGGTGTGTTTACTGTACATACCTTTACTTTTACTTGATATACTGTAAGCATTAACAATTTATTACTATTCAATTTATAAAGTTTTAAGCACACTTTAGATCTGTCTCTAATATTATGAATAAATTTATGTATTTATTATTTTTTTAGGAGAGTGAATCCTTCATGGTCTGGACAGGAGAACATAGCAGGATTTAATTTAAATGTTAGTGGCAATAAAAAATTCAGACACAGACACAAGAGTTGACATGTTTTTATAACATTTTGATGTATTGAATTTTATTTCCTATTTCACAGGCTGTTAGACAGGAATATGAAGAAGAAGATGAAGACGAAGAAAAAGAAGAAGTACAGTCTGTGTATGTGAACAGACAGGATTTATCAGATTTGCTCCATTACTCCACTATTAAGTTTTCAAGCCGAGCAGAATGTGACATCAAAGGTGCTTCCTCTCTCACGGCTGAATATGCCTCTGTGTACCATGGTTCTAAACAACAAAATAAGAGAAGAATTACAGACACTGAGGATAAAGACAGAGATCCAGAGAACCTCGAAGACTCTGATGAAGCTAAAGAAATTTATACAGAAGTTAAATGCAATAAACATAAAGGAAAGGTGTGAAAAAAATATATTAGTGTTTACAAACACAGTCAGATTTAGAGTACTAGCTTTGTGAGAGATAAAGAGGTAGTACGGCATATTTACAGATATATGTGTGTGTGTGTGTGTGTGTGGTTTATATATATAAGATTGTTCAATAATATTGTTTTGGAAACAGAAAACATATCTAAAAAAAAGATTAATGCAAAAGCTGTTTTTAGTAAATGTTTATTAAACAATAAGTTTGGTTCTTGCCTTGGGGGGAAGCTTTTCACATACACAACATGAATATAACACATCTACATCTAGTTTTTGTTATCTTCTTTACATATAATTGGTTATGTGGGCGTGTCTTTTTTGACGACATTTGCGAAAAAATAATTTGGGAGGTGGCATAAGATGAGTAATAAAACACATCAAGATGCAATTAAATACCAAAAATTGGAATACTAATAATTTAGTTTGACACCATTTGTAAGCGGTTTGATTTAAAGTGCGTGTGTGATCATTATACCAGAGATTGAGTTTCTTATCTCTAATCATTTTCCTTTATAAGTAATCTCCAAGAGTTACCAACTTTGATTAGATCACCATCTGACTCCACAGAACTCAATCATGCGACTGAATATTTAGAGTAGACATTCCGTTATACCTTACATAATGTAGCTCCAGTTAAAAGAAAAATTATTAGAGATAAGAAACTCGCTCCCTGGTATAACAATCCCACGCGCACGGTAAAACAGACCGCTCGGAAATTAAAATGTAAATGGCGTCAAACTAAATTGTTAGTATTTCAAATAGCATGGAAGGAGAGCATCCTAAACTATAGAAAAGCTCTTAGTGTAGATCATGTATCTCTCCGCTCTTATAGAAAATAACAAAAATGATTTTTATTTAATACCGTAGCCAAATTAACCAGAAATAAGACCACTGCAGAAATCTCCACAACAACTTTGTCCAATAGTAAGGACTTCGTGAACTTTTTTAAATAATAAAATTGCAAATATTAAGCATAAAATTGAGGCTTTAAAACCAGACAATGTAATTTATTCAGATGTTAAACTAGCCATGTCAGATCAAAACCAAGAATACTTTACTTCCATTTAAGAGAATGAACTAATTTCACTCATCTCTTCTTCAAATTCATTATCGATCCTATACCAACACATTTTCTCAAACAGATAGTGCCATACATGAAAACCCCTGTTAAAAATAATTATTCTTGACTGAGCATTGGGTATGTTCCAAAATCTTTTAATTTAGCAGTTATTAAACCAATAATTAAAACCTGATCTCGACCCCTGACAGTTGTACAATTACAGGCCAATATCAAACCTGCCCTTTATCTCTAAGATTCTGGAAAAGATATAAGCGGAGCAGCTATGCTCATATCTACATAGGAATAACATACATAAACTGTAACATACTAAACAGTAAGGATTTAGGCCTCATTACAGCACAGAGACAGTTTAAGTAGTTAATGATCTCCTATTGGCATCTAATCAGGGTTGTGTAACTATGTTTGTATTACTCGACCTCTTGACACCATTGATCATAGTATTCTTTTTCACAGATTAGAAAATGTAGTAATTAAGGAATTAAGGGAACACCCCTCTCCTGGCTCAGATCCTATTTGACCAATCGTTATCAGTATGTAGATTTAAATGGTGATTATTCTGCTTCTGATGTTCTCTAGTGGAGTTTGGTGTTCCACAGGGTTCACTTTTAGGCCCACATAGGACCGCATGCAGCTAGAAGCAAGATTTTGGATCACACTAACTTTAGATGGCCTTTCTGTTCTATCTAGTGCAACATTAAGAGACCTCTGTGTGATTATAGATTCTAGTCTTTCATTTGAAGCTCATGTAGATAATATTACCAGGATAGCATTCCTTCACCTCAGAAATATTGCCAAGTTAACAAATATATTGTTGCTAAACGATGTAGAAAAACTACAGTAGTTGATCAATTGGAATGGTTATTACCGTCGCGCTCACCGCCGCGTAAAAACGTCAGCGGCCAAAATAAATCAGTTGCATTTCAAAGTAATTCGTAAAATAGCCGCCAGGTGGCGCAAAGTGACATTTTCGCTCGTTGCCGTAAATACAACATTGACCGTTATACAGCGTATCTCTGTATCGGTTTATTGTTATTTAAGTTCTGGATTATTTCAGGTACTTTAAACACATTGTTGGGTTGCTCATGTTGGCTCATATGAGATGTAGTTTACAAATGAACACCTGGTTGGGTTATTTTGACCCAACAACTGGTTTATTCATTATTCTTTCCTTTCTCCAAATATTAGCCTGCAGAATGTTTGAAATATTACTGTTTATTGTGTTACAGGTGTAGTTTTTAGAGTTGTTTAGGCAGGAATGCGTGTGTATACAGCTCAAAACCTCCATCAGTTATTAAAGATAGCGGCTATTTAGAAAACATGCCCAGTGATTTCTGAGCTTCAGGAAATCTCCCGGCGCTCTGCGCATAACACCGGACCAACTCATGTCGGAAAGAATTTATAAACGGTTTCTAAACGTTGGCTATTGTTTTTTTTTACTTATAATATTTGTTAATTTAATTTAAATGAGGTTTGGGCTGAGGACTTTGATTCGGCATCGTGATTCTCCTCTTTAATTTACTCCATAGTTTTAATCAGCGCTCAGTCGCATGCATGGAGTTTTCCAGAGCGCACCGGCAGAAGTAGACTAATGATTATGAACGCGTCGGGAAAACAGCAAGCAGACTGACTCTGACCATTTAAAAAAACGTTTGCGTTCATTTTCTGACGGGCTCAAGTTCACCAAAAACAATACAGAGCAGAGCAGCTTACAACACTTACAAAATCACAACACTTACAAAATCACAACGTTTTTTCGTTATTGTGAATGCGCTTAAATAAAAGTTCAGTCTTATAAAGGCATGTAGTCTTATATAGTTTTATTATATAGTTTTTGCACATTAATCTGACACAGTTTTTTCAGCCTGTCACGGCGTGCGCCCAAATCAATATCGCTCCTCGCGCACTAGTTAGGCGGCCTCCCCTTCAGACATGCGAAGCAGCGGGACCGCAGAATTACACATGACTGGTGAGCTATCGTTGCTATCGTTGCCCGGGCTTGCACCCTGCGCTATAAAATACTCGGGGTTTGTTGGGCTACAGTGGATTTTAATACGCGCTGTGTATGCAGCGCGCGTGCAACAACGCGGAAGTGCGGCATGCAAGCAGGGCAAATGGAACGCGCCCCAGGAACTTCAAAGGAGCGAGAGGTGGGAGGGGGCGGTACGGCCATCCGCGGAGAGCAGAGTCAGCGCGAGCAGACGGATGGCCATTGCACTCACACCGCGTAGTAAAATCCACTGTAACCCAACAAACCCCAATCATCACCAGCCGTGCCTTATTCCGTCATGTCATGTGGGCATTATAAGCTTTGTATTGAAAACTTCTAACTAAAAAGTGGCAGCTGGCACGCCTAAAAATAGACGCAGGTTATTTTTTTAATAGTCTAAATAAAACCCCTCCGATTTAATTTCCTATAGTCTAAAAAGCGCTCAACCGCAAGCATAGTTTTCCCGAGCGCGAGGAATTTTTTTGTGCTAAATAATGTTTATGCAGTATAAGAATTCCTATTAATCCTGGGTTGTTCTTTTAGTGTCACTATAGTGCTTTACAATGCCAGACAACATTCAAATACAAATTATTCACCCTCCCCAGGTGTGAATCGGATGTTCTCACCTATACATTCAGAGGAACTGAAATGCACTTCTCCCCACTTTAAAAACCTCTTGAATCTGAGGCTCTTCTGAAGACTTTCATTGATTTCAATTTGTGTAATTTTAATCTCCTGGATTCTAGATTCTAAAGTTGATATTGTTACCTTTTTTAATCATTAGAATGGAAGAACTTGTTATTTTCCTTATGATAGCATAAATTGCATTGTTTTTAATCAGTCTATACACAATAATATTCTTTGGTATTTTTATTTTTATTTTTTTTTTAAACGGGTATGGGGGCTATCTTGGTTCATTAATCTCCGTGCCTGGTTTAGGTTTAGTATTCAGTGCGCATCTGTTATATTACAACTATCATAACACTCAAATACCTTTTATTGGGGGTTAAGTGACTGATGTGCCTAACATTTTTCAGCTGAGCCTTTGTTTCACTGAATAATCAACCACCGCGACACCCCCCTCTCTCTCTCACACACACACACAGAGCCGACCAAATCATTAGCACGTCCCTCCCCCAAACAGCACAGACATTTACTTTCTATCCATTTACTTACACCTGAACTGAGTTGTTTGAGTAACATGGGTCGAACCCGTTACAAATCATAACAGTCTACTGCATTTCATTCTTATAATAACGCAAAAACACAAGCGGGGCTGAAAGACCGACATCTGCTGACGCAGTAGAACGTCCTAACACTGTTTTAATGTTATGGTCATTTATTTCAGTTAATAAATCTACTATAAATTTAAAGAACACAAGAAATAAGATGACACAAATCCATACACGCTTTTATTCTAATTACAAGTGATTAAATCAAAAGGCTCACTGTGTTAACATTTATTGTGCTTAAATTTGATCCTAATAAGATTTGATTTAATTAGAATTTTAGAACAGTGGCAGCTGGAACACCTAAAACAGATGCAGGATTATTTTTTTATAATCTAAATAAAAATGCTTTTTTAAATGTGGGCTATTGTTATTTACATGCAATATTTGTTAATTTAATTTAAATGGGGTTTGGTCTCCGGAATGTTGAGCATCAGGATCCTCTTCTTTACTTTCCTACGTAGAATCAGCGCTTAATCGCACGCATTAAGTTTTGTAAATTCGTTTAATGTTTAATAGTAAATAATGACCCCCGTTGCGCTGTACCACCGCTCGGAAAACCTTATGAAATACAAGTTTAGGACAATTATGATGATCTGCCACGGCGTGCGCGTGTGATGGGTGTACGCCCAAATCTACTATAACTACTCCCTCACTCTGTAGGCTCCCTGAATAGGCAGCAAAGGGACGGTAGCCGCCTATTTGTGCCGGCTGGCGATAATTAACGTTAATATGATCCCGGGCTTGCTCCGCATTATAAAAGCAAGGCGCGGAGGTTTGTCTGAGGTCTGGGAAGTACGTGATGTAATGGAGAATATAAAAAAAGCATGTCAGTGGGGAGATGTGACGCGGCCCAGGGCTTTTAAACAAGGACACTAGAATTCCGTCCTTTGATCTCCGCGCTGAGGACAGCGCGAGAAAGAGCTGCGCGAGCTCCCGCGGCACCTTCACTCCCACACTGTGCCCGCCCTCGCAGCCCCGCTGCCGAAGAGGAAAAGTGTGGTTAGGTTTTTGCGTCAGCGAGAACTCGCGCCGGCCATCGACAGCGGGAGAAGCGCCGTCACGAGGGAGCGTGCAGGAGCGCTGCCTCCGCGTGCTCAGTTCTGCCACTCCGTGCACCAACACTTAGCATCAGCTGTGTGCCCGCATGCCAGTGTGGCACAGCCCCCGGAACTGCACATGCACAACCTTTATCCCATTCTTTCCATTCTCCCTCCTTCAACACTTTCCTTCCCCATTTTACCTAAATAAATTACCCTTTTCCTGTAAGACCTCGCTCGTGTCCGTGCTTTATGGTGTTGCCCGTGCAACATGGGTCGAACCCGTTTACAGATCATAACAGTCTACTGCATTTCATTCTTATAATAACGCACAAACACAAGCGGGGCTGAATGACCAACATCAGCTGACGCAGTAGAACGTCCTGACAATGTTATAATTTTTATGGTCATTTATTTTAGTTAATAAATCTACTATAAATTTAAAGAACACAAGATATAAGACGACACAAAACCCTACACGCGTCTTTTCCAATTACACGTGATAAAATTTAAAGGCTCACTGTGTTAACATTTATTTTGTTTAAATTTGATCCTAATAAGATTTAATTTAATTTAAATTCTACATCTGTATCGTCATTTTAGTTCTGTGATTATAAATTTGTTTAACTACAATGTTTTACTTGATTTTATCCGCTACTACGTGCAGTTCTAAAACTCTGTGTCTCATTAATCCAGCAGAGAATGAACTAAGGCATGAGGCGTCAGCCTGTAGTTATATAGCGCCACTCAACGGTAAAAGCCAGCAAACGCACAAAGCCAAACGGTACCGCAGAGCGCGGCGACGGTAGGACCTACATTCCGATTGATTAACTACTGTAGTTCATGCTTTCATCACCTCTACGTTGGACTATTGTAACGCCTTACTGTCTGGTTGTTCAACTTGTTGCATAAACTAGCTTCAGCTAGTCCAGATTGCAGAGATTCTTCACTAGAACCAGAAGATACAAGCACATCACACCTATCTTATGTTCACTTTATTAACTCCCTGTGAAATTTTAAAATACTACTTTTGACATATAAAGCATTAAATGGTCTCGCGCCGCAGTATCTGAGTGAACTGCTAGTTCAGTAGCTCAGTGGATAAGGCATTGAACTATGGTTCAGAAGATCCCAGGTTCAAACCCCACAACCACCAAGTTGCCACTGTTGGGCCCTTGAGCAAGGCCCTTAACCCTCAACTGCTCAGATATGTAATGAGATAAAAATGGATAAGAGCGTCTGCCAAATGTAAATGCTTACTTCAATTAAAGGATGCAGGCTGCTTGTCAGTACCGCGTATTATGAAAACGTCTCGGGTTACTTTGCTGTAACCCTGTTCACTGAAAAAGCAGGAACGAGATGCTGCGTGCAAACGCTATGGGAACATCTTTTTTGTGTTGCCAGTTGTGAAGCATGTGTGTATCAAACACGCCAAATTTTGGTTTATATAACCTCGGTCAGGTGACGTCATCTGATGCACCTGCGGGTTATAAGATAAGATAAGATAAACCTTTAATAGTCCCACAGGTGGGAAATTTGTTTTGCCACAGCAGCAAGTGGACAGTACAAAGTTAAAAATTAAGAAACAGAATAAAGTAAAATAAAATAAAAATAGGGGAATTAAAATAAAATAACAGATACTAACAGTATAAATGTGAATCTGGCTATAAAATATGGACATCTGTGTAGAAAAAATATTTACATAAATATATATTTAGACAATAAATAAACACAGTTGACTAAGTAATATGTTTGTACTCAATGAATATATGTATACATACAGAGAGTGAATGACAGGCATTTACAGTAATATTCTAAATGTTTTAAATTGCACTTTGCCCAGTTATGGTGTTTCCCCGAGACAGAAAGAAAAATTGCATGTTCCACTATAGTATTGCACATGACTGGAGATATTGCACATCACTATAAAGTTAAAAATGTTCCGTCATAATATTGCACATAACTCAGTGATTCTTGAGATTCAATTCAATTCAATTCAATTTTATTTGTATAGCGCTTTTAGCAATTTTCATTGCCGCAAAGCAGCTTTACACAGTCAAAAGAATTATTTAGGTTTGTATGAAATGTGAATTTGTATGAATCAAAATGGTCAGTTTGTCCCTGGTGAGCAAGCCGAGGGCGACAGTGGCAAGGAAAAACTCCCTGAGATGGTAATAGGAAGAAACCTTGAGAGGAACCAGACTCAACAGGGAACCCATCCTCATTTGGGTGAAACAGAAAGCAGTAAATGATCTGCATTTATACAGTGTGTAGGGTGGGAGGCAGTTCAGCTATAATAGCTGATGTTAATTGATGTTAATATGGAGTCCAGGTAGTTATTGAAGACCCAGGTAGACTTGTAAGAAGTTCCAGTCATGAACTATCGAACTGTCAAGTTCCCAGAGAAACAGTTGCCAACACCAGTCAAGGCCAGAACCATTTTCTAGGTAGAGAGAATCATTCCCAGACACCAGACGCATCCCAGAGAGACACACGGGGCATCCATGTGACGAGATCTGCAGCCAGAAGCGGGGCACCAGGATGGGTCAGACAGGTCCGGAGGGCAGAGGGAGTCTGGATCACTG
The DNA here is from genome assembly GCF_024256425.1 of Clarias gariepinus. Classification (NCBI taxonomy): domain Eukaryota; kingdom Metazoa; phylum Chordata; class Actinopteri; order Siluriformes; family Clariidae; genus Clarias; species Clarias gariepinus. Next base: position 1,003,355 of record NC_071111.1, on the reverse strand, counting down.
GCAGCTCAGGAACGACATGTGTAGCTCGACAGAGAGAGAGAGAAAGAGTGAAAGGGGGGGACAGGAGGAGAGAGGAAAAAGAAAGAGGGGGGAAAGAGAAGAAGAGGAGAGATGGCAGTTAGGTATGGTCACAGTCACACAATGTATAATGTGAATGTATATTAACTGTAGAGTGCAAGCAGAGACTCCGGCAGGACTAACTATGACAGCATAACTAAAAGGGAGAGCCAGAAGGAAACACAAACATGAGGGCTTCCTGAGATGTAAAGCAAACAATCACCTCACCGTCAGCAAACCTGAGTGATCAATGAGAGTGAGGAAGACAGCATCCAAACATACCAGTTCACCATAATACTCTACGTCCATGAGTCCCCCAGATCTGCTCCTTTACCTATGGCAAATCTATTTATAAAAATGCTTGGCTAAATAAATAGGTTTTTAGCCTGGACTTAAACACTGAGACTGTGTCTGAGTCCCGAACACTATTTGGAAGACTATTCCATAACTTTGGGGCTTTGTAAGAAAAAGCTCTGCCCCCAGCTGTATTTTTCATAATACGCGGTACTGACAAGCAGCCTGCATCCTTTGATCGAAGTAGGCGTGGCGGATCGTAAGACACTAGCAGTTCGCTCAGGTACTGCGGCGCGAGACCATTTAATGCTTTATATGTCAAGAGTAGTATTTTAAAATCAATGCGAAATTTCACAGGGAGCCAATGGAGTGAAGATAAGATAGGGGTGATGTGCTCATATCTTCTGGTTCTGGTGAGGACTCTCGCTGCTGCATTCTGGACTAGCTGAAGCTTATTTATGCATCTAGCTGAACAACCAGACAGTAAGGCATTACAATAGTCCAACCTAGAGGTGATAAAAGCATGAACTAGTTTTTCTGCGTCGTTTAGCGACAATAAATTTCTTATTCTGGCAATATTTCTGAGGTGAAAGAATGCTATCCTGGTAATATTATCTACATGTGGTTCAAATGAAAGGCTGGAATCAATAATCACACCAAGGTCTTTCACTGTTGCATTTGATGGAACAAAAAGGCCATCTAAAGTTACGGTGTGATCTAAAATTTTACTCCTAGCTGTGTGCGGTCCTATGACTAGAACTTCTGTCTTATCTGGATTTAGCAGAAGGAAGTTAATTAGCATCCAATTTCTTATGTCCTGCACACATTGCTCAATTTTAGTAAGCTGTTTTTTCTCATCAGGTTTTGCTGAGACATATAACTGTGTATCGTCAGCATAACAATGAAAACTAATACCATGCTTACGGATTATGTTGCCCAGAGGAAGCATGTAAAGGGAAAAAAGCAGTGGACCTAAAACTGAACCCTGCGGAACGCCAAACTCCACTAGAGAACATGCAGAATAATCACCATTTAAGTCTACATACTGATAACGATGGGTCAGATAGGATCTGAGCCAGGAGAGTGCTGTACCCTTAATTCCCACTACATTTTCTAATCTGTGAAGAAGAATAGCGTGATCAACAGTGTCAAAAGCTGCACTGAGGTCAAGTAATACAAGCATAGTTACACAACCCTGATCAGAGGCCAATAGAATGTCATTTACTACTTTAACGAGCGCTGTCTCTGTACTGTGATGAGGCCTAAGTCCTGACTGATACAGTTCATGTATGCCATTTCTATGTATATATGAGCATAGCTGCTCCGCTACTATCTTTTCCAGGATCTTAGAGATAAAGGGGAGGTTTGATATTGGTCTGTAACTGGACAGCTGACAGGGGTCGAGGTCAGGTTTCTTAATTATTGGTTTGATAACTGCTAATTTAAAAGATTTTGGAACATATCCAATGCTGAGTGAATAATTAATTATTCTCAACAGGGGTTCTATTATTGCTGGTACTATCTGTTTAAGAAAATGTGTCGGTACAGGATCTAATATACAGGTTGATGAATTTGCAGAAGAGATGAGTGAAATTAGTTCATTCTCTTCAAGGGGAGTAAAGTATTCTAGGTTCTGGTCTGACATGGCTAGATTAACATCTGCATCAATTACATTGTTCGGTTTCAAAACCTCAATTTTATGCCTAATATTTACAATTGTATTATTTAAAAAGTTCATGAAGTCCTCACTATTGCATGATGTTGTTGTGGAGATTTCTGCAGTGGTCTTATTTCTGGTTAATTTGGCTACAGCATTAAATAAGAATCTAGGATTATTTTTATTTTCTTCTATAAGAGTGGAGAGATATGTTGATCTAGCTACACTAAGAGCTTTTCTATAGTTCAGGATGCTCTCCTTCCATGCTATTTGAAATACTAGTAATTTAGTTTGACGCCATTTACGTTCTAATTTCCGAGCGGTCTGTTTTAAAGTGCGCGTGTGATCGTTATACCAGGGAGCAAGTTTTTTATCTCTAATAATTTTTCTTTTGACTGGAGCTACATTATCTAGGGTATAGCGAAATGTCGACTCTAAATATTCAGTCGCCTGATCGAGTTCTGTGGGGTCAGACGGTGATCTAATCGAAGTTGGGAACTCTGGGAGATTACTGATAAAACTCTGTTTGGTAGTTGATGTGAATGTACGTTTCATACGGTAGCGCGGCGCTGTGTGTACATTATTATTGTGACACACTTGAATTGAGACAAGATAGTGATCTGAGATAACTTCAGATAGTGGTATTGTGAATAAATTTCTTATACTTAATCCAAATAATATTATTAAATCCAAAGTGTGACCTGCTTTATGAGTGGGTCCTACTACACACTGATTTACTCCTACCAAGTCCAGTATAGACATAAATGCAGTTCTCAGAGGGTCTTCTGGGTTTTCAAAATGAATATTAAAATCTCCAGCAATTAACACTTTGAGATCAGGGACAAAACATGTCCACCAGATAAAACACAGTTTGTGGGTAAAAAAAATATACTTACATATACACTTAACCAGAAGACTAAAAAGGATAATAAAAGCACAAATAAATATTATTTCATGTTGTTTTATAAATGTTTTTCATTCTAAATGATATATGTAAACAGTGTCTGTAAAAACCCTAGTCCGGAAGCAGGTGTCATTACATTACAATAGCTTAAAAACAATTAAAAGTAATTTTAAATTAAATGTTATATTTACTATGTGTAAGTATTTCAGTAATTAATTTAATGAGCATCAAAAGTTAAAGCTGAAAAACTGATTCAATGTAGTTTTAAGATGATTTAACTTGTGTCCTGGGGTTTTGTCAACACCGTCAGACCTTTTTTAAAATAAAAAAAAGAAAATCAGTAATTAATGAGGGCAGCTAAAAGTCTAAGGACCCCTTTATCACTTCCTTGTTCTTTGAAATGCCATGAGACCACTCTAGCTCTGGTAAGTTTTTTATATTCTTTTAATTTTATACCTACTTGTTAATACTTTGCATGTCACAACCATAGTGTGTCAACACCATAAACAATGTAATGTAAGATTTGTATGGAATTTTCTGTTATAAATGCTTAATTTAAGTCAAGTTTAAAGGTTACAAGCAATGAATGATAACCAAGATGGCTCATGTGAGAAGCACATGTGTTATGAGAGGAAACATGGTATTTTGTCAACTCCGTCAGATGTCAACACCATCAGGATTTGTGTCTGACGGTGTTGACTCTAAGACGGTGTTCACAAATGCCATTATGTGCATTATTCCTCATTTTAGTGTAGTTTTACTTCAATTATATTACTAACTAAACATTTGATATTACTGTTGCTCAGTTTTATGTGTTGAATTTCAACCAATTGCCATAAAACTTTGTTTTAAATTGAATCTCATTTTCATAGCCTCTCGAGTACTTTATGTAATAAGGTGTTGCTTATGATTACCCATCATTTACAGCTTATGCTTATCCATCAGAAAAGTTTACTGACATAATGGTATGCATTTCAGGCTAGAATGGCTAGGGAGAAGCTATCAGTTGAGGAACGAAAGAGAAGTAATAGGGAGTATCAAAAAAGAAGGCAACAAAAAATTTATAGCCAGCCTGACCTGAAAGAAGAGTTGCTGAGAAAGGAGAGGGAAAGGTGGAGAAAAAGGGTGAAGGCAAAATAAAACACATCAGTAATTTGGAAGAAAGAGAAGAGGTATAAAAGAAGGTTTTGGAAACAAGCACAGAGAGTCAAGAGAACACAAGAACAAAGCACAGGAAGGCCAGCATCTAGACACCCCACCACAGAGTCCTTTGGACATCGGTTTTGAGGAGCCAAAGAGTTACAGCTAGTTGAAAATACAAAATAAAATTTAATTGAATAACCACTAAAAACATTGCACATCACACCATCAATTTCCAGCTATATATATATATATATATATATATATATATATATATATAAAGCTGGAAATTAATGGTGTGATGGTTACTTAGCTGTAACCCTGTTCCCTGAAAAAGCGGGAACAAGACGCTGTGTGAAAATGCTATGGGAACGTCTGTTTGTTCTACTGGTTCAATTCAATTTTATTTGTATAGTCACATGGTACTCAGAGACTAGCTGTCTGCATCAGTCGAGAAGTCGAAAAGTGAAACCATCCCCAATAACCACTCGCATCCCAGGCAGACCACACGGGGCATCCATGCGACGAGATCTCCAACCAGAAGCAGGACTCCAGGGCAAGTTAGACAGGGCCAGAGGGCAGAGAAGGTCTGGATCACTTGCAGCTCAGGAGCGACATGTATAGCTCAACAGAGATAGGTAGATAAAAAAGGAGAGAGGGAGAGAGAGCAGAAAAGGAGAGAGCAAAAGAGATGGAGAGATTGCAGCTAGGTATGACCACAGTCGAACAATGTACAGCATAAGGTGAATGTATATTTAGTGCAGAGTGGAAGCAGGGACACTGGCAGGACTAACTATAAAAGTATAACTAAAAAGGGAGAGCCAGAAGAAAACACAGACATGAGGGCTTCCAGAGATGTAAAGCAACGAATCACCTCACCGTCAACAAACCTGAGTGATCAATGAGAGTGGGGCAGACAGCATCTAAACATACTAGTTCATACTCGGCTTTGTAAGAAAAAGCTCTGCCCCCTGCTGTAGTTTTAATAATATGTGGTACTGACAAGCAGCTTGCATCCTTTGATCGAAGTAGGCGTGGTGGATTGTAAGACACTAGCAGTTCACTCAGATACTGCGGCGCAAGACCATTTAATGCTTTATGCGTCAATAGTAGTATTTTTAAATCAATGTGAAATTTTACAGGAAGCCAATGCAAAGTCTTTTACTGTTGAACTCGTTGGAACAGAAAGGCCATTTAAAATCACAGTGTGATCAGAAAGCTTACTTCTAGCTGCTTGTGGTCCTATGACGAGAACTTCTGTCTTATCAAGATTAAGCAGAAGGAAATTTATTAACATCCAATCTCTTATGTCCTGCACACATTGCTCAAATTTGATAAACTGGTTTGATAAACTGGCTGATCGCACCACCCTCTGTAGTGCTCGTCTGTCCTGCATGGTGCTGTTCCCAAACCAGGTTGTGATGTTTCCTGTCAGGATGCTCTCTATGGTGCAGAAGTAAAAGTTCCTGAGCACCTTAGAGGCCAGTCTGAAGTCTCTCAAGCATCTGAGGTGGTAGAGACGCTGCCGGGCCTTTTTTACCATGGTGTTGATGTGATCGGACCATGACAGGTCCTGCGTGATGTGAACACCAAGGTATTTGAAGTTGTCCACTCTCTCCACTGGGCTGTCATTGATGACGGGGGTCTGGTAGTTCCTCACCTGCTTAGTGTTGAAGTCCACTATCAACTCCTTTGTCTTACTGACGTTTAGAAGGAGGTTGTTCCTCTGGCACCAGTTCTCCAGATTCCTAATCTCCTTCAGGTAGGCCATCTCGTTGTTATCAGAGATCAGACCCACCACGACGGTGTTGTCAGAAAACTTAATGATGGTGGTGGAGCTGGTAGTGGCCACAGTCATATGTGTACAAGGAGTACAGCAGGGGGCTCAGATCACACACCTGGGGGGCTCCAGTGCTGAGAGTAATGGAGGCTGAGACATGTCCGCATCTTTACTGCCTGTGGTCTGCCAGTTAGAAAATTAGAAAGCCACTGACACAGAGATGTCCCAGGTGCTCCAGCTTGGTGGTGAGTGTGAAGGGAATTATGGTATTAAATGCAGAGCTTTAGTCGATGAAGAGCATTTTAACATAATTTCCTTTCGTAGTGTCCAGGTGAGTGAGTGATATGTGGAGGAGATGAGAGATGTAAAACGATTTGGACGGTAAGCAAACTGTAGTCGTTCCAGTGTGTCAGGTAGTGAAGAAATGATGAAGTCCTTGACTAGCCGCTCAAAGCACTTCATCACTACTGAAGTGAGGGCTACAGGGCGATAGTCATTAAGAAAAGCAGGTTGTGGTTTCTTTGGAACCGGAACAATGATGGACTCTTTGAAGTATGTAGGGGTCACCAACTGAGATAAAAAGAGGTTGAAAATCTCAGTGAACACAGGTGCTAGCTGGTCTGTGCAGGCTCTGAGAATACAACCTGAGATGCTGTCTGGTCCTGCTGCTTTCCTGGTGTTTACTCTCCTGAAGGCTCTCCTCACGTCATGCTCGGAGATGATGAACGCATTTCCGGTGTTGGCAGTGTCTTCCTGTCTGCAGCCGTTAGCGCCACTAGCATTAGTATTGCTAGCGTCTTTAGCTGCAGCCTAGAAGTGAGCATAGAAAGTGTTCAGCTCGTCTGCCAGAGTCACATCCGCGTTCGTCATACCGAATGTTGGTGCTTTATAGTCCGTTATTGTCCTTAGTCCCTGCCACAGGCTCCTAAAGTCACTCTGTTGGAGCTGTGACTCCAGTTTCCTCCCATAGCGCTGCTACGCCTCTTTCACCACATTCCAGATGTTATATGACGCCTCCTTGTATGGTTCCATGTCCCCCGACGCAAGTCCCGTGTTGTAGGCAGCGGTACTAGATCTCAGAGCATCGCGGATGGTTTTATCCACCCACGGCTTCTGGTTGGGAAACGTTCTGATAGTCTTTTATCTCCATGGTATCATCCGCTAGTTTCCAATGAATCCCACAACCGCTTCTGTAAAGATGCTGACGTCATCATCTGAGCTGTTTCGGAACATGTCCCAGTCTGCGTCATCAAGTGCGTCCTGTAATGCGGCCACTGATTGGTCTGTCCAGTGCGCGACCTCCCTCTGAACCGGAACTTCCTGTTTCAGCCTTTGTTTGTATTTTGGCATGAGGAAGATGGCAGCATGGTCGGATTTCCCAAACGGTGGACGAGATTGTGCCTTGTAGCCATCCTTGACTGTCGTGTAACAGTGGTCCAGTGTCCTTTCGCCCCTGGTGGGGCAGGTGATGTGTTGATAAAAGTTCGGCGCTGCGCGTTTGAGGTTGGCACTATTAAAGTCCCACGACCCCAATAAGCGCAGCGTCCCGGTGTTGTGTCTGGTGCTGTGGGAGTGCAGGACATGTATGAGAGCTGTGTCGCAGGTGTGACAGAAGAGTTCAAGGTGGAGGTGGCTCTGCAATCCTTGATTGGCTCTAAGCCCCTTTTTTTTTTGCTTTGGTGATGGACAGGTTGACAGATGAGGTTAGACAGGAGTTTCCATGGACTATGATGTTTGCAAATGACTTTGTGCTTTGTAGCGAGAACAGGGAACAGGTGGAGAAAAATTTGGAGAGGTGGAGGTACGCTCTGGAAAGCAGAGGAATGAAGGTTAGCCGCAGCAAGACAGAATGCATGTGTGTGAATGAGAGGAACCCAAGAGGAACGGTGAGGCTTCAGAGAGCAGAGGTAAAGAAGGTGCAGGACTTTAAGTACTTGGGGTCAATGGTCCGGAGCAATGGAGAGTGTGGAAAGGAGGTGAAGAGGCGGGTACAGGCAGGTTGGAATGAGTGGAGAAAAGTGTCAGGTGTGTTGTGCGATAAAAGAGTATCAGCAAGAATAAAAGGAAAGGTGTACAGGACAGTGGTGAGACCAGCGATGCTCTACGGTTTAGAGACAGTGGCACTGAAGAAAAGACAGGAGGCAGAGTTGGAGGTAGCAGAGCTGAAGATGTTGAGGTTCTCCTTGGGAGTGACAAGGATGGATAGGATCAAGAATGAGTTTATCAGAGGGACAACCCATGTTAGATGTTTTGGAGATAAAGTCAGAGAGACCAGATTGAGGTGGTTTGGACATGTTCAGAGGAGAGATGGTGAATATATCGGTAGAAGGATGCTGAGGTTGGAAGTGCCAGGCAGGAGGTCTAGAGGAAGACCGAAAAGGCGATTTATGGATGCAGTGAGAGAGGACATGAAGTTAGTTGGTAATATTTATCACTGTACATTGTCCTCATGCTGTTCTCTCCTTGTTGTCCTCATCTCGGGTGATCACAGTAAGGGCTTAATACCCTCACAGCTCCTAACATCACCCTGAAAATGGCAAAGATCACCAACCCCTCATCGTTAATAATGGCTGCAATATCTGATTCCTTAGATGAGGGCGCGTGGAGTGATCATGACTGTGTGATGCTTTCACACTCACCACCTTCAAAAGTCTCTGAAATTCCTCTGGAAAATCCAGACATGGTCTTGTTTACTGACGGTTCAGCCCAGGTGCTGAATGGATGCAGACGGGCTGGATGCTCATTACATGCTGTTATAGCTCAGGGTGGTCTTCCTGATCATCTCTTTGCACAAGTTGCGGAGCTTGTTGCCCTGACTAATGCATGCGTTTTGGCTACAGGATGTTCAGCCACAATGTACACTGACAGCCGTTATTGCCACGGCACAATACATGACTATGCGAGCATTTGGCGATGACATGCCTTCCTAACAGCTTCAGGAACGCCAATCAAAAATGCTTATGTGTCTGACCTATTGTCCGCCTGTGAGCTTCCATAAAGTTTAGCAGTAGTCAAGGTCAAAGCACACTGTCCAAAAAACACTGATGAACGCAGAGAAAATGCCCTGGCTGATACTGCGGCCAAAGCTGCATGCAGGCTGCCTGCTATCACAATCTCAGCCGTCAAAATCTCGAACTCTGATGATGTGAAGGTTGAGTCACAACAACTTCGATCTTTCCTGATGGACAAGTATGCTAATGCTCCTGCACTAGAAGTGTGGTCTTGGGTTAATAAAGGGGCAAGCCTAGACTCTGCTGGTGTTCGGACCAAGGAAGGTAAATATGTTGCCCCTGAGTCCTTGCTGCCATACTTGGCCCAACAAATTCACAGTTTAGGACACATGTTTACACGTGACACGTGTTTAGACAATGGTTCACAGATTTTCTTTTACGTGGTGGAACCCCAAGAGTGCCAACTTCTGCAGCTTACACACCAGCGCCAGCAGGTCCGTTCAAACACCTGCAGGTCGACTACATCACCCTTCCTCCATGTCAAGGTAAACGAGATGTGTTGGTGGTGGTTGACCAATTTTCTCACTGTGTTGAAGCCTACCCAACTAAAACAGGCACAGCTCTGCACACTGCAAAATCCTTGGTCAAGGACTTCTTCCCTCGCTGAGGAATTGCCGAATGCATTCATTCAGATCGTAGAACTTATTACACTGGACAGGTTGTGCAGAAAGTCATGAAGTTGTTGAACGTTCAGTGGAAGCTTTACTGCCCTTACAGGCCCCAGGCTTCTGGGCAGGTTGAACGACATTAGACACCAGACACTAAAACTACGACTGTTCAAGCTTCATCAGAGTGGAGTGTCATGGGTAGATGCACTACCAGCTGTTTTGTGCAGCATTCGGTCATCTTCTTCAAGGGGGATTGGTCTCAGCCAATATGAGATCATAACTGGTCGACCCATGGCCTTGCCAGGCACACTTGATTTGAGACAGGCAGATATTCATTAAGTGTGGACTCCCGCCACTCAGGTCTTAGAAGCGGCAACACCTTGCGTAATTCAGCACGTAAGGGAATTCGGCTGGCCATTACCTCGTCTGTAGAGCTCAAGCCATTCCCACCATACAACATAAACACCTGGGCATAGCGCTGAGTGTATTTAAGGACAGATTCGTTTTTTGCCTGCTGACAATCCACAACTTTACGCCAGCATTCATTACAGTGCTAATGGTTTTGATTTCAATGCAGGGAGTGTAGCCGTTGGTAGTGTTAATAAGTGGTGGGAATTTCTCAAATTGTACAATGGGGAAACTAACATTTGGGACACTTTCACTCAGATTCGCTCTTCTGATAATAATAAACTGTCGGGTAAATGTGTCAGGTGCTGATTTTGATGAGAAACACTTTCCATGCTTTGTTTACATTAACTCAGAACACACTGTACCCAGGCTGTGAAGTCTGCATTCCTCATCCAGTGAGTGTCTTTGCTGGCATTGCATGGTCAGGACATGCTATTTCAGTCTGTGACACGCTTTATTGCCCATTAATGTATCAGAATTCAACGTAACTACTTGTCATAATGTAACTCAAGCAGTCGCCACTCAGTGTTGCTCTCCAGGGGTGGAAGTCTTTAATCAGACTTATCTTCCCTCTCATAGTATAACTGACGTCATTACCTTGACTAAATTTCCATGGTGTGTTGAAAATCATGTAAAGCACTCTCCCTTTATGGGTGAAATCTCTGGGGCATTGTGCAGTTTTATCGTCGAACTCAGTAAATTTCGTCTAAAGGATATTTCACACATTTCACAAGTTCAACCTAAAATTACAGCTTATTCTATACTTGTGTTTCTGAACCTGGTCCATGGGTTAATTGGCGCTCAATTAATAAATTTTGTCCCGTTCCAGCTCCTTCTGGTACTTACTGGTTGTGTTGAAGTACCGCATATAGCGAATTACCCGCGAGATGTTCTTTAATCTATCTTCTTCCAGCCATAAGACCTCGACACCCGAATCCTAAAGACCAAATTACAAGTAAACCTAATTCTACTCCACAGCATGTCATTTTAATACACCGGCTTTCTACAGATCGCTCAGAAATTAATCTAGATGTTCCTAGTTCTTGTGGACCAGTAAATTGCAAGGAAGCCGAATGCATTTGGTATAAGAACGGGAAAGTGCACACTGCCATAGAGAGGGGAGTTCAAAAGGTACCCCCATGACAATAGTACCTTAACACTCTTACTAATGAAGCAGGGATATTAATCCTTTGCCGACTCAATCAACCAATCTGAAATTCCTACAGTATCTCTGTGACAGATAAGCTGCTGTCGAACATTGCTTTCCATTCTGAAGTAAATGCTATTTTTACATTTAGTAGTAATGAACAGAGTTATCAACTTCATACACTCTCCTATAAGAAGAATAGTCCTTTCAAGGTTATATCATTCTCAGCTAATGACCCTCGTTCATGTGTTGAATATTTCACATGTAGTCAGACTTTCTAGAGTAGATCACTCGGTGCTCTTATTCCTAATTACGGTATTATGGTTAATTTGGGTCAGATCCGTATCCTATCTAATAATGTTGAAAAATTGGCTAATGACACTGCCCAAGCCCTAGGTGTGATATCTACAGTACCACACTACAATCACATTGCATGAAATCGAGTTGCTTTAGATTACATCTTAGCACAACAGGGGGGGTACCTGTGCAGTTGTAGGCCCTGAATGTTGTATGGACATTTTTGACCCTACCTTAAACCTAACTCAGTACATTAAAAACGTACAGGAGTTACGTGATCGTGTTATACATATTGATCAAGTTAACAGTGATGGCCTAGGGGCCTGGCTAAATTCTTGGTGGATATATGGCCGTGAAATCCTATTAGCTTTCATGGTTTTTCTTTTCATTCTTCTGGTAGCTTTATGGCTATTTGTGTTTGTGTGTCTCTAAAAGCATAAAACACACTCAAATAGCAGAAAATACAATAATGTTGACTTCTAGGCCTAATGCCTACATTTGATGTGACCTTATTTTACGCCGGTACGCGGGTTAGAAGTGTAAGTCCTATTCCGTTGTGAAATATGTAAAAAAGTAATTGCCTGGCCAGTGGTTACAGATTGTAAGACATGTTTCAAAAGATTAAGCTTGCTGTTATGAATGCTTTTAGGGCATTCACAGGGGGGGAATTGAGGGATTTATTTCAAATTTTCCTTAATATTTGATATGAATATGGCACAATCATTAATTATAGATTTATGTCAGCATGATCATTATGTGTCCTTGTTTACTTAGTTCTTACATAATGTTTTTAACCTTGGTTGTATTGTTCTTCCATTGTTTTTTCTTTCTTGGCCTTAGGTCGATGTTTACATTGTAGTATAAAATGGGTGTTTTGCCATTTATGTTTGGAATCCATTGCCCAGGCTGACTGACGCATGCATGCAAATTAAAACTATCTTCTCCAACTGAACCCTGGCTCAAGTCTCCTGATTCCTTAAACATCTAATGCTCTGGTCAGAAGATTTTATTTACAACACTGTACTTGCAACAGTTTTGTTGCAAAGCATAATTTTGTGGTTAAATTTAATTAGATCTCATGTTGTATACACTGCTGAAAAAACAATAGAACCCTGCCCAAAAATAATGTAAAATGTAATGGATTTAATGGGTGTAATTCTGGAAATCCCTTCACACCTATCGTGAATGAAAGGTAAGAAAAGGGATTACAGTAACTGGGGTTAATGGGGTTCTGTGGGGGTTCACCTCGGAGCACGCTGTCGCGTTGTATTCAGCGAATAGACAAACAAAATCATGTTTGCTTCAGCAATGAAAACAATATTGTATTAGGCTAACTTTATTAAAGATTATTCACTTTTGTATCTTTAAATTTGAACAGAAAATAATAGTGGGCTGGTAGGCACGTTTTTTTCCATATATCTTAAACGGCTGAATGAAGTTAAATATACACAATAAATTATTAATTGTGTTTGTTTTATATTTTAGCACTCATGTGTGAATAGCTTTTTTTATTTTATATTCTACACTCATATAGTATATACTATACTCCTGAGCAATAGAGCACCGGCCGACATTTTATCGATAAATCGCACGCGTCTATCATCCTTTTGGTCAAAATGCTGCCTTTTTTAAGTGAAAGTGCGAGACGCGGGTTTATACACGCCGTTGAATGAATTTTAAAGCATCTTTTTAGGCCTAAATATTAATTTTGTTATTCACTACAGACAGTAAAGAGTTAGGATACAAGTACAACAAAATCAGAATGTCAAATACCTGTAAAGTCAGTGGAAAAAATGGTAACGGAATAACTAATATATTATTAAAAGGCTTTCTTACCCTTTGTTTTTTGCCTGCACAAATGGAAACAATCTTTGTGGAATAAAATGTTTTTGCCTCTATTCTGTTGCTACTAATATCTGTAGGAACTGCAAATGCCTACAGTTGTTTCGTTAAATTTTTTTTATAGCTTAGGACCCTCCTTTTCACCAAAATAGTGTGAATATCTGCACCAATCACTAGCCATTAAAATGTTAAGAATTTAATTATATATATATATATATATATATATATATATATATATATTGTGGCGTGGGCGGGGCGGCGGCTGACGACCAGCATGCCTTGCGGGGATGTCGGTGTGTTCACCATGATGGGGAAAGGTGTTTGGGTTAGTGACTTCGGCCCTGTTGTGTGTGTGTTGAGGTGTGACGTGTGAAATGTGCTCTAGTTCAGGCTGATGCTGAATTAGATGTAGGCTCCTGAGTGAAGGTGCTGCTCATGCCATACCTGCTGTATGCTGAATAAAGTACTCCCAGCCATTGCATTGGGCAGCAAATAAGCTCACTCGTCTCTCCAGCATTCTTCCAGGCGTAAAAACGCTACATTGTTGTCAGAAGTGGGATGGAGAGTAACGGGTTCGAGCGCACAACGGAAGACCAACTGAAAATCCAAGCGGGCCGCCGAGTAGCGGAGCGACTACTCGCGAAGAAGCGCTTTCCCGACGGCGCTAAAGCGAGCACACCACGGCAACCAACGCGGAGCGGCGAGGTGAAAATCCCGGCGCTGGATCTCGGGGCGGAGGCTGGCGCAGCGCAAGCGCCGGAGCAAGAGACAGCTTTGCGCGCCGTTAGCCGGCAAAGCGTCCTGCCGCTGCGCGAGGCCGAACGCGCTGAGCCCATATCGGCGGTACATCACGGCGGAAGAGCCGAGCGACCGCCTGCAGCTCAGTGGCGCTCCGTTCGTGAACCTAGCCGGGGACAGGGCTACCCGTCGCGGCTAGGCAACGAGCAACTCTCCGACGGTTCGCGGCGAGGCCGAGGCACGGGACAGCGTACACCAGCAGCCGCTAGACTAGCGCCGGGAGGACGCGTGGTAAGCCGCGCTGGGCTTTACATTGACTGTGTGCTGGATGGTGTCTTACTGCGGGCGCTCGTGGACACCGGCTCCACTGTTTCACTGCTGCGCTCTGGATTACTGGGGCAAAGCGAGCGTGTTTGCGGACGGCCTGATCCTGCCTTCAGCATCTGCACTGTTGCTGGGGGCTACGTGAAGGTAAGGGCGTGTCGCACAGCGCGAGTCCAGGTGGGTGGCCGAAATTATTCCCACGGGTTCGTTGTGGGGAATGTTGAGGAGGACTGCATTTTGGGGTTGGACATTCTGGAGAGATGGGGTGTGGTGCTGAACTTGTCCAGCGGAACTCTTCGTGGTAACTTTGGGGTAGCCAGGTTGCTTGGACCCAAACCACAGCCGGACAGGTTAGCAGCACACACCCGGGGGGCGGAACTTCCAAAAGCAGACCGAGCGGGAAATCTGCGCGCTAACACCGGCGCTTTCCCTCGCCGGCCGGGCAGCAAAGCGCGTGGCCGGTACTGCGAGCAAGTGGAGCGCCGTCACGACGTAGAACCCTCGATGCAGGACGTTCCCCCCGTGCAGTCCTCCAGGCCCTCCCGTGGTAATCAGCCGTCCAAACCAGCATGCAGCCGTCTTACAGCGTCACCCGCAGTCGCTCCGCCGGTCTCACAGCTGAAAGGTGAACCGCTCCTCGCCAGGCAGAAGGGCCCCACCCAGCGCTCGCGGGCACCGCTGCAAGACTTTTGGGTGGGGGCACCTATGGAGCGAATGGGCGTGGACACTCACAGCCAGGGGCGAGATTTTGCTGCTGGCGAGCAGGTGTGGGTGTGTTCCTCCGGAAGGAGAAGGAGGGGGCTCTCGACCGGGCGTGTGTCTCACTGGGTGGGCCCCGGCACGGTAATTGCTCGGCTCTCCGATGTCATCCACCGGGTGCGGTTGGCGGGGCGGGTACGAGTTTTGCTCCACCGGGACCGTCTTGCGCCTTACCAGCCGCACGCCGATGAAACATTGAACTCTGTGGAGGCCGGACCGCCTCAGGACTATGTTCACGTTTATCCCTCACCTGCCAAAGGACGCCGGCGTTTCCACCGCCAGCGCCGACCGCCTCCACGCCTTCAAAACCAAGTTCGTCATGGTGACCAGGGTCACAGCTCGGGTGGGGGCAGTGTGGCGTGGGCGGGGCGGCGGCTGACGACCAGCATGCCTTGCGGGGATGTCGGTGTGTTCACCATGATGGGGAAAGGTGTTTGGGTTAGTGACTTTGGCCCTGTTGTGTGTGTGTTGAGGTGTGACGTGTGAAATGTGCTCTAGTTCAGGCTGATGCTGAATTAGATGTAGGCTCCTGAGTGAAGGTGCTGCTCATGCCATACCTGCTGTATGCTGAATAAAGTACTCCCAGCCATTGCATTGGGCAGCAAATAAGCTCACTCGTCTCTCCAGCATTCTTCCAGGCGTAAAAACGCTACAATATATATACACACACACTCAACAAAAATATAAACAACACCTTTGTTTCTGCTCTGATTTTTCATGAGATGGACTTAAAGATCTAAAATTTATTTCAGATACACAATATTACCATTTCTCTCAAACATTGTTCACAAATCAGTCTAAATGTGTGATAGTGAGCACTTCTGCTTTGCTGAGATAATCCATCCCACCTCACGGGTGTGCCACATCAAGATGCTGATCTGACATCATGAGTAGTGCACAGGTGTACCTTATACTGCCCACAATAAAAGGCCAGGTCTTACCGGGGTTAATGAAGTCCGGGAGGCCGATGACGGAGGGTGAGAAGTCCGGGGAATTTGCCCAGTCAAAGATAATCCGGTTGAAAAATCTTTAAAATAAAATGATTCACAGCAATCTCTCCTTCTTTCATCCAAACACCACACACAAACGAAATGCGCATGCCCCATGTCCCGAGGGGAAAATGCATGAGTAGTAGTGGTGGACCAGCATTATTTGTTTGGATGAGAGAAGGAAAGATTGCTGTGGATCAGTTTATTTCAAAGATTTTTTAACCGAGTTATCTTTGACTATGACTCCGTGCCCTTACACTTCGCGTGTGTGTGATGCACGAAGTGCGCATGCTCCGTGCCTTTACACTTCGCGCGTGTGTGTGTGTGATGCATGAAGTGCGCATACTCTGTGACCTTACACTTTGGAATTTTTTCCCTCTGGGCTTGCCGTAGATTTGACCAGGCAGTTGAGAGTTGTGTATTTATTGGGACTGATGATGGGATTTAGTATTTTGATGGCGTTCAAATCTTTCAAGAGCATTTTATCAGTTAGTCAACCGCTTTGCAGGGTCTGCCTTTTTTAACATAGTACTTTTCTGTATGGTATATATTTTCACACAGTGAAAACAGAGAATTCCCTTAACTGTGGGGATATAATGAAGCCATGCATATTCTTTGTACCACCTTTCCTGAAAATGGAGGACCCTATTGGACAATGTTTGAACAGGAATGGATTTGGCGTTAGGCTAGTTTGGCTTGTTTGTAATATGCACAATATCTCCGCTTTTACACTGTTCTTCATTGTTCACTTTTACTGCTGCTCTCCCTGCTGCTCACTACAGGTGGACCAGTTTCCTTAGAAATACACCATATTATACAATAAGTCATACTGTAAGACTATGAGGAAAAATAACTAAGATGATACATATAAGTGACTTTATGAGAACACACCACTCATTTTATTTGGATAACATACTTTTTATCCCTACATTAAAACCATGATAATGTGCATAGTTCAGGGACAGTTCCCACAAATGAAAATTCTGTCATAATTTATTCATTCTCCACTTGTCACAAGTCATTTTAAGTTTTTTTTCTTCTGATCAACACCAAAGAAGATTTTTTTTTTTAAAGAATGCTAAAAACCTGTAACCATTGATTTACATAGTATTTGTTTTTCCTGCTACGGAAGTCAATGTTTAACAGTTTTCAGCTTTTTTTCACAATATCTTTTTTTATATTCAACAAAAAAAAGAAAATCATAAAAGTTTGGAACCACTTAAGGAGTAAATAGTGAGTAAAGTTTTTTTTGGGGTAAACAATGCCTTTAATAGGCCTCACCTTTGACCCTAACTCTTCCCCTCTGACTGCACTAGTACCTGACAGGATTGCCACCTGATGAAATAGCGTGGCAAAAAAGTGAGACATGTCAGTTCAACACTAATGAATCACTTACATCCTCAGCCTATTACATGATATGTTATATATAATCAACATTCAGATTCACCTCCTGTGACCTTGCCTTTTCACCTTAACTACAACATGGCTGATCCGTTTCTGTTTCCTAAAAAAAAAAAATTGAGAGATTCCTTATGAGCATTGACGGAGAACGCCTTAGCCTATTATTGGTAATGTTAAATCTCAGGACAACTAGGTATAATATCAAGTCATTGTTCAACATCACCTGTGACCCCTTCTCTCCATCGCTGTCTGATATACAGCACAGTTGTTTATCCTGTTTTGTCAGGTGACAGAACCTAAACACATGGCATTTAAACAGCAATCATTTTATTTCACTTTTTCTGAGTCTTAGTGTGCAAATCTCGAATCAAATCATTAATGTTTGCCAACTCAGTGAATGCATTTTAAAAACTATTTGTGGGAAGTGGATTGTCTATTGGTGAACTGTCAACTAAATTTTAGCCATGGCAATATTAGTATGTAGCATATCAATTTCGTCATTAGATTAGGAGAACTGGATCATATTTATACTTTTACATTTAGCTGTTTAATCTGCTGTTAGTTTTAAGTCCGTATTCACAAACTATAGCCTGCCCTGCTATAATGAATGTGCGTCAAAGTGGTAAAAAAAAAACCCCAAAAAACTAGCATAACGGTAACTTTTGTCGTTACTTTGATGGATTCATTAGCGAACTTGAAAAGCTCCTTATGTCCAGCTTTTTTTTTTTGCTGCCACCATCCTGGTCTAATGCACACAAAAGACATTAAAAAAAATACAAAATCATTAAAAAAGTGCATCATGCTCAAACTGTTCACATGCCTCATAACTGTCTGAAAATTTAAATAGGATGTTTCATCTCTGTGTGATAATCTAAGTCATTATTATAATAATCGTTACCTGGTGTTTTAGGCCAGTCAGGAGTCAGGTCTTCCCAGTTATTCCCATTGTGTGGAACCCATTAGTCTCAGTCAAGTCAGCGTTCTGTTGCCCTATGTTGTTGTCAGTCTGCTGCAGCATTTGATATTTTACCGTGTTCATAACTAGTTCTTGTATACATACAGCATGCTAAATAGAGGCCTATCGAAACTATAATCACAATCGATAGAACACTATAAACCTTTGAATAACCCTAGCTTCCCCACAACTGCGTTAATCACAAAATCCAAGACTCTACTTGCGGAGGTGTTTGCAAAGTCTTCATGTGGTTTACTATATGTAATTTTACTACATGTGGTTCTTTACTACATTAAGTTGACCTACCTTTTAAACAATTGGTTATGTGAACATAAGTGGTTCCCCATTTTACTTTTGGTACACAACACAAATGTCCACTTTTTGGCAAGGGACTATATGTGTATTGTCTCCATATTTCTTAACAGGCAGTGGCATGCAATAACTTCCTAGGGCATCAAAACATAGGTTATTGTTATAATTAAACCCAGGGACTGCTGAGTTTGGCCTCTCTGTTTGTAGTATGTCAGTATCTACAGGACGGCCATGGTGCTTATCTGAATGATACAAGACATGTCTGCATTTGCTACTGGTTATGTAATGCCATTAAGGGGCAGTGCTACCCACCTCGAGGACATGACATGGCATATCCAACACAAGAGGTTGTGTACGTGTTGCATCCCTCTCCCTTATGTCCAGGGGTGGAAGTGAGAGTAACAAAAGAAATAAAACTTATAATGAAGAAATTAACAAAAATGTGGAAGGATCACTTCAGTCCACTGCCCAAGAAATGCAACAACACTTTCTTTGATTTACAGGTACCAAAACATGGGAGCAATAGATGATTTCAGGAGAGGGCCAAGGCCAACATAAGCAAAACACACTAACTGTTTGAGGGAGTACTAAATAACCTAACCGGGTAAAATAAAATAAAAAATAAAAAAAATCAACAAAGGGTTTTCTCCACTCCCTTACTAACTGAAAAACAGGGATAAACATGGGTTAAACTAAATAAAAGGGCACCCTCTCCCTACGGCTTCCCATTTAACTATAACCAAAAGAAAAATAAACAAGTTACAATACTTCTTAGTACCACTAACAAATAAAATATATATTTTAAAGTAGGTTGCACCAACTAGAGAAAATAAACATACAACTTACTCACTGAACAATTATCTGTAATCATTGTTGAACTTGCACCACAACAACAATTGTCTGATAGCAAAGCCTCAACACATGTCTGGAGCAGGGGAGAAGTGAGCTTCTCCTCGGGAACGCGTGCACTGTTCTTTTGTGGCAGCACCGTCTGTAGCCACCCTCTGATTGGCATCACCTGGGAGCATTTAACTGCCAAGCAAGCAAAGAGAGAGAGAGAGAGAGAGAACACACAGCACAGGAACCAGACAGCCACACCCAAAGGATGGGAAAAACAACACTCTAAATAAATATTAATACACATACATCCCTAGGGATGTAACAGTATGTCTCTTATATTATCAGCAATGTCTTATGATAGAGCACATCCCCAGTTCCCCTCACACATCCTGAGATTGGCATTATGCTTTTTTTTATCATGCGGTCTCTTTACATTGTTTTATTTTAAATGTAAGTGTTTTGCTAAAAAGACTTTAAAATGGCCATTTCTTCCCAAGTCCTCAATAAGTAGGAACGTCAGGGTAACAATTACTAGTATAATTTCAAAAATTACCCAGATTGCTTTGGGGTGTTGTTGGTGTTCATTTCTCATTTTTAACCAAGGGTCCAATCCAGCTAATTCAATGTCTGTAGTGTGAATAAACTCAGTCACTGATATTCTCTGTCCTCTAAAACAGTCTTCTGTTCTGTCAGTAGTTACAACACCTACTTTTAACTCTAGTTATTCGTAGAGTAACCATCTTTAAATTGCTTGTTGTTCAAATATCCTCTGACTTGTCATGGGATGCACAAATAAAGTACATGATTTCGAAGGTGCGCCCCAGAATCTACTATCTTTGTGCTGCTAAGAAAATATGTCTTCCTTGTGATGTTTTGGTGCAAATATACTTAACTTGTATACAGCCAGTTCTTGAGTATGCTAGTCCAGTATGGGGTGGATTACCTAAAGGTCTCTCTGAGGAGTTAGAGAGGATCCAAAAACAATGCTGTCGGATAATAGGTATTCCAACTTCTACTCTCCCAACATTGAGTGAAAGGCGAATATTCTCTATACCAAGAAGTAAAACCAAATGTCATGAACTCTCCTTTATTCCCTGTTATTATAAACATTACAATTGTTTTAAAGTGTGTGTATATTTGACACATTTTAGGGTTTTGTACCTCAACCCACTAACTTCTAACTAACTTCTGTTTGTGGTGTCAGGAGCACTTTCAGCAGGCCTGTAGAGTAAAACCTCAGAGAGTAACACAACATTTTATCTTCACAATGTCCCTTTCCTTTTTTTTTGCTCTTGCTTTATCTTAATTCCTTTATCAGTTACAGTATGTTATTAGCAAAACAAATGCACATACAGTACTATCGCTTATTTCCCCTTTTGACACAGGGAATGTTGACATGACATGACGTCTACTTGGCATAGAAAGGAAATAGCTATTTAGGTAAACATGGCTTGTGACATGGCATGGTTTTACCCCTTCTGTGAAAACACATCCCGCTTTTCTCCAGAGTATTTTCTCTTCAGAAGTGGCTGTGCTACTTTGTTAAGGGGAGGATTGCATTTATATTTTTAAAATTTCATGTGCTGTCACCACGGCAACTTCTGTTAGCACCTATTTCTGTATCACAAAATGTTGGTCCATCCATGTTCATTTTATATCCGGATTCTGTAGTGGCGCTTACTATGGATCAATCCTAGGGGAACAAGGGGTAGCTCAGTGGTTAAGGCCCAAAAAAAAAGTAAGTTGCTTTGGATAAGAGCGTTTGCCAAATGCCTAAATGTAAACAAAGTTGTTTAACAGTAGGCAAGGTAGCAGTGGTGTTCTCCCTCCGTGGAAAGGAGTGTTACAGGGTTAGAACTATACATCTTTTCAGCATTGTACTTTACCCACTCTGCTGTAAAAAAGTGTGATCCTTCTCTGTATAAAAGATACTGAAACTGCATGAACTAGAAATGTAATATTACTGTACCCCACTATACTGTATATCTTTATTCTACACCATTCTCTCAGTTTCTGGTCCTGCATGTAAACTCATGGGTGATCCTGCTGCTACAGGAAGTAAGCTACAAATCTCATTCTTTTTTTTTATGCTTCTGTTGCCAGACTGAACATTCTTTTCATCATCTAATTCTGTTCTCAATATACATGCTTCCCCTGGGTAACATCATTAGAAGACATGGGATTAGTTTCCATTGTTATGCTGATGATACCCAATTATATATCTCAACAAAACCAGACGAAATACCTAAATTGTCTAGATTAACAGAGTGTGTCCAGGACATAAAAGATTGGATGACCAATAACTTCCTTTTACTAAACTCAGACAAGACAGAGATATTACTCATCGGCCCAAAAACCAGCACACAACAGCTTTCACAATTCAGCCTGCGTTTAGAAGGATGTACTGTTACTACCAGCTCAACAGTAAAAGACCTGAGCGTAATATTAGACAGTAACTTGTCCTTTGAAAATCATATTTCCAATATTACAAAAACAGCCTTTTTCCATCTTAGAAATATTGCCAAACTTAGGAGTATCCTATCCGTATCTGATGCAGAAAAGCTAGTTCATGCATTCATGACCTCCAGACTGGACTATTGTAATGCATTACTAGGTGGTTGTCCTGCATCCTCAATAAACAAGCTTCAGTTAGTCCAAAATGCAGCCGCCAGGGTTCTCACCAGATCCAGAAAATATGATCATATAACCCCAATATTATCATCCCTGCACTGGCTACCTGTTCAGTTTAGAATTAATTACAAAATAGTATTACTTACATACAAGGCTTTAAATGGTTTAGCTCCCACATACCTAACCAGTCTTCTAAAACGCTATAATCCGCCACGCTCCTTAAGATCACAAAACTCCGGACTTCTTGTAATTCCCAGAATTTCAAAATCTACAAAAGGGGGTAGGGCTTTTTCATATTTAGCTCCAAAACTTTGGAATAGCCTTCCAGACAGTGTTCGGGGCTCAGACACAGTTTCCCAGTTTAAAAGTAGACTCAAGACGCATCTCTTTAATCTGGCATACATGTAACTCATCCCATAACCTCATACTCCAGTACATCTATTCTGAATGGCAACTACGCTAATTCTCTCCATCTGTTCTGTACTTTTCTACCCATCCTGAGGCATCTGGAGATTGTACCAGCTTCAGTAGATAAAGGCCAACCCTGTGAGGATCCTGAGGCATCCAGAGAAGGACCAGCTCCAGCTGAATTCTGCCTTATTATGGTTGGAGCTACACATCCTGCTCCTGTGCTCCCAGTGATCCAGATCCCATCTGCCCTCTGCACCTACTGACTCCCTGTGCTGAACTGGACTTCATGTTAATTTAAAGCATTTCTGTTATATTGTACTTTCAGCTGCATAACACACATGGTGTTATATCATCTCTATCTGTTATCACCCAGATGAGGATGGGTTCCCTGTTGAGTCTGGTTCCTCTCAAGGTTTCTTCCTATTACCATCTCAGGGAGTTTTTCCTTGCCACTGTCGCTGTCACCCTTGGCTTGCTCATCAGAGAAATTTCATTCATTCATCTCATTATTATCTAGACACATCTTTCTCACACACACACAATTGATTATTATTATTAACATTTAATTATTTTATTATTATTTTATTTATTTATTTTTATTTTATTTTATTATTATTTTTTTTTATTGAATTTCTTTCATCTTTGTGAAGCTGCTTTGAGACAATGACCATTGTTAAAAGCGCTATATAAATAAAATTGAATTGAATTGAATTGAAATGAATAAAAGTATTCCTGCTGCAAATTTAATCTGGTAATCTAATTACTTACATTTGAGTTTAATCTTGTGTTCAAACAAAATTATTTTTATTTATATATTTTTGTATATTATAAGGGACAATTGTAAATGTTTGATATTTCTTAAAGATTTCTTCATCACCCTTCTATAAAATGATCATTGATTATTTTTTTTTTATGTTTTTCATGTCAATATGACATATTTCTAATTTGTTTTAATACTCTTGGGACTTGACACACTTGTCTTGTAAGAGTGGTAAGACTAATGAAATACCATCAACACCCCCACAAGAAACACGCAGAGAAATAGTGAGTACTGTGAATTCCCCCTGTTACCGCATTACAGTCACAACTGCCAACACACCACAACTGTAGAGCGTGCTCTCACTGACTCAGTGTCCAACACACAGAAAAGTGTCTTGAGTGACATAGACTCACTGATGGAAGGTGATAACAGGAATGTGTAAGTGTAAACTGAACAGGCTTTGTTTAATACACCAACAAAAAGGAAAACAGGCACTTAGCAGAAAAAAGATCAAATCGGTAGAAAAATCAGAAAGTGAACTTAAAATAGAAACTTAAAATTGTCTCTTTAAACAATGAGAAAATGGCTAAAAAACAGTTTGCTGGCTGGAAAGGAAAAGAGTACAATGCAGAGCAACTGATTTTCTTTCTGAAAACTGTCATGTCAGTAGCATGCAGCGGCCGCTCCGGAGCCAAAATGGTGCTACGTTGTTTACGATTCGTGTGTAGCGCGTTTATTTTACTCTGTGTATGGATATCGTCGCACCTGGGGTCCGTTCTTCGTACGTCGCTAACTCAGTTAGCTGGATTTGATTGTTGTAAATTTGTCCTGATCTTGGATTGTTTCGTTCTTCGATGCGCTTCTAGCATTTGTTGTCATAGCAACGAATCCGTAAGCTTGAACCTGCTCGGGAGCAGGTTTATTTCATGTAAACAGGATTTAGCCTGAGCTCCTGCCAGGTTATGATTGGTTGAAATGGCGAGGTCACATCTGATTGGTTAAAGAGCATGACTGACTCACGTGGAAAAAGAAAAGTATATGCCCCCTGCCATGGACTCCCCTCCACACACACACACACACACACACACATAATCGCTATCAAATATTATATATGAACATAAATTCATAGGTTTAGTATTATCAAATATGATATTACTTTTATAATAAACCCTAGGCATGAGACAGCCGTCGAGACCATTATTACAAATTCTTGTATAATGTTTATTTTGTAACATTTATTTTTCAGGGGTTTGTCATAAAAATATGCTAATAAATATTTATATATATTAAAAATTAATATTTTATAATGATAAATTGGACGAAACTAATTTTATAATAAAATAAACAATATAAAAGTATACATAATATTTCTATTTTTCATATACGACATATTTATTTTCATATTGCTTATTTTATTTTATTGTCTCATGTAATTTGTAATTTGTAAACCATTAACCTATGAATTTATGTTCTAATATAATATTTGATAGCGATTATGTAGGGGGGGCAATCCATGGCAGGGGGGCATTTCAGCGCATAACACGTGTTACAAAAAAAAGTTGAGCCGCTCTTTTTTATATTTCGTCAACCAATCAGAGGGCTTGTGATCAGTGTTTCTACTGTCAATCATATCGCCTTTTAAACCAACGCACGAGCGCGCAATAATCCTAGACAACTCAATCCAGCTCTACTAATCATCAACAACAGGTGAGCTCAAAGAACCAACTTAGCCGGATCGTAATTAGCACGATGATCTCATCTTAGATGTGTCAATTCATCTCGGATGTGTCAAGCGACGTACGAAGAACGGACCCCTGGTGTCCATACATACAACAGCCAGACACTTTTGTATCTAAATAACCTGGGTAACGACATCCACGATGAGCTGCGGGAAAAGCTACGCGACCTCGGCTTGCTGCGCCTCGAAGCCTCGGCGTTGCCTGATGCTGGCGGCCGGAGAAAGGGACATAGGAAGCGGTTCCTAGATTTTTTCCAAGCCATTACATGGCGGGCCACAACCAAAACAATGGCTAATTTATTGAATTAATAGGGGAGGATGAAAATGGTAGGCGCTCGTGAAATGACAGAACAGACGTACTGAGACATTTAAGCTGGCTGATGTAGGTTAAATTTGCTGACTGGGCATTGGGGGCGCTATTAATCATCTGCATGTCTGTTAAAAACAACAACAACCACCCACACACACATTTCCACGTGTTGCTGTCAGCTGCAAAAAAAAAAAAAATGGCACCATCAAAAAATCTAGAGAGAAAAGTTAGCAGTGAAAACAGGATCTTTCATGATGAATGGACAGAGAACTATGCATTCATCCTGCTCAGTTTTATTAATGCAAAGCCCACCTGCCTGATCTGTACTGAAGAAGTATGCAAGAAATACAAATACAATATTAGACGGCACCACGAAACAAAGCATGTTAACTTCAAGGTTGCGTTCCCTCAGAAGACAGAGGCACGAAAGCGTAAGATCGAAGCCCTGAAAGGTGCTTATGCACACAGCAACAGGATCTTGGTGCGAGGTCTCACATCCCAACAGAAGGTAACTAGGGCATCCCTAAAAGCGTCCTGGGTGTTCGCAAAGCACAACAAGACTTCATTTGTTTTTGCATGTTGAGCTTTTGCTCTGTTCTATTATACAAAAAGATCTGTCAAAATATAGTTATCAGAATAAAGCTAGAGGAAGTTACTCAGCATCCAGTATCTAATGTTATTGTGACAGTGGATTTGTACCTTCACCAATCATTACATAAATCATTATTAAATTCTGAAAGTGTGTGAGCCAGTGGAGCTCACATTTGCTAATTCACATGAACATAATATTTATTGTGTAACAAATGTATAAACACTAATAATGTGTGCATACTGTATGAGTATTTCTGCTACAAATTTATTCTGCCAAACTAATTACAGACATTTATGCTTAATCTGGTTTATTCTGTTCTATCAGAATTTGTTAAATATGACACACATATACAAACGTAAATAACTTCCTGCTGGGTAGTGTTTGACACTCAGACTGTTGAGAAAGAGAAGAAGTTTAAGTGTTAGTGTAACTGGGATGTTCATCACTTCAGCTCAGGGACTGGAGACGTTAACACCCTCTGGTAAGAAACACTCTATCTATAATAATAACAGTTTATCACACTTTTTTGTAACGTGAGATTGAGGTTGACACTAAAGTAGCTAAAGTTTTTCATCTGATTTAAAACTGATATTTCACTTCTATTGTCCGAGTTAGAATTCAAAGAGAAACATATTACATTACGGATGAGCATGTGTCAATAACATGTTACAGCACCGACCCATGAAGATTCATAGGTGCAGAACACAACTGGTTGAGGTGAACATTGTAATGTTGTAGTGTGACATACAGGAAATTTATAATTTTTAATGTTTAGAACCTGGCTTCTGTGGTGAAGTGACATGTGGTACACCTTTAGCCAAAGTTCTGTAGCTCAGCTTCAAGGTTGAAACTGTCCAGGTGAATGTTGTTGCTGTGAAAACACAGTGTAAATAATAGACAGAATTGTGTTACACCCATAATTCAGTGTGTTTATAAGCATCTGCTTATGGAAATCAGGTTATTAATTAATGTATGGAAACAAGACACATGACAGGAGGAGGGTCATATTATAATAAATATTTGTCTGGTGACCGTACAGTACATATAAGTGTCTGAATCTCTTAAGGGTCTACATTTTAGCTATGGTGTAAATGTTCCAATGTATTTCACCCTGTTTTCTGTAGCTTTAGCTTACGCTAGCTATTTGGTTCAGTTTGTGGTTAGCTTATGACACGGCTATCTATAATGTTATTTAGCACAAACACTTTAGCTCCAGGTGGAGAAAATACTGAGTTATGTATCTTACAGATTGTCCTGATATTCAGATGTTAAAAAGTTGAAGTCATAGTATGACATTACAGAAGATTGTGTTGTCTTTATGCATGAACATTAGTGATGATGATGATGATGATGATGATGATATACAGTAGTTTATTTCATTGTGTTATCATGCTCATGCTGGGTTTTTTTGTGACAGTGAAAATGATCAGCACCTGTTTGATAGAAAGTAAATGCAGACAAGCAGGTGAGATACAGACGGTCGATCACTGTTTCATGAAAAACACAGACTGATGATGTCACTCTGAGATTCCTGTCCTCATGGGAACCTGGACCACAACTGGGGTCTGGATTCGGGTCGGATCTCTTGTGTTTTTAAAGTGGATGGACACACGATAAGTCTCTGTCTGCACCTGTGACTGGGGACAACCAGCACATGGACTGACCTCGGGGCCAAGAATGTAGTCACTGCTGGTCACAGGTTGTTCAGAGGGTTAAGGCACTGAGTTACTGATCAGAAGGTCGCGGTTTGAATCAGAGCTCCACCAGGTTGCCATTGTTGGGCCCTTGAGCAAGGCCCTTAAACCTATCTGGTACTGTAACTTGGCTGATCCCAGTTAAGCTGGGATACACAAAGAAAGAATTTCACTATACAGTTAACTTAAGTCTTCAGTTGAACTGGAACTGCTTGGTTGTGAGTGGCACAAAGATGTATGACTGTATAGGGTGTAAGAGTGGGGTTAGCACACTTTTTTCATCGTGCACTGTTCCTGTTTGCACTGTTTTGTCCTGAATCCCTGTTTGCACAGCTGTATTTATGTCATGAATGTGCCTTCTGTGTATAAGATCATCTGTGTCCCTCTTCACTCAATCCTGAACATTTGGAGTGGGTATAGGGTGTAAGAGTGAGGTTTTTTATTTATCTGAGTTATTTATTCTGTCAGTTAATTATATTTTGAACTTCAAAAAAATATGTGTTTTTTTTTTTGTCCTCAAATTATTTTCTTGTAGCCCTCCTTCTGTCACATATCCAAGTGAAAGACTCATTATGCAGGTCATTATGCAGGTCTTTGTCTTCTGTGGTGTGAATTACAGCATCATTCATGATCATTCACACTCCTCACATACGGCCTTTCTAAATAAAAAGTGTCTTGATAAATGTAAATGAATATATATTTTCTGTGAATGAGTGAGGTCACAAAAGGTACACAAATGTTAGGAATGTGTTTTGTGGCCTTATTTTAGTGACTTTATTTTTTTTGTTTTGTTTTCAATAATCACACATAACTGTTATTTTCTCCAAAATACAAACTTCTACATAAATGCTGCTCACATGTTACTGTAGGCCAGTTTGTGCTCAATACAGTGTAATCAGACTTTTTTTAAATGTATGATCTAATTATGTTTTATAAATTATGATTAATAACAGTTTATAAATTATAATAATTATGTTTATAAGTTATGTTTATACATAACTGAAAAATACATAAATGTCAGAACTTCTTTAGGGTGTCAAGACACTTGCAGACTTTTAAGGGATTTATTAACCATGTACTGTAGATTATAACACTATTAACTTATACACCAGTGGAGGTTGTGTGAATCACACACAGTTTAGCTGCAAAAATACATCTGTGTGAGGGGCCTGGGTGTGGTGAGTGTGTGTGTGTGTGTGTGTGTGTGTGCGTGTGTGTGTGTGTGTGTGAGTGTGTGTGTGTGTGTTTGGGTGTGTGTGTGTGTGTGTGTGTGTGTGTGTGTGTGTGTGTTTGGGTGTGTGGGTGTGATATTTGTAAATGATTGATGAGACTTCAACTTGTGAAAAAAATTCACATGGGAAAAAACTATTTCCGAGTGTTTTGTGTTCATCTACAGTATATTCCTTTTAGCAAATCAAAATACTCTGTGCTGCTCACAGCCAATCAGAACACATCATACTGCCCTCTGTCAATCAGAGCACATTCTACTGTTCTTGGCCAATCAGAACACACCATGTTTCTTTCAGCCAATCAGAATTATACTGAGATTGGCCAATCAGAGAATCCATGCTGTTCTCAGTCTAGACCTTCTGGTCATTCCTGAGTGGGGTAAGATCGTAGAGATGCTCTTGGAGGATGCAGGAGGTCGAAGAGACAGAAAGAGGCGCTTTTGAGCTTTTAAAAATGGTCTCTCAGTTTGGTTCACTATGCTACACAATCAACAATAGAGTCTGGAGGAGGGGTGTAGTAGCTCATAGCCCAAGTTGCTTGAAGTTTCCACAGTCTGTGATGATCTGGGTTGATTGGGTATTTGTTTGAAAACCAGGGCCCTGCACCCCTTTACCAAGAAATTTTGGAGCACTTCATGCTTCCTTTTGCTGACCAGCATTTTAAAGATGTTGATTTAATTTTCTAGCATAATTCGCCACCTGCCTACACTGCCCAAGTGACACTGCCCAAACGCACCAAAAAAGTTGGTTAAATGACCATGGCGTTGGTGTGCTCGACTGGCCAACAAACTCACCAGACCTGAACCCATAGAGAATCTTTGGGGTATTGTCAAGAGGGAAATAGAGACCGAAAAATGCAGATGAGCTGAAGGCTACTGTCACAGAAAGCTGGGCTTCCATAACACCTCAGCAGTGCCACAAACTCATCACCTCCATGCCATGCCACATTGAGGCAGTAATTAAAGCAAAAAGACCCCCTACCAAGTATTGAGTACGCATACAGTAAATGAACATATTTTACAGAAAGCCAACAATTTACTAAAACTGTTTCTTTTATTGGTCGTATGAAGTTTTCTAATTTGTTGAGATAGTGAATTGGTGGGTTTTTGTTAAATGTGAGCCTGAATCATCAGAACTAAAAGAACCAAACATTTCTAGAGTCTGTCTGCATTGAATTTATTTAATGCACAAGTTTTACAATTTGATTCGAATTACTGAAATAAATGAACTTTTCCATGACATTCTAATTTATTAAGAAGCACGCACACAGATACACATGGTTGTTGACAAATATTTAGGGCCCAAGCTGACATCAGCCCTATTACGTCATAGTGTGCAAGTGTGGCGATGGCTTTTTGTAGGTCTTAACACGCTCAATAGACAAACAGGTAGTGTGGTGCGCCCGGGTGGCGATGGCGCAGGATGTTAGGGCCCACTCATGATTGCTTGAAACTATAATAATAATAATAATAATATTAATATTAATTTTATTCATTATAAATATTATTATTATTGATATTATTATCATTATTATTACCTTTGCTTTTTGTGTTTGTTTTTCAGTAGTTTTTATCCCTAGTGTCACTTTATGTTTGACTGTTAAATGTATGTATATATTTTTAATCTATTTATTTCTATTTTTATTTTGTGACTTGATTCTAAGCTTTGGCAGTACAAGTGTATACTGGAGCCATCATACAGTATATTGTGCATATGATTAAACTCCATGCAGATATTGTAATTTTCTCTGTGCTAATAGAGTATACAGAGCGTGAGCCGTGCAGGGTGAGGGGTGTGGTGTGTGTGCGCTGAAGGCGTCAAGTGCGTGTGTGCGCAAAACCAATGCCCTTATTTTCATAATCTCAAAAGTTGGCAGCTATGCCACACATATTTTAGGAATAAAAATTATATGGTAAATTAAAATCAGACTTTATAACACGAAACATTTATATTGTGAATCGGACTTTATATAATATCTACATTTAATATGGGGATTTTTGGCTGCTGAATGCTGCAGAATAGGTATGGAGGTGATACCAACGATAACTCGATAATGAAACTCAAGAATTGATATCGAGGCGTTATTGTCAGGATGGACAGCTGTAATTTTTGATCATGATCCAAATGTCCTCCTGACAATAACGACACTAACAGGCATGACAGAATTCACACTGAGCAAAAAAGAGTCTGTAAGCAGTTACTGACCTCTACCGAACACTCCAAATTAATGTAAATCTGTAGTGTACTTTAATGTGTGGATTCATAATGTATTTATTTATTCATTTATCATATTTTATTAGCTATAATAGACACCTAAACTAAAACAACTTCCTGTTTTAATAGTATTTTACACCCCACTGACATGTGAGAGGAAGTGTGTGTATGTGTGTGTGTGTGTGTGTGTGTGAGGGGGAGGTGTGATTACCATTTTTAACCTAACTGGTGAATTGAACATTCTAGGTAGAACCATTCTCTCTCTCTGTCTGTCTGTCTGTAATATTAATGACTAGATGGATTAACCATCATTCATGGGAAAAAGTTTTGTTGAAATAGTTAAAAGGTTAAAGTTTAAAATAAACTGATGGGCTTTAATGCAATCAGTGATATCAGGTGTGTGTTTACATTGAGACAGTAGCGCATTAGTAGATTATTTTACAGTAGATTATTAAATCCCACACATAACTGTTCATAACATCACTTTTACTCCACATTTAGATTCACTGATGGTGCAGATTAAACTTCAGCCAGAGATCTAAGGACTGCAGGAGATTCAGTAAAGTCTAGACAGAGATTTTTTTGTGATGCTGAGACAGCATCTAGTCAGAATTTTTTCTGAGACGGGTTTCAGATCCTCCCATGTATGAAATGTAAAGAGATCATTGAAAGAGCGAGTTCTGACCAACGTACAGACAAAACCTCTCTTTTTATTATAGAGTATTAAGTTTTTAAGACTTAGATGTAAAATATGTCGACCACACTCTCATTAGTCGTTACTTTTCTATTCTTTATTCTATACATGCTGTAGGTAAATCTACTGTATGACTGTTTCACCAATCAGACGCAGCAGGAATTATCACAGGACTCCATTTGACCAATCAGCCGTGGTAACAATAACCACATGTGGTCACATGACCACACCCAAACCGGATCTTCAGCTGGCATCCCTGGCATAATACAGTAAAAACATGTTCCGCTTGTAAAAGAATAGCTTTATACTGCAGTGTCTTCTCTGTCTGCCAAAACAGACAGACACTTTAGCCTATAAACACTCCACTTCTATCCTGAAGAAACATAACTTTATCTGTTTTATTGAATGTTGCAATGTTGGCATAAATAATTATACTATAATATACTATACTATACTATACTATACTATACTATACTATAATATAATATAATATAATATAATATACACTGTTACGTCCTGATCTAGCTGCAGGTCAGGTCACAACAGACAATAAAGAAAATAAAAATTGGGAATGCCAAAATATTAAATAAAAATAAAAAAAACCACTAACCAAAGCCATGCCACTCCACCTAACTACCTAACAACAAAGCAAACCAAAATACATTGAGACTTACCTAACTCCCTCCCTAGCATAACCAGGACAAGGGGGGCAAAAAGGGCGTTGACATTGTTATTGAAACTGTTACTCAGTACTTGAGTTTTCACCGAATCCTTTTTTACTTTTGAGTAATATTTTAGATGACTACTTTTTACTTCTACTTAAATAATATTATTCTGAGGTACAGCTACTCTTCTTGGGGTAGATCTTTTGGCGACCCCACCCACCTCCGCTTGCATGTGGGACTCACCCTGCAGTCATCAGTTCTGTCTGACAATCAGCAGGGGGTCATTTTAAGTTATTTTGTTTCCAGGGAAAAAATGTTGTACATTAGCTTTGACTGTGTTGAGAAAAGCCACAAACTACACTTTACTGCATCACAGAGCTAAACAGAGCTGCATTAACATCCTGCACTCCGTGATCGTACAGACACACACTGAGTTACACTGAACACACTGTGATACTGTAGTCTGTTACACAGGAAGTTCATCAAGTTTATTATTAACAGCAGTTAAACAATGTCTTACTGAATTTATGTTCTTCAACAGATCAAATGTTTTACATGAATTTATAATATTATTATAAATAAAAAGCACAAACAGGAAGTGAGGTCTTATGCAGCACACATTATTAGAATATTAAAAGTATTTTTATAATATTAGGTTATTATTGTTATACAGGTGATTACAGTCATACATATAAGTTATACAATATGTTACAATGTGTGTGTTAATGTAGTGTATAGTTGTTTGTTTTTCCAATAAAATAAAATAAAACATTTTAAATTACATAACATGCATTACCAAAGTAGCTTTTAAATATTTGATTTACTCTGTGTGTGTGTGTGTGTGTGTGTGTGTGTGTGTGTTTGTGTGTTAGTCTCCTCTCCAGGTGATCTTTCCTGAAACAGAGAGATGAAATCAGCAGAGAAACTCATCATCATTTGTTTTCTGTTTAAAGGTTTGTGTAGAATTTATATTTAATGTATATTGTGGCGTGGGTGGGGTTTGACAGACGACCATCATGCTTTGCGGGAGGGGTTATGATGTGTTCACCGTGTTGGGGAAAGGTGTTTGGGGTAGTGGCTTCGGCCAGGTTGTGTGTGTGTGTGGGTAGATGTCTGTTTAGTGACTGTGGAATGTGCTGTTGCTCAATAAAGTACTCCCAGCCATTTGCATTGGGCAGCCAGGAAGCTCACTTGTCTCTCCAGCATTCTTCTTAGCGGTAAAAACGCTACAATATTTAAAGTGTGTGTTATAACCTAACAGTTTCTTTACAAGTAGATTTGACACTTTTCCTCACCACAAGGGGTCACTAAGCTATAATGTAGATAATTTATTCAGATGGAGGGGATGTAGAGGAGGGCTTGTGTTTGCGGACGCGGTGGTTTTTCCGGAGATTTGAAGCCAATGTTGAGAATTAGTTTCCCCTTTTCAGTCCATGAACACATGAGTCACAAGTTCCTCTGACGTCACAGTTTTGTGGAGTATCACACTGCTGCTCCTCTGACTGACTGATCATCTCACCTGGACCATCACTGGTGATTATCATCATCTTCAGCTCCATCATATTCAGCCAGGGCTGAACAGTTTACAGCGTGTTACCTCAATCTGTTACCTGGAGACATCAAACCTATAAAACTCATTTAATATTTAGTTATTTATTCATCATCACTGCTGTTATTCTTCTCGTTTTCTATTTGTTTCTTTGGTTTATTGTGAGTCTGTCGGGTTTGTTTATTGATATCTATATGAAATAACTTTATAAAGTGACTCCACCCCTTTATGCATGTTCTGGTTTGAGTAGATCATGAGTAAAACCTACAGTACTTATATCAAAGTGTATACTGTATTATAAGTGTGTAATTTAATCCTCATAAGTGTGTTAAACTCAGGCAGTAACTCAATCAGTTCGGTGTGATTCTGTAACACAACTGCAGTCTGGAGGAAATATTTATACATACTTTACATTAATGCTGTGTGTGTGTGTGTGTGTGTGTGTGTGTGTGTGTGTGTGTGTGTGTGTGTTTGCAGCTGTTTTGTGCAGTAAATTCTCCATCAGTCTACCAGGGAGTGTAGAAGCTCTGAGAGGACTCTGTGTTCTCATACCCTGCAGTTTTCAGATTGACGGACAATATGACACACAGCTCCAGGGAGATACTACAGGAATCTGGACAAAAGACAGCACTGACCATCAAACAAACACAGTCTTTAACTCTAAAATCCCTGAACAGAACAAGATTAAAGGTGAAATTATAGGAGACCTCCGCATGAAGAACTGCACCACTGTCTTCTACAACATCAGTGAGAGTGACAGAGGAGATTATTACTTTAGAATAGAAACTCCAGGAACACTGAAATACACTTATAATTCTCCATCAGTATCTGTAAGAGTGAGAGGTGAGAGCTGCAGCAGTGTGTGTGTGTGTGTGTGTGTGTGTGTGTACAGTGTAACTGTAATTACACTAATGATGCACTGGAACACATATAAATTTAATTCATTTAAATAAATTGATAAATAAAATGTGCTACTCTGTGTTTATCTCAGACTCAATAAGACTGTATAAGGAGGATCAGGGGGAGGTGGAGGACCTAAATGAGGTGATGGAGGGAACTTCAGTGAGGATCATTTGCTCTGCTCCATCTCCTCCATGTCTCTTAAAGTCTTCCACTGTTAAAAGGAACTTCCTGCCTGAGGAGAGAA
The DNA here is from genome assembly GCF_024256425.1 of Clarias gariepinus. Lineage (NCBI taxonomy): Eukaryota > Metazoa > Chordata > Actinopteri > Siluriformes > Clariidae > Clarias > Clarias gariepinus. The sequence goes on along the minus strand of NC_071111.1, from coordinate 968,258 downwards.
GACAGGAGCAGAACCACAACACCAGCTTCAGCTCCCCTCAGCTGAACTTCAACGCTACTCACCTGCATCATGGACAGGATTTCACCTGCACTGCCACCTACTGGCTCCAGAACAAAACTATATCAGTACAGAGCTCTCTTACACTCCATGTTCTGTGTAAGTGCTGATTAATCAGTTCACATTCACTACACTTTTAATGATTCATGGAGTCTCCTAAATCCTGTTCTTCCTTCTTCAGATGGTCCTAGAAACACATCAGTATCAGCATCTCCATCTGCTTCAGTAGTTTTGGGCAGTTCAGTGTCTCTGAGTTGCAGCAGTGATGCAAACCCAGCAGTGCTGAACTACACCTGGTACAGAGAGAACGGAGAGCAGATAGGAACCGGAGACCATCTCACCATCAACACCACTGATTCTACACACAGTGGTTTATACTACTGTAGAGCTCAAAACCAGCATGGAGATCACAACTCATCTGTCTACCTGGATGTGCAGTGTGAGTTCAGTGCTGTGCTGTGTGTGGTGGGACGTTGGTGTGTCAAATAGTTTATATTAATATGGGCTCAGTCATAAAAAGAAAGTCAACAATGTTTTGCTGTCATTCTAAACCCCCCCCCCCCCCCCCCCCCCCCAAAAAAAAAAAAGAAAAACACTAAATGTTTAATTAATTCCAAAACAGTCATTAGGAAACATTTAGTGAATGGGTTAAAAAATATCTAAATGTCAAATTATGGTGAAACGTTTTTACCTTTAAATTTCTATTTCAAAGCCTCTTGTTCTTCCTTCTTCAGATGGTCCTACAAACACATTAGTATCAGCATCTCCATCTGCTTCTGTGGTTTTGGGCAGTTCAGTGTCTCTGAGTTGCAGCAGTGATGCAAACCCAGCAGTGCTGAACTACACCTGGTACAGAGAGAACGGGGAGCAGAAAGGAACTGGAGACCATCTCACCATCAACACCACTGATTCTACACACAGTGGTTTATACTACTGTAGAGCTCAAAACCAGTACGGAGATCACAACTCATCTGTCTACCTGGATGTGCAGTGTGAGTACAGGCTTGTATTTACCAGTCATCCCATTTTTCTGTTAACCACCAGGATACTGAAGTGGAAACATAAACAATAAATAGTGGGTTACAGAATGAACAAAGTCATTTTTATGAGAATGTACCAGCTTCTTTCAGGGCAACACATGTTGCTACATGATGTCCTGCAAAATTCTTCACTGAAGACAAAGCAAGGGATTGCACCAGTCCTATTGATGGTCCCTGCTACAGCTACACAGGTTCTGTATCTCCTGGTTCAGTCACTTCACTTCTGCTACTGGAGGTATTGCTAATAACAGGGGCGTCTTCAGATTTTATTGCCAGATACTCCACACTCATCCTCAGAACAGACTGGTTTTTTTGTTTGTTTTTTGTTTTGTAGTACTTGGAGGTCAATAGACCTTACCAAGTTGTGTCCTCCGACTGTCATGCTATATGGCATATTATGATATTCTTAGTTTCCTTAGTTATGGTAACAGCAGGGTTTTACTGGTCTCCTTTGAGGAAGGAGTCACCATGTCCTTTCTAAATCAACTGGGCTTTGTGCCCCATATAAATACATAATGTAGCTTCACATTATGCAATTCTTTATTACACCAATAGAAGTGCCATTTCCTGCTTGCACAGATGACTTTTATCCACAGGAAGCCTTAAGAGCTAAGGCTTGAAAAGTATACAACATAATAAATTAGCCTGTTACTCCAATCTGTTGTTTGTGAAGTTACTTCAGTGTAATAGTATACTGTATGACCTTAAAAGTATTAGGGTGAAGATCTTGTTACTAATGACTTAACTTTGCCAAAGAAATCATAGAAATTTGGAAAATGTTCCAAACAGTGTTTTTTGCCAAGGTCAGGGCATCAGGGAACCATTTGGGGGTTTAGGGATGACAGTTGGTGATGGTGGTGCTTAAATGGACAAAGAATGACCAAGGAGCAAACATGAGTAAGATGGCATTCCTATGTCATCCACCTCATTCTGATAGGGTTTTTTGTGGTAATTTTACAATAGGACCCCCTGGATTATTTCCAAAAACACCTCAAAGTCTGATTCATTTTAATTAGTGAGAACACGATTGAAAAGGTGGTATTGGGCACAGTACAGCATACTTGTGCATGTATCAAATCAGATAGAGAAAAATCTACCTGAACATGAAAGTAGATTGCTGTTTAGATGTTCTGTCGTTACTGCCAACTGTCTCCCCCGAAATCTCTGTATACACACAGCCCAAAACTCAACCTACACAGCCATAACTAGGACACGCAAGAGCATTGTTCTTTACGTTATTTCAGAAATATCTATAATATTAGGCACAGCACAAAGAATGATGTCATTGCTCTCTTCTTCTCTTGTGTTTAATTTTGGTTTACAAATCAAGTAGGTACGCACTGCAATCTGCTGTATTGGCTGTATTAGTAGATTAAATTTAAATTTTATTTGTCACATACACAGTTATACACAGTACGATATGCAGTGAAATGCTTAAAGTTTTGAAAATAATAAAAATGGACAAGTGTACCCAGAGCTCTCAGTACTTGGGTACACTTGTGTATTTTCACCCAACAATAGGTGGGGAGGGTGAGCAATCATTCCTGGCCATGGTACAAACTTATAATGCCTTATGTGAAATTACTCTAAGAATGAGTATACTGAAACCTTTAGGACATGTTCACCTACTAAATATTCCTGGCACTGAAGGTTGCAAAGTTCTTGCTTTTTAAAATATGTTCTATCTATGTTAAAAGTAAAGAATCTAGGCTTTCTCCAACTAGACGACACTTTTCTCTCTCTCTCCCAGATGCTCCTCAGGTCTCTCCTTCCTCCAGCTGTAGCATCACTCAGGATTTGATAATGTGTTCTTGTGAGGTTCATGGAAATCCATCTCCCAAACTGAAATGGCGTCTCTCTAATCAACATTCTCCCACCAGCAGGGACGAGTCTGTTAACAACACAACCTTAAGAAGCTTCATTTCCATCAGTCAGTCATTTACACACATGCTCACTGTGCAGTGTGTTGGCTCCAGTAGGCTGGGCACTGACACACAGATCTTCTACATAATTAAAATGGTTCATCACTCTGCAAAAGGTAAGAAACATAAAAAAATCACTAATTTAAACCTTCACATGTTGTTTATTAATTAGAAGTGTTCTTTTCCACTTAACTCCTTAGATCTTTATATACACTGAGAAATAAGAGGAGACAAGACAAAATAAGATAAGATCATTAATCTTAACAATCTTAATAAATGAATCAATAAATGGGAATTCCAGTGCAAGATAACTTGACAATAAGTGTTTAAATAATATCATATTCGCGGAAATATATTAAACACAGAAAAAATTTATTAATATTGTAGCGTTTTTCACCGCTAAGCAGGAACTTGGAGAGACGAGTGAGCTTCCTAGCTGCCCAATGCAAACGGCTGGGAGTACTTTATTTAACACCAGCACAAAACAGCACATCCAACCTCCATAAATACACATCCACACTAATTAAAACAGACATCTACCCACACACACACACCCTGGCCGAAACCACTACCCCAAACACCTTTCCCCAACACGGTGAACACATAACAATCCCTCCCGCAAAGCATGATGGTTGTTACTCAAACCCCACCCACACCACACTGCCCCCACCCGAGCTGTGACCGTACCCGGACACTATGGCGAACTCAGTCTTGGAGGCGTGACGGTGGTCGGCGCTGGCGTTGTGAACGCCGGAGTCTTTTTGCGGGGGAAGAAGGGTTGCAGCCCTCTTCCTGAGGCGGACCGGCCTCCACAGAGTTCGGTGTTTCATTGGCGTTGGGCCGATAGGGAGTGAGACGGTCCCGGTGGAGCACGACCACTCGCGACCGGCCCGTTTACCGCACCCGGTAGACTACATTGGAGAGCTGGGCAATGACCGTGCAGGGGCCCACCCAGTGAGACATGAGCTTAGGGGAGAGCTCCCTTTTCCTTCCGCGGGAATACACCCACACCTGCTCCCCAGTAGCAAAGTCTCGCCCCTGGCTGTGAGTGTCATACACGTGGCGCTGCTTAACACCGGTGTCCGCCAAGTGTCTACATGCCAACTCGTGGACACGGAACAGTTTGACTTTCAATGAAAAAAAATAATCCAAACCCGGCTTCCTGGGTAAATCCACTTGTGGAGGGGACCCGAACACAAGGTCCACGGGCGTGCGCAACTCGCGACCGAACATTAACGCAGCTGGCGTCAGCTGTGAGGACTCCTGCACTGCTGTGCGATAAGCCCAAAGCACGAGAGGCAAATGTTCGTCCCAATCCTTCTGCCGGTCGCTGGTAAGCACGGCGAGTTGGGTGGTGAGCGTTCGATTGAAGCGTTCCACGAGGCCGTCACTCTGCGGATGAAGGGGCGTGGTGCGGGTCTTTTTCACCCCGAGGCGCTCGCCGACCGCCGCAAACACCTCCGCCTCAAAGTTACACCCCTAATCGCTGTGCAACTGCTCCGGGGCGCCGAATCGGTTGAACACCTCATCCACCAGCACTCGAGCCATGGTGGAAGCGCTCTGGTCAGGGACAGCAAACGCCTCCGGCCACTTTGTGAAATAATCCATGGCCACCAGCACATACCGGTTCCCGCGATCGGAGATGGGAAATGGCCCAAGAATGTCCACGCCCATACGCTCCATAGGTGCCCCCACCCGAAAGTTTTGCAGGGGTGCTCGCGAGCGCTGGGTCCCTACCCTTCTTTGCCGTGCAGACGTCGCATCTGTGCACAAAGAGTTCACTATCCGTGTGGCAGCCCGGCCAGTAGAAGCGACCGCGCAACTGCCGCAGCGTTTTAGTGACTCCGAAGTGTCCTGCACCCGCATGCCCGTGCACCATTCCCAACACTCGTGCCCGGAGATTCCATATATATATTTGTTTACAGTTTCTAGTCTTACAATCTAACAGCTTTTTAATCAGCTAAATATTCCTGTTTTCTTCTAAGTGACACCTAACAATTATAGCCTGGGGAATTATTCCACATAGTCCTGGAAATAATAGATGAGGATCGTGGGGTTAAGTGGTGTTGAGCCAAGTCCACAATCATAAGACTGAGTTACAAAGTCAGAATGGAGTGGGCAGTTCAGTCTCTGGATCAGCAATGGAAACAATCACAGCAAAGCAGTGTAGAGCGAGTAGCACCTCTTAGTGGTGAGTCGTGGAATTACAGACCCCACTGTTCTCTTTAGTGCCACATTTCCAGGCGTGTTGTCCATGGATCAGTGCTATCTGTAGGGGATGGAGAGATTGTAATCCCCTGATTTACAGCTCAGCTTTACTAGAACCTGAGCTAATGGTGTTCATGCTTACAAGCTGCTTGGGCTGGCTGTATAGCAGGCGTTGAGTTTAATCCCATCATTACAGGCAGTGGATTTATCAACCACGTGTTCAGTTTCAATGAGATTAATTAACTTGTGTTTTATTCCCCAGAACACAGACACACTGCAGGACTTTACCTGGGTCTCTCTGTGGTTCTCCTTGTGTCTCTTGGTGTTATTGGATTTCTCATCTACAGATTAAAACAGTAAGTCAGCAGTAAGTTGAGTAATGTTTCAACAATTTTAACTTATTTTAAACACTAGAATGTACCTGCATAAATAAAATGTTTTCTTGAAATTTGTTCTTAGATTGTCCAGGAAAATAAAAGTAAGTCAAACTATTATTGTTATTAATATTCTTATTATTCTTATTATTATTATTATGTGTGCATTGATGACCGTTAAAGACTTGAAATAAACATTTAAAAAGTTATATCTAATAATAATCTGCTGATCTTAAATGTAATGAGTGATATTATTATTATTATTATTATTATTATTATTATGATTATTATTTGAGTTTGAAGCCCACGTCCATGTCTGTGTGTCTCTCTGTACAGCAGAACTCTCTGTCTAACTTATTAATACAAAGAAATCCCATTCTGTAAGGTTGAGTATCTTACGCCTTGTTTACACTAAGTTGTCCTTCTTTGGTGCTCAGACAAATACACTCCCTGTTCGGTAATCGGAGAGTGAATCACAGATGAGAAATGGAAAAAGTAGATCAAAGGATAAGGATGAAGTTTTGTCTTAAAACCACTCCAGCGTGTTAAAATTCACTTCTACCACTTCAGCGCTGTTATTTCAGCCAAAGTGAAAATATGAACTAATCCCAGTAAAAATATTCACTTTATCTTTTCTAATTAATATCTATTGGTGCAGGTGTTTGTTTACATTGAGACAGTAGCGCATTAGTAGATTATTTTACAGTAGATTATTAAATCCAACACATAACTGTTCATAACATCACTTTTACTCTATATTTAGATACATACTCAACAGTACATATCTACTGTAAGTACTGCAAATGTTTCATTACATTCTGTCCAGACAGTTTTGTGTGACACTGTGACATACAGTACAGTACTCTAGACAGACAGACAGACAGACACATTTTTCTGAGACAGAAAGGTTTCTGATCCTCCAGTGTATGAAACATATTGTTAATATTATTATGTGAAGGTTCTAGAGGGAGGAGACACGTACGCTTCTCTCCAGCTTTCTGCTGTACAGAACTCTGAATATGAAACTCTGCAGACTAACAGAGGTGACGTCACATCACTCATTAACACTCATTATTAACTTTATTCACTTCACCTTATTTATTACTCCAGGTTTTAATAAAAAACCTTTATTAAGTGCTGATGGATGTGTGCTTTTGTGTTTCAGAGGGAAGAGAAACAAAGAACAAAGACTGAAAAGTTTGATTTATTATAATTTTTTGTCATGGAGTAAAATAGTCATTACTGAAGAATATTAAATTATATTAAATATTTAGATGTTTTATTTTTTTATAATTTTATAGTTATATGTGATGCTGTGCAAAATTGATGGAACAAAAAAGTTTCTGTTCTTTAGATTAGTTCTACAGGGAATTAATAAAGCTTGTATGTTTGATAGTAAAGTAGGTAATATACCATTTTAATAACTGCTATTGATACAGTGCAGCTCACATAAATATCCGGTATGATTTAGCTGTAATTGCTATTTTACTCCCAATGAGTCTTGTTTCTGTTTCCATAAAGTTGTGTTGAACTTTTTGTACTGAAACTGAATAAACAATTCTCACTAGATTCACAAAAGTTTTGTTTATTTTATTTATACTTAAATGTCGATGTTGATAAAGGCAAATCCGCCTTAAATTAGCAAGATCATTCACAGTGCAGTTATTTTATATTTAATCATGACCACAAAACTCAATGACTAAACACTTAGAGACATTGAAAGAGAGACATACTTTGCTGTATGTGAGCAAATTGCAGCTATGTTACAGTGACTTAAAGGCCACTGGCCATTTTTATTGCAATGAAGGCTTAGCGTAGGAAATGTGCTCTGCTTTAAGTTTAGAGCAGAGTTTGTGCTTATGAGCTTGTCCATGAGGCCTATCGGCAAAAACTTCATGTAAAATCCACCAGCCAAACCTATGTTGAGTTTGCATGTGAGAAATTTGTATTGTTTGATAAACTAGTGTTATTCCGTTGAGTTGAGAATGTTTATATTGCCATAACATGGGTCATCTAATTGCTGTTTGTCCTATTTTAGCTCATAAAAAACGTAAGAAAACACAGACCAGCCCAAAGGTGTCGCATAAAAACACATACCAACAATACACCAGTAAGATATTACACACTCGCAATCCTCTGTAGATCCTGCTTTCAATCCTTTTATTATAGAAAGTGTAATATATTGTTGGTTTATTAATGGTAGGAGAATTAAAGACCTAAATAACTACACTTAGTACAATGATGTATAAAATTGAGTAAATGTCATAAAAAATCACAAGTTAATGCAATGGTTACTCCGAGTGAAAATGAGTCAAATAATTGAGTAGATATAATTGAAGATTGAAAAAACTAAAATCTAGACTATTATTTAACAAACAAATTTGCTACAGTTACTAAATATTTTAACTGAATTAAATCATTCTGGTCTATCACAAAATTAATGTTAAACATTTATTTTTTTCAAATTTGACAAGGCATGAAGTCTAAACCTTTCTGCAAATGACATGTAGCACTGTCGCCTTGCACCTCCAGGGTCCAGGTTCAGTTCCCTTCCAGACTCGAGTCCCGTCTCTGTGTGCATGGAGTTTGCATAAGGCTAAAGCCAAAGAACGTGTGAATGGAAGTATATTCTCTTAAAGTTGACTAGAAGGAAAAAATGTGGTAAGAAAAGGTGCACAAACAACAGAGAGGACCCGCGTGTACAAACTTTGTCAAGCAACACTGATTTATTAATTTGGGAAAGTTTAAGAAGCAGTGGGGTCAACCAGGACTGTTGCACTGTGACGATCTTCCAGTGAAAAGAATCAGTCCAAAAGGAAAATTTTAAAGTGAAAATTACTTGTTGTATGTAAGGGCTACAGGAACAGGGCTGGAATTTGTTTTTTTCACCAGCTACATCAGTCTTCTCTTGTGGTGGATGTCCAAAGTCTGACTCCTCAAGCTGCTTAATATCTAATGGAACAAAAAAATGTATTAAAACATTGGAGATTTACCTAAACACCATTCAGCTACTCCATTCACAACTGTCTGAAGGTTGAGCTTGGTTTGAGTTTGCTGGTGAGCTACTGCTTACCTGACTGATGATGTGGTGCTGATGGAGACTCCGGAACATTCTCCTGCAGTTTCTTTGGTGAGATTCTTGTTCTCCTCAAAGGTTTCTGAGGTGGCATGCTTCTGAAAAGAACCCCGTTAAAGTGAAGTGTATATACTTACCAAGATAACCTTTCCACAAACAAACATATTGGTCTTTATTTATAGAATATAACTAACGGGTGTTAAGTCACATGCTCTGGCAACTACTGTTAAACACTGAACACTCCATAGTAAAACTACTGGTTTCCAAAACTGATCATGCAGTAACATTAATTAAATTTATTTATTTTTATTTATTTATTAACCTTAGCATTAAAAGGCATGGTAAAATTAACCACTTGATGGTTAACTAAGGACATGCCTAATAATACTGTTAACAGCTTAGTGTTTTTTACCATTAATAAAAGAATTCAACCTCATTAGTTAGTTATCTCTTATAAAGTTCAGCTAGCTAATGCACATGCAAAACCACAGGTAGCATTTCATTTTTTTAAATCTATTTTATTTGTATAGCTCTTTTAACAATTTATATTGTTACAAAAAGCATTTGCATTCCTCTTGCAATTTAAAAAACAAGCGTCAAGTTGCTTGAAGTCCAGTGTGAAGTTTCCATAGTCAGTGATGTTTTTGGGTGCCATGACATCTGCTACTGTAAGTCCAGTGGTTTATCAAGTTCGACGTCAATGCAGCAGTCTACGAGGAGATTGTAGAGCGCTTCATGCTTCCGTCTGCTGACAAGCTTTAAGGAGACAGTGATTTCCTTTTAAAGTAGGATTTAGCACCTGCCCACTTTACCAAAACTACCACTAACAGGTTTGCTGACCATGATGTTACTGTGCTTGACTGGCCAGCCAAATCACCTTACCTGAACCCTATAGTGAATATATGGATAATATGGATATTGTTAAGAGGAAGAAACACCTGATCCACACGCTGATGGCAGCCATCAATGCAACCTGGTCTTTAGTAACACCTAAGTACCACTTATCGCCTGCATGCCATGCCGCAATGATGCAGTCATTTGCACTAAAGGAGTCCCAAACAAGCAGAGAGCATCAATTAACCTAAAAGTTCATATTTTTTCTATTGTAATTTATACTTTAATTGATTTTAGAAAATATTAAAATATTTTGAGATACTGGATTATTTTGTTATTTTCATGAACTGTGAACTGTTAAAAATTAATTAAAACAAAAAAGAAAAGCTCCAAACCATCATGAAGCAGAATCCAGCTGGAGATAGTCCTTCTCTGGAATCCTCAGGATCCTCACAGGGTTGGCCTTTGTTTACTGAAGCTGGCACAATCTCCAGATGCTTCCAGATGGGTAGAGAAAGGAAGAACAGGTGGAAAAGAATTAGTGTAACTGGCTTTCGTGATATTAGCAGCTCTAGATGATAGTGTGCATTTAAATGTACTGGAGTATGAGGTTATGGAATAAATGATGTGTATGCCATGCTAAACAGATTTGTCTTGAGTCTACAGTACTTTTAAACTGGGAGACTGTGTCTGAGCCCCGAACATTATCAGGAAGGCTATTCTAAAGCTAAGAGCTAAATATGAAAATGCTCTGCACCCTCTTGTGGACTCTTGTAATATTCTGGGAACTACCAGAAATCCAGAGTTTTGTGATCTTAAGATGCATGGTGGATTGATGCAGAACAATCGTTTTCGCCACGAAGTCGGCGGCTAGCTCCACTTGGGTGAAAAATGCGTAGGGTTCGACAGTAATCTGGTAATATAGTTACACACTAGTGAGTTTAATCTTGTGTTTTAATCATAATTTCTTAAATAAGAGATAAATGTAAATAACTTCCTGTTGGTTTAGAGACCACTGGCTACTGAGAGAGAGAGAGGAAGTTAAAGTGTTAGTGTAACTGTGATGTTCATCACTTCAGCTCAAGAACTAGATATACTAACAAACTCTGGTAAGAAACACTCTATCTTTAATAATAATAATAATAGTAATAATAATAATAATAATAATAAAAGTTTATTATACTTGATCATAAAGTAAACAAACTGTGTAATCATCACCAGCAAAAATCTTTGAACCTGAGATTGACTCTTCTTTAGCGTATTTACTCATAAGTACTTTCTTCATCAGAAGCTTCAGTTGCACTACACTATCTTAACCATGTATTTTTTCAGTTGTTTTCAAACTGATATTTTTCTTCTATTGTCATGTCTGAGTTGAGCGGATAATTCAAAGATAAACATTATGTTGCGTCAATATCATGACTGTGTATGACTGTGTATGTGACAAATAAAATTTGAATTTGAATTTGCAGATTCATCTGTTTAGAACAGATGCGATGAGCTTTGTAATGTTGTAGTGTGAAATATTTCTAATATTTACAACCTGGCTTCTGTGGTGAAGTGACATGTGGTACACCTTTAGCTATAGTTCTATAGCTCAGCTTTGAGGCAGGAGATGGGGATTTGTGTGAGGGGGATTTGTTACTCCTGTATACCAGTGTGACTGAAATAAATAAGTATGTTAAAATTAAAGCTTAAACTGTCCAGGTGAATGTTGATCTAGTGGAAAAGCTCAGTGTAAAGCAAAGGCACTGGTATTGTGTTACACCCCCAATGCAGTGTGTTTATAATCATCAGGTTATTAATTAACTTATGGAAACAAGAGGAATGACATGAGGAGGGTCAGATAAGGGAGAATCTTTAATGCTGCTAACCATGTAGATTAAAGCACTATTAACATATACACCAGAGGAGCTTGTGGAGGTTGTGTATATCATACACAGTTTACCTGCACTTCAGGGTAAACTGCAAATATATGCTATTTTTGTGTGTGAGGCATGGGGGTATATACAAGCGTGAAATTATTCATACCTTTCTCAATAATCAGCAGAAAAGCCTTTATTGGCTATTACAGCAATCAAACGCTTATTATAATTGCTGACCAGCTTGTCTCCACTGGTATTTTTGTATGTTTATATTTAGCAATGATCTTTAACTCTTTTAGGTTGAAGGGTCTCCTTGCCATTATCCTGATCTTTCGCTCCTTTCCCAGATTCTTAATTGGATTTAAGTCAGGACCCTGGGCCGGGCCACTGCAAAACGTTCTTAAAAAAAAAAAAATATATATATATATATATATATATATATATATATATATATATATATATTGTTTTGTCCTCTAACCATGTCTTCACCACTTTTGCTGTGTCTTTTGGGCCGGTGTCATGCTGAAATGTTCACTGGTGTCCAAAACCAAGTTTCCCTGCAGACTGCCTGATGTTGTTGTTGAGAATTTTTATGTATTGCTCCTTTTTCATGGTGCCATTTACTGCAATTAGGTTCCCTGCTCCACCAACTGAAAATTATAAAGTTCCCTTTTAAAAGCTACACTCAATGCTGTGTGAAACTGCTATGGGACTTTGCGCGACTGGTTGTTGAAGCATGTGTGTCACCGACTGAAAAACATAACATTCCCACCACCATGCCAGTGGAGATGGTATTCTTAGGGTTGAAAACTTCTCCCCGTTTTTTTACACCAAATGAATACTACATCATTGTGGCCAAACAATTCAATTATTGTTTCACCTGACCATAAAACAGAAGACCAGAAGTCTTGTTCTGTTTTCTGCCTTGATGGTGATCCTTGGATTCTTTTTTTTTATTTCTCTCACAATCCTCCTGGCCAGCACAGGTGTCACTTTTGGTGTCCGACCACGTCCTCTGAGATTTTTTTTACAGTATGGAACATCTTTTATTTTTTAGTAATATTTTGCACTTTTCTGACTGTGAGCATTCAAGCATTTGTCTAAGCCAAGACTGTTTACAAACAAAAAGCAGCGACCTTCTCTTTTTCACCTGTTGAGTTGATTAAAACAGCTGTTCCCAATAATTCAGGGTAATTAGGATGCCTTAGAACAGCTTGGACTATTTGGAATGGTGTAGAACTGTGGATTTTGCCACAGACTATGACAGTTTGCAACGGGTATCATTCTTTCATCGCCCGAGAAAGGCACCATACCTTACCCAAAGACACTGGAATGCACGTCGGGCCTTTTCGAGGGGTAACCTAGATAGAGATGTGAACTCTAGTCATCTATGATGTGGTCAGATGAGACTAAACTGGAGCTCTTTGGACATATTGATGTTGCGTATGCTTAGGGTAAGAAAGGAGAGGCCTTCAATCCTATGAATTCCATCCCAATCGTCAAGCATGGTGGTGGTCACATCATGCTATGGGGGATGCATCTCTGCCAGTGGTACAGGTAACCTTGTTAAAATAGATGGTATAAAAAAGAGGACTCTGTCAAGATCCTTATACCTGGCATCAGCACAGAAGTCTTTTCTATTGATTATTGAAACATTGTAATAGAAAGGGTATTAATAATTCTGAACACGGTGATTTGGGAATATTTGTCATTAAAAACCCATGAAATGTCATATTTATTAAAATATCATGTTTTTTCCAGTTGTTTATCACATATTCAATTTGTGAAAGTATTACAGTCTGTGAGGGTGTTAGGGTGTTTGAGTGTGTGTCTGTGTGTGTGATGTTTGTAAATGATTAATGACACTTCAGTTTGTGAAAAGTAAAATACACATTAAAAAAATATATATTTCTACAACAAACAAAAACTGGCAGGGTGTGTTGTGTGTTATTATCTCTTTTCTTTTTAGCAAATCAAAATACTTTGTTGCTGCTCCCAGTTAATAAAATGTGCAAATAAAGTAGGAACAGAAAAGTGTTTAAATAAAATAGAAAACAATACAATAGTTTTATTTCCTTTTTTTTTCCCTTCTTTTTTTTTTTTTTTTCCGGCCTGTCAGTATCACAGATAACACATAGCAGAGTGTATGTGTAGCTGTGCTATCATCATTCACAGCCATTTTTTTTATTTTATTTATTTATTTATTTTTTGTTTGTTTCCCATATTATGACAGACAAGACCGGGGGACCAAAAAAAGAGAAGAAAGAGTAAAAAAAACAACAAAAAACAAAACAAAAAATAATAATAAATAAATAATAATAATAATAATAAAAAAATAAACAAACAAACATTTAAGGGAAAAAAAAAGGAAAGGAGAGAAAAAAAGGAGGGGTGTGGGAGGGGGATGGGGAGAGAATATAGTCAGAATCTGCTTCCGTACCTGCTGAAGAAAAAGAGAGAAAACAACAGAAGACACAACAGCAGAGAAATTGCAGCCACAATCAACATCTGTATGATTCGCAGTAAATCATAAATCCTAAAACCTGTTGAGCCGCGCACATAATAAAATATTTTGAAATAAACATTTTGTTTTGAAGCAACAGCAAAGACAGTGTGTGTGTGAGCACCTGTTTGTACACCAGTGTGAACGTTTGTGTGCACACCTGTGTTTGTGAGCGCGCGTGTGTTCATAGGGTTCCTCCATGTAAATGTTTAATAGTGTGTGTGGGGAACCACAGTCCTGTCCCGCGAGGCATGGAGCAGACACGGCGGAGAAACGGGTCCCAGACATCCAGAGGCCCCCCAGAGCACAGAAGTCTCAGGAGAACCACCGCAGGGACAGCCCCCCCACCCCGAAAGGGGCAGCGGAGAGCCCAGAGGGGGGTCATCTAGCAGCCCCAGTGCAGACGCCCCAGGGGGCCGTGGTGACAGGACCGCAGGCTCCGCCGGCGGTCCTCCACTCCGAGGCAGTCCGGTCCCTGGGTCCAGAGATCCCAGGGCCCCCCCCATCCACCAGCCGGTGCCCAGCCAAGCCAGGAGAGCCAGATCCCGCCCAGCGACCGCCGCGAGTGAGCCAGCGCTCACCCGAGCGCCCCGCCCCGGAGCGAGAAACCAACAACCCACCAGGGGCCGGGGGCACCCCACAGCTGGGTGTGGTGGCAGAGCAGGGGGGGCCTGGGATGTTGAGAGAGGTGGAGTCTAGGACCTGACCTGACACCTAAACGTAGACAGACAGGCACACACATACACAAACATACATTCCCACCCTCATACACACAAACAAATATTCACACACTCACACATGTAGACACACAAAAATAGACAATATACACACTCACACTCCCCATATACCCACTTCCCTCCGCCGTGGGGACAGAAAGACCCCCCCGGTCCCCGCAGCAGCGGAAAGGACCACCAGCCCAGACCCCGACCGAACGGCCAGCTCAGCCCCCGGCCCTGGACCGCGGATAGAGAACGGGGGTGTGGAAAAAAGGAAGACCCCCGCTTCGCTCCTCCCGCTCTAATGTAGTGTTGGTGTGTGTTGTTCTAAAGTGCTTTAAAACAAGGGAGGGGCAAGACACTAACCACCACAAATAGTTTTATTTCCAAATTAATTGCCCTAGGTAATATTGATAGTTCTTTGATGGATTAAACCCTGTCCTTTATATACAGTATTTATATATTTCCCTTAATATTTGATATGAATATGGCACAATCATTAGTAATGGATTTATGTCAGTGCGATCTTTATAAGTGTCCTTGTTTACTTAGTAAGTGCTCTTGTTTACTTAGTTCTCACATGACGTTTTTAACCTTGATTGTATTTTTCAAATTCAAATTTTATTTGTCACATACACAGTCATACACAGTACGATATGCAGTGAAATGCTTGTATGACCGCCGGTGACCTTAAAAAGAAAATAAAAACTATACATAAGGAATAAATATTAATAAAAAGAAATGAAGTACAAAAGAAAATAAATTTAACTAGTAAAACAAACAAACTGTACAAATAAGGGCATAATAAAAATATTACAAAATATAGAAATATAGGAATATAATAGGGAGAAAAAAATATATAAATATTGTAAAATGTTTTAAAGTGGCATTAAAATGTTTTAAAGTGGCAAAGTGTCATGTGCAATAGCAGATATATATATATATATATACTGTATATATATATATATATATATATATATATATAAACATGTATTGTATAAAGTGACTTATGAAAAGTGACATGTGCAA
The DNA here is from genome assembly GCF_024256425.1 of Clarias gariepinus. Lineage (NCBI taxonomy): Eukaryota > Metazoa > Chordata > Actinopteri > Siluriformes > Clariidae > Clarias > Clarias gariepinus. Next base: position 952,634 of record NC_071111.1, on the reverse strand, counting down.
TGGCTTTAGATATGTAAATATGTATTGCATGAATGTCTCCATGATTGTCCAGTCAGTGTCGATGTTTAAAAGATATTACTTCTGTGTGGTGTGATGTGATTGAGAGAGCTTATCGCCTGCGGGAAGAAGCTCCTCCTCAGTCTCTCTGTGCAACAGAGAAAACAGTCCATTGTTGGAATGGCTGAGTTCCTTCACGATCTTCCTGGCCTTGGTCCAGCACCGTTTGCTGTAGATCGAGTGCAGGTCAGGGAGCTCGGTGCAGATGATGCGCTCAGCTGATCGCACCACCCTCTGTAGATTGCACAACTACACATCAAATCACTCCAGCACAAATCACTTTAAGCATATTTGCACTGCACAAGTCACTTTTAATATGAGGATGTGGATTGCACAACCATGGACATAACCAATCTTTTATTACCATTTATTCGGCTGCTCTTATTGTTTTACATTTTTTCATATATTTTCCATATATTTTCTATATTGTGTATTTTGTGTACAGATATTTTATTTTTAACTTTTATTTGTAAATTTTTATTTTATTCTTCCCTAGTTAAACTTACCCTTTATTTTAATTTTCATATTTATTTCCTGAGTAGAAATTCCTGAGCACCTTAGAGGGCAGTCTAAAGTCTCTCAAGCGTCTGAGGTGGTAGAGACGCTGCCGGGCCTTTTTCAACACGGTGTTGATGTGACAGGACCATGACAGGTCCTGCGTGATGTGAACACCGAGGTATCTGAAGCTGTCCACTCTCTCCACTGGACTCCTGTTGATGACGGGGGTCTGGTAGTTCCTCTCCTGCTTTGTACTAAAGTCCACTATCAGCTCCTTTGTCCTGCTGACGTTCAGGAGGAGATTGTTCCTCTGGCACGACACTGGCTCTGAGTCTCCTGATTCCGGCATCATTTAATGCTCTGGTCAGATCCAGAAGATTTTATTTTTATTTACAACTGTCAATATATTGAATGATTTAGTGTTCAAGGCCTATATTCACAAAGCTTCTTATGCCTAAAAGTTGCTCCTAGTGATGGAATTCTAAGACAATTCTTAGAATTATGACATTTTCTTAGAATTTCCCCTTAAATTTAGGACTAAATCTTAGTAAAGATAAAAATTATTCACAAAATATCTTAGCCCTGAAAACAGCTCGTAAGGCAAAAATGGTTAAGAGTAAGGAGGAGGACTTTTAAGAGGCTTAAGAGTTTCTATAGCAGAGGACAAAATGGCGAAAAGAAGAAATATTCTCCAAACACTGAACGTAAAGCTAAAAGTAAACACTGCTTTACTGTCCAATTTGATTTTCTTGTTTTACTTCCTTTCATCTCTCTTGGATGGTTGGCTACATACCATCCAAAAAAGCAACTTAAATAGACTGTCCTATAATCATGTAAATTAGTAAAAGCTGAGCCATTTTGCTCCAATCAATCTGAAATATATTAAAAGTAATAAAATCATTATAATAAATAAATCTAAGAACTTAAATGTACATTTGGCTGTTTTATTATATTTAAACTGTCTTTTCTATTATCATATATTCTATTTTCACAAACCACAGTCCTTGAATTGCTGCATTATCCCTAGCAACGGGGTCAACCACACCTCCTCACTAAGATAAAGGTTTTTGTACTGTCCTTACTCAGAGTAGCTCTGAGAAGTTTCCTAAATCACGTTTAGTCTAGGACTCCCAGATAGGACTTTTAAAGCTAAGATAGGAGCTCTCTAAGAGAATTCTAAGAAGCTTTGTGAATACGGGCCCTGATCTAATCATATTCACAATATATAAAATCATATATTAAGAAATATACTTATATATCTTAATATATGTAATTTTATATTTAACAATATACTTCATAATATATTGAATCTAATTACATATATCTATTTCTTTATAATATGCTCATGCAATATGCTTATGGATCATTTGCATAAGCCACATACATGGCAATAATTAGATTAAAGCCAGACATAAATGAGATGCATGAAACACAAATGAGAAATATTATAGTTTTATTTAACATATCAAAAATCCTCAATTAACAGCACACAGTGATGAGCCACAAATCAAATTCAAATTCAAATTTTATTTGTCACATACACAGTCATACACAGTACGATATGCAGTGAAATGCTTAGACAACTGCTCGTGACCTAAAATAGAAGACTAAGAATAGTAATAGGAAATAAATATGAGAATTAAAATATAGGGTAAATAGAACTAGAAAGAACAAAATAAAATATAAAAACTAAAGTTAAAAAATAAATAAATAACTGTATGACAAAAATACACAATATAGAAAATATTTGAAGAATGTATAAAGAAATATAAAACAATAAGAGCAGCTGAACGGGCAGGTATATTTATGTAATTTTTGTGTGGAATGGTGTTCGAATAAATAAATAAACAATTTATATTGTTCGAATAAATAAATAAACAATAAACAATTTCGAATAAACAAACCCCACCTGAGACCAGTCAGTGTCCATACTGACTTCTGTCCACCACAATATTAAAACCAACAGGTTAACAATATTACAAATATTACAGTTTAGTATTACACTAATTTGTAAATCGAGCCCATGCATAAAAATAAATACACTTAAATGTGCCAACTACAAAATCTGGAAAATCAAGACACTAAACAATACAATGTCAGATGACCTGACAAAGATATTAAGTGTCACACTGCTCAACATAAAGTATGATTTGGTGTGGGCCACAGGATTGTGACAATCTTCCAGTGAAAAGAATTAGTCAGAAAGGCGATGAAAAAAAAAATGGAAAAGTTTTCTCACCGGCTACATCAGTCTTCTCTTGTGGTGGATGTCCAACAAGTTTTTTTAAAGTCTGCAACTCCTAAAGCTGCTTAGTATCTAATGGAACAAAGAAAATGTATTAAAACATTTGGGATTTACCTAAACACCATTCAGCTACTCCATTCCCAATTGTCTGAAGGTTGAGAGGTGGGCTTGAGCTGGCTCATGGGCTGGTGCTTACCTGACTGATGATGTGGTGCTGTTTGAGACTCCAAAACATTTTTATGCAGTTCCATTCCTCAATTTCTAAGAGTTTCTAAGGTGGCATGTAGTGATGGGAAATTAAAATCATTTTAGTGACTTGGTTCTTTGAATCTCGTTCATCAAAATAAATCTTTTTTTAAATCATTTAGTTTAGTTCGTTCAATAAAAAAGACCCCCAGTATGTCTACATACATAAATTTTGTCTATACAGTGGAACCTCGGATTACGGATTTCAAAAAAGTAAAAAATAAATCTCGGCAGATAAGCATTTCCCTTTGTGCATGCAGGCACTGTGTATGTGTGTGTGTGTGTGTGCATGAAGCTAGAGTAAGTGCAGACTTGCTTTCAGCCCCTCCTGTCTCCCTTTCCTTATCTTACACATTAAAACTTTTTCCTCTCGTTTAAACACACTCACACACAGTAACGGAAAGACTGTTCTGTTCTAAATTATTAAAGCTTCTTCGATGCCTGTTCTTTTATTTTCTGCATTGTCAGGTTATATTACAAACTTTCGGGTGGATCCTGCACTTAAATTCAACAAAAAAAACTACTGAAGAACAAAACTAAGGCTCAATATCGTAGCTTAGATCTCACATTCGCGTTCACACACACCGGACTGCATTACCCACAATGCATCTCCCGCACTGGACTACACTTCCGTAAACAGGGGTCATAAATCAACGTCTCTCTCCCGCTACACTGTTTTATCAAAAAAATAAGCAATAAACTTCGCTTTAGACACTCGTGTGAGCGCAAACCAACAGAATCACTGCTGTAAAGTAAAACAAACAAACAAATGACCCAGCACCTTACCTCTAAAAAAGATTTGCGACAGAGTTTCTCCGGAGAGCAGAGTGTGTGTCTCTTGCCTTCATTTCTGTGCGCGCGTGTGTGTTTGTGAATGAGGGTTTCACACACAGACACACACACACAGACACACAGCCGGCAAAGTGTAGAACACTCGTTAACCGCGTTACTCGTAATCCGAGGTTCCACATTGGTGCCAGGAGAATCATCTCTCCCTCAATGCTGGAAAGACAAAAAGGTTGATAGTGGACTTCCGGAGGTGTAGAGGTGCACATTCCCCTATCATCATCAACGGCGCTGCTGTGGAGAGAGTGAGCAGCTTCCGCTTCCTGGGTGTTCACATAGCAGAGGATCTCACATGGTCAGTTCATACTGACAAAACAGTGAAGAAGGCGCAGCAGCGACTCTTCTTTCTCAGGAGACTAAAAAGATTTGGCATGAGCCCCCTCATACTCAGGACCTTCTACCGCTGTGCCATTGAGAGCATCCTTACTGGATCCATCACAACCTGGTACGGCAACAGCACCGCCTACAACCGCAAAGCTCTGCAGAGAGTGGTGCGGTGTTCTGAAAGGATAATTGGAGGTAAGCTTTCCTCCCTCCAGAACATCTATAGGAAGCGGTGCCTGAGGAAAGCGAGGAGGATCATCAAAGACTCCAGTCACCCCAGTAATCACCTATTCACACTGCTCCCGTCTGGCAGGAGGTATGGAAGCATCCGGTCCCGAACCAGCAGGCTGAAGGACAGCTTCTATCATCAGGCTATCAGACTGCTGAACACTGACCATTAGGTCTCCATAGACATAAACTGTCACTCTCACACTGTCACTTTATAGTCACCACGCCACTTTACGTACTCCATACTGCACATAATTGCCTTTTTGCACAACATTCATTGCGGACATTCCTTATACATTTATACACAAGTAGACACACTCCCACAATCGTGTGTATGGGTATATACATGTATGCATATGTGTATATATATATATATATATATAGACATGTATATGTGTGTATATTCTGTATGTGTATATATGTATACTTGTACTCACTTTTTTTTAATAATACTTATACTTATACTATACTAATATTTATACTACTGTATTATCCATATGTATATTTATTCTTATAATTGTACACCATTATTGCTTGTGTAGCTTGCACATAAGAATTTACTCACATGTACGGTAAGAGTGTACCAGTAACGTGATGTGACAATAAAAGTGACTTGACTCGACTTGACTTGACTTGAGTAGCTCACAATCATATCTTTTAGTCTGAGTCGTTCATTCTTTAGAGTCTATTGCACTGCATAGCGTCTATGGGAGTCACGTCACAAAAGAACGAATGACTCGAAGTAGAAGAGTCATTGAGAAAGAATCGCTCAATTCTGTTTCCTCTACATAACCTACGGAGGTTTTGAAATGCTTTGTGCATGCGCGCCTAGTAAAACATGAACGAATTACTCTCTGAGAGATATCCTTTCCACAAAAAACATATTGGTCTTTATTTATGGAATATAATTAGCTAATGTCCCTACACATGTTCTGGTAACTGGTAAACACTGAACACTCTATAATAAAACTACTGTTTTTCAAAAACTGATCATGCTGTAACATTAACTTACTATTTTAAAAACCATAATATTAATAATACTTTAACCAGATGATTGGTTTTTACCATTGAATTGTTTGAAAAACAAACAGTTAAAAAACAAAACAACTTTCAACCTCACTAGCGTTAGTTACATACACATGCTATTCCACATGCTAATCCACAGGTAGAATTTAAATTCCTTTTGCAATTTAAGATTAAACGTAAGTTGTGTAGTTTTCAGTTAAAATAAACTACATGTTTTTTGACCACGGACTCTACTACTTTAACATTTTTTCATATTCTATCGTTCCCTTTCAAAGGCTACACTCGATGCTGCGTGAAAACGCTATGGGAATTCAATTTTTTCAATTCAATTCAATTTTATTTATATAGCGCTTTTAACAATGGTCATTGTCTCAAAGCAGCTTCACAAAAATGAAAGAAATTAATTAAAAAATAAATAAATAAATAAAAAATAATAATAATAATAATAGTAAATTGTGTATGTGTGAGAAAAATGTGTCTAGATAAAAATGAGATGAATGAATGAAATGTCTCTGATCAGCAAGCCAAGGGTAACAGTGGCAAGGAAAAACTCCCTGAGATGGCAATAGTAAGAAACCTTGAGAGTAACCAGACTCAACAGGGAACCCATCCTCATTTGGGTGATAACAGATAGGGAGATAATATAACATCATGTGTGTAATGCAGCTGAAAGTACAATATAACAGAAATTCTTTAAATTAACATGAAGTCCAGTTCAGCATAGGCATGAGTCAGTAGGTGCAGAGGGCAGACTCTGGATCACTGGGAGCACAGGAGCAGGATGTGTAGCTCCAACCATAATAAAGCAGAATCCAGCTGGAGCTGGTCCTTCTCTGGATGTCTTTGTCTACTGAAGCTGGTACAATTTCCAGATGCCTCGGGATGGGTAGAAAAGTACAGAACAAATGGAGAGAATTAGCGTAGTTGCCATTCAGGATAGATGTACTGAAGTATGAAGTTATGGGATGAGTTACGAGTATGCCAGATTAAAGAGATGCGTCTTGAGTCTACCGGGAAACTGTGTCTGAGCCCCGAACACTGTCTGGAAGGCTATTTCAAAGCTTTGGAGCTAAATATGAAAAAGCCCTACCCCCTTTTGTAGATTTTGAAATTCTGGGAATTACAAGAAGTCCAGAGTTTTGTGATCTTAAGGAGCGTGGTGGATTGTAGCGTATCAGAAGACTGGTTAGGTATGTGGGAGCTAAACCATTTAAAGCCTTGTATGTAAGTAATACTATTTTGTAATTAATTCTAAACTGAACAGGTAGCCAGTGCAGGGATAATATTGGGGTTATATGATAATATTTTCTGGATCTAGTAAGAACCCTGGCGGCTGCATTTTGGACTAACTGAAGCTTGTTTATTGAGGATGCAGGACAACCACCTAGTAATGCATTACAATAGTCCAGTCTGGAGGTCATGAATGCATGAACTAGCTTTTCTGCATCAGATACGGATAAGATGCTCCTAAGTTTGACAATATTTCTAAGATGGAAAAAGGCTGTTTTTGTGATATTGGAAATATGATTTTCAAAGGACAAGTTACTGTCTAATATTATGCCCAGGTCTTTTACTGTTGAGCTAGTAGTAACAGTACATCCTTCTAAACGCAGGCTGAATTGTGAAAGCTGTTGTGTGCTGGTTTTTCAGCCGATGAGTAATATCTCTGTCGTGTCTGAGTTTAGTAAAAGAAAGTTATTGATCATCCAACCTTTATGTCCTGGACACACTCGGTTAATTTAGAGAACTTAGGTATTTCGTCTGGTTTTCTTGAAATATATAATTGGTTATCATTAGCATAACAATGAAAACTAATCCCATGTCTTCTAATTATGTTACCCAAGGGGAGCATGTATATTATTTCACTGGCATTACACCAGACAGTTCTCCATTTAGATCTATGGGAACATCTTTCTGTGTTGCTGGTTGTGAAGCATGTGTGTATCAAACATGGCAAATTTTGGCATATAGTCCTGGTGCATCTTGGTGAAATGGGAAGGATAGACATTATCTCTCGAATCCGCGGAGATAGAAATAGCCTTCAAGCGCTCGAAAAAATTTGACGACAGGTTTCTGTTGGGTGGCCGAGGGGTGGAGCCTCAGTGGTGCTCTCTCCCTTTCCTTAGCAACCTCCGAGTTAACCTTTTCATGAAGTAAGCTTTATTCATCCCGTGTTTTCGTGCCATCGACTTATTTATTAATTTAAATACAGTTGATGTGGAATCAAGCGGTGTTATATGATGACCCCCCAAATAGAAGAGAGGCTATCTCTTCCAGGCTATCTCTCTCCTGGGACATGATCCTCCCTGAAAAGCTAACACTTCCTTTCAAGCTCTGTAGACTTTCATTTTCCCTGGATGGAAAAGCTTTTCAGCCAGCAGGGCAGGTTGGTGCTCCACTGCACATCATGACGGCTTTGCAAGCCTACCAGGCTGACCTGCTGAGAGACTTGAGCACTGGTGGGGCCACAGAATTGTCTCGGTCGCGGTTTTATGGCTGCGATGGTTTCCGCAGAGAGGCACTTGTGGCTAAATCCCACGGGCATTAAGGATAAGGATTGTGCATCGTCTGTGTTCATGCTCCGCCACCACTGGTGTTTCTAGCAACACCAGTCTCCAATAAAGTGTTAGCTCTTTGTTTTTTCGTGCCATGTTTCAGGATGCCAAACATCTAACATCCCCCCGGTTAACGAAGCCACTGAGACTTTTGCCCCTTTCAGGAAAAAAATGGCAGCTGAAGTTGCTGGGAAAAGGGGCCATAGAACATGTTCCCCTACCAGAGAATCAGGCTACTACAGTCAGTATTTCTTGGTTCCCAAGAGGAATGGCGTAGGCGGGGTTTCGATTAGCAACCATCATGCTTTGCGGGAGGGCTTGTTATGTGTTCACCCTGTTGGGGAAAGGTGTTTGGGTTAGTGGCTTTGGCCAGGTTGTGTGTGTGTGTGTTAGATGTGTGTGTTTTATTAACTGTGAATGTGCTGTTTATGCTATTTTGTGCCGTTGCTATATAAATTACTCCCAGCCATTTGCATTGGGCAGCAAGGTAGCTCACTCGTCTCTTCAAGTTCCATCTTAGTGGTGAAAAACGCTACATTTGGTGTCAGAAGTGGGATGGAGAGTTACGATTAGCCAGGTTCACCCCGGAGGACATCTGGAAAATTCAAGTAGGCCGCCGAGTAGCAGAACAATTAAGGAGGAGGAAAACCCCTTCCTGACAAGGCCAGCGAGTGAGCAAAGAGCGGCGACCGGAGCGGCACGTTTGAGATTCCGGCACTGGAATTTGGGGGAAATTCCTACGGTGATGCAGCGCAGGCACCTGAGCAAGCTACAGCTGGGCGAAATTGCGGGAGTCGCTCCAGTTCCAGTTCTGCACGGGTGACCGTAAGTAGGCCGCGTGTGAAGAGCTACTGCGTTCACCATGGACCTAAGATCTCCCACGCACCGGGACTACCCGGAATTCGAGTACGTCCAGCAGGAAGAGCTAGCTCGTCGTACGTTCCTTCGTGGAATCCAACAGTCGCGGCTTCGTGAGCACATCCGGTTAGCGGCACCGGCTTCCCTGTCTGAGGCGCTGCGCGAGGCAGAGCGTACTGAGCCCATCATTGCAGAACACCACGGCGAAAAAGCCGAGCGATCTCCCGTGGCTCGGGGCCGCGCGGTAGGTGAAGCTAGCCGAGACCGGGCTACCCGTCGCGGCTAGGCCTCGACCCAGCCCCCGAGATTCCGTGACGATGCCGAGGCCAAATTCAAATTTTATTTGTCACGTACACAGTCATACACAGTACGATATGCAGTGAAATGCTTTTTCGACTACCAGTGACCTTAAAATAAAAACTTAAACATAAGAATAAATATAAATAAAAGGTAATACAGTAGAAAATAAAGTTAACTGGTAAAATATACTGAACAAGTAAAAATAAAGACATATTTCACTAAAAGAAATATTGCAGAAAAATGAAATTAACTACTAAAAGTAAAAATATACTGTGCTACCTTAAATAAAATAAGAATAAAAATATACTGTACAAATAAGAACAAAATATATATAATATAGAGATATGAAAGAAAAAAATAGAAATTTTTCCATAAGTATTTAAAAAAAATGGCTGAGGTGTGCAAATATGCATAAAGTGACTGACTTCCTAAAGTGTCTTATTATTAAAGTGATTTGTGCAGTGGTCCATAATGAAAGTATAAGTATATAGTGCAAAAATTGTGCATGAATGTGTCCATACTGTCCATGAATGCCCACTGTTGGATGTAAAAGAGATGATATTAGTGCTGTATTGTGTTGTGGTTGAGAGACCTTATCGCCTGCGGGAAGAAGCTCCTCCTCAGTCTCTCCGTGTTGGCCCTCAGGGAGCGGAATCGCTTCCCAGACCGCAACAGGTCATCTTGAAAAGGTTCTCTAAACGAGCTATTAACTTAATCACCTGAATCAACTAATTAACTCTAAACACCTGCAAAAGATTCCTGAGGCTTTTAAAAACTCCCAGCCTGGTTCATTACTCAAAACCGCAATCATGGGTAAGACTGCCGACCTGACTGCTGTCCAGAAGGCCATCATTGACACCCTCAAGCAAGAGGATAAGACACACAAAGAAATTTCTGAACGAATAGGCTGTTCCCAGAGTGCTGTATCAAGGCACCTCAGTGGGAAGTCTGTGGGAAGGAAAAAGTGTGGCAGAAAACGCTGCACAACGAGAAGAGGTGACCGGACCCTGAGGAAGATTGTGGAGAAGGACCGATTCCAGACCTTGGGGGACCTGCGGAAGCAGTGGACTAAGTCTGGAGTAGAAACATCCAGAGCCACTGTGTACAGGCGTGTGCAGGAAATGGGCTACAGGTGCTGCATCCCCCTGGTCAAGCCACTTTTGAACCAGAAACAGCGGCAGAAGCGCCTGACCTGGGCTACAGAGAAGCAGCACTGGACTGTTGCTCAGTGGTTCAAAGGACTTTTTTCGGATGAAAGCAAATTTTGCATGTCATTCGTCTGGAGGAAGACTGGGGAGAGGGAATTTCAAAATGCATGAAGTCCAGTGTCAAGTACCCACAGTCAGTGAAGGTCTGGGGTGCCATGTCAGCTGCTGGTGTTGGTCCACTGTGTTTTATCAACGGCAGGGTCAATGCAGCTAGCGATCAGGAGATTTTGGAGCACTTCATGCTTTCATCTGCTGAAAAGCTTTATGGAGATGAAGATTTCATTTTTCAGCACAACCTGGCACCTGCTCACAGTGCCAAAACCACTGGTAAATGGTTTACTGACCATGGTATTACTGTGCTCAATTGGCCTCCCAACTCTCCTGACCTGAACCCCATAGAGAATCTGTGGGATATTGTGAAGAGAAAGTTGAGAGACGCAAGACCCAACACTCTGGATGAGCTTAAAGCCGCTATCGAAGCATCCTGGGCCTCCATAACACCTCAGCAGTGCCACAGGCTGATTGCCTCCATGCCACACCACATTGAAGCAGTCATTTCTGCAAAAGGATTTCCGACCAAGTATTGAGTGCATAACTGAACATAATTATTTGAAGGTTGACTTTTTTGTATTAAAAACACTTTTCTTTTATTGGTCGGATGAAATATGCTAATTTTTTGAGATAGCAATTTTGGGTTTTCATGAGCTGTATGCCAAAATCATCAATATTAAAACAATTAAAAGGCTTGAACTACTTCAGTTATGTGTAATGAATCTGAAATATATTGTGGCGTTTTTATCGCCTGAAAGGATGGTGGAGAGACGAGCGAGCTTATATTGCTGCCCAATGCAAATGGCTGGGAGTATTTTATTTAAGCACACAATCTCACAACACGAACACATGAGACGGCTTAAAAGAAGAACACCCTATCACACATACCCTGGCTGAAGCCACTAAACCAAACACCTTTCCCCAACACGGTGAACACATAAACAGTCCCTCCCGCAGAGCATGATGGTTATTACCCGAAACCCCGCCCACGCCACATTGCCCCCACCCGAGCTGTGACCGTCCCCGGTCACCATGGTGAACTCAGTCTAGCAGGCGTGACGGTGGTCGGCGCTGGCGTTGTGAACGCCGTAGTCTTTTTGCGGGGGAAGGCGGAGCACAGCCCTCTTCCTGAGGCGGACCGGCCTCCACAGAGCTCGATGTTTTGCTGACGTGGGGCTGGTAGGGAGCGAGCCGGTCCCGGTGGAGCAGGACCAATCGCGACCGCCCCGTCAACCGCACCCGGTAGACCACATCAGAGAGCTGTGCGACGACCGTGCAGGGGCCCACCCAGTGCGACATAAGCTTAGGTGAGAGCCCCCTTTTCCTTCCGAGGGAATACACCCAAACCTGCTCCCCAGTAGCAAAGTCGCGCCCCCGGCTGTGAGTATCGTACACGCGGCGCTGCTTAACCCCGGCGTCCGCCAAGTGTCTACGCGCCAATTCGTGGACACGAAACAGTTTGTCTTTCAATGAACAAAAATAGTCCAAACCTGGTTTCGTGGGTAAATCCACTTGAGGCGGGGGCCCGAACACCAGATCCACAGGCGTGCGCAACTCGCGACCGAACATTAACGCAGCTGGCGTCAGTTGCGAGGACTCCTGCACCGCTGTGCGATACGCCCAAAGCACGAGAGGCAAATGCTCGTCCCAATCTTTTTGCCGGTTGCTGGTAAGCACGGCGAGTTGGGTGGTGAGTGTTCGGTTGAACCGCTCCACGAGGCCGTCACTTTGTGGATGCAGGGGCGTGGTGCGGGTCTTTTTCACCCTGAGGCGCTCGCACACCGCCGCAAACACCTCCGCCTCAAAGTTACGCCCCTGATCACTGTGCAACTGCTCCGGGGCGCCGAATCGGCTGAACACCTCATCCACCAGCACTCGAGCCGTGGTGGAAGCGCTCTGATCCGGAACAGCGAACGCCTCCGGCCACTTGGTGAAGTAATCCATGGCCACCAGCACATAACGATTCCCGCGATCAGAGATGGGAAACGGCCCCAGAATGTCCACGCCCATACGTTCCATGGGCGCCCCCACCCGAAAGTCTTGCAAGGGTGCTCGCGAGCGCTGGGTAGGGCCCTTCTTTGCCGTGCAGACATCGCATCTGTGAACAAAAAGTTCGCTGTCAGTATGACAACCCGGCCAGTAGAACCGAGCACGCAACCGCCGCAGTGTCTTAGTTACCCCAAAGTGTCCCGAACCCGCGTGCCCATGAACCATCCCCAGCACACATGCCCGCAAAGTCCGCGGCACCAGCAGCTGAAAAGATTCGCCAGCGCCACACGGTCGTTCCCACTGGCGGTAGAGTAAACCCCCCCGCAACGCTAGTCGGTGAAACTGCGAGTGGAGAGCTTTTTCTTCGGGTCCCAGGTGGGCAATGGCGGCATAATCCGGTCTCTGGCCCGCGTTAACCCAACTTAATACCCGCTGCAATGCCGGGTCCTTCTCCTGCTCGACCATTAGCTGATCGCAGTCCATCTGTGGCACAGGCGAAATGACCACCGGCGATGGTGTAGGTGCCGCAGTGACTCGGCTGCACGCCGGCTCGGACGGCCGATTACCGACGGGGGCTTCGGAAGACTGCGCAGGGAGAATGTTCTGATTCACGGGGGTCGGGGTGTGTTCGATGTCGTGACCACCCACACGCTCTTCAACCCGCTCGCAGTGTCGACAACGCTCCTTGCTGCACGGCCGGCGGGATAATGCATCGGCGTTAGCGTGCAATTTTCCCGCTCGGTGCTGAACAGTAAAATGATAGTCCTGCAACCGTTCGAGCCAACGCGCTAACTGCCCCTCGGGCTCTTTAAAACTGAGCAGCCACACCAGCGAAGCGTGGTCGGTCCGCAGCAAAAAGGATTGCCCGTATAAATACGGCCTAAAATGGTTAAGGGCCGCGACGACCGCAAGCAGCTCGCGCCGCGTGACGCAGTAATTCTTTTCCGGCCCAGACAACGCGCGGCTGAAGTACGCGACAACACGCTCTTTGCCCCCGGCAACCTGAGACAGGAGGGCCCCCAGCCCTACATCGCTCGCGTCCGTGTCGAGAATAAACGTACGAGCTATATCAGGATATTCGAGAACGGGCGACGTAACCAGAGCTTCCCGTAACCGAGTGAACGCATGCTCCCTGTCCCAGCGAAACGGCTGGTTCTTTCTCGTGAGCGCGTGCAGCAGGCTGGCGATCGTAGCATAATCCCTCACGAACCGGCGATAGTACGACGCTAACCCGAGAAAGGTGCGCAGCTGCGACACATTTGACGGCTCAGGCCAATTCTGTACCGCGGCAATTTTGGCTGGATCGGTGGCAATCCCTTGAGCGCTAATGACGTGTCCCAGAAAGACAGTTTCTTGCCGCAACAACTGGCACTTTTTGGGATTGAGCCGCAAATTCGCCCGCCGGATAGCTAGAAACACCTCCCATAGGTTAGCTAGCGCGACCGCAAAATCCTTGCCGTGCACCAATAAATCGTCTAAGTAGACGACACAACGGTTGCAAGGGATCTCTGCCAATACTCTCTCCATCAACCGTTCGAACGTAGCGGGAGCGTTGCAGAGGCCGAACGGCATGCGCCGAAATTGCCATAGACCTTGTCCGATCGAAAACGCGGTTTTGGGTCGTGCTTCCGGGGCGAGCTCTACTTGCCAATACCCGCTACGCAGATCCAACGAGCTAAACCACGTCGAGCCCGCAACGTGTTCCAGCGCATCATCTATTCGCGGTAACGGATAAGAATCTTTGCGCGTCACCTCGTTTAACCGCCGGTAGTCCACACAAAACCGCCACGATTCGTCCTTTTTACGCACCAGTACAACGGGTGAAGACCACGGTCCGGATGCTGGCTCTATAACGCCCGAGTCGGCCATCTCACGCAGCTGCTGCTCGGCTATAGCTCGTTTAGCTAACGGGAGGCGTCTCGGATGTAACCGAACAGGAGCGGCGTTACCCGTATCGATATGGTGCTGCACCAAATCGGTATGCGTGCACTCGCGCTCATCCACTGCGAAAATATCTGCGAACTCGTGCAAAAGGGACTTCACGGCGTCGGTCTGCGTCTGATTTAGCCCTACACTGCTACGCCGCATCAGCTCGGCCATTATTCTCGCTCGGACAGCTACCGGATGTTTACATGGCGCGTCCACCGGAAGTTCCGCCCCGCTGGTGCGTGCTACTAACTCGTCCGGCTGCGCTTTGGGCACTAGCAACCTAGCTAAACCGAAACTACCACGCAGAGTCCCGTCTGCGAGATTCAGTACCGCACCCCACCTTTCCAAAATGTCTAATCCCAAGATACAATCATCCTCGATATCCGCCACAAAGAATGGGTGAAAAAGAATGATTGCACCTACTTGTATTCGCACTGTGCGACAGGCCCGTATCCTCAAATAACCCGATTTTATTTGAGGACTTTATTTATTAACTTCCCAATCCCCCGCGCAGCAGCGAAACTGTAGAGCCGGTGTCCACGAGCGCCCGCAGCGAAACGTTGTCCAGGCCGCAGTCCACGTAGACCCCCGCGCGATTTCCGACACGTCCCGACCGGAAGTTAAATCCGGCAGTTGGGGGAACAAAGATGGCTGTGGGAGGCGGTTTCCCCTCGGCGCCCCCCGAAGCTAGTTTAACGGCTGCTGGGGTACGCTGTCCTCCGGCCGGAGAACGTTGCAGCGGTATCCCTGGCCTCGGCGTTGTCGCGGAAATTCGCCGGCCGGGTCGAGGCCTAGCCGCGACGGGTAGCCCTGTCCCCGGCTAGGTTCACCTACCCAGCGGCCGCGAGCCACCGAAGATCGCTCGGCTCTCTCGCCGCGGTGTTCACTCAAGATGGGCTCGGCGCGCTCAGCCTCGCGCAGCGCCTCGGACAGCGACGCCGGTGCCGCTAACCGGAGGTGCTCGCGAAGCCGGTACGGCCGGATTCCCCGAAGAAACGCGCGACGAGCTAGCTCTTCCTGCTGGCCGTGTCCGAAATCCGGGTAGCCCTGGCGCGCGAGAGTGGCTCAGAGGCGCTCCGCACGCGGGTTGCCAGCTCCTCGCCCGCGGCCTCGTTACGGTCTCCTGCGCCGAAACGGAAACAGAGCGACTGCTGCAGCTTTACCCAGTCGTCCCGCTCATCAGCCCGGAGATCTTGCAACGCCCGCAGCGCGTCACCCTCCAACGAGAGGGCCACCCGGACGGCTGTTTCTGCCGGGGACCAGCCCGCGAATTTGTCGGCTAGCTCTACCTGGGCGATGAACGCGTGGGGATCGCCGGCGCCGTTGTAGGCCGGCAGGCGCAGCTGTAGGTCGCTTCGCTGGTGGACGGGGCACGGAGCTGTAGCTTGCTCCGGTGTCGGCGCCGCGTCACTGGAGGACTCCTCCCCGAGGTCCAATACCGGAACCTGGAACGCGCCGCTCCGGTCGCCGCTCTTTGCCCCATCAGGGAGGGTCTTCTTCCTCCTCAGCTGCTCCGCTACTCGGCGGCCTATTTGAATCCTCCGGATTTCCTCCGGGGTGCGCTCTAACTCGCGACTCTCCATAATCCCACTTCTGACACCAATGTGGCGTTTTTATCGCCTGAAAGGATGGTGGAGAGACGAGCGAGCTGTGGGAGGCGGTTTCCCCTCGGCGCCCCCCGAAGCTAGTTTAACGGCTGCTGGGGTACGCTGTCCTCCGGCCGGAGAACGTTGCAGCGGTATCCCTGGCCTCGGCGTTGTCGCGGAAATTCGCCGGCCGGGTCGAGGCCTAGCCGCGACGGGTAGCCCTGTCCCCGGCTAGGTTCACCTACCCAGCGGCCGCGAGCCACCGAAGATCGCTCGGCTCTCTCGCCGCGGTGTTCACTCAAGATGGGCTCGGCGCGCTCAGCCTCGCGCAGCGCCTCGGACAGCGACGCCGGTGCCGCTAACCGGAGGTGCTCGCGAAGCCGGTACGGCCGGATTCCCCGAAGAAACGCGCGACGAGCTAGCTCTTCCTGCTGGCCGTGTCCGAAATCCGGGTAGCCCTGGCGCGCGAGAGTGGCTCAGAGGCGCTCCGCACGCGGGTTGCCAGCTCCTCGCCCGCGGCCTCGTTACGGTCTCCTGCGCCGAAACGGAAACAGAGCGACTGCTGCAGCTTTACCCAGTCGTCCCGCTCATCAGCCCGGAGATCTTGCAACGCCCGCAGCGCGTCACCCTCCAACGAGAGGGCCACCCGGACGGCTGTTTCTGCCGGGGACCAGCCCGCGAATTTGTCGGCTAGCTCTACCTGGGCGATGAACGCGTGGGGATCGCCGGCGCCGTTGTAGGCCGGCAGGCGCAGCTGTAGGTCGCTTCGCTGGTGGACGGGGCACGGAGCTGTAGCTTGCTCCGGTGTCGGCGCCGCGTCACTGGAGGACTCCTCCCCGAGGTCCAATACCGGAACCTGGAACGCGCCGCTCCGGTCGCCGCTCTTTGCCCGCACTAGCCCCATCAGGGAGGGTCTTCTTCCTCCTCAGCTGCTCCGCTACTCGGCGGCCTATTTGAATCCTCCGGATTTCCTCCGGGGTGCGCTCTAACTCGCGACTCTCCATAATCCCACTTCTGACACCAATGTGGCGTTTTTATCGCCTGAAAGGATGGTGGAGAGACGAGCGAGCTTATATTGCTGCCCAATGCAAATGGCTGGGAGTATTTTATTTAAGCACACAATCTCACAACACGAACACATGAGACGGCTTAAAAGAAGAACACCCTATCACACATACCCTGGCTGAAGCCACTAAACCAAACACCTTTCCCCAACACGGTGAACACATAAACAGTCCCTCCCGCAGAGCATGATGGTTATTACCCGAAACCCCGCCCACGCCACAATATGAAAGTCTAATGTTTATCAGTACATTACAGAAAATAATGAACTTTATCACAATATGCTAATTTTTTGAGAAGGACCTGTACTTAGTTTAGAGTAATGTTATCTATCTTATGAAAGGGAGGAGTCAGATTTTCTGCCCTTCATCTGGTGGTTCAGTGAGGAGGTGAACATCATGTTTAATGTTTTTGTTAGGGGGGGGACTGCTGCCTAATAAAATAAATTTAAACCCGTTCCTCTGTTCACTACATCACCATCATCATGACTTGCTAATTGCCTGAGGTATTTTAGATTTTAAAGATTTTATTGTCAGATTTCATCATAGCAGCTTCTACATTTCTGTAGTTTAGTAAAATGGGAACATTTTCTCCCTCGTCTCACTGCAGCTGACTTGGCTAAATCTGCTTTGTTTAGGGTTTTGCTGATTCCTGGCCACAGACTTGAAGCTCCGCAGTGTGTAATGACTCTTTTTACTTGCCTGGCGTTTTTGGGAATGAAACTTTCCCACAAACAGAGTGGACCAGGAGCCTTAGATGAGGATTTTAGGGGTGTTGATTATGTGAAAGATCAAATCTCATGTACGTGCTGCTCTTCATAAACAGGTGGCACTAATCAGTCTGAAACCAGGGATTTACCACAAGTGTGTGTGGTTTAATGAATCTGATGTGAAACACTCATATAAACACCATTCACAGAGAAAAGTCAGAGAAATTTAATACAAGAACAAGAAAATGTTCCTGCATGGGGCCCCATGTGTTTTTGTCTGTGGTTTTCTCACTAGTTATTAGTGAAGTTTAGGAAGCAAATAAATAATTTATATTACGATTTAATCAAATGTCAAACTAACATAATTTAATGTAATATAAAAAAGAAAAATGAACAATTGTTGTTACATTTGTCAGATTTGTGTTTTAAATGTATCCTAAACAATAATGACTAAAGATTAATTTAGTGCCAATCATTTCATTCAGTAAAAATGACTGCAGATTAATTTAGTGCCAATCATTTCATTTCCTAACTGTGGTGCAATTCAAGTGCAGTTTTGAGTGAATTTTTTTTTTACTTGTAGTCACTTTTTTCTTTAAAAAAAATCCGTATCACTTATAAAATATGAATTAAAACATATCAGAGGTTTTATAAAGGTTCTATTAAATATAAAATGTTTATTATAAACGAGTCCTCACTGTATATTTGTAAACATATTTAACAGTCACAGTTACCTGCATATGCAAATGATAATTTAGACCCAAATTAGTGAGTATTTGTCCTCCTCCACTTTACCATACAGATAAAAACCTGAACCTAGGCCTCAGTCTCTGTGCCACCCCAAAGTGAGTGCTGGGCCCAGCCTGGCCACCCCTATGAAAAAAGTCTGGCTCTGCCACTGCCTGTCATAATGAACCTCCTGCAAATGGACCCTTACTCAGGCTCAGTCAGCTCTTTGGTAGAGTCGCACCAGGCTTTACATTTAAATAAAGACAAAATGGAATTCAAATAATGTCTGGATAGAATTACAGTTAAATCATGCTGATAATCTAACTCATTGTTTTTATTCCATAAATTCAGTAGTTTACCTGAGCAGGTGACTCCAGCATCATAACCATGATGACAGTAACGTCGCCCTCTACCAGCTGACCCACAGCTCTTTAGTGTCAACTCTGATCCTCTACAGTTCATATTAACCATCCAGATTGGTCCTGATCCTGGTCCAAAGTGAGCGGCCTTAGGTGAATCTAAAGCCTCCCCACATTGCAGCTCTCTACACACCACTGCAGCATCGTCTATATCCCAGTCAACATGACACACTGTTCCCCACTGTTCCTCCTGAAGAACCTCCACTCTTCCAGCACAGCGACTTCCACCATTCACCAACCTCACACTGTCTGAGAGAGAGAGAGACACACACACACACACACACACACACACACTTGTAGGTTTTCTCTAACACACTGTTCGTGCATGTTATTCACAAGTTCTGACGCGTGGCTCTTTTGTTACACAGTGTCACTCACGACTCCAGACGTCCGTTGATTTCTTTGTCTCTTGTTTTATTTTCAACATCAAAGTACAATGGTTGTTACAGCTTCTTGCATAAATCCACTGTAGTCATGACAAGTCGTTTGCTGTGTTCTATAGCTTCGACAGATTACAGTTACAACAACTCATTTTACTGTATCTTTTAGCTGACTCGCACACACACAGTTGTTTCCCATTCTCTCTCTCTCTCTCTCTCTCTCACACACACACACACACACACTTCTCTTTCACAGACTCAAAATCTTTTTCCGTATATTTTATATATTCTTATTCTTCTATGACTTTTATCATAATAATCTATTTATAATTAAATTCTCCTCTCTAGTTCAAATTTAAATTCAAATTCAAATTCAAAATTCAAATTTTATTTGTCACATAAACAGTCATACACAGTACGAAATGTAGTGAAATGCTTACACGACCGCCAGTGACCTTAAAAAGAGAATTAAAGCTTATAATAAGTAATAAATATCAATAAAAGAAATATGAAAATTTAAATAAAAAAATAAAATAAAATTTTACTAGAAAAAATAGAACTAAAAATAGAAACTGAAAATAGAAATATACTGTACAAGTAGAACTATAATGGTGTGCAAATATGCATAGAAAAAGTGACTTTGTGCAATGGTTATTAAAGTGTCTTTGTGCAATGGTCCAGAATGTAAACGTAAACATGTAGTGTAAATGTGATGTGCATGGAGTTGTCCATAGTGTCCATGGTTGTATTAAGATTGATTGATTGATTGTGAAAATTGTGAAAATATTGTGTTAGTTTTGCATAGTGGTGTGGTTGAGAGACCTTATCGCCTGCTTCCTTGATCTGTGTAAAGCTTTTGACACAGTCAATTATCAAATACTCTACAGTAAATTAAATCAATATAGTCTCTCTGAGCACACCCAAAAATGGATAAGATCTTATCTGAGTGACCGAAAACAGTGTGTACGAGTAAATAACATTCAATCTGCGTTCAGAGCCACCTCAATGGGAGTGCCGCAAGGGTCTATTTTGGGACCCTTGCTTTTTAGCATCTATATAAATGACCTCCCTACAGTGTGCTCTGACGTTGACGTGATTATGTACGCCGATGATACGGTTATCTTTACTTTTGGGGAAAACGAGCTGGAGGTTGCTGATAAATTATCAAAAGAGATGGAAAAAGTTGCAGAATGGTTGCAGATGTCATGTCTTACTTTAAATGTTGATAAAACAGTTTCAATGTTATTTTCAAATAAACATAAATTACAACAAACTCTAGAAATTCAAGTAAATGGACAAAAAATTAAAAATGTAAACGAAATAAAATATTTAGGTCTAATACTTGATTCGAACCTTGGTTTTAAAAGTCATATAAAAAACCTTGGTAATAAAGTGAAATTTAATTTGATGAATTATAAACATATTAGAAATTCATTAAGTACAGAGGCGTCAAATACCTATCTTAACACTATGATTGTTCCACATTTTTTGTATTGCATGTCTAGTTGGTCTCAGGCGTGTAAAACATCGTTAAAACCACTTGAATCATTATATAAAAGGGCCATAAAAATTCATGATAAAAAATCTCGATTATATCATCATTGTAAAGTACAAAGTAAATATAATTTTTTAAGCTTCGAAAATCTTATTAAATATAATCAAATTTCTGCTTTGTTTAAAATAATCCATAACATTGCTGCTCCCCCTTTGAAAAAATTTTTCACACTAAATTCGGAGAGAATTTCTAGAATTACACGGTCGACAGTTAGAGGAGAGTGCAGCGTTACAAGATGCAAAACTGCATATGGTCAACAATCTTTCTCCTATAAAGCAGTGAGCCTTTGGAACACTCTTCCAAATGAAATTATTTCATGCACAAATTATTGTACTTTTACACACCTGACCAAACAGTGGTTATTATCAAATCAAATTTGTATGCACTAAATGATTGTGATATGAATGCTGTAAATTGTGAGTGAGTGAATTGAATGATGATAGAAAGTGCTTTTATGAGTTTCTATGTATTTTTTTGTATACATTTAATAAGCTTTTGTAAGTGTAACAACAACCTGTCCAGGGACTGCGGGTGGAAATTAGCATTTTTGCTATAACCTGGCACATGACATCTCTTCTTATTTTAGACTAATGTTGTTTGTGCATTGTCCCTGATCAAATAAATAAAAAAATAAAATAAAAAAAAAGAAGCTCCTCCTCAGTCTCTCTGAGTTGGCCCTAAGGGAGCGGAATCGCCTTCCAGACTGCAACAGAGTGAACAGTCCATTGTTGGGGTGGCTGAGGTCCTTCACGACCTTCCTGGCCTTGGTCCAGCACCGCCTGCTGTAGATTGAGTGCAGGTCAGGGAGCTCAGTGCGGATGATGCGCTCAGCTGATCGCACCACCCTCTGTAGAGCTCGTCTGTCCTGCATGGTGCTGTTCCCGAACCAGGTCGTGATGTTTCCCGTCAGGATGCTCTAGGAGTAGGAGTAGAAATTCCTGAGCACCTTGGACGGCAGTCTAAAGTCTCTCAAGCGTCTGAGGTGGTACAGGCGCTGCCGGGCCTTTTTTACCACGGTGTTGATGTGACAGGACCATGCCAGGTCCCGCGTGATGTGAACACCGAGGTATCTGAAGCTGTCCACTCTCTCCACTGGGCTCCTGTTGATGATGGGGGTCTGGTAGTTCCTCACCTGCTTTGTACTGAAGTCCACTATCAGCTCCTTTGTCTTGCTGACGTTCAGGAGGAGATTGTTTCTCTGGCACCAGTTCTCCAGATTTCCAACCTCCTCCAGGTAGGCCGTCTCATCGTTGTTCGTGATCAGGCCCACCACGACAGTGTCGTCAGCAAACTTGATGACGGCGGTGGAGTTGGTAGTGGCCATAGGTGTACAGAGAGTACAGCAGGGGGCTCAGAACACAACCCTGGGGGGCTCCAGTGCTGAGAGTGAGGGAGGCTGAGACATGTCCGCCCATCCTTACTGCCTGTGGTCGGCCAGTCAGAAAATTGGAGATCCACTGACACATTGATGAGCTGAGTGCCAGGTGCTCCAGCTTGGTGGTAAGTGTGGAGGGAATTATGGTATTAAATGCAGAGCTGTAGTCGATGAAGAGCATTTTCACATAATTCCCCCTCCGAGTGTCCAGGTGAGTGAGAGATGTATGGAGGATATGTGAGATTGCATCATCCGTGGAACGGTTTGGACGGTATGCAAATTGTAGTGGGTCCAGTGGGTCTGGTAGTGAAGAAATGATGAAGTCTCTGACCAGGCGTTCAAAGCACTTCATCACTACTGAGGTGAGGGCAACAGGGCGATAATCATTGAGGGAAGCAGGATGAGGTTTCTTTGGGACAGGAACAATGATGGACTCTTTGAAGCATGTGGGGATCACCGACTGAGATAAAGAGATGTTGAATATCTCTGTGAACACAGGTGCTAGCTGTTCTGCACAGGCTCCAAGAATACGGCCTGAGATGCCGTCTGGTCCTGCTGCTTTCCTGGTGTTCACTCTCTTGAAGGCTCTCCTCACGTCGTGCTCGGTGACCATGACCGCGTTTCCGGTGCTGGCAGTGTCATCCTGTCTGCAGCTGTTAGCGCCGCTAGCATTAGCATCGCTAGCGTTTTTAGCGGCAGCCTCGAAGCGAGCATAGAAAGTGTTCAGCTCGTCTGCCAGAGTCGCGTCCGCGTTTGTCATACTGGATGTTGTTGCTTTATAATCCGTAATTGTCCTTAGTCCCTGCCACAGGCTTCTAAAATCACTCTGTTGGAGTTGTGACTCTAGTTTCCTCCCGTAGCCCTGCTTCGCCTCTTTCACCGCCTTCCGGACGCTGTATGACGCAGCCTTGTACAATTCCATGTCCCCCGACGCAAGTCCCGTGTTGTAGGCAGCGGTGCGAGATCTCAGAGCGTCGCGGATGGTTTTATCCACCCACGGCTTCTGGTTGGAAAACGTTCTAATAGTCTTTTTCTCCACTGTATCATCCGCTAGTTTACCGATGAATCCCACAACCGCTTCCGTAAACACGCTGACGTCATCGGAGCTGTTCCTAAACACGTCCCAGTCTGCGTCATCGAGTGTGTCCTGTAACGCGGCTACCGATTGGTCCGTCCAGCGCGCGACCTCCCTCTGAACCGGAACTTCCTGTTTCAGCCTTTGTTTGTATTTTGGCATGAGGAAGATGGCGGCGTAATCGGATTTACCAAATGGAGGGCGAGATTGTGGCTTGTAGCCGTCCTTGACTGTTGTGTAACAGTGGTCCAGTGTCCTTTCACCCCTGGTGGGGCAGGTGATATGCTGATAAAAGTTCGGCACTGCGCGTTTGAGGTTGGCAGTCCCCCGCCACAATAGGCGCAGCGTCCCGGTGTTGTGTCTGGTGCAGTGTGAGTGCCTCATGCAGCTCGCATAAGGCAGTGTCCGTGTCCGCTTGTGGTGGAATATAAACGGCATTGATTATGACCGATGTAAACTTCCGAGGTAAATAAAAAGGACGACACATGATGTTCGCGCTGTTGCACCAGCTGCTGTTAACACACGCCACCTCCCCTTGACTTCCCCGAGTCCTGTGTCCTGTCCATGCGGTGAACCGTGAAGAACTCGGCTGGCTGGATGGCGTGGTCCGGCACCGCTGGGTTTAGCCATGTCTCGGTAAAGCAGAGGAGATTGCAGTCCTGAATGTCTCTCTGGAACTTTATCCTGGCCCTGAGGTCATCGAGCTTGTTCTCCAGTGACTGGACGTTGGTGAGCAGGATGCTAGGCAGAGGTGTGCGGTGTGCACGGGCTCTCAGCCTGTTCCTGATGCCGGCTCGTTTCCCTCGGGGCCGCCACTTCGCGTCGCGTCCTTTGTTCTCCCTCAGGATCTCACTCGGCCAGCTCGGATCCAGAGTTAAAAACGTCAAATTGTGAGTACATTGTATACCAATAGAAACACGAGTGTCTCTATCCTAACTAATGTACTCCATGGTGGTAATTTGACTAAAACGCTAAAAACTAACTTAAAGAACAAAAACCAAGAAAAGGTGGTCGGAGCAGTCGTGACGGCAGCCGACCTCACCGGCGCCATCTTGGACAAGATTAACAAATGTAATTTGCAATTCCTTTTGAATATTGCCCGGGATATCACTTCATACAGTACAGTTTGCTGTTTAGGTGAACACCCAGGTATTTACAAAAGTCCACTCTCAATGTTCTTTCCCTGAATGTTCACTGGTAATAGTGAAGTATTTTTGTGCGTGCAGAAATCCACCACCAGTTCTCATGTCTTCCTCACATTCATCTGGAGACAGTTCCATTGGCACCAGTCCACAAATTTCTGTACCAGTCCGCTGTACTTCCTTTCATTATCCTCCATGATCAGGTAGACGATGACTGAGTCATCAAAGAATTTCTGCAAATGACAGGTTTCTGAGCTGGACATGAGGTCTGCAGTGTAGACGGCAAAGAGAATCGGAGCCAGGACAAGTCATTGAGGGGCTCCAGTGTTGCAAACAATCATTTCAGAATCACAGTCACAAATTCTTACATACTGTGGTCAGTTCATGAGGTAATTCAGAATCCAGCTAAACGGATGATGGTCCACTCCCATGTACTCCAGCTTATTCCTCAGAAGTGCAGGTTGGATGATGTCAAAAGCATCAGAGAAGTAAAAAAGAAAACCGCAAGATGCCGCAATTTGGCGCGCGGCGTGCCGCAACTTGCCGCAAGCAGCATTTGGGAATTTAAATAAATGTGTTGTGTTTCACTGAATATCCGCCAGATGGCGCATGAAAGGACTTTATCTAAAAACCGGACCAAGTACAACGGAGAATTGTGTATAATTAGTTAGCCTAAAACAATATTATTTCCAATGCTGAAGCAAACATGAATTTTATTTTGTTTTACAATAGATAATGATGAAATTAGATGCCCAAATCCGTGCTTTGAAATTCATAGTAAGTTTCTTATATAGTTTTTGTAATGTCTTAACAGGTACAAAACAATGAAAGACATGGCAATGCCTCGGTTTAAATGGTATTGAAATTAATTTAATTTCCTGATAGTAGGCTATCTGATAGTGTTAACTATGCGAATGTCCTGATTCGTGAATATGCCAACATATCTTATTTAAAAAGTAAAAATGTGTCGCCATCATCAGAAGACATGAATGAACTATATATATATAATATAATATATAATCATATTAAGTAAATATCATTTTATGAACACGAAGTGCTTTGGGCTTTTGTTTTTAGCTGTTTGTGTCCAGAATTAAATAATTATTTCATCCATTATTTGACCACAGCTGGGAATAAGAGCTGGAATGTGATTGTAAATTTACGACTAAAATAAAGCTGTTCATTGCCGTGCGAAAACCCGCGGCTCGTACTTTCACTTTACAAAAGGCAGCATTTTGATCTAAAGGCTGCTAATCGTGCGCGATTTATTGATAAAAATGCAGATATTCTCGGCCAGAAATGTATCAAAGACAAATATGTAGCGAATAACAGTGCTCCCACAGAGAGAGCAATCAAGGGATCACAGTCCAGACACTCTCTCCCAACATGCAAGCCGCCATCCCGATAACCATATCTGGTTCACGATCTAAAGGGATGCTTTGAAGTAGACCCCAAAACCAAGGGGGTAGATCAGCGATCCGGTAAACAAAGCAGACGGTTTTACAGCTTCACCCCGGGCTGCGGGGAGAAGTCACACCTGGACACACCTGGTCACACCTGGACACACAAATCACACCTGGACACACTCCTGACCTCGGGAGCACATCCCTTTCAATGAAGGCATACAGCATCAACACTATTTTAAACATCTTTAAAGTGTGCCAGTAGGGCAAAAAGCATATATATATATATATATATATATATATATATATATATATATATTTATATATATATAGTGGAACCTCGGATTACGAGTAACGCGGTATACGAGTGTTCCGCATGACAAGCAACAATTTTTAATAATTTTTTACTTGAGAAACGCATTGTATTAGTTTACAAGCACCGAGTATCATGTTTCACGCATACGCTTCTTGTTTTAACACCGAGCGTCACGTCATCACAAGTGAGCCAACGGTTTTTCTCTCTTCTGCAGCGGAATTGTAGGTAATCGTCTCTCCTGATGGGTGAATACACACACACACACACACACACACACACATGCTGAGACCGTTTTTAAAACCGTTTAAAAATTAGCAAGGAACATCGCTACTCGCGTGAGCGCATACTAACGGGATCACTACTGTAAAGTAAAACAACAACAACAACAACGATATAAAAAAAAAACAAATTAAACAGCTCCTCACCTTTGAAAACAGTCGCGACAGAGAAAAGTTAGTGTGTTTGTTTGGCAACCTGAGAGGAGGGGAGCTGTCAAGCCGAGACCTATCACCCCCCCCCTGCTGGGTCTTAGTGCTTGCAGTGTTTTTGAGTGTGCGTGTGTGTGTTTGTGTCTGTGTAAGGCAAAGAGTTTGTGTGTTTGTTTGGCAACCTGAGAGAAGGGGGCTGTAAACGCGAGCGAGTTTTAAAAATGGTTTATCTGTTAATGTGTGTGTGTGTGTGTGTGTGTACGCACATTTTACACACACCCACCCTGCGTGCACAAACAAAAACACTTATCTGTCGGGATTATTATTTACTTTATATTGTGTATTAATTATATTTATGTATTCATTTTTTTGGGCTGTAGAACGCATATTTTAAGTTTCCCTTATTTCCTATGGAAAATTAAATTTGGTTAACGAGTGTTTTGGATTACAAGCCCGATTTCAGAACAAATTAAGCTCGGAATCCGAGGTTCCCTTTCAAAGGCTACACTCGATGCTGCGTGAAAACGCTATGGGAAACATCTTGTCGTTGCCGGTTGTGAAGCATGTGTGTATCAAACACGCCAAATTTTGGCTTATATAACCTCGGTCGGGTGACGTCATCTGATGAGACGCACCTGCAGGTCATAAATAGGAGTGAAACGGAAACATTCCTCAGATCTTTTGTCTTCACTGACCTTGTTGTGTTTGCGTGTGTGTTTAAACCAGCAAAATAAGAAAGTGTTTAACTCACCGATATGGTAGAGTTTTAAACGAGATGTCCCTCCGTGTGTATAATCCAGATCGGAGGGCGATCTCTACACTTTACTGCTTCAATTAAGTGCTACGCGCGAGTGCTCCTGGGGCTTAAACACGTGCATCCGGCAGAGCAGTGAGAAACGGATTTAAAACTCCTTTCTTTCGCGTTCTCATCGGATCGGGAAATCCCTCTGTCCGCTCGCAAGCGCGCACCGCGCTTCTTGTGAATGGGCAAGGATAGACATCCTCTCTTGCTTTTGCGGAGATGATAATAGCTCTAAGCACTTAAAAAAAAAAAATAAAAATAAAAATAGACGGCAGGTTCTGTCGGGTGGCTGGGGGCGGAGCCTCAACGACGCTCTCCCCCCTTTTTCTTAGCAATCTCCATATAAGTTAACCCTTTCATGGAGTAAGCTGTATTCATCCCGTGTTTTCCTGCCATCAACTTATTTATTTATTTAAATATAATTGAGGTAGAAACGCGGAGTTATATGATGACACCCAGATAGAAGAGACGCTTCCAGGCTATCTCTCTTCTGGGACATCATCCTTCCTGAAAAGCTATTACTTCCTTTCAAGCTGTGTAGACTTTTATCTTCCCTGGAGGGAAAAGCTTTTCAGGCAGCAGGTCAGGTTGGTGCTCCATTGCACACCAGGGCGGTTTTGCACGCCTACCAGGCTGACCTGCTGAAAGACTTGAGTACTGGCGGGGCTCTGCAAGGTAAGGCGTACTGGATTTACGCCGGGCCACAGACTTGTCTCTTCGTGCAACAAAGCAGACGGCTCGTGCTATCGGCCGTTTTATGGCTGCTATGGTCTCCGCGGAGAGGCACTTGTGGTTGAATCTCAGGGGCATTAAGGAAAAGGATCGTGTATTCCTCCTCGATGCCCCATCTCGCCTCCCGGCCTACTTGGCGATGTCGTTAACTCGATCGCCACTAGGTTCATGAGGCGGAGTTATATAACAAGCCTTCGGGAAATTCCTTCCCCGCCTTGCTCAAGAGTCGGGACTGTTGGCCACCCAGTCTCGACCGGGTCTGACTGTTGCGAGGCATGAAACACACAAGAAGAGATCCGCCTCAAAAGAGGTCAGACTGGCATATTGTCTTCACAAAGAAGCCCTGAGGTTCAACAGGATCGTGGGGGGGGCCCCCCCCCCCCCCCCCAATGGGGAGAGGCACGCAGAATTCCTTTAAAGAATGAAGTGTTCTCCCTGGCACCCCCAGGAGGTTGGTGTTCTTGCTCCGCCACCGCTGGTGTTTCGGGCAACTCCAGTCTCCAATAAAATTGTTAGTTCTTCGGGTTTTTCCTGCCGTGTTTCAGGATGCCGAACATCTAACATCCCCCCCGTTTAACCAAGCCGCTGAGCTTTGCCCCTTTCTGAGAAACTGGCAGCGTGGAAGCTACTGCCAAGTATATCTCCTTGGGCACTAAGCACTGTACAGAGAAACTACAGGATTCAGTTCTCACATCACCCTCCGCGTTTCAATGGCGGGGTCTCCACCTCCACGAAACCGGAAAGTGCAAGAGGAACGGGGGGCTGAGTCCAATTTTTTAGATTTTGCGGGCCTTACCGCTATCTAAAAATAAATCAATGGAAATATTGCCACAACACAGGAGGTTCCTGAGGTTCGCTTTCGGGGGCGAAGCTTACCAGTATCGGGTCCTTCCATTTGGTCTAGCTTTTTCACCCGCACATACACAAAATACATGGATGTAGTTCTGGCTCTTACGACTCCAGAGCATCCGTATTGAATTACATGACTGGCTGGCCCAGTCTCAGAAGCTAGCGCTTCGACATCAGCATGTCGTTCTAGCTAATCTTTGTTTCCTAGGATTGAGATCCAATGCCATGAAAGCATGCTCTTTCCTGTTTAGAGGACAACATTTTTGGGTGTCACATGGAATTTGGGCGTAAGCGGGCACAGCTGTCTCCCGCTCGTGTCGAATCCATTCTCAACACCGTCAAGGAAATCAAGCTAGACCAGAAAGTGACCATCACTTTCAGAGATCTTAGCTCTCATGGCAGCTGTATCCACGGTGACACCTTTGGACCTTCTGCACATGAGAGCATTTCAGTTGTGGCTAAGAACCAGGGGATTTTACTCTAGGGCCAATCCCCAATAAGGGCTACGCGCCAGGTGCTTCGTACCCTTCCTATGTGGTTCAGACCCCGGTTTCTGACTCTGGGTCCCACTCTAAGTTCGTCTTGTCGTCACAGATGCTAACGACAGACGCTTCCCTCGTGGGCTGGGGTGCGGTCTTAAATGACCGTCCAGCCCAAGGGAGCTGGAGAGGCCATCTTTTTGCGCGGCACATCAATTGCCTCAAAATCATGGCTCTATTTCAGGCCCTAAAGCACTTCCTCCAGCAGTTGAGACTACCATGTCCTAGTGCGGGTGGACAACACTATGGCAGTCTCATATATTAATCGCCAGGGCTGACTGTGCTCGCGCCGCTAAATAGCTAGCGCACCAGATTCCTGTCCCTCAGGGCGATTTACATTCTGGGAAAATTTCATGTAGCATAGGTGGACCTCTTTGACTCGCAAGATCAGCAAATGTCCCCTTTACTACTCTCCGACTCTAAGTCAAGCTGGTCTTCTAGCCAGCGTAATTAAGACTATTCTAAGTACTAGGACTGCCTCCCCTCAAATAGAATGTATTTGAAAAGTTGGTGTATGACGAAGCAGGTAGACCCAGTCCACTGCCGAATTGTTTCAGTGCGGGAGTTTCTGCAGAAAAAAAAAAAAAAAAAAAAAAATTTGTCCTCTGGCTTGTGCCCCTTGTTAAACCACTAGAGTCAGCGCCTCAGGTTTCTGACCCTTAAGATGGTTTTTCTAAATGGTGTTACCTCTCTAAGAGGAGCGGACAGCTATTGCCCTCTCCTATGAGGCGCGTGGGCTCACTTCGCCTCTAGGAATCAGGGCTCATTCAACCAGGGGAATCGCCTCATCAATTGCATTAGCAAGAGGTATTCCCTTGCAGCAAGTATGTGACACGGAGGGTTGGTCCTCTCCGCACACATTTGCCAACATGCATCCTATTGTTTTGAAGCCTTCTGTCCTCCGCCTTTACAGTTTCGGAGCAGGAGAGACATCACTTACTGTGTCCAGTACGTGCTCTTCAGATTTACATCCACCGCATTAGCCAGTGGCGTAAGTCAGAGCAGCTTTTACATGTTTTGAAGCCGCAAGCTCCGTGAGAGATGCTATTGCCCTCTCCTATGAGGCGCGTGGGTTCACTTCGCCTCTAGGAATCAGGGTTCATTCAACCAGGGGAATCGCCTCATCAATTGCACTAGCAAGAGGTATTCCTTTGCAGCAAGTCTGTGATGCGGAGAGTTGGTCCTCTCCGCACACATTTGCCAATATGCATCCTATTGTTTTGAAGCCTTCTGTCCTCCGCCTTTACAGCTTCGGAGCAGGAGAGACTTCACTTACTGTGTCCAGTACGTGCTCTTCAGATTTACGTCCACCGCATTAGCCAGTGGCGTAAGTCAGGGCAGTTTTTACATGTTTTGAAGCCACAAGCTACGTGAGAGATGCTATTGCCCTCTCCTATGAGGCACGTGGGTTCACTTCGCCTCTAGGAATCAGGGTTCATTCAACCAGGGGAATCGCCTCATTAATTGCACTAGCAAGAGGTATTCCTTTGCAGCAAGTCTGTAATGTGGAGGGTTGCTCCTCTCCGCACACATTTGCCAATATGCATCCTATTGTTTTGAAGCCTTCTGTCCTCCGCCTTTACAGCTTCGGAGCAGGAGAGACTTCACTTACTGTGTCCAGTACGTGCTCTTCAGATTTATGTCCACCGCATTAGCCAGTGGCGTAAGTCAGAGCAGCTTTTACATGTTTTGAAGCCGCAAGCGGCGTGAGAGATGCTATTGCCCTCTCCTATGAGGCGCGTGGGCTCACTTCGCCTCTAGGAATCAGGGTTCATTCAACCAGGGGAATCGCCTCATCAATTGCACTAGCAAGAGGTATTCCCTTGCAGCAAGTCTGGGACGCGGAGGGTTGGTCCTCTCCGCACACATTTTCCAGTATGCATCCTATTGTTTATGAAGCCTTCTGTCCTCCGCGTTTACAGCTTCGGAGCAGGAAAGACTTCACCTACTTTGTCCAGTACGTGCTCTTTAGATTTACGTCCACTGCATCAGCTAGTGGCGTAAGTCAAAGCAGCTTTTACATGGTCTGGGGCCGCAACAGGGGGTGGCCCCCACTACATTGGGCTATTGCCCTCTCCTATGAGGCGCGTGGGCTCACTTCGCCTCTAGGAATCAGGGTTCATTCAACCAGGGGGATCGCCTCATCTATTGCACTAGCAAGAAGTATTCCCCTGCAGCAAGTGTGTGACACGGAGGGTTGTCCTTTCCGCACACATTTGTTAGATTTTATAATCTGGATGATCATGCCACTCCGGGCTCACAGGTCCTCGAGTTAGCTTCCCAGATATAGTTCTGAGACCTTTTCGGCCTTGTGCGCACACGCCACACAACCTTGGGGTCCAGACACTTGCAGTGCGGCGGCGTTGGTATTCTCGTTCCCATAGCGTTTTCACGCAGCATCGAGTGTAGCCTTTGAAAGGGAACGTCTCGGGTTACTTTGCTGTAACCCTGTTCCCTGAAAAGGCGGGAACGAGATGCTGCGTCCCAATGCCGCACTGCCTACGTGACCGGACGTCTGTTCAGACAAATCAATCTGAGGAATGTTTCCGGTTCACTCCTATTTATAACCTGCAGGTGCGTCTCATCAGATGACGTCACCCGACCGAGGTTATATAAGCCAAAATTTGGCGTGTTTGATACACACATGCTTCACAACCGGCAACATGACAAGATGTTTCCCATAGCGTTTTCACGCAGCATCTCGTTCCCGCCTTTTCAGGGAACAGGGTTACAGCAAAGTAACCCGAGACGTTCCACTGTATGTATATATGTGTGTATATATATATATATATATATATATATATATATATATATTTTTTTTTTTTAGGTTATATTCCTGTGTGTATGTTTGATTATTCTTCATAACTTTAAAGGTGTAATCAGCAAGGGAGGAATGAGTGGGTGAAATATGTAATGTTTAATGTCAATCTAAAGCTGGCTTTATTCAAAGAACGTTGGTGAACATGGAAAATTGGTAGCAAGGCAAGGCAAGTTTATTTGTATAGCATATTTCATACACAGTGGTAATTCAAAGTGCTTTACATAGAAGAAAATAAAATAAACATGAAATGAAATAAAAGATAATATCAATGACATTTTAACAAAAACTTTTAAATTTTATTTAAAATAAAAATAAAAGACTAATTAAAATTAATAAAAACATAATTTAAAATAAAAATAAAACAGTTTAAGAAATTAAATAAACATAAAATAGTACAGTCAGTTCGGACGTAGCACAGTGCTCATTGAATAAATGCACAGCTTAACAGATGAGTTTTGAGTCTAGATTTAAATGTGACTAATGTTTTAGCACATCTGATCTCTTCTGGAAGCTGGTTTCACCTGCGGGCAGCATAATGGCTAAAGGCGGACTCCCCTTGTTTTGTGTGAACCCTTGGTATTTCTAACTGACTCGATCCTAACGATCTGAGTGGTCTGTTAGGGTCATATTCAGTGAGCATATCTGTAATGTATTTAGGTCCTAGGCCATTGAGTGATTTATAAACAAGTAAAAGTACTTTAAAATCTATCTTAAATGTTACAGGAAGCCAGTGTAAGGACCTGAGGACTGGTGTGATGTGCTCAGATTTTTTGGTTCTAGTCAGAATCCTGGCAGCAGCGTTCTGGATGAGCTGCAGCTGTCTAATGGTCTTCTTGGGAAGGCCGGTAAGGAGACCATTACAGTAATCCACCCTGCTGGTGATAAAGGCATGGACTAGTTTCTCCAAGTCTTCATTTGAGACAAAACATCTAATTCTTGCAATGTTTTTGAGATGATAGTATGCTGATTTAGTTACTGCTTTGACATGACTACTGAAACTAAGGTCTGTCT
The DNA here is from genome assembly GCF_024256425.1 of Clarias gariepinus. Lineage (NCBI taxonomy): Eukaryota > Metazoa > Chordata > Actinopteri > Siluriformes > Clariidae > Clarias > Clarias gariepinus. Next base: position 919,341 of record NC_071111.1, on the reverse strand, counting down.
CCAGAATCACCCCAAGATTCTTGACTTGATTTTTAGTTATCTGACCCCTAGAGTGAAGGTATGCATTCACCTTCAGAGCTTCATCTTTGTTTCCAAATGCAATGACTTCAGTTTTCTCCTTTTTTAATTGAAGGAAATTCTGGCACATCCAACTGTTAATTTTATCAATGCATTTGCAGAGAGAGTCTATGGGGCTAAAATCATTTGGAGATAAGGCTAGGTAAAGCGGGTATCATCAGCATAGCTGTGATAGGCAATTTGGTTCTTTCTCATTATTTGACTTAGAGGAAGCATATACAAGCTAAACATGAGCGGTGCAAGAATTGAGCCTTGTGGGACTCCATGTCATGGACGTCCACTTGGACTTGTGCTCTCCTATACTCACATAATAACATCTCCCTTCTTAGTATGACCTGAATCATTTGAGTACCATCCCAGAAAGCCCGACCCAGTTTTCCAGTCTTTCTATTAGTATGTTATGATCGACAGTGTCAAACGCAGCGCTAAGATCTAGCAGTACCAACACTGATATTTTGCCGGAGTCAGAATTTAAACGAATATCATTTATTATCTTTAGGAGCGCTGTCTCTGTACTGTGATGCGCTCGGAAACCAGGTTGAAAACTGTCTAGGTATTCATTTGAGTTTAAATGGTTGTTCACCTGATGAAAGACAACCTTTTCAATAATCTTACCTGTAAAAGGAAGATTTGATATTGGTCTGTAGTTATTTAATACGGAGTTATCAAGATTATTTTTTTTTAGAAGTGGCTTAACAACTGCAGTTTTCAGAGAGTTTGGAAAAGTCCCAGAAAGAAGTGAGGTGTTCACCACTTCTAATAAATCTGTTTCCAAACAGTTTAACACACTTTTGAGAAAAGATGTAGGTAGTTTGTCAAGGTCGCAGGTTGACGATTTAAAGTGCTGCACTGGTTCTTTCAAGATTTTGCTATCAATTGCTTGAAAGACAGACATAGTAACTGTTTTGTGAGGTTGTGTTTGAGTTTTTCTGATCTCTGCACAACTTGATGTATTACTGATTTTCTCAGAGAAAAAGAAAGCAAACTCATTGCATTTGCTGTCAGAGAGCATATCAATAGGAATCTGACTTGGTGGGTTTGTCAGTCTCTCAACAGTAGCAAAAAGAGTGCGTGTGTTGTTTATATTGCTGTTTATAATGTTCGAGAAGAAGGTCTGTCTAGCTTTGGCTAGTTCCACACTGAAAGCACGAAGGCTGTCTTTATAGATGCTATAGTGGATTTCAAGTTTCGTCTTCCGCCACATCCGCTTAGCTTTTCGACATTGTCTTTTCATATTCTGAACTGCTGTTGATTTTCTCCATGGTGATTTCTGTCTGCCCGCCTTTCGGACCTTTTCTGGAGCAATATCGTCAATAACATTCTTAACTTTTGAGTTAAAGGAATCAAGGAGTGGTAACAGAGATCAATATATCAAAGAAAATACAGAAATGATCAGATAGTGCTACGTCCTTTATAATAATGGATGAGATATTTAGACCTTTACTGATGAGTAAGTCTAGAGTGTGTCCTTGATTATGTGTGGGCCCGTGCACATGCTGAATCAGGTCAAAAGTGTTTAAAACACTTATCATTTCTTTTGTAATATTGATTTCTACATTATCAATGTAAATATTAAAGTCCGCTGCTATGGCAAAACAGTCAAACTCTGAGGAAATCATTGATAGCAGTTCTGTTAACTCTTCAATAAAGTCTGGAGAATATTTTGGAGGTCTGTAAATAATGATAAACAGAATGCGTGGGGCACCTTTCAGCAATATACCTAGATATTCAAAAGACAAATACTGACCAAATGACACTTGCTTGCATTAATAGACATCTTTAAATAGAGCAGCTACACCTCCGCCTCTCCTAACAGTTCTGCAGACACTCATGAAAGTGAAGTTAGGAGGCGCTGTTTCATTTAGGACTGTTGCACTGCAGCTATCATCTAACCAAGTTTCATTAAAAAAAATAAAATCAAATTTGTTTGTGGTGATCAAATCATTGATTAGAAATAATTTATTTTTAGCGAGCGAATATTTAAAAATGCTAACTTGATGGCATTACTTTTTGTCCCCACAGTAATCTTGGTTTGATGCATAACAGGTCAGAAATTAAATGGGTCAGCTGTACGGTTTAAGAAGGCCTTGGGCTTTCTATCACGTGATAAAACAGAGATAGAGAAAGCTACAGGCACACTGGGTTCCCGCTTGTTCTGTAAACATTTGTAATGTTACTGCTATCGTAGCGTGGACCCGACACACATCACTGAGAGCTGCTATCTGTTTGTTTTATTTCACCTAGACCAGATGGAGGAGGGGGTTCGAGCCTTGGCGCTGTGGCAGCGGTCGAAGAGCTCTCACAGGAGGAGGAGGACGAGCTGGGGCCATAGGCCTTGGTGGTTGTGGAGCCCACTGTTTTTTTAGTTGGCATCTGGGAGCTTGCAGCAAAAGAGTGGGAGAGTTTGGTCCCTGTATACACCAGTTCCTCCATTTTCTGTGAGAAGCTTAGAAGTGGAGAAGCTGGACAAAGTGATACTGTGTCTAGTGAGATGGGCTCTGGTTCTGGTGATTTCCGTGGCTGTAGTATATTGTCCTGAATTTCCTGGCTGTTTTCCAGAAGGTTATCTTGAAGCTGTTGTATTATGTCACAGTCTGTCCGTGATAAGCTCTGTGGGCAGAACTAAGCCGGGATGTCCAGGAGCAGTGGTTGTTTTGGCTGTTTTGGGATTCTTTAACCACATGATGACTCGATAACTGTCTGTGGTCACTCATACTTTGTCCAGGCGTGAATGTGCCTTTCAGTTTGAGAGGGTTTGCACACTCTGCTGAAGGATGATGGAGGGAGAAATATATATTTTCCTTTAGCACCTTTGCACCGAGTTTGTTTGGGTGGAGACCATCCAGTTTGAACAGTTGTCTATGGCCCCAGAAAAGATTAAAGTTGTCGATGAAGTTAACTCCTTTTGAATTGCAGGTTCTTTGTAGCCATGTGTTCAGCCCAAGTAACCATGAGAAAATGTTAGTTCCCCTTGCTGGGAGTGGTCCACTGATGAATGACTGAACTTTAAGTCTTTGAAGTGTTTCAAAGAGTTCACTAAAATCCTTCTTTAGGAGTTCCGACTGCTCTTACCGAATATAATTTTTCCCCACGTGGATAATGATTCTGTTTGCAGTTTTGTGCTCCGCCAGAATGTTCCGAAGTTCCCTGTTCACATCAGAGACGGTTGCTTGAGGAAAGCAGCATGATGTTGTTGTCCTCCTGCTAATGTTTCTGATAGTTGAGTCCCCGATTATCAGAGTCTGTCGCTCTGAGCTGAATGCCGCTGTCTGCTCGACTTTGAGCGCCTGTTGGTAGCGACATTAGTTGCTGGCTGATCCAATCCATACTCAGTCACATTTTCCTCACCCACATTAATTAACACTTTAAATCTGTTTTCAAGATGAATAGGGGGTGGCAAAATACCAGTGTTTGCAAGTCTTTTTATAGCCATATCTGGGGAGAGCCGCGACCTCACCAGTCAGCTGCTCGATCAGCTTGGCATGCCTGTTCACCACATTGCAGAGGTAAACATAATCCGCTGGGTTTACTGCTGCTGATAGCTCAGTAATTTCGTCACAAACTAACCGGAGGTGAAGCAGAAGACTTAGCAGTTAGCCCGTGTAGCGTGGATTGTAAACCCAAATGCGGAAGTAGCGTGAGTCGGCAGGATAACCACGCATATTATTATTAGAACTCTCTCAGTACGAGAGCAAAAGTTTACACAATTAAACTGCCGTTCTAACAACACACACTCGTCAGGAAAAGAAAACCCCAAAAGGTAAGTACTCACGATTAGGAAGCGCTGCGTCGGAACCAGCATGGGCGCACTCAATGACTGAGCGATAGGATGCGCCATTTTGTCTCCTTTTATGCTTCCTTTGTCGCGACCATACTCCTTCCGGGTCCTAGTGCCAGTCGCGGAGCGAGTGTGCATGACAAACATGTCATACATTTTTGTATTCTTTGTTGTACTTCTTTGTGTCTTTTTGCATACACGCACGGGTGCGTTACAATAATAATAAGTATAATAACAATAATAATACATTAGGAGCACTACTACTACTACTACTATTACCACCAATAATAGTAATACTGAATGGAGAAAGCGCAGTCACAGAAGTATCATCATTGAAGGAGAGAATAATAAATACAGTATCAGTATTTAGTTTGAGCTCGACACGTTTATGAGCTGTCGCTTGCTGTCAATGGGCACATAAGTATGGACAACATTTTCGGCTTCAGTAGACACACAATACTTCAGTTTGAAACAAGACTGCCCCCTACAGGTAATGAAGGGCATTTTCACAGCTTGCCGCGCGCAGCAGCGGCAAGTCGTGGGATCCGTTTTCTCGAAACGTGCGTTCTTAATGGCCAGATCTGTAGCTGTTTCGGCTGCTATGCACAAGGTCCGGGTTCGATTTCCAGTTTTTTAGTTTAGATGTCACCACCCAGTTTAACTCTTTCATGTTATTTTACATCTCTGCAGCCTGCACTGTCTTCCTGTAGCTGTCTGCATTTAGCCTGTACTCCACCATATTTCCTCCGATCCTTCAGCACTGCTTGGCTGGTCCCACCATCTCTCAGAGATCAAAGAAAACATGCATCTTGACTGGCACCTAGGAGGTGGAATGAACTTCCTCTAGATGTCCATAAAGTTGAGTCTCTGGAGATCTTTAAGACATGACTAAAGACCTATCTGATTCTTAGATATTTGGGTTAATTAACGCTCCAAAAAATTAAAATAAAATAAAATAAAATAAAATAAAAATAAAAAAATAAAAAATCCCTTCCTAACAGTGTGTGCCTAATTGTACTTAGTAACCTAGTACCCCAGTGTAAGGATCTATTCCATGGGTAGACAAGTTTGGTCCTATAAAACTGCAGTCCTGCAGATTTCACCTCCAACCCTAAAAAAAAAACCCTCACCTGCCTATAGCCTAAGTAATCCTGGAGACATTGATTAGCTTGTTCAGATGTGTTTGATTAGAGTTGGAGCTGAACACTGCACAACTCGATTGTGGCTCTCCAGGACGGAACTTGCCTACCCTTGATCTATCCAAAATCATCTAGTGTACAATGTCTGACTGAAAATCATGTATGTAACAACAAAGCCAAAATGCATTCATCATCTATATATATATATAAATTTTTATATTGAATTATATATAAATTTTAATTATTATATATGTTATTATATATAAAATAAAGATCAATTATCAATATGAGTAAAAAAAATCTACAGATTTTCTAATTAACCAATTATGGATTTTAATTTATATGATTCAATTAGAAGTTTAACTCTTTCATGTTATTTTACACAACACAAGCTGAACCATGTCAGTCTAGCATACACATCAGCCCCACTTAACACATGGCCTTTTCATTCAATTCAATTTAATTCAATTTTATTTGTATAGCGCTTTTAACGATTTACATCATCACAAAGCAGCTTTACACAATCAAAAGAATTAAGTTTGTATGAAATGTGAATGTGTATGAATCAAAATTATATGATTGTCCCTGATGAGCAAGCCTAGGACGACAGCGACAGTGGCAAGGAAAAACTCCCTGAGATGGTAATAGGAAGAAACCTTGAGAGGAACCAGACTCAACCTTCTCCAGGTAGGCCGTCTCATCGTTGTTGGTGATCAGGCCCACCACGACAGCGTCGTCAGCAAACTTGATGACGGTGGTGGAGTTGGTAGTGGCCACGCAGTCAGAGGTGTACAGAGAGTACAGCAGGGGGCTCAGAACACAACCCTGGGGGGCTCCAGTACTGAGAGTGATGGAGGCTGAGACATGTCCGCCCATCCTTACTGCCTGTGGTCTGCCAGTCAGAAAATTGGAGATCCACTGACACATGGATGAGCTGAGTCCCAGGTGCTCCAGCTTGGTGGTGAGTGTGGAGGGAATTATGGTATTAAATGCAGAGCTGTAGTCGATGAAGAGCATTTTCACATAATTCCCCCTCCGAGTGTCCAGGTGAGTGAGAGATGTATGGAACGGTTTGGACGGTATGCAAACTGTAGTGGGTCCAGTGTGTCTGGTAGTGAAGAAATGATGAAGTCTCTGACCAGGCGTTCAAAGCACTTCATCACTACTGAAGTGAGGGCTACAGGGCGATAGTCGTTGAGAGAAGCAGGATGTGGTTTCTTTGGGACAGAAACAATAATGGACTCTTTGAAGCATGTGGGGATCACCGACTGAGATAAAGAGATGTTGAATACCTCAGTGAACACAGGTGCTAGCTGGTCAGCGCAGGCTCTGAGAATACGGCCTGAGATGCCGTCTGGTCCTGCTGCTTTCCTGGTGTTCACTCTCTTAAAGGCTCTCCTCACGTCATGCTCGGTGATGATGAACGCGCTTCCGGTGCTGGCAGTGACTTCCTGTCTGCAGCCGTTAGCGCCGCTAGCATTAGCATCGCTAGCGTCTTTAGCTGCAGCCTCGAAGCGAGCATAGAAATTGTTCAGCTCATCTGCCAGAGTCACGTCTGCGTTCGTCATACCGGATGTTGTTGCTTTATAATCAGTAATTGTCCTTAATCCCTGCCACAGGCTCCTAGAGTCACTCTGTTGGAGTTGTGACTCTAGTTTCCTCCCGTAGCGCTGCTTCGCCTCTTTCACCACCTTCCGGACGCTGTATGACGCAGCCTTGTATGGTTCCATGTCCCCCAACGCGAGTCCCGTGTTGTAGGCAGCGGTGCGAGATTTCAGAGCGTCGCGGATGGTTTTATCCCCCCACGGCTTTTGGTTGGGAAACGTTTTAATAGCCTTTTTTTCCACGGTATCATCCGCTAGTTTCCCGATGAATCCCACAACCGCTTCCATAAACACGCTGACGTCATCGGAGCTGTTTCTGAACATGTCCCAGTCTGCGTCATCGAGTGCGTCCTGTAACGCGGCCACCGATTGGTCCGTCCAGCACGCGACCTCCCTCTGAACCGGAACTTCCTGTTTCAGCCTTTGTTTGTATTTTTTCGCATGAGGAAGATGGCGGCGTGGTCGGATTTACCAAACGGTGGACGAGATTGTGCCTTGTAGCCGTCCTTGACCGTTGTATAGCAGTGGTCCAGTGTCCTTTCGCCCCTGGTGGAGCAGGTGATGTGCTGATAAAAGTTTGGCGCTGCGCGTTTGAGGTTGGCACTGTTAAAGTCCCCCGCCACAATAAGCGCAGCGTCCCGGTGCTGTGTCTGGTGCTGTGTGAGTGCCTCATGCAGCTCGCATAAGGCAGTGTCCGTGTCCGCTTGTGGTGGAATATAAACGGCACTGATTATGACCGATGTAAACTCCCGAGGTAGATAAAAAGGACGACACATGATGGGCAGTAGTTCCAGATTTGGTGCGCAGGAGCGTGTGGGAGGAACAACGCTCGCGCTGTTGCACCAGCTGCTGTTCACCATTAAACACACGCCGCCTCCCCTTGACTTCCCCGAGTCCCGTGTCCTGTCCATGCGGTGAACCGAGAAGAACCCGGCCGGCTGGATGGCGTGGTCCGGCACCGCTGGGTTCAGCCATGTCTCGGTGAAGCAGAGGAGATTGCAGTCCCGAATGTCTCTCTGGAACTTTACCCTGGCCCTGAGGTCATCGAGCTTGTTTTCCAGTGACTGGACGTTGGCGAGCAGGATGCTAGGCAGAGGTGTGCGGTGTGCACGGGCTCTCAGCCTGTTCCTGACGCCGGCTCGTTTCCCTCGAGGCCGCCGCTTCGCGTCGCGTCCTTTGTTTTCCCTCAGGATCTCACTCGGCCAGCTCGGATCCGGAGTTAAAAACGTCGAATTGTGAGTACATTGTATACCAATAGAAACAAGAGTGTCTCCATCATAACTAATGTACTCCATGGTGGTAATTTGACTGGTTTTAAAACGGTAAAAACTAACTTAAAGAACAAAAACAAAGAAAAGGTGGTCGGAGCAGTCGTGACGGCAGCCAACCTCACCGGTGCCATCTTGGTTGCAGAGGCATATTTCTGGACGGACTCTCAAGTGGTGTTAGCCTACATAAACAATGAAGCTTGCCACTTCCATACGTTTGTAGCAAATAGAGTTCAGAGAATTCATTGCACCACAACTCCTCAACAGTGGCGATACATCAACTCGGATAAAAATCCAGTAAAACAAAACAACATTCCTCCAGGAGCAAGGTGCTACATGCAACATAAATTTACAACATAAATTACCAGAAAAAAATAAACTAGCTAACTAAGAGGCCTAGTTAGCTGGCTAGCAGAGACAAGACAGGACAGGTTGACCTAACATAAATTACAACATAAATTAACAAAACGTAACAAGCTAAGGAAGACTATCTACAGGTTTTATAGACAACATAAAGTGCACGTGCAAATGTGCAAACAAAAGCAACAACAAAAAGTCAGTGCGACAAACACGACATAACATAACAGAATAATGGCCGCTCCGGAGCCAAAATGGTGCTACGTTGTTTATGTTTTGTGTGTAGCGCGTTTATTTTACTCTGTGTATGGATACAGTACGTGACCTCTGCTTGCTGCGTGAACCAGGCCTCAAAGCCTTGGCCTTGCCTGCTGCCGGAGGCCGGAGAAGGGGTCATCGGAAGCGGTGCTTGAGGAAGCGAAAGCGCGGCAAGCGGGTGGGAGTCTGTGCTAGGCTAAAAACAAACCCTAGCCTGTCCATCATCTTATCCAACGTCTGCTCCCTGGACAATAAACTGGACTACATCCAACTCCAGCCGGCTACACAGCATGAGGTTAGAGACTGCTATGTCTTTGTTTTCACGGAGAGATGGCTCAGCGACAGAGTACCGGACTCTGCTATTCCTCTAGACGGGCTATCCTCATTTTGCGCCGACAGAAATGCAGCTCTGTGTGGTAAGACTCGCGGTGGCGGCTTGTGTGTTTACGTGAACACAAAATGGTGCAAGAACTCTGTGCTAGTTTCTAGTTTGTGACTGTTAGATGCAGAACATTTTATTTACCACGCGAATTCACCACTGTTTAATAATTGGAGTGTAGATTCCACCTAGCGTTAATGCTAAGGAAGCGCTAAGGGAACTTTATACAAAGATCAGTAAACTGCAAAATACACACCCGGATGGACTGTTTATTGTTGCTGTAGATTTCAACCATGCAAATCTCAAGTCAGTGCTTGCTAGATTTCATCAGTATGTGGACTTTGCAACAAGAGGGGAAAACACGCTGGATCTTGTTTACACAAACATCCCCGGCGCATATTGGGCAGAGCCCCGCCCCCACCTCGGCTACTCAGATCACATCTCTGTTATGCTAATACCAGCATACAGACCACTCGTCAGGCGTTGAAAACCGGTTCTGAAGCAGGTGAAAACCTGGCCAGCAGGAGCCATCTCTGCTCTTCAGGACTGTTTCGAGAGCACTGACTGAAACATGTTTAGGGAGGCTGCAACTTACGGTGACTTCACTGACTTGGAGGAGTACACGTCATCAGTGACCAGCTACATCAACAAGTGCACCGATGACGTCACTGTCTCCAAGAACATCATCTCACGTAAAGCTGCTGAACCAGACAACATCCCAGGCAAAGTGCTCAGAGAATGTGCTGAATAGCTGGCAGATGTTTTCACCGACATCTTCAACATCTCTCTGAGCAGCGTTGTCGTTCCCATGTGCTTCAAAGCCACCACCATCGTCCCCGTGCCCAAGAAGTCTACTGTGTCCTGTCTCAATGACTACCGTCCAATTGCACTTACACCCACCATCATGAAGTGCTTCAAGCAGCTCGTCATGAGACACATCAAGACCCTGCTGCCCCCCTTACTGCACCTCCAGCACCACCACACAAGGCTGTGTGCTCAGTCCCCTGCTGTTCACACTGCTGACTCACGACTGTGTAGCAACACACAGATCGAATCACATCATTAAGTTCGCTGATGACATGACCGTGGTGGGTCTCATTAGCAAGAACGACAAGTCAGCGTACAGAGAGGAAGTGCAGAGGCTAGTGGACTGGTGTAACAACAACAACCTGTCTCGGAATGTTGACAAGACAAAGGAGATGGTTGTTGACTTCAGGAGGACACGAGGCGACCATTCTCTGCTGAGCATCAACGGCTCCTCTGTGGAGATTGTCGAAAACACCAAATTCCTGGGTGTCCACCTGGAGAAAGACCTCAAGTAGTACCTCAACACCAGCTCCCTGCACAAGAAAGCCCAACAGCGTCTCTTCTTTCTGAGAAGACTGAGGAATGCCCAGCTACCACCACCGATCCTGTCCACCTTCTATAGAGGGACTATCAAGAGCATCCTGAGCGGCTGCATCACTGTCTGGTTTGGGAATTGTGCCATATCGGACCGCAAAACCCTACAGCGGATAGTGAGGACAACGGAGAAGATCATCGGGGTCTCTCTTCCCTCCATTAAAGACATCTACACCACACGCTGCATCCGCAAAGCCACCAGCATTGTGGCTGATCGGCCACACCCCTCTCACACACACTTCACACTCCTGCCATCTGGAAAAAGGTACCGAAGCATTCGGGCACACACATCCAGACTGTGCAACAGCTTTTTTCCACAAGCCATCCGTCTTCTCAACAAAAAGGGACTGAACTGATAAACACACACACACACACACATACATACTGTACACACACACAAACATTATCACTCAGCTTAACTCATCTACATCAAAACATCAATACATCAAAACTTTGAGACTGGAATGACAAATCAACACAAGCACAGACACACTGATCTACACCACCAAACTATCGTACACACAAATCTGTAAATGCTTCACTGTTTATCTCTTTCTTGCACAATGTTTATTACTTTTTGCACTAATTCCTCAATTCTTGCTGCTATGTTTACTACCTCAACACCATATTTTATGTTCTGATATGTCGTTGTCGCACTGTCACTTTGTTGTTGCTCGTTGCACATTTGCATGTGCACTTTATGTTGTCTGTTGTCTGTAAAACCTGTAGATAGTCTTCCTTAGTTAGTTCCCCTCTCGTTGCAAAGTCCACATACTGATGGAATCTAGGAAGCACTGACTTGAGATTTGCATGGTTGAAATCTCCAGCAACAATAAACAGTCCATCCGGGTGTGTATTTTGCAGTTCACTGATCTTTGTATACAGTTCCCATAGCGCTTCCTTAGCATTAGCGCTAGGTGGAATGTACACTCCGATAATAAAAACAGTGGTGAATTCTCGAGGTAAATAAAATGGTCTGCATCTAACAGTCACAAACTCCACCAGCGATGAGCAATAACTAGAAACTAGCACAGATTTCTTGCACCATTTCGTGTTCACGTAAACACACAAGCCGCCACCGCGAGTCCGCACAGAACTGCATTTTTGTCGGCGCAAAATGAGGCTAGCCCGTCTAGCTAAATAGCGGCATCCGGTACTCTGTCGCTGAGCCATGTCTCCGTGAAAACAAAGACAGTCTCTAACCTCACGCTGTGTAGCCTGCTGTAGTCCGATGTAGTCCAGTTTGTTGTCCAGGGAGCACATGTTAGATAGGATGGTGGACGGGAGAGCCGGCCGGCTAGGGTTTGTTTTTAGCCTAGCACAGACTCCTGCCCGTTTGCCGCGCTTCCCCTTTCTCGCGCACCGCTTCCGATGTCCCCTTCTCTGGCCGCCGGCATCAGGCAACGCCGAGGCTTTGAGGCCTGGTTCACGCAGCAAGCCAAGGTCGCATAGCTTTTCCCGCAGCTCATCGTGGATGTCGTTACCCGGGTTATTTAGGAACAAATGTGTCTGGCTATTGTATGTACAGACACCAGTCGCGACGGTATCCATACAGAGAGTAAAAAAAACGCGTTACACACAAAACGTAAACAACATAAACAACGTCAGGCGGACATGTCCCTTTTCTGCACAGTAAAGGTAGAGAACTTGGGTCAGCCGACGCTGTCTCTCGGCGGGTGTGAGCCTGGAGATTGATTGCGGATCCACTTGCATTGGTTCTAGAACAGATTGCACTCCTGTTGGGCGGAGAACTGCAGCAAGTTCGCAATGCGTGGTGGCTTCGGTGGTGCATTCCTGGAGCCTGTTTGCCACTTGGATGGTGGTCGATAAACTTCTCCAATCCCATCGAGTTGTCTTGTGCAGCGAGTTGCAGCCTCAGGTGAGGGTCCAGCCCTTGCCGGAACTTTGTTAGGAGAGCAGCTTCATTCCACCCACTGCCGGCAGCTAATGTTCTGAAAGTTAAAACATAGTCATTTATGGAACTGTTACCTTGTTGGAGTTGGAACAGCTTTTCGCCAGTGGTGGATGAGTCTGCTGATTGAGTGAACACTTCACGGAAATATGTTGTGAATTCATCATAAGCATGCACTACAATGCTATCCTGCTGCCAAATAGCCTCAGCCCACTGAAGAGCTTTATTGGTAAGCAGAGAGTTTATATACGCAATTTTTGCTTTATCTGATGGGAACCTGTGAGGCTGCATTTCAAACGTGAGGGAGCATTGGAGAGGAAATCCATTGCATTTCTCCGCCTCACCACCGAAGGGCGCTGGTGCTGCCATGGGACTGGTGTGCGCGGTTGGTGTCGGCGAAGAAGCGGTTGTTGCCGGAAGTTGTGCAGTGGAAAACGACAGCTTGACGGAGTAGCTCCACCAGCTCGCGTAACGTGTCCGGGGCCGTTGGGTTCATTGTTGCGGTCTGACTTTCTGTATCGGGAATACAGACTCAACAGACACTGATCTTAGTAGTGAACCCAAACGGGCGTTTTTATTAAAAGTGGGTGAAGTATAGAAAACACAGAGGATGAATACACCTGAAAGTCTTAGCTGTATAGAGACTGGGGCTGGTGGACGTGAGTAGATGAACTGGTGAAGTGAAGAGTATCCACGGAGCACGCACAGGGAGGCAGTAATGGGAACCAGGAGACGAGACGAAATGGACGACATGGCACGGGAGGTTGAACAGGTGCGTGACGGAGTCTGTAGCCTCATGTGAAGTCAGACGCTGAGTGAGGGGAAGTGAGGTGTATTTAAAGTGTTTTGCTAATGAGCGTCAGGTGTGTGCTCAGAACTCAGGTGATCGGAAACGAAGGTTTAGGGTGGAGCCTGGTGTTTCCATGACAATCTGTTAATTTTTTGAGGACAACAGTTTTTTGTCCACATTTTATCAATAATATTAAAAAATAGTTTAATGGTTCTTGTTCTTAAATTTATTTTGAAGTAATTCAAATAATAATAGTTAATATAGTAAAATAAATAGTTAAAATATTAATATGGGAAATGTTTGATGTCATGTGGGCATTATTAGATTTGTATTAACAACTTCTAAATAAAACGTGACAGCTGACGCCTAAAAGAGGCGTGAGAAAAAGATAAATGCGGGATTATTTTTATAGTCTAAATAAAAAAGCTTTTCTAAATGTGGGCTATTGTTGTTTACTTTGAGTATTTGTTAATTTAAATGAGGTTTGGGCTCGGGATGTTAAGCCGGCATTGTAATTCTCCTCTTTAAATTTCTTATGTACAGTGGGAGCCACGTCAAACAGCCGCTTGGAGCATGATAGGTCCATGACAGGACCGTGACAGGACCATGATCGATCCGTGCACGGAATGTGAACCCCCGCGATGACGTAGTTAACGATGCCCCGCCCCATAAACGCCCCCATGCGCTTTCTAAAAAGATGGTTGCAATGCTGTATAATTCCGCCAGATGGAGCATTGACTGCTTCAGTTAACTGCAGTGTCCAAGCAGCTGGTTACTATCCCCCATTAAAGATCTGAAGGTACATTAATCACTTATTACTACGGTGAATAGATGCGGCAGCAGAGACAGACTAAATCCCCATAAACATTCACACTTGAACACAATACTAACAGAACTAAACAGTTCCAGAGGGTCAGCGCCTGTTATCAGGACAGGGATCACCTACAGGATACTACTGTAATTTTTACTGCTTATATATTTTTGCCATAGTTTCATTTGGTTTTATGCGATTTCATGTTTTACTTGTTCGTGTGTGTATGTGTGTCTGTGTGTCTGTGTGTGTGAGAGAGAAAGCGCGTGCGCGAGAGAGGGCTTATATTGTGATTTATTCAGGGTTACTAAAGCCTGGCTTACTACTACTAATATAAATATTTCAATGTAACCCATGGGTCTCAATCACAAAATTAGCCAACGCTGTAAACAGATGACAAGACAAATTATATAGGCTACCCTGAAACGTTAATTCGAACATTAAAAAAAATATATATATATATATATATATATATATATATATATATATATAAATATAAGATCGACTATTATTGTCAGGGTCAAGTTTACGGGGCTTCTCAGTCTTTCGTTAATTTTACTACTGACTCGAAACCAATGTGGCTTATTAAAGATGCACTGTTTTATTGGACATGGCTGTTTTGTAATGTTCTGCAAAATAAACACTGTCTACGGTTCGAATATACTGTGAATGTCTCAAAGTCACGTCTCTAGATCCTTCTGCAGTAATGTTATCGTGGTGTAAATTATTAACGTATCGATGTATTTCACTTGCAGACAAAATAGACCATGTCTAGTAACGAAAGTAATGAATTTGTCACTACTCTTCTCTTACGCAGCACGGCTAAAAAGATAAGAAAAGTTACACCAATCCTGCCACGATGCTACCCTGTCCATACACTGGCTGGGGAGATGAACTCATACCAAAACTCCAAAACGTAATATTATTTCATGAGATGAAATTAAGCTAGGATGAAGAAAACAGAAGTGAACTCCCCTCTGTGTAATATCTAAGTAGAGTGTAAGTGGAGCAGCCACAAAATGCCCCCCGTGTAACTCTGATTAGGAAAAGCTCACGGACACCAAACCTGCAGCACTTTGGTGTAATTTTTATTATCTTTTTAGCCGTGCTATTATTAGCCTAACTCTTTGACTATTTAAAACAACGTCGGGTCCCATTTTTGCACATTGAAGTTGTTGGTTTAAGTAAATGTATTTTTAAATACACAAACAATCCCCCAACAATTAAAACACGCACACATGACTTTAAAAATAAAATTTATTCTTCCAAAACTAGTCAAAGGTAAAACAATAATTTGTATAAAACAGGTAAAAACATGTTAAATTTTTGCTTAAAGGTCATTAAAATACCCGGATAACACCAGCTGCTTATCAGTCTCAATCTGGTTCTTTTATATTAAAATATATATTTTTTAATATATATTAAAGATGGAACTGTTTAATTCTTTGTTTTCCCCCTAAAGTATCAGACGTTTTGCAATTCTATGTTCAGAACATACAGTAGACCTGACCAAACATCATTCTAAAGCTGTTGCACTGTGACGTCATCCCTCCTACAGCTCTCTCAACAGCTTGTTCAGGCTCCTCCAGTAGCTCCAAAAGGCCAACCGTCATCCGTCTGACCCCCCAATCCTCCAGGGCGGAGCTCTGCTTAAAGACAACAGGAGAATTTACTGAAGACAAAGATAAATAAACTTTACAGAATATCTAGTTGTAATAAATATAAAAGATATTAGTAAACCTACACCACAGAGTGTGTAAAATACTGTTTTGGGGAATTCTGGAATGTAAATAAACTGGGATAACTTTAACCATTGAACTTTGTTAGTTTTAACCCCGGTTTGTCTGTATTATCGTCTGCATTAAATTAAAATGCGCTTTTCATACAAATAAGTTAGGCGATATAACACTCGTATATATTAGTTCATCTCTGAAGCCAAACTATAACTTCCCGAGTACTGAAGCCCCCCACACCTCCTCACACACCTCCCCCCCACCACCTCCCCCTCCTCACACTCCTTAACTGATAAACACTTCAGAGTTTTTATCCATCTCGGTAACTAAGCGCTCGCGCTACCGCGCAAAGTCACGGCCAAACTGAGAAAAATATAAACCGGGTTATGAGCGTTTAGCTCGCGAGCTCCTGTACATCTATCCTCAGCTTGTGTCCTTCATGAACTGAATCACATTATATTCACAGATATAACCTGCAGATTAACTCTTACCCAAAGAATAAATAAATGCTGAATTTATCCAGACAACACGCGGTCAGACTCTAAAGGCATTTTTAAAAAGCACAAACACTCTTCATCCGGTAGTGCAGCTTTTGTAATAGGGACATTAAGAGTATTTTCGAAGCTATAGTGTCTTTTTAGTTGAAGAGGAGTGACATTGTGAGTTTGTGACACTGACAGTAAGCTGTAATGTTAACTCCAGACTTGGTAAACAGATCATTAAGTTATCTAAAGTTACATCTGACCGCTGCTGGTGCTGCCAGTGATTTTCAAAATGGCCGATAAGAAAACTAAACTGGAAAATTACTAAAAACTAATCCCAAACAAATTTTATAAATTAAAACACCACTTACCGCGAATAGTCCATTAAGCCGCCATCTTCATCTCTAGTGCAGTTTGGCAGCGTCAGTTCGGCGGGGGTGGGAGCGGGTTGTTAAAATCACGTGATTGCAACTCAGCGCAGCTAAATTGCTGGCTTGTGTTAACGTGTCCTTGAGAACAAAGCGCCATCTAGTGGTGGAACCAGGTAAATGCATAAATAGGGCTTGAATGGGCCTGTTTACTGTGAAATCTTGACACGCCTTTCTCGAAGAAAAAGGAGGGGGGATTACGGCGTGCATAGGGCAGCCGTACGCCATTCGTACGCAATTCACACTTCCGCGGCTATTTGGCGTGGCTCCATCTGTAGCATTATTAGTGCCCAACTGCACACAAAGTTTTCAAGAGCGCGGAGGAATTTTGTTGTATTAAATAATATTTATGCAATATAATCAGGGCCTCGTATTCCTATTTATAAGTTGTTTTAGTGTTACTGTGTGTGCTTTACAATGTCAGACAACATTCAAATGCAAATAATTCACGCTCCCCTAGGTGTAAATCAGCTGTTCTAACCCCTCCCCACTTTTAGACCCAGGATCTGAGGTCTTTCTGAAGAGCTGCAGTGCTTTAGGCCTTTTCTTAAATTTGTGTAAATTTTATCTGGATTTTAGATACTAATATTGACATTATTAACATTTTCAATCCCTGGAATGAAAGAAATTGAGATTTTCCTTATCATAACATTTGTTGTATTGTTTTTTTTAATCACTTTACACACAATAATTTTCTTTGTTATTTTTATAGAATGTTTTAATTTTAGATTTTTATAATAAATTAATAAATTAATTAATTAACCAAATAAAATTATTCCATTTGTATTTTTAATTTGTAAAATAGCATTAAAAAAAGCATGAGTTGTAGATCGAGTGATTAAAAACAGTACAAGGCATGTTATGATAAGGAGACTTTTCATCTCTTCCATTCCAGTGGTTAAAAAACAGTTATGATAATTTTTTATGATATGTCAATTTTGGAATGCGCAGAAGCTCAGTGGACCAAGCACAACATAATAATTTTTGTATGATAAAATGACTCGTGGCATGGATCCACACGAAGTGCTTCAGTATCAAATAATCATTCAACCCTGAACACAAACAGCAAAAAAGCATTATAATAATAACCATAATAATAATAATCATCATGCTTTTTTTGTGTTTGTTTCCAGCATTGAATAATTATATGATCAGGAATGGGTGGAATGACTGAAATAAAGCTGCTCACATTGTGTGCTTTTTCACTTTAAAAAAATGCAGCGTTTATTCAGCTTACATAATAAAGTATTTATTTGTGATATGTAGATGAACGCGTGCGCCAGTATGGAAGATTTATAAGAGATTTTTCTTCCCCATAAGGGGGGATGTGATTCCCCCCGCGATGATTATGTTAATTATTTCCCACCCCCAAAACGCCCCCATGCGCTTCCTAATAAAAAGATTGCAATGCTGTATAATCCCGCCAGGTGAAGCATTGACTGCTTCAGTTAACTGCAGTGTCCAGGCAGCCTTATACCGTATGTTCAATACACAGGCAGTTCTTGTATTATCAAGATAGTTTTATAAATAGATGACGTGGTAAAAAAAAAAAAAAAAAAGATTAATGAAACAGATTTTTTAAATCACTCAATACACAACTCATGATGTGTATGCTATTTAAAATTAATTAATGAATTAATAAAACTAGTTATTGAAATATTTTTCAAGACATCCTTAATAATCCTTAAAGACACGGTAACATTTGTAATTTGTAAAAATCTATACTGATCGTTGTAGGTACTGTACGGAATACCAAATGCAGGCTATGTATTTCACATTACACCGTATTTTATCTAGTTCCATTTCATACACTGGTAGATAATATTTTGCTGCAAAGTAAAGCTCAAATTTTTTTTTCTTTTTGCTTGGGCTTGTTTTCATTATACTTTTAAAGTCGTTATTCCATTAACGTCAATTTCATTGACTATCAATGATGCAAGGGCACAGGGTAATATGATGATGTCCCAGATTGAAAAGACACTTGCAGGCTATCTCTCTCCTGGAAGCTCATAATCATTGAAAAAGCCCACTCTCCCCACTAAACCGTGCAGACTAACATCTTTGCTAGTGAGGAAGGCTTTCCAAGCAGGCTGGTGCTGCCCTGCACACCATGACGGTTCTGCACCTTCTGAAGGACTTGAGCACTGGCGGGTCCATTGACGAAGGGGCATTTTTAGAGCTACGGCAAGACATCTGTGGCTCAACCTCCTTGATGCCCCCATCTTGCCTTCCGGCCTATTTGGCGACGCCATCAACACCGTCGCCAGAAGGTTTTGGGGTGCGAAGCGCTACTAGGAAGCGTTTTTAAAGTTTCTTCCCCGCCGTGGTCAAGAGTCGGGGCTGTCGGCCACCCTGTCCCGACCAGGTCAAATTCCTTTGAGGCGTGAAGCACAAAAAGAGAGTTTGGTGAGTCGAGCACCCCCTCATAGGGACTGTGGTCTGGCTCACCGCACTTCACAGTCTGCCTCAAGGAGACCGGACCTGAGGAGCATCATCTCCTCTAAAAAGAAGTCCTAAGGCTGGTGCGCCCAGGACCGGGGAGGGACACGCAAAATTCCAACAAAGAATAGGAACTCCTTCCTGGGACTCTCAGGAGGCTGTGATCTAATCTCCACCACTAGTGTTTTGGGGAGCAGTGTTCTCCAGCAAAATGTTAAGTGTTCAGTCACCTCCTACCATGTTTCAGGACATCAAACACCTAACATCTCCCAATCTAGCTGAAGAGTCGAAACTTGTGCCTTTTTTCAGCGAAAAGTGAAATGACTGAAATAAAGCACACATTGTGCAGCGTTTATTCAGCTTACATTATAAAGTATATATTTGTGATATGTAGATGAACGCATGCGCCAGTATGAGAAATTTCTCATAATATAAGAGATTTCTCTTCCCCAGAAGAGAATTACCCCCCCCGCCCCCCGCGATGATGCAGTTAATTATGTCCCGCCCCCAAAACGCCCCCATGCGCTTCCTAATAAGAAGATTGCAATGCTGTATAATCCCGCCAGGTGGATCATTGTTAACTGCAGTGTCCAGGCAGCCTTATACAGAATGTTCAATACACAGGCAGTTCTTGTATTATCAACATAGTTTTATAAATAGATGACATGGTAAAAAAAAAAAAAGAAAAGATTAATAAAACTGATTTTTTTAATCATTCAATACACAACTCATGATGCGTATGCTATTTAAAATTAATTAATGAATTAATAAAACTAGTTATTGAAATATTTTTCAAGACATCCCTAATAATCCCTAAAGACACGGTAACATTTGTAATTTGTAAAAATCTATACTGATCGTTGTAGGTACTGTACGGAATACCAAATGCAGGCTATGTATTTTACATTACACCGTATTTTATCTAGTTCCATTTAATACCCTGGTAGATAATATTTTGCTGCAAAGTAAAGCTTAAAATGTATCTTTTGTTCGGGCTTGTTTTCGTTATATTTTTAAATCTTTATGCCATCAACGTCAATTTCATAGACCATCGTTGATGCAAGGGCACGGGGTAATATGATGATGTCCCAGATTGAAAAGACACTTGCTGGCTATCTCTCTCCTGGGAGTTCATAATCATTAAAAAAGCCCACTTTTTCTTTCCCCACTAAACCGTGCAGACTAACATCTTTGCTAGTGAGGAAGGCTTCCCAAACAGGCTGGTGCTGCCATGCACACCATGACGGTTCTGCACCTGCTGAAGGACTTGAGCACTGGTGGGTCCATTGACGAAGGGGCGTTTTCAGAGCTACGGCGAGACATCTGTGGCTCAACCTCCTTGATGCCCCCATCTTGCCTTCCGGCCTATTTGGCGACGCCATCAACACCATCGCCAGCAGGTTTTGGGGTGCGAAGCGCTACAAAGAAGCGTTTTTGAGGTTTCTTCTGTCGGCCACCCAGTCCCGACCAGGTCCAGTTCCTTTGAGGCGTGAAGCACAACAAGAGAGTTTGGTGAGTCAAGCACCCCCTCATAGGGACTGGGGTGCGGCTCGCTGCACTTCACAGTCTGCCTCAAGGAGACTGGACCTGAGGAGCATCATTTCCTCTAAAAAGAAGTCCTAAGGCTGGTGCGCCCAGGACCGGAGAGGGACACGCAAAATTCCAACAGAGAATAAGAACTCCTTCCTGGCACCCTCAGGAGGCTGTGATCCAATCTCCGCCACCACTGGTGTTTCGAGGAGCAGTGTTCTCCAGCAAAATGTTAAGTGTTCAGTCGCCTTCAACCACGTTTCAGGGCGTCAAACACCTAACATCTCCCCATCTAGCTGAAGAGTCCAAACTTGTGCCTCTTTCAGAGAAACTGGCAGCGTGGAAGTTACTGCCAAATATATCTCCATGGGTTCAGAGGACTGTAGAGAGAGGCTACAGAATTCAATTTGCAGAATTCAGACTGTTCTACTTTCGGGTCCTAGTGCCGGTCGCGGAGCAAGTGTGCATGACAGAACCTACCTTTCCAGGTCCTGGGGTGGAGGATATCCGATGACGGTAGTCCCGGATGAGCTCACGATCGAGGATAAACCGGGCTGGAATCCAAGACCGCTCCACGACGATCTGTCGTACGGTGTAGGCAGGACCACCGTTTATAATCTGGGGACGAGGAGCTGGGGGGTGGGTGTAACCATGGTAGTGAAGGGTTTCAGTTGTGAGCTGTGGGACACCAGGTGGATCCGGAGCGCCGCAGGCATTTGGAGCTGATAGGTGACAGGGTTGATTCGGAGGGTGATGTGGTACAGTAGGTGGACAACCAGAATGCCTATTACCGTCGCGCTCACCGCCGTGGGAAAACGGCAGCAGCCAAAATAAATCAGTTGCATTTTAAAGTCATTCGTGAAGATCGCCAGGTGGCGCAAAGTGACATTTTTTACTCTACGCAGTTTAAAATATAATTAAGTCAATAAAAAAGTCTTAACAATATGTTGTATAGAAGAAATACTACAGTGATTGTAATTTCCACATCTGAGAACTTTATACAACAAAAATGAAAAATCTGAACCAGATATATTGATATTTATTGTATAATAACGAGTCAAAAAATTGGTTAAATGTTGTTTTGACAGACGATCAAGTTCACTAGCTGATAATTTTATTTGTACAAAGAATGAACTGTTATATCTCTGTTTGTATCTGTTTATTGTTATGTTAAAAAATATATTCAAAAATACATCAAACTTTAAATACAGTATAGAAATAACTGGTAAAATAGACTTTCAGAATAAAACATTACAATAACTCAAAAAAGACGCACTAAAAATGCTGTGTTGTTTCTGTAAACACATCGTTGGGTGGTTTATGCTGGGTCAAAATTCTGGGTTATTTCGGGTACTTTAAACACATTGTTGTGTTGCTCATGTTGGGTCATATGAGATGTAGTGAGTCATTTACAAATGAACACCTGGTTGGGTTATTTTGACCCAACCACTGGTTTATTCTTTATTTTCTGGTTTCTCCAAACGTCAGCCTGCAAAATAATCGAAATATTACTGTTATTGTGTCACAGGTGTAGTTTTCGGAAATTTGAGCTTCAGTATGCTACATTCCCCGGCGCTCTGCGCATAACACCAGTCCAACGCAGCCTTGTAAAGAATTTCTAAACGTGGGCTATTGTTGTTTACTTACAATATTTGTTAATTTAATTTGGTGGCAGTGGGCAGAGTGGCAGAACGGAGCACGCGGAGGCAGCCCGCCTGCACGGAGTGAAGGCGCCGCGAGAGTGCGAGGATCAAAGGGCTGAATTTCAGTGTCCTGTTTGAAGTCCCTGGACCGCGTCACATTGCCCCGCTCGCATGCCACTCTGTCCTGCTCCACCGCCATTGGATAAATGGGCGGAGCACTGTCCCACTTTGAGCTAGTGGTCACTTAGACCAACAAGCTGAGGTTAGCCATTACTATGAAGTTTAAAAGCAAACATGAACTCTTTATTCACTTTTGTGTTTAAAGTTCTGTTAGCTTTTCTGAAAGGGCATTATTTTACCCATACTGCAGACATTGATAAGTCCCAGAATCCACAAATAAAAACCCTATGTGGATTAATTTTGAAATGGAAATGATACAATAGAATTGCCGTGAATTTATTAAATGTCAGTGTAATCTAAATATCCTAAAATAAACTCTCTCGAAATGACAGCACTAAAAATTAGTAGTTGAATTATCTGATAATATCAGAGAATAATTTTAGTTATCCTGCAAAACTGAATTATGTTTATTGGTTTATTGTATTATCAGTAGTGAGCACTTACAAAGCAACAGAATGCAGTTATTTTAAAGGTGTGTGTGGGGTGGTGATTCTTTCTATACATACTGTAATTAAGATTTGCTAAGAACTTGAGCCAGTCCAATTTTTGTTTTTACTTTTTTTTTTTTTAAGATCAATTATGAGTTTCTGAGAATTACAACTGCTCCACTTCAAGCAAGATTGCTGGTTTCCTTGGACAAGCAACACTACAAACTCATTGAGAGAAGACCAGAGATATAATCTTCATCTTCAAGTTCTTGATCTGGTATGTACTCCCTCAAAAAAAGCAGAAATTAGCTTGGTGTCAAATGTAATATTGTGAATGGAAGCCACAGGAGCTGAGCAAGGCATTCAAATCAAGTTGGCTGTGACGCACTAAATTAAAACAAAACTAGCAGAATAAAACATTTTAGTTTAACTTGTTCACAGGTTAGTGAATGCTGTCTGAATACAGGTTTCAATGTTTGCCATGTTCATTTTATTACGCTTTAAAAGCCTAACATAATACTATGTTTGTTTTTACATGCCTAGAGCCTGGAGGTGAATGTATGAAGAGAGTATCTCCTGAAATGTCTTATGGTGTATTTAGTGGAAGATGTGGACCAACTGTTTAAACACTGGTAAGCATTTGTTCATGAAGCATTTCAACCTTAGGACTGAAAAATGTTACGAGGTCAGTGGCATTATCAGCTGCAGCACAACCTTCACACAGGGCCATTATTTTTTTTTCAATCATAGTATGTATTTACATTAGTTACATACATGCTCCTTGAACTTGTAAAAAGACTTTACAGAAAAGCTGAAGCTGTTATAGCTGCAAATGTCCAACATCATATCATATCCTATGGATTAAGAAGTGGATGTTACTCAAGTTCATATGCATGTGAAGGCAGGCGAGCCAATACTTTTGGCAATATAATGTAATATATAATGTGTGTGTGTATATATGTATGTTTGTTGTTTTGGCCTATTCATTGACATAATTAAATTTAACTTGATGCACCATAATCCTAGGTGTTTTTTTGCACTCATAGGGAGCATTAAGTGATTTTTACATTCATACATCAGACACTTTTGCCCAATAGAGCAACTTGTCTAACAAATGTGCTTTCTTTTATTAGGTTGTTCAGAAAGGTGAAGCTCAGGCTGAACTTGAGAGGTGCACGATGGCCCTGTTTGCCCTCAGGGAGGAAGAGGACTGTCTTCAGCCACCACAGGAAATCAGGATTGTGACTTATTGAGTTTCCATCAGTCGCACATGAATGTTCCATGTTTGGCCTTATCTATGCGTTAAACTTGAGCTATCCTGGTGAGCTCAAACACACATTTGTGGCCCGGCAGAAAATATTTAGGGAACGTATTCTATATTGACATTAAAATATTAAATTTTGGTCACACTATTTGTCAAACAATTGTCAGATTTTCACATGGTTAGCAAATAGGATTATACAGTTTTTAAGCTTAAGTTATTAAAAATGCATTGTTTTATTGATTTTATTTTCGTTTTCTGTCTTTTATTGGAGAAATAATTTAATAGTACAACATGGTATGGTTTCAAGGATGGTAATAAATGTTTTTGTTTATTGTCTTCATTTATAAATGTAACTTCTCTACAACTGCAATTTTTTTAAGTTGATCCAAAGTATCTTTTTTTATATATTTAAATAATGAATGCCTTAAATCTTTATTTGATGCAACTTAAAATAGTTAATTTTCTCAAACATTCAAAAAGTGGTTTATATCAAGTTTATAATTTCAGGTTAGATTTAGCAGAATATTTAGATTAAGTAATATAGCCAACTAATTTATTTTAATTTAGAACAATTAAAATTTTTTAATTTGATATACCTTCAGAAATCTGTTTACATGAACTTAAAATTTTTAAGTTACATGTAAATGGTTTATTTACATTACATCAATGCTAAAAAATTAGATGTGACAGATTACTTCAATTTTTTTAAATTGAACCAGTGTTATATTTTTTTCAGTGTGGCGAGCGTCTGAATACGACGTTTTAACGGGGCGGGGATAAGAAAACACCGCACCGGCAGAAGTAGACTAATGATTATGAATGCGTCGGGGAAAACAGCAAGGAAACTGACTGGCCATTTTAATAATTCATTGATAAGTTGACACACACAAACACACACTCACTCTCACGCACGTCCCTCCCCAAACAGCACAGCAATGAGATACATAAACAATTTATTCATACAGACGTACCTGTATGTGTATGTATGTGTGTGTATGTATGTGTATGTAATCCTGCATCAGCGAGCATAAAGTTTTCCAGAACACACCGGCAGAAGTAGAGCAATGATTATGAATGCTTCTGGAAAAACAGCAATGAAACTCACTCTGATCATTTTAATAATTAATTAATAAATTAGTGATTTCTTTGGTTTTGGCTGTGCTGATGGTGATAATATCATCTCGTCATCTGCGCACAAGTGGACGCGCCTACAATTAACTTTACATACGAATTACATAATCTAATAATTAGTTTTTCATTAGTTTATATAAAAGCAGACATTTCGGTTTCTATAAGTATATATTTTTCACGTCTGTGAGGCGAGTATACACAGAGTTTCGGCTCATTTTCTGACGCGCTTAAGTTCACTGAAAACAATACAGAATAGCGCACCCTGTTTACTTTCTTTATTTAACAAAATCATAGTTTTTTCGTCTATGTGAGCGCACCTAAATAAAATTACAGTCTTATAAAGGCTGTGTAGCTTATATAGTTTTACTATATAGTTTTTGCACATTAATCTGACAGTGTTTTAATTTTATGGGTGTTTATTTTCATTTATTTCAGTTAATAAATCTACTACAAATTTAAAGAACACAAAATAAATGATGGCGCAAGACCCTACACGTGTAGCTTTTCTATTGACACATAAAATCTAAAGGCTCAGTGTGTTAACGTTTACGTTGCTTAAATTCAATCCCAAAAATATTTTAAAAATAATTGTAATTATAAATTTGTACTGTAATGTTAATACTGTAACTATGAATTCGTTTAATTACAATGGTTCACTTGACTTTATGCAACTACATGCGACTATAGCCTAGCAGCGACTCATTAAAGAGCACTTTAACATAATTCCCCCTTCTATTGTCCAGGTAAGTGATGTGTGGAGGAGGTGAGAGATGGCATCATCTGCAGATAGATAGATAGATAGATAGATAGATAGATAGATAGATAGATAGATAGATAGATAGATAGATAGATGACTTCAAGAAACTGCCACACAGGGCCATCCTCAGCAGCAGTCAGAGGCCTGCATTGAATGAGAACTCCAACCAGAAGTGGGGCATCAGAATGCAACCAGTATAGTAGTTCTTGACTTCTTTAAAAATTGCAATGGCAGTAATGGACAAATTTTTTTTTTTTTTTTTTTTGCCTTCAGCAGTCTCCAAAAGTTCAGTGAACACATAAGTACATTCATGGTAGCTGCTACATTGCCCAACCAAGATTTTCGAATCGCTGGCCAAGTGAAATGAAAGAACAGGAATGCAACAAATGTTTTCATTATTATTTTTTTTTTTTTGCATTTTGGCTTTCACACAAACTGAGTGAAAGTTATATTGTTACATCTTTTTAAGATAAAATTGACTTAACACTTCATTTTTATACAACTTCTATGTAGTCCTATGTTTCAAGAGGGTGGATGACATGTTTTCTGTATTATGTATTCATTTTCCTGTAGCTTTGATAATGCATTTCACCTTTGTATGCTTATCACCTGCTGCTAAGACAATCAAATGGAGTTTTTGGGAAATGATCTAGTCAAATGATTTCAGAAGGTGGCATACTGTTCAAGATCATTTCCAAAAACTCCCTTTGATTGTCGCAGCAGCAGGTGATAACTTGAGATACATACAAAGGTGTAATGCATTTCCAGTTTAAACTAGCTGCTGAGTCAAACTAAGCTACAGGAAAATTAACTGGCACAGAAAACATGTCCTTCACCCTCTGGGAAACATGGGACTACATACATACAACAGTATAGTTATACACATTCAAATAAATCACAATTCAATAGTTGCTTTTTCAAACTTTATTAAAAAAAAACAAAAAAAAAAACAATATGCCCTGAATGGCATCAAACATAAAGACAATTTATTGGACTACTTTAACCTATTTTAATTCTCACCATGGCGTAGGCTCATCGGGCATTGAAAATCCTCTACCTCCTATTCTCTGTGGCGCATTTATTTAGAATTTATCAAATAATGGAATTTAAATTAGAAATAACAAATCTGCAATATTATAATGATTAGAGAAACATTTATAAAACTGAACTGCAAAGTACTTAGATGAAAACTGCTTCCTTAATTGTAAGAAAAAAAAAATCAAAGCAATGTGTGCACTGTAACAGGCAGCCAGGGTGATAGGATCACCACCTGAAAAGCAAAATAATCATAACTGTGTGCAGTATAAACACAGCTGACAACTAACCTAGCCTGTTATAGGGGGGGGGGGGCGGAGATCACTGCGCTGTGCTCTTTCATCAAGTGTGGACCAGGCCGGGAGACTGGGGGCATCACTACAGGACTTATCAAAATGCTGTGCTCTTTTATCATGTCTGGACCTGGCCAAAGGACTGGGGGCATTGCTATGGGATCGGTCATCACATTGCTGTGCTCTTTTATCATGTCTGGACCTGGCTGGGGGACTGGGGGCATCACTACCGGATCGATCATGTCTTGACCTCTGCCGTGACCCATCATGTCGGGACCTGACTGTACAAGATATGAAGACTGTGTGACTCGCACCATCACTGTGCCTGGACCCATAATCTCTGGACCTGAAGTTCGGCCTCTCAAAAAAACTGTGCCAGGACCTTATGGTGGATCCACTGCTGGACCTAGTAACATTAACATTTCATCACTTGGCCATACATTTATAACTGACAATAACATGCCATGTTTTAACACTGATACAGACAAACCCCTACTGGTTGACAATAAATAAAGGCTAGAGGCCAACCAGTAGAAGCCAGCCACTACTGACACTGTGCCCTGTCCTGCTTCTTTACCTGGAGTGATAGCCATCCCTCGCATGGCGAGATCCTGAAAAATACAGAATATTCTACAAGGCCTGACAAAATACAAAAGTGACTGTTTAAAGTGTGATGCAATGAATATTTACTGGGTATTGACAGGTCTCTGCTTCGAAGTGCTGTGCTTGCATATTGAGAGCGAAGAAAACAAAGAATATTAAAAGATGTACAATTATCGAAATGAAACAAAAAAGGTACGAAATTTGGCAGGTATGTCCATGTATGTCTTTCTTCAGTCAAAAAAGAAATAAAGGTTTTTTAGGAAAACGTTCCAGAATTTTTATCCATTTAATGGACTTCAATGACAACCAACTATTGAAATGTTCAATGAAGGTTCAAATACAGCTTCAAAGTCTCTACACGATCCCAGTCGAGAAATAAAGGTCTTATTCAGCGTCATTTTCACACAAAAAACACTTTTTAACCACCAATGCCTGTCTTGTACATCTCAGAGATGCGCCATGCATTGCGTCATCACGTTGGAAAGGTCAGGCGTTACATCATCTAAGTTATTTGTCTGTGAAATATGCCAACTCATTTTTTTCTCCAACTTCAAAATTATTTACCATCGTTGTTTTAATATATTATTATTATTTTTTTCATAACCTTTTAAACATGATGTAATGCGTGACACATCTCTGAGATGGTAAAAGACAGGCATCTGTGCTTAATAAGTATAAATATATTATTTTTTTTTTAGAAAATGGCAAATTGTTTAGCTAGATAGGACCATTATTTCTCGACTGGGATCATGTAGAGACTTTGTAGAGAGCTACATTGAAACAGACGTTTGAACCTTTATTGAACATTTTAATAGTTGGTTGTCATTGAAGTCCATTAAATGAATAAAAAATCTAGAAAGTTTTCCTGAAAAACCTTCATTTCTTTTTAGACTGAAGAAAGACATACAGTGGCTTGCAAAAGTATTCGGCCCCCTTGAACTTTTCCACATTTTGTCACATTACAGCCACAAACATGAATCAATTTTATTAGAATTCCACATGAAAGACCAATACAAAGTGGTGTACACTTGAGAAATGGAACGAAACTCATGATTCCAAACATTTTTACAAATAAATAACTAAAAAGTGGGGTGTGCGTAATTATTCAGCCCCCTGAGTCAATACTTTGTAGAACCACCTTTTGCTGCAATTACAGCTGCCAGTCTTGGGGTATGTCTCTACCAGTCTTGCACATCTATAGACTGAAATCCTTGCCCATTCTTCTTTGCAAAACAGCTCCAGCTCAGTCAGATTAGATGGACAGCGTTTGTGAACAGCAGTTTTCAGATCTTGCCACAGTTTTTCGATTGGATTTAGATCTGGACTTTGACTGGGCCATTCTAACACATGGATGTGTTTTGTTTTAAACCATTCCATTGTTGCCCTGGCTTTATGTTTAGGGTTGTTGTCCTGTTGGAAGGTGAACTCTAACCAGCTTCCCTGTCCCTGCTGAAGAGAAGCTCCCCCAGAGCATGATGCTGCCACCACCATATTTGACAGTGGGGATGGTGTGTTCAGAGTGATGTGCAGTGTTAGTTTTGGTAGGTTTACAGTTGTGCCATACTCCTTCCATTTCTGAATGATCGCTTGAACGGTGCTCCGTGGGATGTTTAAGGCTTTGGAAATCTTTTTGTAGCCTAAGCCTGATTTAAATTTCTCAATAACTTTATCCCTGACCTGTCTGGGGTGTTCTTTGGACTTCATGGTGTTGTTGCTCCCAATATTCTCTTAGACAACCTCTGAGGCCGTCACAGAGCAGCTGTATTAGTACTGACATTAGATTACACACAGGTGCACTCTATTTAGTCATTAGCACCCATCAGGCAATGTCTATGGGCAACTGACTGCACTCAGACCAAAGGGGGCTGAATAATTACGCACACCCACTTTGCAGTTATTTATTTGTAAAAAAAGAAAATGTTTGGAATCATGTATGATTTTCCTTTCACTTCTCAAATGTACACCACTATGTATTTGTCTTTCACGTGGAATTCCAATGAAATTGATTCATATTTGTGGCTGTAATGTGACAAAATGTGGAAAAGTTCAAGGGGGACGAATACTTTTGCAAGCCACTGTACATGGACATCTTGGTTGACATGGGGGTGAGTGAATTATAAGGTAGTAAGTTATAACATAACGTTATACAACATTAGGAGTTTGTATGACCCTGTTCCGTGGTAAAACATTTTTTTTTTCATAATCTGACAACATTAGAAATGTGAATGTTATGGAAAAAGCCCCTAAAAAAGCCAAAACGAGTTAGCTTGATTTTAAGGTAGCAGCTAACTAGCAGCCAGATAACAACGTGTAACATTAACATATAGTTCGTTTCTGTGGTATCAGAGACAAAACACCTTTAATGGTTTACAATAAAATGTATAATATTAATTTCATGAACGAATAAAGTGACTAAGAGACGTTAACATCAACCAACCTTGCATCATCTGTAAACCCCGTAGCTAGCAGCTATAAAGACGCCATTAGTTACGGTAGCAAAAAGCTATGTCAGTCAGAACTCCATGCTGCTATCGGTAACGTATACAGGCAGTTTAGTGTCCCAAATTGTTCAAATAGACATGTTATCTTGTGTACAGCTAAAATAACATCGAAACTGAACATGAACCATAAGCAGCAAGCTAATGTAAAATGAAAAAAATGTGTGCTGTGACCCTTGACTATTTGCAGCTTTATTGTAAGACAATAACGCCAAAGACTATACCTACACATGAACATTAAAATAAATGCTGACCGAACTTACCTTAAAACTTGAGGAAACGGGTTCATTAGCGATCTGAAAAGCTGTGCCGTCCAGAACACTACTCTGACTCGCGCCAAGCCACCAAATGCCCCGTGTTGCCTCAGCCAATCATAGTGGCGTTTATGATGATGTGCTTGTTTCAGCCAATCAGAGTTATGCTGACTGGGTTTTTAAATCCTCCTTGAAGAACCTATATTGTCTTAGGCTACTCTTTGCCTAGCTTGATAGAGTGCTGTCTGTCCTTGACTTTTTTGCAGCTGTCGGTTCTTTTGTAAGATAGGAATAAGGTGGATAGGCTATGGCTACCATGATTTTTTTAAATATATATATATATATATATATATTAATACAATATAAAATAAAAAAATAAATAACTTGATTATAGGTGTCACACCTGTGCCACTACGGCCCCGGGGACTAAGGTCAAGTTCTCCGGATTACTGAGCCACCGCTTTGTCTCCCCCTAGTGTGTCTGCGTTGGTATGTTTCCCAGGAATGTCAAATTAGTTTCAACTGTGTCTCTTCCTTGTGCGTCACTATTTAAACCAGCCGAATGTTTTGGGCCGACAATACAACTGTCTTGAAATACATTGACAATGAAAAAATTCGCTTTAAATCCTTTGTTGCCAACAGAATTGCCATTGTAAAAGAGTCAACCAAGCCACAGCAGTGGAGGTATGTCAACACCTCAAAAAACCCAGCTGATTCTGCATCCAGGGGAGCTTCTTGTGAAAAAATTCATGAAAAACGCCAATTGGATCCATGGTCCCTCCTTTCTCAAAGAACCTGAGTGTAAATGACCTGAGAACACCCACGATCTGTCAATAAAAGAGACATGACATTGAGATTAAACATTCAGTTTCAGTGAATCTCGTAAGGACTACAAAGAGCACAGATGCCGAAAGTAAACTGATTAATTCAATTCAATTTTATTTATATAGCGCTTTTAACAATGGTCATGGTCTCAAAGCAGCTTCACAAAGTTAAAAGAAATTCATAAAAAAAAAAAATTATAAATATTATATATATATATATATATATATATATATATATATATATATATATAATAAAATAATAATAAAATAAATAATAATAATAATAATAATAATAATAATAATAATAAATTGTGTATGTGTGAGAAAAATGTGTCTAGATAATAACGAGATGAATGAATGAAATTTCTCTGATGAGCAAGCCAAGGGTGACGGCGACAGTGGCAAGGAAAAACTCCCTGAGATGGTAATAGGAAGAAAACTTGAGAGGAACCAGACTCAACAGGGAACCCATCCTCATTTGGGTGATAACAGATAGAGATGATATAACACCATGTGTGTTATGCAGCTGAAAGTACAATATAACAGAAATTCTTTAAATTAACATGAAGTCCAGTTCAACATAGGGATGAGTCAGTAGGTGCAGAGGGCAGATGGGGTCTGGATCACTGGGAGCACAGGAGCAGGATGTGTAGCTCCAATCATAATAAGGCAGAATTCAGCTGGAGCTGGTCCTTCTCTGGATGCCTTAGGATCCTCACAGGGTTGGCCTTTGTCTACTGAAGCTGGTACAATCTCCAGATGCCTCGGGATGGGTAGAAAAGTACAGAACAGATGGAGAGAACTAGCGTAGTCGCCATTCAGGATAGATGTACTAAAGTATGAAGTTATGGGATGAGTTACGCGTATGCCAGATTAAAGAGATGCGTCTTAAGTCTACTTTTAAACTGTGTCTGAGCCCCGAATACTGTCTGGAAGGCTATTCTAAAGTTTTGGAGTTAAATATGAAAAAGCCCTGCCCCCTTTTGTAGATTTTGTAGTTCTGGGAATTACAAGAAGTCCAGAGTTTTGTGATCTTAAGGAGCGTGGCGGATTATAGCCTTTCAGAAGACTGGTTAGGTATGTGGGAGCTAAACCATTTAAAGCCTTGTATGTAAGTAATACTATTTTGTAATTGATTCTAAACTGAACAGGTAGCCAGTGCATTGATGATAATATTGGGGTTATTTAATCATATTTTCTGGATCTGGTGAGAACCCTGGCGGCTGCATTTTGGACTAACTGAAGCTTGTTTATTGAGGATGCTGGACAACCACCTAGTAATGCATTACAATAGTCCAGTCTGGAGGTCATGAATGCATGAACTACAGTGGTTACTCAATCGGAATTTAGGTTCTACCGTCGCCGCGCTCGGCGGTACCGTTTGGCTTTGTGCGTTTGCTGGCTTTTACCGCTGAGTGGCGCTATATAACTACAGACTGACGCCTCATGCCTTAGTTCATTCTCTGCTGGATTAATGAGACACGGAGTTTTAGAACTGCACGTAGTAGCGGATAAAATCAAGTAAAACATTGTAGTTAAACAAATTCATAATCACAGAACCAAAATGACAGTACAAATGTAGAATTCAAATTAAATTAAATTTTATTAGGATCAAATTTAAACAAAATAAATGTTAACACAGTGAGCCTTTAGATTTTATCACGTGTGATTAGAAAAGACGCGTGTAGGGTTTTGTGTCTTCTTAAATCTTGTTTTCTTTAAATTTATAGCAGATTTTTAAACTAAAATAAATGACCATAAAATTATAACATTGTCAGGACGTTCTACTGCGTCAGCTGATGTTGGTCATTCAGCCCCGCTTGTGTTTGTGCGTTATTATAAGAATGAAATGCAGTAGACTGTTATGATCTGTAAACGGGTTCGACCCATGTTGCACAGTCGGCACCATAAAGCACGGACACGAGGCAAGGTCTTACGGGGAAAAGGCTAATTTATTTAGGTAAAATGGGGAAGGAAAGTGTTGAAGGAGGGAGAATGGAAAGAAAGGGATAAAGGTTGTGCATGTGCAGTTCCGGGGGCTGTGCCACACTGGCATGCGGGCACACAGCTGACGATAAGTGTTGGTGCGCGGAGTGGCAGAACTGTGAAGGCGGGCACGGTGCGGGAGTGAAGATGCCGTGGGAGCTCGCGCAGCTCAAAGGGCGGAATTATAGTATCCTTGTTTAAAGTCCCTGGGGCGCGTCACATCGCCCCACTGACATGCTTCTTTCATATTCTCCATTACATCACATACTTCCCAGACCTCGGACAAAACTCCGCGCCTTGCTTTTACAATGCGGAGCAAGCCCGAGATCATATTAACGTTAATTATCGCCAGCCGGCACGAATAGGCGGCTCCGTCCCTTTGCCGCCTATTCAGGGAGCCTACGGAGTAAGGGAGTAGTGATAATAGATTTGGGCGTACACCCATCACACGCGCACGCCGTGGCAGATCATCATAATTGTCCTAAACTTGTATTTCATAAGGTTTTCCCAGCGAAGGTACAGCGCAACGGGGGTCATTAATTACTATTAAACATTAAA
Organism: Clarias gariepinus; assembly: GCF_024256425.1. Classification (NCBI taxonomy): domain Eukaryota; kingdom Metazoa; phylum Chordata; class Actinopteri; order Siluriformes; family Clariidae; genus Clarias; species Clarias gariepinus. The sequence continues at coordinate 885,500 of NC_071111.1, read as the reverse complement.
CGAATTTACAAAACTTTATGCGTGCAATTAAGCGCTGATTCTACGTAGGAAAGTAAAGAAGAGGATCATGATGCTCAACATTCCGGAGACCAAACCCCATTTAAATTAAATGAACAAATATTGCAAGTAAATAACAATAGTTTCTGCATCTGTTTTAGGTGTTCCAGCTGCCACTGTTCTAGAATTCAAATTAAATCAAATCTTATTAGGATCAAATTTAAGCACAATAAATGTTAACACAGTGAGCCTTTATATTTTATCATTTGTAATTAGAAAAAAAGCGTGTATGGATTTGTGTCATCATATTTCTTGTGTTCTTTAAATTTATTAACTGAAATAAATTACCATAAAATTAAAACAGTGTTAGGAAGTTCTACTGCGTCATTCAGCCCCGCTTGTGTTTTTGCGTTATTATAAGAATTAAATGCAGTAGACTGTTATGATCTGTAACGGGTTCGACCCATGTTACTCAAACAACTCAGTTCAGGTGTAAGTAAATGGATAGAAAGTAAATGTCTGTGCTGTTTGGGGAAGGGACGTGCTAATGATTTGGTCGGCTCTGTGTGTGTGTGAGAGAGAGAGGGGTGTCACGGTCGTTTTCAATGAAACAAAGGCTCAGCTGAAAAATGTTAGGCACATCAGTCACTTAACCCCCGATAAAAGGTATTTGAGTGTTATGATAGTTGTAATATAACAGATGCGCACTGAATACTAAACCTAAACCAGGCACGGAGATTAATAAACCAAGATAGCCCCCATACCCGTTTAAAAAAAAAAAATACCAAAGAATATTATTGTGTATAGACTGATTAAAAACAATGCAATTTACGCTATCATAAGGAAAATCTCAAGTTCTTCCATTCCAAGGATTAAAAAAGGTAACAATGTCAACTTTAGAATCTAGAATCCAGGAGATTAAAATTACACAAATTGAAATCACTGAAAGTCTCCAGAAGAGCCTCAGATTCAAGAGGTTTTTAAAGTGGGGAGAAGTGCATTTCAGTTCCTTTTGAATGTATAGGTGAGAACAGCCGATTCACACCTGGGGAGGGTGAATAATTTGTATTTGAATGTTGTCTGGCATTGTAAAGCACTATAGTGACACTAAAAGAACAACCCAGGATTAATAGGAATTATTATACTGCATAAACATTATTTAGCACAAAAAATCCCTCGCGCTCGGAAAAACTATGCGTGCGGTTGAGCGCTGATTAGACTTTAGGAAATTAAAGCGGAGGGTTTTTATTTAGACTATAAAACAAATAACCTGCGTGTATTTTTTGGCCTGCCAGCTGCCACTTTTTAGTTAGAAGTTTTCAATACAAATCTTATAATGCCCACATGACATGATGGAATAAGGCACGACTGGTGATGATTGGGGTTTGTTGGGTTACAGTGGATTTTACTACGCGGTGTGAGTGCAATGGCCATCCGTCCGCTCGCGCTGACTCTGCTCTCCGCGGATGGCCGTACCGCCCCCTCCCACCTCTCGCTCCTTTGAAGTCCCTGGGGCGCGTTCCATTTGCCCTGCTTGCATGCCGCACTTCCGCGTTGTTGCACGCGCGTTGCATACACAGCGCGTATTAAAATCCGGGCAACGATAGCAACGATAGCTCACCAGTCATGTGTAATTCTGCAGTCCCGCTGCTTCGCATGTCTGAAGGGGAGGACGCCTAACTAGTGAGTAAGGAGCGATATTGATTTGGGCGCACGCCGTGACAGGCTGAAAAAACTGTTGTCAGATTAATGTGCAAAAACTATATAATAAAACTATATAAGACTACATGCCTTTATAAGACTTAACTTTTATTTAAGCGCACTCACAATAACGAAAAAACGTTGTGATTTTGCAAGTGTTGTGATTTTGTAAGTGTTGTAAGCTGCGCTGTTCTGTATTGTTTTTGGTGAACTTGAGCGCATCAGAAAATGAACGCAAACGTTTTTTTTAATGGTCAGAGTCAGTCTGCTTGCTGTTTTCCCGACGCGTTTATAATCATTAGTCTACTTCTGCCGGTGCGCTCTGGAAAACTTAATGCATGCGGCTGAGCACTGATTAAAACTATGGAGTAAATTAAAGAGGAGAATCACGATGCCGAATCGAAATCCTGAGCCCAAACCTCATTTAAATTAAATTAACAAATATTATAAGTAAAAAAACAATAGCCCATGTTTAGAAACCGTTTATAAATTCTTTCCGACATGAGTTGGCCCGGTGTTATGCGCAGAGCGCCGGGAGATTTCCTGAAGCTCCGAAATCGCTGGGCATGTTTTCTAAATAGACGCTATCTTTAATAACTGATGGAGGTTTTGAGCTGTATACACACGCATTCCTGCCTAAACAACTCTTAAAACTACACCTGTGACACAATAAACAGTAATATTTCAAACATTCTACAGGCTGATATTTGGAGAAAGGAAAGAATAATGAATAAACCAGTTGTTAGGTCAAAATAACCCAACCAGGTGTTCATTTGTAAACCACATCTCATATGAGCCAACATGAGCAACCCAACAATGTGTTTAAAGTACCTGAAATAATCCAGAACTTAAATAACAATAAACCGATACAGAGATACGTTATATAACAGCCACTATTGTATTTACTGCAACGTGCGAAAATGTCACTTTGCGCCACCTGGCGGCCATTTTACGAATGACTTTAAAATGCAACTGATTTATTTTGGCCGCTGATGTTTTTACACGGCGGTGAGTGCGACGGTAATAACCATTCCAATTGATTAACTACTGTAGCTTTTCTGCATCAGATACGGATAAGATGCTCCTAAGTTTGGCGATATTTCTAAGACGGAAAAAGGCTGTTTTTGTGATATTCGAAATATGATTTTCAAAGGACAAGCTACTGTCTAATATTACGCCCAGGTCTTTTACTGTTGAGCTAGTAGTAACAGTACATCCTTCTAAACTCAGGCTAAATTGTGAAAGCTGTTGTGTGCTGGTTTTTGGGCCGATGAGTAATATCTCTGTCTTGTCTGAGTTTAGTAAAAGAAAGTTATTGGTCATCCAATCTTTTATGCCCTGGACACACTCGGTTAATCTAGACAATTTAGGTATTTTGTCTGGTTTTGTTGAGATATATAATTGGGTATCATCAGCATAACAATGGAAACTAATCCCATGTCTTCTAATGACGTTACCCAAGGGAAGCATGTATATTGAGAACAGCAGAGATCCTAAAAAACTGACCCTTGTGGGACCCCATATTTCATTGGCATTACACCAGACAGTTCTCCATTTAGATCTACAAAACGGTATCGATCAGACAGGTATGATCTAAACCATTTTAATGCCTGTCCCTAAATACCTATGTGATTTTGTAAGCGATCTATGAGAATGTTATGATCTATAGTGTCGAATGCAGCACTAAGATTAAGCAAGACTAGAATTGAGGCGCAGCCTTGGTCCGAAGCTAAAAATAGGTCATTTGCAATCTTAACTAGTGCAGTTTCTGTACTATGATGGGGCCTGAACCCTGATTGAAATTCTTCAAGGATGTTGTTTTCCTGCAAAAATGTGCATATTTGAGCTGATACTACTTTTTCTAATATTTTTGATATAAAAGGGAGGTTTGAAATCGGTCTATAATTTGTTATTTCATTTGCGTCCAAATTAGATTTTTTAAGAAGCGGCTTAATAACTGCCAACTTGAAAGGTTTAGGGACGTGACCTAGATATAATGAAGAATTAATAATGTTTAAAAGTGGCTCTCCAACCGTATGCATCACTTCTTTCAAAAATCTCGTTGGGATTGGGTCTAACAGGCACGTTGTTGATTTAGCTGAGGTGATAAGTTTATACAGCTCTTCCTGTCCTACACCTGTAAAGCACTGAAAAACTAAATGTGAAACTTTAGGCTGAACTAGATCATGAGATGCTATTAGAGGTTAAACTTCCGTTATTTTCATCCTTATGCTATCGATTTTTTCATTAAAGAAGTCCATAAAATCTTCACTACTAAAATGTTGTGGAGTACTCTTTGCAGGCATCTTAGGTTTTGTTAGGTGGGCTACTGTACTAAATAAAAACTTGGGATTGTTTTGGTTTCTTGCTATCAGTTGGCTAAGATGCTCGGTCCTAGCAGTTTTTAGAGCCTGTCTATAGCTGCACATACTGTCTTTAAACGCAATTTGAAAAACTTCTAATTTAGTTTTTCTCCATTTTCGCTCAAGGTTACGGGTTGCTCTCTTTAGGGCGTGAGTATAACTATTGTACCAAGGAGCAAGTGTTTTATCTCTGACTTTTTTTAATCTGATGGAAGCAACAGTGTCTAATGTTCTGGTAAAAATAGTACCCATGCTGCTGGTCACTTCGTCTAGATCGTCTGCATTTAGGGGTCTAATAAGAATTTGGGACAGATCCGGCAGATTACTTGTGAATCTGTCTTTAGTAGTCGGCTTCATATTTCTAACAAATCGATAACGTGGGGAGACACAGCTAATCTGTTCTACGGGTAGAGTATATATCAGGAGGTGATGATCTGTTATATCATTACTTTGAGGTAAAATCTCTATATTAGAGACATCTATACCATGGGATATAATTAAATCTAGCGTATGATTACAGCGGTTAGTTGATCCATTTATATTTTGTTTAACCCCAAAAGAATTTAGTAAGTCCATAAATGCGAGGGCTAAAGTGTTGTTAGCATCATCTACATGAATGTTAAAGTCTCCTACTATTAACACTTTGTTAGAGTTAACAATTAGGTCTGATAGCAGATGTCCAAATTCTTTAAGAAAATCGGCATATGGCCCTGGGGGTCTGTACACGGTGGCCATTGTAAAATATAGCGCGGGTTTATTATGTATTTCATTAAGTGCAACATTAATGACGAGCACTTCAAATGAGTTAAACCTGGGCCTCATTTTCTGAGTAACGGTGAGTACATCATTGTAGATAGTGGCGACACCACCACCGCGACCGGTTAGACGGGGCTCGTGCTTATAGAAATATCCTGACGGAGTAGACTCATTCAGACTAATATATTCATTTGGTTTAAGCCAGGTTTCGGTGAGGCAGAGTGTGTCAAGGCAATAATCTGATATCATTTCATTAACAAAAAGTGCTTTAGGCGCAAGGGATCTAATGTTGAGAAGTCCAAACTTTGGAGGTAGATTTCGATTACTTGGCCTTTTTCTGGTTTAATGGTTACCAGATTGTTTCAGCTGGATTTAATGAATTTATTCATTTTTCTCACTATTTGGGGAACAGACACAGTTTCTATAGTACAAGCTATGTGTGTGCGTCTATTAGTATGGTGGGTTGTATTGTGGCTAATATCTAAAGAATCTAAGGTATGACTTACCGCCAGTCAGATGGTTCGTAATGTCCTGGAGATGTTGTGAGAGAGGACCGCTGCTCCAGCTCTGCTAGGGTGCAGGCCATCTGTGTGGTAGAGCCTAGGACGCTCCCAGAAAACATTCCAGTTATCAACAAAGGGTAATCTCTGTTGTTGACACCAAGATTGTAACCATTTATTAAAGGCAAATAATCTACTGAATCTCTCGATTCCTCGCTGAAATGTCGGAAGCGGTCCAGATACGACGATCTTTGTCGTGGGTGATGTGCTGCGGACCTTCTCAACCAGGCTCCTGAAGTCCTTCTTTAGGATTTCCGTCTGCCTCAGCCTGATGTCGTTCGTGCCAGCATGAAGAACCACAACTCGAATGTTCTTCTTCAGGGCTGCAGGCACCTGTGCAGCAACATCAAGAACACGTGCACCAGGTAAACAGCGCGTGTATGCCTTACCTTTAGTTGTGGTAGCACGCACGTGCCGGACGATGGAGTCTCCGATGACCAGTGCGTCGTGTACCGTCTCGCGGAGAGGAGCGAAGCGGTTTCGGGTCGAGATCTCGAAGACGGGTGGTGGCGGAGAAGCGTGGCTTTCCGCTGCTGTAGCCGGGCCAGCTTCACCTGTAGGTCGCGGATCAGCTTCTCCACGGCCTCCATCTCCAAGTCCACCGAGTGCAGCTCCAATGTATCCTCACCTGCACACAGAGGCAGAGACACAACCGACATGGTGTCTAAAAATAGAAATAACCGGTGTGAAAGAGTGTAAACAAACTTGTGATAGCCGGGCTAATGGGCTAGCGATGCTAATGGAAAGCCAGCTAGAAGCGGTGTGCTGCAAAACAATTTAAACTTATACGATATAAACTTATACGAAAACGATATAACACGCGTTTTGAGTGAATATATTATAAGGTAGTATGAAATACTTGTCTGTTATATGTTACTCTTCGTAAGGGGACGAAAAAGTCGAAAAATTGGTCAGTCTGGCGGAGCTCGGACTGAATAACTATCACTCTGACTGGTACAAGTTGAAAAGATTCGTTGTCTGGATTCTTTATGTTAAGGACATGCTTAAACAGAGAACAAAAAGATTAAAGGACATGTAAATGACTCAATAACAGAAAACCACAAGTTTCTGACAACTCAGGACTTAACAAAGGCAGAAAACGAAATTAAGTTCGTTTCGACATTCATGAAAAGGTTGGACATTGTGGAAGGAATTTTATGCTTTTAAAATTGAGGCAGAAATACTGGATTCCGACTGCTAATTCCCTTGTGAGAAAGTTTCTGTCCAGTTGTGTGACATGCAGAAAGATCAAAGCAAAGACTAGTAAACAAAAATGCCAGAACTGCCACGTTATAGAATAACACCAGATCACCAACCATTCACTAATGTAGGAGTAGACTATTTTGGACCCTTCGAGGTCCAACGAGGTAGAAGTAATGTTAAAAGATATGGCGTATTGTTTACCTGTCTATCAACAAGAGCCGTGCACATTGAAGTTGCACAGTCTCTAAATACAGACTCCTGCTTAAATGCTATTTGATGCTTTGTGTGCAGAAGAGGCCAAGTGTCAGTCATGAGAAGTGACAATGGAAGAAACTTTATAGGTGCTGAGATTGAATTGCGTAAAGCTATCAGTGGAATCAGTCAAAAATTGAAGGCGTCCTCATGCAAAAGGGGATACAGTGGAAATTCAATCCTCCTTCTGGGTCTCATTTCGGTGGAATATGGGAAAGGCAGATAAGATCAGTCAGAAAAACTCTAAGATTTGTACTAAAAGAACAAACTAAACGATGAGAGCTTGCATACATTTCTGTGTGAAGTGGAGGCAATAATGAATGACCGACCCCTTACCACTGCTACGGATGATCCCACAGACCTGGAGCCCCTGACACCCAACCACCTGCTGTTGATAAAAAAAAAAAAACAGCCAAACTTGCCTCCTGGATTTTTCAAAAAAAGAGGACATTTATGCACGTCGCAAGTGGAAGCAAATTTAATACCTTGCTGACTTATTCTGGAAGTGATGGGTGCGTGAATATTTGCCCTTGCTTCAGGAGGGTCAAAAATGGTTTCAAGTGAGAAAAAAATCTTTCAATTGGAGATGTAGTTTTAATAATCAACGGTCTTCTCCAAGAAAGTCATGGGTCGTCGGATGAATCATGAAAGTGTTCCCTGATAAAAAAGGACTTGTGAGGTGTGTGCTGGTCAAAACTAAAACCAGTACACTGAAAAGACCCATCGAGAAGTTGTGCCTTATATGTGTCATGAACGGGGTGTTGTGGCAGCTGTTGAACGCCGTGGGCGGAAGGAGCAGGCATAGAGGTTGTGTAATCAAAAAAGAGTTTTAATAATAGTTAAACACAAAGTATAAATAAAGACACAAACAAAGGAACAAACAAACTCAAACAATACTTAACTCTGTGCTAACAGGGGCTCTCTGGCAAGACACAGACTGGGGAACAAACACACGCCCTGTGGCGAGACACAGGCAGAGGGAGACACATAACACGCCCTGTGGCGAGACACAGGCAGGGGGAGACAAACATAACGCCCTGTGGCGAGACACAGGCAGGGGGAGGACAAACATAACACGCCCTGTGGCGAGACACAGGCAGGGTGAGGACAAACATAACACGCCCTGTGGCGAGACACAGGCAGGGGGAGGACAAACATAACACGCCCTGTGGCGAGACACAGGCAGGAGGAGGACAAACATAACAGGACACACAGACTATGCGTGAAGCTGAGACTGGACACTAGAGGGAGACACGTAGAGAGACTAGAGGGAGACACGTAGAGACGAGAGACGGGACGAGGGCTAAAAGACATGGCAATCAGCTAGGCATGGCTTTTAGCTAAACATGGTTAAGCTGAGCTTAACCATGGCTGTTAGCTACACATACACCTAGCTAAGCATGTCTTTAGCCCCAACATGCACTAAGCTACACTTACCTAATAGCTTAACACACACTAGGGAATGGGGGCACAGAAACACAGACGAGGGATACCCAGTGGCTAGGCTAGGGGACACTCAAAGGCTAGGCTCACTGGGATCTAGGGAGGCAGGAAACACAGAAAAGCTAGAGACACATAGGGGCTATGGCTAGAAGCATGCTGGTTACAGTAACTCAACATAGATTTTAGCTCCACACACTCCTAGCCAAACAAACACACACCTATCTACTTATCTGCTCTAGCTAAACACAAGAAAACAAGAGGACAACAACCACAGTACATACAGTACATACACAGATGACATGACGAGATCAGCTCCACTAACACAGACACACAAAACATTGCCAATATAAGAGAGCCCAAGTCAACACAACTAAAATCAAAATAAACTAAACAAAGAACAGAAATAAACTAAAACTAAATGCCCACACAAGTGACAGTGGTGATACCAAAAATGCTCGACCCAGTTTCTTCTTCTTCTTCTTCTTGTATCGTTTATTGGCGGTTGACATGCCAACTTATGGTGTATTACCGCCACCAACTGGACTGGAGTGTGAAGCTTCGACGGGGGTTACAAAAAAAAAAAAAAAAAAAACTAAATTCTTCCTTCCAATCCTGTCACTTTGAGGTAATAAAGTAATTCTTTTTGCACTCTTGACTGTTCTAAAGCACAGCTCAATAGATTTGTTAAACTGAAATTAGTTATACTTAGTTCCTTCAATTTCTTAGTCAACTCGCCTCTTTCTCTATTATATGCTGTACAATGTAGCAGTACATGTTCAATTGTCTCTACTTTACTACAGCGTATACACAATCCAGTTTGATGTTTCCCTATTATGTATAATGTCTGATTTAAACCAGAATGTCCTATCCGCAGCCGTGTGATAATGATATCTTCTCTTCTGTCGTTGAGGCACAGTCTCCCTTTACCAACTTGTTTTTGAATGCTATATAGGTGCCTACCCTTTATTTCCCTGTCCCACATTTCTTGCCACTTTTTATTGATTTGAGTTTTGATTATTCCTTTTATTTCTGCTTTACTTAATGGAATTTGCACTTCAACAATCATATGTTTCAATGCCTGTTTAGCCAATTTATCAACTGTTTCATTCCCCTGTACTCCTACGTGAGCAGGTACCCATATGAACTTCAGTATTAAACCCATATTTTGTATTCTAAGCAGATTTATAAGTATTTCATAAATCAATTCTTGCCTTACTGTTGATGTCCCACCTGACAAACTATTTAGAGATGATATAGAGTCTGAGCAAATAACTGCCCTTGTTGGCTTAACTTCCTCTACCCATTGAATAGCCAACAAAATTGCTATCAGCTCAGTTGTAAAAACAGATGCATAATTAGTTATCCTTTTCTGAATTTTGACTTGATATCTTTGAATGTATACAGCTGCAGCCGTATGCCCAGAAGCTGGATCCTTTGATCCATCAGTGAATATATGAAGCATTGAGGAATATGCTTGGTCCAAATACTGCTGTACTACGACCTCCTTATGTATAGTTTTTTCGTTCTTAAACTTATATTGAAGATGAAAATCAACTTGAGGCATAGGAAGCAACCAAGGACGAACATTTGGCATTACGACAGAGGGACTAACTGGAATATCAGTAATACCCAGATTCATTGCATCCTTATTTGCTGTCCATCCAAAACTTCTGATGTCATCATTTCCATATTCCCAACATTCTTTTAGTATTTCCTTAACCGGATGTGTCTCAGTATGTCCTTTTATATTAACCCAATAATTCATTGCTAATTTCAATTTACGCAAACCTATTGGCAATTCTCCTACCTCCACCTGTAATGCCGACAAGGGAGAGGATCTAAAAGCCCCACAACAAATTCTTATTGATTGTGCCTGTACTGTTTCAACTTTCTTAATCCAGGATTCTGATGCAGATCCATAAATAATATATCCGTAATCAATTACTGATCTGATCAGAGCACAGTATATTCTTTGTAAAGATTTTCGACAAGCTCCCCATTCCATCCCTGTTAAACATCTTAATATATTATTACTTCTTTTACATTTTTCTATTACTTTCTCTATATGTGTCCTAAAAGTCAGCCTACTATCCATCCATATTCCTAAATATTTTATAACTTTTACTTGTTCCAGTACTTGTCCATATAGTTTCACTTTAATTTCAGGGATACTATTTCTCTTTGCAAAACAGACTAGTTGAGTTTTAGCAACTGACAATCGGAAACTCCACTTATTTGCCCACTTTTCTACTTCATTGACCGCTGTTTGTATAATTTTGGTTACATGTGAAACATTACGTCCTCTTTTCCATATCGCCCCATCATCAGCATAAAGAGATCTTCCAATATCTATTTTGACATTTTGAAAAACATCATTTATCATTATGTTAAACAATAAAGGACTGCATACGCATCCTTGCGGAGTACCATTATCTATTTTGTATATTCTAGAATATGATGATCCAACCCTTACCTGAACTGTTCTATTAAGCAAAAAATCTTTTATCCAGTTGAACATTCTACCTACAATCCCTATTTGTTCCAACTTAATTAACAATCCCTCCTTCCAAATCATATCATATGCTTTTTCAATATCAAAAAATATACCTACTACCACTTATTTATTGACTTGAGCCTTTCTAATATCGGTCTCTAGACATAATGCAGCATCTATTGTGCTGCGTCCTTTGCGAAAACCACTCTGATGTCTTGAAATAATCCCTTTCCTTTCTAATATATAATTCATTCTGCTTACAATCATACGTTCCATTATCTTACATAAATTTGACGTTAGCGCTATAGGTCTATAGCTTGTAGCATCATGCTTATTCTTTGCAGGCTTTAAGACAGGGATAATAATCCCATGTTTCCACACAGAAGGAAGTCTTCCTATGTTCCATACTTTATTAAAAAGACGTAATACACAATTCAGAGAAAAGTCAGATAAATTTTTAATCATTGTATAGCAAATCTCATCCTTTCCTGGAGATGTTTGCTTAGCTTCTCCAACAGCTCTCTTTAGTTCTTGCAAAGTAAAATCCATGTCTAAATGATCATTGGAGGGCCTTTTCTCCATCATAATATTTGGATGTTCTTTTTTACTTTCTTCTCTATTTATTTTCATTTCTTCTGTTATATTATCATTACTGTGTACCTTAACAAACACCCCTGCCAACATTTCTGCCTTCTCTCCATTAGTCACAGCTATTTCTTCCCCACTACTCAGAGTGGGTATACCGGGATTTCTTCTAAATCCACCCATCTTTCTGATCATACCCCATACTTCACTAACATCTACCTTCTCCCCTATAGAATCACAATAATTTCTCCAGTAGCTCTTTTTAGCAGCTCGTATTACCCTTCTCACCTTGGCTTGCTTTTTTTTATATGCAATAAAATTATCAAATATATACGTCCTCCTAACTCTTTTAAAAGCCTTATTTCGATCTTGAATTGCTTTACTACACAATTTAGTCCACCATGGAACTGATTTCTTCCTTTTCATTTCTTTACTTTTGCCAATAATTTCTTCAGCTGTATTATACAATACTTCACATAACTTTTCATTGTACATTTCTACATCCTCTGTTTCATAATTTAGAATAAACTCCTGCAGTTTTACCTCACTTATATATTTAAATGCCTCCCAATTAGCCATTTTAAATTTCCACCTACCAATTCTATCCTCTGTAATTTTATTAACATCTATACCTATTTTACAACTAATGACATAATGATCGCTCCCTATTGTAGAATCTTCCCAAGTATCCCACATACATATCCCTGCTAGACCTTCTGACACCAGTGTTAAATCTATAGAAGAGCATCTACCCCTGGCTACATCAATTCTAGTGGCTCTACCATCATTCATACATACCATACTCTTCAAATCAATCATTTCTTCTATTACCTTACCATTATGATCAGTATTATTGCTTCCCCACAAAGTATTATATGCATTAAAATCTCCACACCATATCACCTTCTGATTACCCCTTCCCATTACCTTTTCTAATACTTCCATACTTAATCTGTTACAAGGATTATAATAATTAATTACCTTGATACTTTGTTCTTTTAAAAATACCTCTACTGTAATTGATTCATGCTCATCACCCAATTCTATAACCCTATATGTAACTTCATTTTTAATAAATATAGCCACTCCTCCCCCATTACCTGTCTGTCTATCCCTTCTAATACTTATATATCCTTGTATCACAAAATCTTAGTGAGGTTTCAACCAGGTCTCTTGTATGCATATAATATGAGGTTTATATTCCTTATCTTCTATTACTTTCTTAAATTCTTGCCCATTCGCGATCAAACCCCTTGCATTCCACTGTAATATTAATAATACCATTAAGAGCCTCCACATGTTGACTGTGAATCTACTACTTGACCTTTAAGTTTTTCATTTACTTGTTCCAGAGTAATTCCCTCAAACTGTAGATGTTTCTCTGCTGCTTTAATTATGATTTTAATCCTCTCTGTTCTGCTTACAGTTTGTGCAGCACAGTTTATTACTTCAGCTAGAAACGTCATGAATTCAACTTTTCCCACTTTGAAAAGTTCATCTTCATTTATTTTATGTTGCGATTGAGAAGATCTGTTATGTTCATTCATTTGTATGGTTAATCCATTTCCTTGACCCTCTTCCGTCTGTTTCACCTTTTTAACTGCCTCAGCATACGATATCCCCTCATGTATTCTAACATTCTGAATTTTCACAGCGTTTTTATGCACCATGCATCCCCCAAAGCCAGCGCTATGTTCACCTCCACAATTACAACACCTTGGTTTTGTCCCTTGCCACATTTCCCATATTCGTGATTTCCACTACACCTAGCACATCTCTGATTTCCCTTACAAACAGCAGCAACATGACCATATTTTTGACACTTAAAGCATCTGACTGGGGGTGGCACATATGCTCTTACCAAATAGCTGACATATCCGATATATACTCTCTCTGGCATTTTTTCCTCTTCAAACTGAAGCACTACAGAGAGGCTATCGACTTTCTCTTTATTCCGTACACATTTCAGTCTTTTCGCTTCTGTCACCTTAGCCCCCGATATATTACTCTTTAGCGTATCAGTTGATACCTCAATTGGAATTCCTGAAATTACTCCCTTTAACCAAGCTCTCTTGTATATAATGCAACTTACTGTCTGGCCAAGCATTGATTTAACACTTTGTAGTGCTTTCTGTTGTTTTTCATTTTTACAGAAGATTAGAATATTTCCATTCCTTAGAGTTTTGGCACTTTCTATATCACCTACAGCTTTTTTAAGCGCCTTGGTAAGTTTAACTGGATTGATCCCATTGCTATTCGCAAATTTCATGAGTACCTTATAATCTTCCTTGGTTGTTTTTGCCATCATTCTTTCCTTTTCACTGTCAGTTCCTGATTCATTTATACACGTTTTCTTTCTCTTGCGATTTACAATTTTGCTCCACTCATTCATTCCAGTGTTCCCACCACTACATTTTCCCTCCATTTCTAAATCACTTCGGGTACTAACATCACTTCCCTCCATCGAAGCTCCTTCTCCAGCCCTCCCTCGACCAGGTTTCCCAGTCTAAACAGCTATTTATAGATTGATTAATGGCTACCTCGGTTCAGGTGTGCCCTCACATCACCTGACCGAGGTGCCTGCTGGGAAACTGAGTCGGCCAACAAAAAACTACAAAATGAAAAATAGTGACCTCTAGTGGCGGACCCTTACAATATGTGAAATGGACTGTTAATTATATTATAAGTAGTTATGTTCCTTTCCTTTGGTATGCAAAGATATAAATACCTTAAGCTAAATAGTAAACAAAAGGTTTTAAAAGGTTGTGGCTCTATTGTAAAAAAACAAAACAAACAAAAAAATGTGTGTAATTAACAGTCTCCCTGCCTGTCAATTAGGGGCTGGAAATGTAAGAGCCATATTTCATTTTTATAATTTTTGTTTATTTCATTTCAATTTATTATTTAAGCATTAAGCATTAAGTCTGTTAGTTAAGCATTAATTTATGACAATCGTAAGTTGGTCTGTGACATCATTCCACTATTGCACGTAGTTACATGACTATTGTACGGTAAAGAGTCAGTTAGGATACGGAAGTTGTGGAGAACACAAGCTTTTGACCGTAAGCTAAGAATGTAATCTACAGGATACAACAAATAGGTTGTTGTAAACTTAAGAAAACCGTAAAGAGATACAGCGAATAGGTAGTTGTAACCACAGTGGATTTACTCAAGTCAACTGTATGAAGTGTTAAATCTTTGATGCTGAAAATAAAACAAGAGACAAAGAGATCATGGACTTCCGTGTCGTGAGTAACAATGCAACAAGAAAGATACACGTCAGAACTTGTGGAATAACATGCCCGTACACCTGTGACTCACTCACTTTTTCTGATGCACACCCAGAGTTTTCTGGCTATGAGAGTGTTACACATGATAAAATATAAAGGCTCACTGTGTTAACATTTGCTTTGCTTAAATTCGATGGAAGTATAAAACCTATATTAAATTTAAATTTTAAATTTGTACTGTAATTTTAGTACTGTAATTGTAAATTCGTTTAACGTTTCACTTGTATTTAATAAGGTTTTGCCGGCGGTGGTACAGCACAACGTGCTGGGATGTAAAAATGTGATTTGTTAAAACGTTTTCATTATTTATTAAAGAATATTATGATGATCATAACAGCCAACTGCATTTAATTCCTATAATAACGCAAAAACACATCGACATCTGCTGACGCAGTAGCACGTCCATGTTAGAACTTTTATGGTCATTTAGTTTAATTTATTTTAGTTAATAAATCTACTACAAAATTAAAGAACACAAAATATAAGATGACAAAAAAAACTACACGCATAGATTTTCTAATTACTCATGATAAAATCTAAAGGCTCACTGTGTTAGCGTTTACTTTGCTTAAATTCGATCATAATAAGATTTAATTTTATTTGAATTCTATACTGAACAAAAATATAAACGCAACACTTTTGTTTTTGCTCCCATTTTTTATGAGATAAACTCAAAGATCTGAAACATTTTCTACATACACAAAATAACCATATCTTTCAAATATTGTTCACAAATCTGTCAAAATCTATGATAGTGAGCACTTCTCCTTTGCCGAGATAATCCATCCCACCTCACAGGTGTGCCATATCAAGATGCTGATTAGACAGCATGATTATTGCACAGGTGTGCCTTAGACTGGCCACCTGTAAAAGGCCACTTTGAAAGGTTCAGTTGAATCACACAGCACAATGCCACAGATGTCGCAAGTTTTGAGGGAGCGTGCAATTGGCATGCTGACAGCAGGAATGTCCACCAGAGCTGTTTGCTCGTGAATTGAATGTTCATTTCTCTACCATAAGCCATCTCCAAAGGTATTTCAGAGGATTTGACAGTACATCCAACCAGCCTCACAACCGCACACGACGTGTAACTACACCAGCCTAGGACCTCCACATTCAGCATGTTCACCTCCATGATCGTCTGAGACCAAGCACTCGGACAGCTGCTGAAACAATCGGAGTGCATAACCAAAGGATTTCTGCACAAACTGTCAGAAACAGTCTCAGGGAAGCTTATCTGCATGCTCGTCGTTCTCATTGGGGTCTCGACTTGACTGCAGTTCTTAATCATAACGGATTTTGACAGATTTGTAAACAATATTTAAGAGATATGGTTATTTTGTTTATGTAGAAAACGTTTCAGATCTTTTAGTTCATCTCATTAAAAATGGGAGCAAAAACAAAAGTGTTGCGTTTATATTTTTGTTCAGTATATATTTGCACTGTAATTTTAGTACTGTGATTATGAATTTGTTTAACTAAAATGTTTTCACTTGCTTTTATCTGCTACTACATGCAGCTCTAAAGGAGCTGTGTCTCATTAATCCTTGAGAGAATGAACTGATGCCTGAGGTGTCAATCTGTAGTTATATAGCTCCACTCAGCTGTAAAAGCCAGCAAACCCACAAACCCAAATGCTGCCACCGTGAGGCGTGGCGGTAAAACCAGAATACTGCTTGAGTACCATCTGTATGCATGAAAGTGTCTTATTTAAAGTGACGTGTGCAATGAGCCAAGAAATGAAATATAATATGTAAGTGTGTATGAATTTGCAGGTGTCCAAAAGTGTCCATGAATGTCCAGAATGAGTCCAAAGAGACAATGTCATGATTGTACATGTTTTGAATGGTTTAGTCCTGTGTGGTGTTGTGGTTGAGAGATCTTATCGCCTGAAGGAAGAAGCTCCTCTTCAGTCTCGCTGTGTTGGCTTGTTGTAAATTGAGTGCAGGTCAGTGAGCTTGGTGCAGATGATGCACTCAGCTGATCTTACCACCCTCTGTAGAGCACATCTATCATTCATGGTGCTGTTCCCGAATCAGGTCGAGATGTGTTCCATCAGCATGCTCACTATGGTGCAGGAGTAGAAATTCCTGAGCACCCAGGAGGGCAGTCTGAAGTCTCTCAAGCGCCTGTGGTGGTAGAGATGCTGCTGGACTTTTTTCACCATGGTGTTGTGACAGGACCTGCGTGATGTGAACACCGAGGTATCTGAAGCTGATGTTCAGGAGGAGTTTGTTCCTCTGGCACCATTACTCCAGATTTCCAATCTCTTCCAGGTAGGCCATCTCATCATTGTTTGTGATCAGGCCCACCATGATGGTGTCAGCAAATTTGATGATGGTGGTGGAGTTAGTAGTGGCCACACAGTCATATGTGTACATTAAGTACAGCAGGGGGCTCCTGTACTGAGAGTGGCATTCTTAATGCCTGTGGTTACCAGTTGGGAAATTGGAGATACACTGACACAGAGATAAGCTGAGTCCAAGGTGCTCCAGCTTGATGGTGAGTGTGGTCAGCTGATGGTGAGCTGTAGTCAGCAAAGAGCATTTTAACATAATTTCCTCTTCTAGTGGCCAGGTGAGCCCGTGATGTAGGGAGAAGATGAGAGATGGCATCATATTTAGAACGGTTTGGACGGTAAGCAAACTGTAATGGGTCCAGTGTGTCAGGTAGTGAAGAAATGATGAAGTCTCTGACCAGGCGTTCAAAGCACTTTATCACTACTGAGATGAGGGCTAAAGGGCGATAGTCATTGAGGGAAGCAGGATGGGTTTTTGTGGAACAGGAACAATGATGGACTCCTTTAAGCATGTGGGAATCACCAACTGGGATAAAGAGAGGTTGAATATCCCTGTAAACACAGGTGCTAGCTGGTCTGCTCAGGCTCTAAGGACTCAGCCTGAGATGTTGTCTGGTCCTGCTGCTTTCCTGATGTTCACTCTCTTGAAGGCTCTCCTCACGTCATGCATGGAGATGATGCGTTTCGGGTGCTGGCAGTGTCTTCCTGTCTGCAGCCATTGGCACTGCTAGCATTAGCATTGCTAGTGTCTTTAGCTGCAGGCTCAAAGCGAGCATAGAATGTGTTCAGCTCATTTGCCACAGTCACATCTTCATTGGTCATACCAGATGTTGGTGTATTTTGTTATTGTCCTTAGTCCCTACCACAGGCTCCTAGAGTCACTCTGTTGAAGCTGTGACTCTAGTTTTCTCCCATAGCATTGCTTTGCCTCTTTCACTGCCTTCCAGATGTTATATAATGCAGCCTTGTACGGGTCTCACGTTATAGGCAGCGGTGCGTGATCTCAAAGCGCCGCGAATGGTTTTATCCACCCATGGCTTCTGATTAGGAAACGTTCTGATGTTCCCTTTTTCGATGATATCATCCGCTAGTGTTACCGGTCTGCAAAGGAACAGGCGTCTTTCCAGTGTAACACATTTATTAGAAGATGTGCGCAGTATTAAAATCTGAAGAAAAGAAAATAGAAAATAAACAATATACAGCGATTAGAAATGGAGCATCTCAATCTTTCCGTCCTCTGCTCGTTTCTGCATAAGCTATGTTATGATTAATCGCATTTGAGCAGATCTTCCTTTTTTTATTTCAACATTCCCTGTTGTTCACTAAATGTAAACTAAATGTAAACGTTCACTTACATCTTCCATTAAGCATATAACATACATTTTGCTCCGTAACACAAAACAATTTTAAACTCAGTTTGAACTCATCTACATTACATACATTCTCAGTTAAAGCATAAATGACATTCTATGAATTACCCATGATAATGATCATATTCACCTGTGTCACATTTCACGACTCTTTTGTTCCCTAAATTAACAGTAGTTTCTTCCTTGTGTTTTCGTTAACCTTATGAACACAGTCTACCGTCACTCAAAATGGCCGACACCAATAAACTACACGTGTGTTAATGAACTTACATTACACTTAACTGCCTTGTTCAACTACCTGAATACAAGTAACAAAAAAAAATAAACGTTTCATAACAGATATTTTCATTCTTATACACAGTACCCCTTATCTGGTTCGTTTACGAACTTTACTATGGTTTCGACTCGAACCATATTTACGAATGATTCACACACTGTTTTGTACTCAAAACTCACTTAACACATCATAGTGTCACTGAATACTGTTCATGGACTACTTTAACTCGTTATATATGGGATTAACCTTACCTGAAGCAAAGAAAATAGAAAATAAACAATATACAGCGATTAGAAATGGAGCATCTCAATCTTTCCGTCCTCTGCTCGTTTCTGCATGAGCTATGTTATGATTAATCGCCTTTGAGCAGATCTTCCTTTGCGAGAGCTCCCCCTAGTGGTTTGGATATAATACATCGCTGCATACTCACGGATAACTGACTGAAAAGCTCTTAATTAAAATATATAAGAGTCCCTTGGAAGCAAACACAACAAAAGTTTAGTCACATCACCACCTCTGCCCCGAAAGATATAAATCTCTTACATTTTCTTTTTATAGGGGGGTCAGCATTGTCATGCCTTGCCAAAACACTAGTGCCACACTAGTTTCCTGACAAATCTCACAACCGCTTCCGTAAACACGTTAATGTCATCGGAGCTGTTTCGGAACATGTCCCAGTCTGTGTATTGAGTGTGTCCTGTAGTGCGCCCACCGATTAGTCTGTCCAGCACGCAACCTTCCTCTTGACCGGAACTTCCTGTTGGAACATTTGTTTGTATTTTGGCATGAGGAAGATGGCGGCATGTTCGGATTTCCGAAGCGGGGGCCGAGATTGTGCCTTGTAGCCGTCCTTGACTGATGAACCCCATCATATGTTCCTACAACAGTATTCTATAAATATGGAACCCAAACTGCTGTTAAAAAAAATCTGTAATAGTTAATAATTACATATGTACTGGGTCTAATATTCAGACTCTAAGCTCACTCTGGATTTTATGTCTTTAAAATGTAGGTGTGTGTATTTCTTCTGTGCTGATTGGTGCTGCTGCTGGAGCTACACTAATGATGATGCTGTGTGGTATTCTTCTGCGTGTAAGGTGTGTTTACTGTACAAACCTCTACTTTTACTTGATATACTGTAAGCATTAACATAATTTATTACTATTTAATTTATGACGTTTTAAGCACACTTTAGATCAGTCTCTAATTTTATGAATACATTATTTTATGTATTTATTATTATTTTTTTAGGAGAGTGAATCCTTCACGGTCTGGACAGGAGAACACAGCAGGATTTATTTTAAATGTTAGTGGCAATGTTAAATTCGGACACAGACACAAAAGTTGACATGTTTACAGTATATAACATTTTTATGTATTGAATTTTATTTCCTGTTCCACAGGCTGTTAGACAGGACTATGAGGAAGAAGATAAAGAAAAAGAAAAAGAAGTACAGTCTCTGTATGTGAACAGACAGGATTTATCAGATTTGCTCCATTAATTCACTATTAAGTTTTCAAGCCGAGCAGAATGTGACCTCAAAGGTGCTTCCTCTCTCACGGCTGAATACGCCTCTGTGTACCACGGTTCCAAACAACAAAATAAAAGAAGAATTACAGACACTGAGGATAAAGACAGAGATCCAGAGAACCTCGAAGACACAGATGAAGCTAAAGAAATTTATATAGAAGTTAAACGCAATAAACATAAAGGAAAGGTGTGAAAAATAGCAATATATTAGTGTTTACAAACATCGTCATACTAGCTTTGATAAAGAGGTAGAAGTGCATATTTACACATATATATATATATATATATATATATATATATATAAGTTCAAGGGGGCCGAATACTTTAGCAAGCCAAAAATACACTCACCTAAAGGATTATTAGGAACACCTGTTCAATTTCTCATTACTGCAATTATCTAATCAACCAATCACATGGCAGTTGCTTCAATACATTTAGGGGTGTAGTCCTGGTCAAGACAATCTCCTGAACTCAAAAGAAAGGTGATTTTAGCAATTTTGAATGTGGCATGGTTGTTGGTATTTCACAATCTGCTCAGTTACTGGGATTTTCACACAGAACCATTTCTACGGTTTACAAAGAATGGTGTGAAAAGGGAAAAACATCCAGTATGCGGCAGTCCTGTGGGCGAAAATGCCTTGTTGATGCTAGAGGTCAGAGAAGAATGGGCCGACTGATTTAAGCTGATAGAAGAGCAACTTTGACTGAAATAACCACTCGTTACAACTGAGGTATGCAGCAAAGCATTTGTGAAGCCACAACATGCACAACCTTGAGGCGGATGGGCTACAACAGCAGAAGACCCCATCGGGTACCACTCATCTCCACTACAAACAGGAAAAAAGAGGCTACAATTTGCACAAGCTCAACAAAATTGGACAGTTGAAGACTGGAAAAATGTTGCCTGGTCTGATGAGTCTCGATTTCTGTTGAGACATTCAAATGGTAAAGTCAGAATTTGGCGTAAACAGAATGAGAACATGGATCTATCATGCCTTGTTACCACCGTGCAGGCTGGTGGTGGTGGTGTAATGGTGTGGGGAACATTTTCTTGGCATTCTTTAGGCCCCTTCATGCCAAATGGGCATCATTTACATGCCACGGGCTACCTGAGCATTGTTTCTGACCATGTCCATCCCTTGCAGCAGGATAATGCACCATGTCAGAAAGCTTGAATAATTGAACATGACAATGAGTTCACTGTACTAAAATGGCCCCCACAGTCCACACCAGATCTCAACCCAATAGAGCATCTTTGGGATGTGGTGGAACGGGAGTTTCGTGCTCTGGATGTGCATCCCACAAATCTCCATCAACTGCAAGATGCTATCCTATCAATATGGGCCAACATTTCTAAAGAATGCTTTCAGCACCTTGTTGAATCAATGCCACGTAGAATTAAGGCAGTTCTGATGGTGAAAGAGGGTCAAACACCATATATATATATGTGTGTGTGTGTGTGTGTGGTTTATATATATATAATATATAATATTGTTTTGGAAACAGAAAAAATATCTGATAAAAAGATTAATGCAAAAGCTGCTGTTAGTAAATTGTCATTAAACTACAAGTTTGGTTCTTGCCTTGGGGGAAGCCTGTCACATACATGAATAAAACACATCTACATCTAGTTATTTTTGTTATCTTCATTTACGTATAATAAAAATGTTATGTAGGTGTGTCTTTTTGGACGACATTTGCAAAAAAATGGTGGTAGGTGGCATTAGATGAGTAATAGAACACATCAAGATGTTTTTTTGAATTTTGTCTGTCTGTGCACGCATCACATATTAAGGAAATTAAGGTAACACCCCTCTCCTGAATCCTATTTAACCGATCGTAATCAGTATGTAGATTTAAATGGTGATTATTCGACATGTTCTCTAGTGGAGTTTGGTGTTCCACAGGGTTCACTTTTAGGCCCACATAGGACCACATGTAGCTAGAAGCAAGATTTTAGATGACACTGTAACTTTAGATGGCCTTTCTGTTCTATCTAGTATAACATTAAGAGACCTCTGTGTGATTATAGATTCTAGTCTTTCATTTGAAGCTCATGTAGATAATATTACCAGGATAGCATTTTTTCACCTCAGAAATATTGCCAAGTTAACGAATATATTGTTGCTAAACGATGCAGAAAAACTAGTTCATGCTTTTATCACCTCTACGTTGGACTACTGTAACGCCTTACTGTCGGGTTGTTCAACTTGGTGCATAAACAAGCTTCAGCTAGTCCAGATTGCAGCAGCGAGAGTCTTCACTAGAACCAGAAGATACAGTGGTGTGAAAAACTATTTGCCCCCTTCCTGATTTCTTATTCTTTTGCATGTTTGTCACACAAAATGTTTCTGATCATCAAACACATTTAACTATTAGTCAAAGATAACACAAGTAAACACAAAATGCAGTTTTTAAATGATGGTTTTTATTATATAGGGAGAAAAAAAATCCAAACCTACATGGCCCTGTGTGAAAAAGTAATTGCCCCCTGAACCTAATAACTGGTTGGGCCACCCTTAGAAGCAATAACTACAATCAAGCGTTTGCGATAACTTGCAACGAGTCTTTTACAGCGCTCTGGAGGAATTTTGGCCCATTCATCTTTGCAGAATTGTTGTAATTCAGCTTTATTTGAGGGTTTTCTAGCATGAACCGCCTTTTTAAGGTCATGCCACAACATCTCAATAGAATTCAGGTCAGGACTTTGACTAGGCCACTCCAAAGTCTTAATTTTGTTTTTCTTCAGCCATTCAGAGGTGAATTTGCTGGTGTGTTTTGGGTCATTGTCCTGCTGCAGCACCCAAGATCGCTTCAGCTTGAGTTGACGAACAGATGGCCGGACATTCTCCTTCAGGATTTTTTGGTAGACAGTAGAATTCATGGTTCCATCTATTACAGCAAGCCTTCCAGGTCCTGAAGCAGCAAAACAACCACAGACCATCACACTACCACCACCATATTTTACTGTTGGTATGATGTTCTTTTTCTGAAATGCTGTGTTACGTTTACGCCAGATGTAACGGGACACGCACCTTCCAAAAATTTCAACTTTTGTCTCGTCGGTCCACAAGGTATTTTCCCAAAAGTCTTAGCAATCATTGAGATGACGTAGCTTCCTGTTTTCGTATTGTTGCCGCGAAAGTTTGCGTTTGTGTTAGCGTTTAAATTACATACTTTTTTTTTCATTTATACAATAATAATATTAATAGCAACTAGTTTTTACATCTCACACTATTTGGCTTCGCCTTTTTCTGCGCTTTTTGGAGAACGCGCAAGTTTCTTTTTCTAAAAAAAACAAACGGAATTCAGCTCCAAACAACTACAACTCCGACTCAGGTACGTTATCATGTCTAATATTCAGCTTGTTCAGTGTGTAGAGTGCAGGATGTTTAGACATTTTTCCTCCGCCGTTAGCGGTAATTTTATTTGTGATAGGTGTGTGTTAGTGAGCACTCTGACGGAGAAGATATCAGCGTTAGAGGAGCGCATCCAGACTTTAGAGAGGGTTAGAGAGTGTAAGAGCAGCGTTATTCCTGTAGCGGACAGTCTGGGTGCCGCAGGCGGAGATAACCAGCCCCCGACTCCGGCATTAGAGCCCTCACAGCGGGAAAAGTGGGTGACGACTCGGCGGCATACTCGTTCAGCCAAAGCTAACGCTAAGGCTAGCCCACCGGAGCACACCTCTTCTGCGCTTCACGTGTCCAACAGGTTTGCTCTCCTCAGTGATGCACCCGCTGAGAAACCTGAAAGAGCTCTGGTTATAGGAGACTCTATACTGAGGCACGTGAAATTAGCTAGACCTTTAGGGGCGCCAGCGGCAGTGGTTAGGAGTATCCCGGGAGCCAGAGCACCGGACATAGCAGGTAATCTTAGGGCTCTAGGACAGCACAGGTTCTCCAGGATAGTAGTACATGCTGGAGCTAACGATATACGCCTTCGTCAGTCAGAGGTTAGTAAGAATAACTTTATAGAGGTGTTTAAATTAGCGAAGGCGATGTCCGATGGAGTAGTATGCTCTGGTCCCATCCCAATGAGACGTGGTGACATAACTTACAGCAGGTTATGGTCGCTGAACCGCTGGATGTCCAGGTGGTGCTCCGAAAACAACGTGGGCTTCATTGATAATTGGAAGACCTTTGAGGGCAAAGCTGGCCTGTTAGGGCGGGACGGTGTCCATCCCACTCGGGAAGGTGCTGCTCTCATTTCTTGTAGTATAGCTCATAGTCTTAGAAAAGGCCTAGTTAATCGGTGACAATCCAGAGCCCAGGCCAGGGAGCAGACAGACAGGCTAACCCAACCGTCTGCTAGCTGCATAGAGTCGTCACTCAGGGTTCACTCTATTGAGACTGTGTCTGTTCCCCGAGCTAAAATCAAATTTAGAAAGACTCAGAAAGTCTGTTTTAGTAATTTAATTAGCATAAAGACCACAAACTTGGATCAGACTGAATGCGCAGCCGGCACCTCTGATCTGAAGCTAGGACTGTTAAATATTAGATCTCTCGCATCTAAAGCAGTTATAGTTAATGAAATTATCACAGATCAGGAATTTGATATACTCTGTTTAACAGAAACCTGGATTAAACAGGACGAGTATGTAGCTCTAAATGAAGCTAGTCCTCCTGGATACAGCTACATACACCAGCCTCGGTTAACTGGTAGAGGAGGAGGCGTCGCAGTTATTCACAATGATAATTTGACTATTGTACAAAAACACGGACACAAATTTAATTCATTTGAAATTCTTTATAGTAACATAAGTGTATTTAACTATATTAAGTCAGCTCAGTCGATCCCGCTAATTGTCATTTACAGACCTTCAGGGCCGTACTCGGAATTTCTTAGTGAATTTGCAGATTTCCTCTCAAACCTAGTCGTTTCTGTAGACAAAGTGTTAATTGCTGGAGATTTTAATATTCATTTTGAAAACCCAGAAGACCCTCTGAGAACTGCATTTATGTCTATACTGGACTCGGTAGGAGTAAATCAGTGTGTAGTAGGACCCACTCATAAAGCAGGTCACACTTTAGATTTATTAATATTATTTGGATTAAGTATAAGAAATTTATTCACAATACCACTATCTGAAGATCACTATCTCAGATCACTATCTTGTCTCAATTCAAGTGTGTCACAATAATAATGTACACACAGCGCCGCGCTACCGTATGAAACGTACATTCACATCAACTACCAAACAGAGTTTTATCAGTAATCTCCCAGAGTTCCCAACTTCGATTAGATCACCGTCTGACCCCACAGAACTCGATCAGGCGACTGAATATTTAGAGTCGACATTTCGCTATACCCTAGATAATGTAGCTCCAGTCAAAAGAAAAATTATTAGAGATAAAAAACTTGCTCCCTGGTATAACGATCACACGCGCACTTTAAAACAGACCGCTCGGAAATTAGAACGTAAATGGCGTCAAACTAAATTACTAGTATTTCAAATAGCATGGAAGGAGAGCATCCTGAACTATAGAAAAGCTCTTAGTGTAGCTAGATCAACATATCTCTCCACTCTTATATAAAATAACAAAAATAATCCTAGATTCTTATTTAATGCTGTAGCCAAATTAACCAGAAATAAGACCACTGCAGAAATCTCCACAACAACATCATGCAATAGTGAGGACTTCATGAACTTTTTTAATAATAAAATTGTAAATATTAGGCATAAAATTGAGGTTTTGAAACCGAACAATGTAATTGATGCAGATGTTAATCTAGCCATGTCAGACCAGAACCTAGAATACTTTACTCCCCTTGAAGAGAATGAACTAATTTCACTCATCTCTTCTTCAAATTCATCAACCTGTATATTAGATCCTGTACCGACACATTTTCTTAAACAGATAGTACCAGCAATAATAGAACCCCTGTTGAGAATAATTAATTCTTCACTCAGCATTGGATATGTTCCAAAATCTTTTAAATTAGCAGTTATCAAACCAATAATTAAGAAACCTGACCTCGACCCCTGTCAGCTGTCCAGTTACAGACCAATATCAAACCTCCCCTTTATCTCTAAGATCCTGGAAAAGATAGTACCGGAGCAGCTATGCTTATATATACATAGAAATGGCATACATGAACTGTATCAGTCAGGATTTAGGCCTCATCACAGTACAGAGACAGCGCTCGTTAAAGTAGTAAATGACATTCTATTGGCCTCTGATCAGGGTTGTGTAACTATGCTTGTATTACTTGACCTCAGTGCAGCTTTTGACACTGTTGATCACGCTATTCTTCTTCACAGATTAGAAAATGTAGTGGGAATTAAGGGTACAGCCCTCTCCTGGCTCAGATCCTATCTGACCCATCGTTATCAGTATGTAGACTTAAATGGTGATTTTTCTGCATGTTCTCTAGTGGAGTTTGGCGTTCCGCAGGGTTCAGTTTTAGGTCCACTGCTTTTTTCCCTTTACATGCTTCCTCTGGGCAACATAATCCGTAAGCATGGTATTAGTTTTCATTGTTATGCTGACGATACACAGTTATATGTCTCAGCAAAACCTGATGAGAAAAAACAGCTTACTAAAATTGAGCAATGTGTGCAGGACATAAGAAATTGGATGCTAATTAACTTCCTTCTGCTAAATCCGGATAAGACAGAAGTTCTAGTCATAGGACCGCATACAGCTAGGAGTAAAATTTTAGATCACACCGTAACTTTAAATGGCCTTTCTGTTCCATCAAATGCAACAGTGAAAGACCTTGGTGTGATTATTGATTCCAGCCTTTCATTTGAAGCACATGTAGATAATATTACCAGGATAAGATTCATTCACCTCAGAAATATTGCCAGAATAAGAAATTTATTGTCGTTAAACGACGCAGAAAAACTAGTTCATGCTTTTATCACCTCTAGGTTGGACTATTGTAATGCCTTACTGTCTGGTTGTTCAGCTAGATGCATAAATAAGCTTCAGCTAGTCCAGAATGCAGCAGCAAGAGTCCTCACCAGAACCAGAAGATATGAGCACATCACCCCTATCTTATCTTCACTCCATTGGCTCCCTGTGAAATTTCGCATTGATTTTAAAATACTACTCTTGACATATAAAGCATTAAATGGTCTCGCGCCGCAGTACCTGAGCGAACTGCTAGTGTCTTACGATCCGCCACGCCTACTTCGATCAAAGGATGCAGGCTGCTTGTCAGTACCGCGTATTATGAAAAATACAGCTGGGGGCAGAGCTTTTTCTTACAAAGCCCCAAAGTTATGGAATAGTCTTCCAAATAGTGTTCGGGACTCAGACACAGTCTCAGTGTTTAAGTCCAGGCTAAAAACCTATTTATTTAGCCAAGCATTTTTATAAATAGATTTGCCATAGGTAAAGGAGCAGATCTGGGGGACTCATGGACGTAGAGTATTATGGTGAACTGGTATGTTTGGATGCTGTCTTCCTCACTCTCATTGATCACTCAGGTTTGCTGACGGTGAGGTGATTGTTTGCTTTACATGTCAGGAAGCCCTCATGTTTGTGTTTCCTTCTGGCTCTCCCTTTTTTGTTATGCTGTCATAGTTAGTCCTCCTGGAGTCTCTGCTTGCACTCTACAGTTAATATACATTCACATTATACATTGTGTGACTGTGACCGTACCTAACTGCCATCTCTCTTCTTCTTCTCTTTTCCCCCCTCTTTCTTTTTCCTCTCTCCTCCTGTCCCCCCCCTTTTACTCTTTCTCTCTCTCTCTCTCTGTCGAGCTACACATGTCGTTCCTGAGCTGCCAGTGATCCAGACTCCCTCTGCCCTCCGGACCTGTCTGACCCATCCTGGTGCCCCGCTTCTGGCTGAAGATCTCGTCACATGGATGCCCCGTGTGTCTCTCTGGGATGCGTCTGGTGTCTGGGAATGATTCTCTCTACCTAGAAAATGGTTCTGGCCTTGACTGGTGTTGGCAACTGTTTCTCTGGGGACTTGACAGTTCAATAGTTCATGACTGGAACTTCTTACAAGTCTACCTGGGTCTTCAATAACTACCTGGACTCCATATTAACATCAATTAACATCAGCTATTATAGCTGAACTGCCTCCCACCCTACACACTGTATAAATGCAGATCATTTACTGCTTTCTGTTTCACCCAAATGAGGATGGGTTCCCTGTTGAGTCTGGTTCCTCTCAAGGTTTCTTCCTATTACCATCTCAGGGAGTTTTTCCTTGCCACTGTCGCCCTCGGCTTGCTCACCAGGGACAAACTGACCATTTTGATTCATACAAATTCACATTTCATACAAACTTAAATAATTCTTTTGACTATGTAAAGCTGCTTTGCGGCAATGAAAATTGCTAAAAGCGCTATACAAATAAAATTGAATTGAATTGAATAGATGTTTTTTAGCAAAATTGAGACGAGCCTTAATGTTCTTTTTGCTTAAAAGTGGTTTGCGCCTTGGAAATCGGCCATGCAGGCCGTTTTTGCCCAGTCTCTTTCTTATGGTGGAGTCGTGAACACTGACCTTAATTGAGGCAAGTGAGGCCTGCAGTTCTTTAGATGTTGTCCTGGGGTCTTTTGTGGCCTCTCGGATGAGTTGTCTCTGCGCTCTTGGGGTAATTTTGGTCGGCCGGCCACTCCTGGGAAGGTTCACCACTGTTCCATGTTTTTGCCATTTGTGGATAATGGCTCTCACTGTGTTTCGCTGGAGTCCCAAAGCTTTAGAAATGGCTTTATAACCTTTACCAGACTGATAGATCTCAATTACTTTTGTTCTCATTTGTTCCTGAATTTCTTTGGATCTTGGCATGATGTCTAGCTTTTGAGGTGCTTTTGGTCTACTTCTCTGTGTCAGGTAGCTCCTATTTAAGTGATTTCTTGATTGAAACAGGTGTGGCAGTAATCAGGCCTGGGGGTGACTACAGAAATTGAACTTAGGTGTGATAAACCACAGTTAAGTAATTTTTTAACAAGGGGGGCAATCACTTTTTCACACAGGGCCATGTAGATTTGGAGGTTTTTTTCTCCCTTAATAACGTAAACCTTCATTTAAAAACTGCATTTTGTGTTCAATTATGTTATCTTTGACTAATAGTTAACGGTTTTTGATGAGCAGAAACATTTAAGTGTGACAAACATGCAAAAGAATAAGAAATCAGGAAGGGGGCAAATAGTTTTTCACACCACTGTACGTGCACATCACACTTATCTTATCTTCACTTCATTGCCTCCCTGTGAAATTCATGAAATTTTAAAATACTACTTTTGACGTATAAAGCATTAAATTGTCTCGCGCCGCAGTATCTGAGTGAACTGCTAGTGTCTTACGATTCGCCACGTTTACTTCGATCAAAGCATGCAGGCTGCTTGTCAGTACCGCGTATTATGAAAACTACAGCTATGGGCAGAGCTTTTTCTTACAAAGCCCCAAAGTTTTGGAAGAGCCTTTCAAATGGTGTTTAGGACTCAGACACAGTCTCAGTGTTTGAATCTAGGCTAAAAACCTATTTACTTAATCAAGCATTTTTATAAACAGATTTGCCTTGGGTAAAAGAGCAGATCTGGCGGACTCCTGGACATAGAGTACTACAGTGAACTGGTATTTTTAGATGCTGTCCTTCCCACTCTCATTGATCACTCAGGTTTATTGATGGTAAGGTGATCGTTTGCTTTACATCTCAGGGAGCTCTCATGTCTCATGTTTCCTTCTGGCTCTCCCTTTTAGTTATGCTGTTATAGTTAGTCCTGCCGGAGTCTCTGCTTGCATTTTACACTAAATATACATTCACATTATACATTATGTGACTCAAACCATACCTACATACAGATCTGGCCTTAAAAAACGCACGTTTTCGGAAAAGGGATCCCACGACTTGCCGCGAGTGCGCGCGACAAGCTGTGAAAATGCCCTTCAATACCTGTAGGGGGCAGTCGTGTTTCAGTCTAAAGTATTGTGTGTCTACTGAAGCCGAAAAATGTTATGTCTCTTAGGCGCCCATTGACGGCAAGCGACAGAGCTCATAAACGTGTCAAGCTCAAACTGATATGTATTTATTCTTCATTTTCATTCAGAATTATTATTATTAGTAGTAGTAGTTCTCTAAATTTATTATTATTATTATTGTAACGCACCCGCGCGTGTGCAAAAGGACTACAAAGATGTATGACGTTAGCCTATATTTATGCGCTTTAAACGCAGATGGGTACTGGTGGCTCAGTGGTAGGTGATTCGCCCGCCATGCGGGAGACCCGGGCTCGATTCCCAGCCAGTGCTCAAAATTCCGGTGCTATTCGCTAAAATACCACAATATAGCCATTACATTATCAAGTTATGCTTCAGTACTGAATGCATGTTTGCAATTGAGAATTTTTTTTTGCTTAAGCTATGAAACACATTAGCACTCACCTCACAGTTGCTATAATTTAATGATTATCAAGCAAAAAGTGTAAAACAAAGGATTCACCTTTATTACATTTTCACCGAGAGCGGGATTCGAACCAGGGTCTGGACGATTTTATAGAATATACGGATATTATACAGATATTATTTAAGCAACGCCACACCACGTGGAAAGCGGCAAAAATGCTTCAATTTCATTGGCTGTCACTGAGTGTCAGCTATTCACGACTGGCCCCCCGCGGTACGCAGAATCCCCGGGCTTCGACTGCGCTTTCTCCATTCGTTATTACAGGGGCGGACTGGGACCAAAAAGTGGCCCTGGACTTCCTGGCCCACAGCAGCCCACACCATAATACATTGGCTCATTAATGTAGAGATACATTTTTAACACCAGTTACTAGTATAAAAATATAACACAATACAGAAATCAATGCCATTTAAACATGTTATTTGAAGTATCACTGAACATATATTGGGTCAAAGAAACAAACAAAAAAAAGAACATCAAGACAAACAACATATAAATCTATAAAGACAATATTTTTTATTTTATTCTTTAATTATTATGGTAGTCAATATTAACACGAAATAATGCTGAGAAACATTATTTCAATTAATATTGACCACCATCATAATAACTAGCACAAGTTAATGCTGCTACTAATTTTATTCTGTTTGATTGCCATTCTTTTTACTTGGCTCTGGTAGATCAGGGGAGACGTGTTGGTCATCATTAGCTTGTATTATGATGTGGGATGTGGTGCGCTGCTGGATCCAGCCTCACTGTCCCTGACCTGTTATAGGCAGAATCTGTTCATTTGAAGCATTTCACAGCATTTACCTCTAAAGCTTTTTCTTATTTTCGCGTAACCTTTTCTTCTTCCTCCTTTTCATTCATGGAAATTATTATTAATTTGCTCAGAAAATTCGCTGCATCGAGAAAGGATCAATATCTAAAAATTGCCCACGTGTGTGGACAAAGAATACAAAAGTGTATAATCTTTAATAAAGTTAGCCTAATACAATATTGTTTCCAATGCTGAAGCAAACATGATTTAGTTTTAGTCTATTCATTGAATACAACGCGATAGCGCGCTCCGAGGTGAAGCGCACCCACAGTTACTGTAATCCCCCATCTCACCTTTACAACAGGTGTGAAGTCATCAAACCGGTTTCGCTGCTGGGGGAATTCACAGAATTGGGGGTTTTAAAACAAATTAACAATTTAGCTGACGGGGGTGGGGCGGGAGGGAGTCTCGCTCGGGGAGCAATTCAGTGTAGAACCGCCACTGCCTATTTTCCACCACATCTCGTACTTCCCTGATCTCGGACTAAACTCCGCGCTTTGCTTTTATAATGTGGAGCAAGCCCGAGATCATATTAACATAGCATTCATCATTCAAAGTTATTCATATCAGTGTATAGTAAGTGTGATTTGAAAAGTGCTATAACTCCACCTGCCACAGTTTCAGCCCAGTGGAACAATCTGACTACACGTGAAGTGCCATGAAAAAGTATTTGCCCCTTCCTATTTTTTTTCTTTGCATATTTGTCACATTTGTATAGGTGGAATTTTACCTAAACACTTTAGGTGAGAACGTATAGGTTAATATGTATAGGTGAGAACAGCTGATTCACACTTGGGGAGAGTGAATAATTTGCATTTGAATGTTGTCTGGCATTGTAAGCACACGCAGTGACACTAAAAGAACAATAGGATTAATAGGAATAGGAGGCACTAAAGAGGAGGATTTTACTTTAGACTATAAAAAAATTAACCTGCGTCTATTTTTAGGCGTGCCAGCTGCCACTTTTTAGTCTTATAATGCCCACATGACATGCTGGTACAGAGCTGGACATAGCTCATCCATGCCAATAATCCTGGGTTTGCACCCTGCGCTATAAAATACGAGTACGACGGCCATCCGCGGACAGCAGCTCTGGAAAACTCCATGCATGCGGCTGAGCGCTGATTAAAACTATGGAGTAAATTAAAGAGGAGAATCACGATGCCGAATCGAAGTCCTGAGCCCAAACCTCATTTAAATTAAATTAACAAATACTATAAGTAAAAAAAAAACAATAGCCAACGTTTAGAAACCGTTTATAAATTCTTTCCGACATGAGTTGGCCCGGTGTTGTGCGCGGAACGCCGGGAGATTTCCTGAAGCTCCGAAATCACTGGGGCATTTTTTCTAAATAGATGCTATTGTTAATAACTGATGAAGGTTTTGAGCTGTATATACACGCAGTTCTGAGGGGTTTAAAACGAATTAGTCCGAGCAGACCTACATGAAAGGTGAGAAGTAAAGGTGTCGCGGTGTATATACTGTACAACAAACGTTTATCAACCTTTTGATAAAAACGCTGCCTTTTGTAAAGTGAAAGTACTTTACAAAAGACAAACTGCTTTATTTCAGTCATGAATTCACAATCACATCACATTCCAGCTATTATTTCCAGCCGTGGTTAAATAATGTATGAAATAATAATTAAATGCTGGACACAAACAGCAAATATGATGATTATTATAAAAAGCCCGAAAAAGTTTGTGGTCATAAGATAATATTTACTTAATAATATAATATATATAGTTCATTCATGTCTTCTGATGATGTCGACACATTTTTTACGTTTTAAATAAGATATGTTGGCATATTTACGAATCAGGACATTCGCATAGTTAAGACTATCAGATAGCCTACTATCAGGAAATTAAATTAATTTCAACACCATGTAAACCGAGACATTGCCATGTTTTTCACTGTTTTGTCCCTGTTAAAACATTACAAAAAATATATAAGAAACTTATTAAGAATTTTAAAGCACGAATTTGGGCATCTCATTTCATCATTATGAAAATAATATGAAGCACATATACACACATTTATCATGAAAGATCTGTTGTAAAGCAAAATAAAATTCATGTTTGCTTCAGCATTGGGAACAATATTGTTTTAGACTAAGTAATTATACACAATTCTTCATTGTACAGTACTTGGTCCGGCGTTTAAATAAAGTCCTTCCATGCGCCATCTGGCGGATATTCAGTGAAGCACAACACATTTATTTAAATTCCCGAATGTTGCTTACGGCAAGTCACGGCACGCCGCGCGCTAAATTGAGGCATCCCGCGGGAAAACACGCGCAGTCTTTATGACCACATCTGTAAAACACATCAGCAGCTTCACAAAAAATAAATTAAAGATTTAAAAATTAAAGATAAAAATTAAAGATATGATCATATAACAAGTCTACCTGAGCCTCCAATAACTACCTGCACTCCATATTAACATCAATTACAGTTTTTCTCAATTGCTAAAACACTAAAACCCATTGGCTGAAGAAAGTTTCCAGTTGCCTGACCTCATTTTGTCACGCTCTCAGCACGCCGCGCTGATCAAAGACTGCCCTCGTCTGCTGACA
Source organism: Clarias gariepinus (assembly GCF_024256425.1). Taxonomy (NCBI): domain Eukaryota; kingdom Metazoa; phylum Chordata; class Actinopteri; order Siluriformes; family Clariidae; genus Clarias; species Clarias gariepinus. The sequence continues at coordinate 851,608 of NC_071111.1, read as the reverse complement.
TTTCCCTTCTCACGCTGTCATGCTCTCCACCACGCCGGTTTGTTTTCCCACGTGTCATCTCTCCTTCACACACCCCCGGACCGCCCCGCCGACACACCGGCTTCTCATCTGGCGCTGATTTCTTCCGGGTTATAAGGAGGCGGATTATTGCTGGATTATTGTGTGTTTTTTGCCGCAGTTTTCTCGCGTTCAAGTTCATGATTTCTTTTTCACGTTACCGACCACGCTTTGTCCCCGTTTTTGCCTCTCGCCTCACGCTTAGGATTTATTATCACACTCGGATTTAACGGCTTTGAACTTTCGCTTTCGTTTTTCGACTACGGCTCTGCTTAGTGTTTGTTTTGGCTCGTCGCCCCCGCTGACGGATTACACGGCTTTGGACTTCCGCTCTCGCCCCTCGACTGCGACCCAGATTCGCCCTTCTACTGCTACACTGCTCCTCATCTCTTTGCTCTGCTCGCCCAACGCCTCACAGAACCACCTGCCTCTCTGCACCTGGATCCATCTCTCCGCCTGCTCGTTCTCATCTTGTGACAGAATAATCCAGCCACTTATGGATCCAGCAGAGTACGACAGGATGAGAGTGGCTCTGGAGAACCAGGGCACTCTGCTCGGGAAGCAGCAGCAAGAGCTCCTCACCGCCAGGCAGACTCTCGCCAACATTACCACGGAGATGCAACATCTCCGATTAGACTCAGCACGGTCCACAAGCACTGAAGCCCAGCGCGAACCACGCTTGCCATCCCCACCCACCTACGCAGGGGAGCCAGGTACATGCAGATCTTTTCTCTCCCAGTGCTCACTGATTTTTGAGCTACAAGCATCCACCTTCTCCTCAGAACGGTCGCGGGTGGCTTACATCATCACCCTCCTTACAGGCAGAGCCCGAGAGTGGGGCACGGCCCTCTGGGAAGTTCGCGATCCATGTTGCTATGACTTTGGTGCCTTCTCCAAGGAGATGAAGATGGTTTTTGACAGTTCTCATATTGGCAGGGAAGCTGGGAGCAGGCTGTTGAGGCTCCGCCAGGGAGCCCGCTCTACTTATGATTACGCCATTGAATTTCGGACCCTCGCTGTCACCAGTGGGTGGAACAACAGGGCCCTATCTGACACCTTCCTCGAAGGTTTGTCAGAGGCAGTCAAGGACCAGCTGGTTTCTCAGGAGCTTCCCACCGACCTCAATGAACTCATGGACCTCGCCGGCCGGGTCGACCCGCGTCTCCGTTCAAGGCAGGCCTCCAAAGGATTACTCTCTGCTCGGAGACCCTCATTTCCCAGAACTTCTCAAGAACCTCCTTCCCCGAGAGAGCCCAAGCAGGAAGGGCCTATGCGGCTAGATAGGACCCATATCTCCGAGGAGGAGAGACGGCGCCGCCGCCAGGAGGGAGCCTGCTTCTATTGCGGGTCCTCAGGACATGCACTCAAGACCTGCCCATTAAAGAAGAGACGTCCTCTAGTCAGACTGGGAGCACTAGGAGGCGCTCCTCCAGATAGACTCCCAGAACCTCGTCCCCTACTCCCCGCTACGCTAATCGTCGGCGGCAAAGCTCACGGGATTCAGGCGCTCATCGACTCCGGTTCTGACCGTAACCTTATCAGCACCGCTATAGTCAGGAAGCTAGAGGTTCCCTGCGCTCCTGTTAAACCTCCACTCTCCGTTCAGGCCCTAGATGGCAGTCCCCTACCCGCCATCACACGACGCACCCTCCCACTTACCCTAAGGACCTCGGGTAACCATTTTGAGGAGATCAGTCTGCTGGTCATTGATAGATCCCATGCCGCCGTGGTTCTTGGTCTGCCCTGGCTTGCCCTTCACTGTCCCCAGATTGACTGGACTAAGCAGACCATCACGGGCTGGGGCTCCTCATGTTCCAAGTCTTGTCTTCTCTCTGCTCTTCCTTCTGCTCCAGCTAAGCCGGAGGACCCTCCGGACATCTCAAATGTTCCCGCTGAATACCACGACCTCAAGTTAGTCTTCAACAAGGCTCGGGCTACCTCACTCCCTCCTCACCGACCCTATGACTGTCCTATTGACCTCCTTCCCGGCATCTTCCCTCCAAAGGGTCGTCTCTACTCCGTGACGCGCCAAGAGCAAGGAGCCATGAACGAGTACATCACGGGGGCCCTCGCCGCTGGCATCATCCGCCCGTCCTCCTCACCCGCAGGTGCAGGGTTCTTCTTCGTCAAAAAGAAAGACGGGTCCATTCGCCCATGCATAGATTACAAAAGGCTCAATGAGATAACCGTCAGGAACCGTTACCCCTTACCACTCATGTCCACAGCCTGCGAGCTTCTCCAGGGAGCCACAATCTTCACTAAGCTAGACCTACGCAATGCATATCATCTCGTCCGTATTAGGGAGGGTGACGAGTGGAAGACTGCCTTCAATACCCCGACTGGGCATTATGATTACTTGGTAGTGCCTTTTGGACTCACCAATGCCCCCGCCATTTTCCAGAGCCTGATTAACGACGTACTCAGAGACTTTTTGAACCTCCATGCATTTGTCTATCTAGATGACATCCTAATCTTTTCTCACGACCTGGAGGAGCACCGGCGCCACGTTCGCCAAGTATTACAGAGACTTCTCGAGAACAACTTATATGTCAAGGCGGAGAAATGCGAGTTCCACACGACGACTACCACCTTTCTAGGGTTTGTCATCTCCCCCTCGCAGCTGGAGATGGAACCGGCCAAGGTTCAGGCAGTCTCCAACTGGCCAACCCCAGCCTCGCGACGAGACCTCCAACGATTCCTCGGTTTTGCCAATTTCTACCGCCGGTTTATTCGAGGATACAGCTCTGTCGCCGCCCCATTAACCTCTCTGACTTCCTCCAAGATGCCCTTCTGTTGGAGTGAGGAGGCAGAGAGAGCCTTCGCCAAGCTCAAGAGAAGGTTCACCTCAGCTCCCATACTAATCATCCCCGACCCTTCCCGCCAATTCGTAGTGGAGGTGGATGCATCAAACACCGGTGCCGGAGGCGTCCTGTCCCAAAGGTCGCCACAGGATAAAAAGCTGCACCCCTGTTCCTTTTTTTCCCATCCCCTATCCCCGGCTGAGAGGAACTACGATGTGGGCGATCGGGAGCTACTAGCCATCAAGCTAGCACTAGAGGAGTGGAGGCACTGGCTGGAGGGAACCAAGCTCCCGTTTCTAGTATGGACTGATCACAGGAACCTCGAATACCTACATAAGGCCAAGAGGCTTAATGCCCGACAGGCTCGCTGGTCCCTTTTCTTCTCCCGGTTCAACTTTGTCCTGTCCTACCGACCAGGCTCCAAGAACACCAAGCCTGATGCTCTATCACGCCAGTTTTCATTTCCCCATGACCCTACGCCGCTCGACATTATCCTACCCTCGCGTTGTCTGATAGCAGCCGTAGAACTGGACATTGAGGCTACGGTTAAGCAGGCACTGACTCAGGAGCCTGGCCCAAGCAATGTCCCTCCAGATCGTCTCTTCGTTCCCCCTCGTCTACGCTCCCAGGTCCTGGAATGGGGCCATGGCTCCAAGCTGTCCTGTCACCCAGGCTCTGCTTGGACACTCTTTATCCTTCAACAGCGCTTCTGGTGGCCCACAATGGGGAGGGACGTTTCCAGCTTTGTGGCAGCCTGCGACATCTGCACCCGCTGCAAACCCAACAACCGCCCACCGGCCGGCCTTCTCAGACCCTTGAGCCTCACCGGTCGCAGGTCTCGCTGGATTTCGTAACGGGACTACCCTCATCTGATGGGAACACGTGTATCATGACCATCGTTGACCGTTTTTCCAAATCCGTCTACCTGGTTCCACTCCCCAAGCTTCCCTCCGCCAAGGAGACTGCTGAGCAGCTAATCCTTCATGTTTTCCATCTCCACGGTCTCCCCTCTGACATCGTATCAGATCGTGGCCCTCAGTTCACCTCACACTTTTGGAGAGCCTTTTGTAAACTCATCGGGGCCACCCCTAGCCTGTCTTCCGGCTTTCATCCCCAGTCCAATGGCCAGACAGAACGCAAGAACCAAGCTATGGAGATCGCCCTCCGGTGTATGACCACCCAGGATGCCACTACCTGGAGCAAGTTCTTACCATGGATCGAGTACGCTCACAACTCTCTGCCGTCTGCCGCCACAGGGCTCTCCCCATTCCAGTGCTGTTTGGGCTACCAACCACCGCTGTTTCCCTCTCAGGAGGAGGAGGTAGAGGTCCCCTCGGCGCAACATTTTGTCTGCCGCTGCAAGCGGACGTGGTTACGAGCCAGACGATCCCTACTGCAAGCGTCCAGATCGTACAAGAGACAGGCTGACCGCCACCGCTCCAAGACTCCCAGGTATCATGTGGGAGACAGAGTCATGCTCGCCACCAGGGACATTCCCCTAAGGACACTTTCACGCCAGCTCTCTCCACGTTTCATTGGCCCATTCACAATAACCAAGCTAATCAATCCATGCGCTGTCCGACTTTTACTCCCTTCATCCATGCGACGCATTCATCCCACCTTCCACCTGTCCCAGCTACGACGCATCGCAAACTGTCCTCTAAGTTTGTTTAAGGACACTAGAATGGGGCGCGTCACATCGCCCCACTGACATGCTTCTTTCATATTCTCCATTACATCACGTACTTCCCAGACCTCAGATAAAAAAACTCCGCGCCTTGCTTTTATAATGCGGAGCAAGCCCGAGATCATATTAACGTTAATTATCAACAGCCGGCACGAAGAGGCGGCTCCGTCCCTTTGCTGCCTATTTAGGAAGCCTACGGAGTGAGCGAGTAGCGATAGTAGATTTGGGCGCACGCCTATCACAGACGCACGCCGTGGCAGATCATCATAATTGTCTTTAACTTGTATTTCATAAAGTTTTCCGAGCGGTGGTACAGCGCAACGGGGGTCATTATTTACTATTAAACATTAAACGAAGTTACAAAACTTTATGCGTGTGATTAAGCGCTGATTCTACGTAGGAAGGTAAAGAAGAGGATCCTGATGCTCAACATTCTGGAGACCAAACCCAATTTAAATTAAATTAACAAATATTGCAAGTAAATAACAATAGCCCACGTTTAAAAAAGCATTTTTATTTAGATGATAAAATCCTGCATCTATTTTAGGTGTTCCAGCTGCCACTGTTCTAGAATTCAAATTAAATCAAATCTTATTAGGATCAAATTTTTGCACAATAAATGTTAACACAGTGAGCCTTTAGATTTTATCATTTGTAATTAGAAAAGAAGCGTGTATGGATTTGTGTCATCTTATTTCTTGTGTTTCTTTAAATTTATAGTAGATTTATTAACTGAAATAAATGACCATAAAATTATAACATTGTCAGGACGTTCTACTGCGTTAGCTGATGTTGGTCATTCAGCCCCGCTTGTGTTTGTGCGTTATTATAAAAATGAAATGCAGTAGACTGTTATGATCTGTAACGGATTCGACCCATGTTGCACGGGCGGCACCATAAAGCACGGACACGAGGCGAGGTCTTATGAGAAAAGGGTAATTTATTTAGGTAAAATGGGGAAGGAAAGTGTTGAAGGAGGAAGAATGGAAAGAATGGGATAAAGGTTGTGCATGTGCGGCTCCGGGGGCTGTGCCACACTGGCATGCGGACACACAGCTGACGATAAGTGTTGGTGCGCGGAGTGGCAGAACTGAGCACGCGGAGGCAGCGCTTCTCCCGCTGTCGATGGCCGGCGCGAGTCCTCGCTGACGTAAAAACTTAACACATGGTGCGGGAGTGAAGATGCCGCAGGAGCTCGCGCAGCTCTTTCTCGCGCTGTCTTCAGCGCGGAGATCAAAGGGCGGAATTCTAGTGTCCTTGTTTAAGGACACTAGAATGGGGCACGTCACATCGCCCCACTGACATGCTTCTTTCATATTCTCCATTACATCACGTACTTCCCAGACCTCAGATAAAAAAAACTCCGCGCCTTGCTTTTATAATGCGGAGCAAGCCCGAGATCATATTAACGTTAATTATCAACAGCCGGCACGAAGAGGCGGCTTCGTCCCTTTGCTGCCTATTTAGGGAGCCTACGGAGTGAGCGAGTAGCGATAGTAGATTTGGGCGCACGCCTATCACAGACGCACGCCGTGGCAGATCATCATAATTGTCTTTAACTTGTATTTCATAAAGTTTTCCGATCGGTGGTACAGCGCAACGGGGGTCATTATTTACTATTAAACATTAAACGAAGTTACAAAACTTTATGCGTGCGATTAAGCGCTGATTCTACGTAGGAAAGTAAAGAAGAGGATCCTGATGCTTAACATTCTGGAGACCAAACCCCATTTAAATTAAATTAACAAATATTGCAAGTAAATAACAATAGCCCACGTTTAAAAAAGCATTTTTATTTAGATGATAAAATCCTGCATCTATTTTAGGTGTTCCAGCTGCCACTGTTCTAGAATTCAAATTAAATCAAATCTTATTAGGATCAAATTTTAGCACAATAAATGTTAACACAGTGAGCCTTTAGATTTTATCATTTGTAATTAGAAAAGAAGCGTGTATGGATTTGTGTCATCTTATTTCTTGTGTTCTTTAAATTTATAGTAGATTTATTAACTGAAATATATGACCATAAAATTAAAACAGTGTTAGGACGTTCTACTGCGTCAGCAGATGTCAGTCTTTCAGCCCCGCTTGTGTTTTTGCGTTATTATAAGAATGAAATGCAGTAGACTGTTATGATTTGTAACGGGTTCGACCCATGTTACCCAAAAGACTCAGTTCAGATGTAAGTAAATGGATAGAAAGTAAATAGCTGTGCTGGGGGAGGGAGGTGCTAATGATTTGGTCGGCTCTGTGTGTGTGTGTGTGTGTGTGTGAGAGAGAGAGAGGGGGGTGTCGCGGTGGTTGATTATTCAGTGAAACAAAGGCTCAGCTGAAAAATGTTAGGCACATCAGTCACTTAACCCCCAATAAAAGGTATTTAGTTGTAATATAACAGATGCGCACTAAATACCAAACCTAAACCAGGCACAAGGATTAATAAAACAAGATAGCCCCCATACCCGTTTTTTTAAATAAAAATACCAAAGAAGATTATTGTGTATAGACTGATTAAAAACAATGCAATTTATGCTATTATAAGGAAAATCTCAAGTTCTTCTATTCCAAGGATTAAAAATGTTAACTTTAGAATTTAGAATCCAGAAGATTAAAATTACACAAATTGAAATCACTGAAAGTCTCCAGAAGAGCCTCAGATTCAAGAGGTTTTTAAAGTGGGGAGAAGTGCATTTCAGTTCCCCTGAATGTATAGGTGAGAACAGCCGATTCACACCTGGGGAGGGTGAATAATTTGTATTTGAATGTTGTCTGGCATTGTAAAGCACTATAGTGACACTAAAAGAACAACCCAGGATTAATAGGAATTATTATACTGCATAAACATTATTTAGCACAAAAAAAATCCTCGCGCTCGGGAAAACTATGCGTGCGGTTGAGGGCTGATTAGACTATAGGGAATTAAAGCGGAGGGTTTTTATTTAGACTATAAAAAAATAACCTGCGTCTATTTTTAGGCGTGCCAGCTGCCACTTTTTAGTTAGAAGTTTTCAATACAAATCTTATAATGCCCACATGACATGACGGAATAAAGGCACGGCTTATTATGATCTCGGGCTTGCACCCGCGCTATAAAATACTTGGGGTTTGTTGGGTTAAAGTGGATTTTACTACGCGGTGTGAGTGCAATGGCCATTCGTCCGCTCGCGCTGACTCTGCTCTCCGCGGATGGCCGTACCGCCCCCCTCCCACCTCTCGCTCCTTTGAAGTCCCCGGGGCGCGTTCCATTTGACCTGCTTGCATGCCGCACTTCCGCGTTGTTGCACGCGCGTTGCATACACAGAGCGTAGTAAAATCCACTTTAACCCAACAAACCCCGAGTATTTTATAGCGCGGGGTGCAAGCCCGGGCAACGATAGCAACGATAGCTCACCAGTCATGTGTAATTCTGCGGTCCCGCTGCTTAGCATGTCTGAAGGGAAGGACGCCTAACTAGTGAGCGAGGAGCGATATTGATTTGGGCGCACGCCGTGACAGGCTGAAAAAACTGTTGTCAGATTAATGTGCAAAAACTATATAATAAAACAATATAAGACTACATGCCTTTATAAGACTCAACTTTTATTTAAGCGCACTCACAATAACGAAAAAACTTAATGATTTTGTATGGTTCTGTATTGTTTTTGGTGAACTTAAGCGCGTCCTGCCTAAACAACTCTTAAAACTACACCTGTGACACAATAACAGTAATATTTCGAACATTCTGCAGGCTAATATTTGGAGAAACGAAAGAATAATGAATAAACCAGTTGTTGGGTCAAAATAACCCAACCAGGTGTTCATTTGTAAACTACATCTCATATGAGCCAACATGAGCAACCCAACCCAGAACTTAAATAACAATAAACCGATACAGAGATACGCTGTATAACGGTCACTGTTGTATTTACGGCAACGAGCGAAAATGTCACTTTGCGCCACCTGGCGGCCATTTTACGAATGACTTTGAAATGCAACTGATTTATTTTGGCCGCTGACGTTTTTACGCGGCGGTGAGCGCGACGGTAATAACCATTCCAATTGATCAACTACTGTACATGTCAAAAATGTCACTACACACAAACCAATAAACAAGCTGATCTGCAGTGTGTGTGTGTGTGTGTGTGTGTGTGTAATTAATACCACTTTTTAAAACAAATCCCAAAACAGACGCACACCATCCACATTATCAGGGATGAATCCAGGAGTAACGGCATGATGTTTGATGTTTGATAAATGTAATAAAAGGGATTTCAGAAGCTTAAAGTAAGATAAGGTTGATTGTGAGATCTCATGTATCAGCATTAAAACACTGGTGTTACTGTAATTCCTCTATTCAATACATCGTAATCACGTCTCAAAAACTTACTGTTAGAGGAGAGCAGCACACACACACACACACACACACACACACACACACACACACAGAGATTTTAAATGCACTTTAACAAAATAAACTACTATTTATTTACATAGCTTTTTTTTTTCATAAATCTGGTTTTATGTACATATTTCCAATGTTTTTATTTTGTTCTCCCACTGGCTGTCTTCATGCTGCTGCCACTGTAGCCTTGGCTGTGAAACCCCCTAAATAACTGTTGCCCACTAAAAACTTAAAAAAATTATATAAATTATCTTTTCCTGACTAGAAACCGGATTCCAAAAAAGTTGGGGCACTATAGAAAATCATGAATAAAAACTGAATGCAATGATGTGGAGGGGCCAAGATGGGTAGAGGATCACCAATTCCCACAATGTTGCACAGAAAGGTGTTACCCAGTGAAAAATTGCAAAGACTTTGCAGTTATCATCATCAACTGTGCATAACATCATCCAAAGATTTAGAGACTCTGGAACAATCTCTGTGCGTAAGGGTCAAGGGCGTAAAACCATACTGAAGGCCCGTGATCTCCGGGCTCTTAAATGACACTGCACCATAAACAGGAATGCTACTGTAAAGGAAATCACAGAATGGGCTCAGGAATACTTCCAGAAACCATTTTCAGTGAACACAATCCACCGTGCCATCCGCCGTTGCCAGCTGAAACTCTACAGTGCAAAGAAGAAGCCATTTCTAAGCAAGATCCACAAGCTCAGGCGTTTTCACTGGGCCAGGGATCATTTAAAATGGAGTGTGGCAAAATGGAAGACTGTTCTGTGGTCAGACGAGTCACGATTCAAAGTTCATTTTGGAAATCTGGGAACGCCATGTCATCCGGACCAAAGAGGACAAGGACAACCCAAGTTGTTATCAACACTCAGTTCTGAAGCCTGCATCTCTGATGGTATGGGGTTGCATGAGCGCGTGTGGCGTGGGCAGCTTGCATGTCTGGAAAGGCACCATCAATGCAGACAACATATGCTCCCATCCCTGCATTTTTCAACAAGATAATGCCAGACCACATTCTGCATCAATCACAACATCATGGCTGCGTAGGAGAAGGATCCAGGTACTGAAATGGCCAGTCTGCAGTCCAGATCTTTCACCTACAGAGAACATTTGGCACTTCATAAAGAGGAAGGTGCGACAAAGAAGGCCCAAGACGATTGAACAGTTAGAGGCCTGTATTAGACAAGAATGGGAGAGCATTCCTATTTCTAAAATTGAGAAACTGGTCTCCTCGGTCCCCAGACGTCTGTTGAGTGTTGTTAGAAGAAGGGGAGATGCCACACAGTGGTGAAAATGGCCTTGTCCCAACTTTTTTGGGATTTGTTGACACCATGAAATTTTGAATCAACATATTTTTCCCTTAATATGATTTTCTCAGTTTAAACTTTTGTTCCATGATTTATGTTCTATTCTGAATAAAATATTAGAAGTTGGCACCTCCACATCATTGCATTCAGTTTTTATTCACGATTTGTATAGTGTCCTAACTTTTTTGGAATCCGGTTTGTACTTTCTTCTTCTTTGTCTTTCGGCTGTTCCCTTTCAGGGGTCGCCACAGCGAATTATCTGCCTCCATCTTACCCTATCCTCTGCATCCTCTTCTCTCACACCAACTAACTTCATGTCCTCTCTCACTGCATCCATAAATCTCCTCTTTGGTCTTCCTCTAGACCTCCTGCCTGGCAGTTCCAACCTCAGCATCCTTCTACCGATATATTTACAATCTCTCCTCTAAACATGTCCAAACCACCTCAATCTGGCCTCTCTGACTTTATCACCAAAACATCTAACGTGGGTTGTCCCTCTGATAAACTCATTCTTAGTCCTATCCATCCTTGTCACTCCCAAAGAGAACCTCAACATCTTCAGCTCTGCTACCTCCAACTCTGCCTCCTGTCTTTTCTTCAGCGCCACTGTCTCTAAGCAGTAGACCTCTAAACCATTAAAATCTATTTACAGAAAGACAGAACATGTTTCACGGTGCTAATTTTACACCCAAGCAGGATAGCTCTCATGGGGCTGACAAACGTCCTGAAGTGGACAAACTTCTTCATTATCACCTCGTCTTTGATAAAGAGGTGCACATTCAAAATCACCTTTCGCATCGAAAGGACAGACTTTAAGCTTCTGTTTGTACAGAACCTCAGGTCCCTAATGCAAAGTAAATATATTTCTCTATATATTAACTGTCAATATATTGAATGATGTTCTGATCTAAATATATTCACAATATACTGAATAAGATATTATATTAATATATCACAATATATTGAAAAATACATAAGGAATTGCTGCTTTTATATATTTAAATATATATATCTTGATGTATGTAATTTTATATATAACAATATACTTCATAATATATTGAATTTTATTCAATATATCAATTTCTTTATTGTCACGAATTCAGCCTTGGTTACTCCCTCCGATCGCCACCAGAGGGAGCCATCACAGGGAGCCATCACTAGTTCCCATTTGAACTCCATTACCCACTACCCCGTGCTTGGGGCTGATCACAAACACAGATGTCGACCATTACCCACAGACCTTAAAGTAGCACACTCACACTAACCACATCGCGAAGTCTTGTTTTGCTATTGTGTACATTTCTGAGCGTTTAATCATGTTTTGATTTCTCATTGCCAACCCAATTGTCTGTTTATTCCTTTCTGCCTGCTGCCTGCCTCTCGACCCTTGCTTCACTTACCGGATTCACTCTATTGGATAGAAGCCTGCCCTGACTCTTCTGCCTGGACTTTTGACTCTGCCTCTGGTTAGCCTACATTACTCAGTTTACTCCTACTTGACCCTGATCTGCATGTTTATGAGTGTTGTTATTAAAATTGCATATGGATCCTAACCACGCTGACTCTGTGTCACAGATGACTTTGCCGTTTACCGATCCAGCAACTATGTTTCAGCTCACCACGAAGTTGTCTGCTCAAGCGTCCGTGTTGGTGACTTAACCGCCTTACCGCATTCACCGAGAAACTGGTAAGGGCACTACAAGGACTTCATCCACCGAATCATCTACCACCCCCCCCTCGCCTAGCGATGGACGCCTCGACCACACCCGCTGCTACGGCCAGCCCGCAACTGGCATTTTCAGATAAATTCGACGGAACACCTTCGAAGTGTAAGGGCTTTCTGTTACAATGTTCGATGTTCGTTAACCAGCAACCCACCCTGTTCCCTACAGATGTTAGCCGCATAGAATTTGTATGCTTACTTTTATTCGGTCGGCTCTCGACTGGGCCACGGCGGTATGGAGGGAGGACAGCATAATTTTTCTTTCCTTCACTGACTTCTTACAAAACTACAGGGAGGTCTTCAACCTCGCTAAGCTTCCGCACGCTCACGGCTCAGACCGGGTGGCCAGACGACTCCCCTAAACTGCTGTTTCGCAAAGGACACAGCACCAAACTCTGACACATGCGCTTATCCTGCCTCACACGCCCCCCTTGCTAGTCTGCTGTGGTGAGTTCTAGTTCTTCATCACATACTTGTATTGAAATTTCAGTAGCACTGAAGTTCAAAAATAAGACTGTTCTAACCACAACTCTTGTGGATTTTGGAGCAGCCAAAATTTTCATCGACCGCGATTTTGCCAAAACTCCATCCCTCATTTTGCTATCCCTCTTATACCGTGTGTCTCTCATTTGGCAGTGGCAGCAATAGATGGTCATCCCCTGGGCTCCGGGCAGATTTAGCACACCACTGACAATCTCAACCTGTGTGCTGGGGCTCTCCACACTGAAACTATCCGCCTGTTTGTCCTATCCGTGTCACAAACACCCGTCATCTTGGGTTCCCCTGGCTAGAGAAACATAACCAGGTGATTTCCTGGACCGAGAAACAGATCCAATGATGGTCCGAACCCTGCCAAGCACAATGCCTCTCTCACATCCCATCCAAAGTGGAGGGGGACAAAACCGGCTCCATATCACCCGACCTCACGAAATTACCCAGGGAGTATCGGGATCTAGGCGAGGCCTTCAGTAAGACCTAGGCGTAACAATTACCTCCTCATCGCTCCACCGACTGTGCCATCAACCTGCTACTAAGCTCTTAACCTCCCAAGAACTGAATTTTCCCTCTTTCTCAACCCGAATCCGCCACCATGAAGGCCTACATAGAGGAGGAATTAAGTAAAGGCTTCATTCGTCCATTCACTTCTCCAGCCTCGACAGGCTTCTTCGTAAAAAAAAAGGTGGTGAACTCCGCCCGTGCATCGACTACATTGGTCTTAACGAGTTGACAGTCAAGTGGTCCCGGCTGCCCTAGAACAACTATGCACTGCCCTAACCCTAAGTTCTTCACCAAGCTGGATTTGCGCAGTGCTTACAATCTCATTCGTATAAAGGAGGGGGACGAATAAAAAACTGCTTTCTTAACTACCACTGGTCACTACAAGTATCTTGTCATGCCCTTTGGACTGATCAATAGGCTGTCTGTGTTCCAGGCCTCCATCAATGATGTCTTCAGGGATATGCTCAACCACTAGGTCATCGTTTACATTAATGATATTCATATTTACTCCCTCTATGACCACGTAAGTCATGTCCAATCAGTACTACAATGCCTCCTTCAGCATCAACTATACACAAAACTAGAGAAATGTGAGTTACACCAGACTAAGATGTCGTTCCTAGGCTACATCATCAGTTCTAAAGGAGTTGCCATTGACGACTCCAAAGTATGCGCCGTGGTTAACTGGCCCTGACCTACCCTGATCAAAAGACTCCAACGCTTCCTAGAATTCGCAAATTTCTACCGCCGCTTCATCCACAACTTCTGCACTCAATCCTCCTAAGATGTACCCCTGTGCGTTCTGTTCAAACTCAAACTCTCGCCCACTGAACAGAACTATGATGTAGGCAATCCAGAACTACTTGCAATGAAGGCCGCTTTCAAGGAATGGTGCCACTGGCTGAATGGGGCAAAGCATCCATTCACCGTTCTCACAGATCACGGCAACCTAGAATATCTTCGATCAGCCAAACGACTCAACCATAGACAGGCCAGGGCTCTATTCGTCACTCTGTAAAATTTTTCAGTCACCTACCGCCCAGGGTTCCAGAACACTAAAGCCGATGCTCTAATACACCACCAAGGGACTTATCGTGGCTCCTGTACAGCGGAACATCACGACAAAGATCTCCGAGGCCCATCTCACAGATCCACCCCCAGCGGAATGTACTCCCAACCGCACATATGTACCGGAAACGTTCAGACACCATCTACTTCAGCTAGTTAATTCCACACCCAGTTCCGGTCACCCTGGCATCATGGCAAACACCCAACTCCTCACCAACCAGTACTGGTGGCCCTCACTGCAAACTGACACCATCTCCTTTGTCAGGGACTGTCCTATTTGCAATACCTCCAAACCCAATCACCAACCCCCTGACGGTCTCCTCCAACCGCTGCCTATACCTTAATGCCCCTGGTCTCACGTCGCCATTGACTTTGTCACAGACCTACCACCCTCATCAGGAAACACCACCATTCTCACCGTCATTAATCGTTTCTCAATCCCCCTCCCGAAATTACCTTCGGTCTTTGAGACGGCCGAGGCATTATGCAACCAGGTATTTTGGTTCTGCGGTCTCCCCGAGGACATCCTCTCTCTCACGTTCTGAGCACCATTTCAATGTATCCTGGAATTCCAACCAACACGCTTTCCATGGTCCGGCGAGAATTCCAAACTCCCAGCCGTCGACTCCTGGATCCGTCGAAGCGAGGAGATGTGGAATCAAGCACATGTGCACCTCCAGAGGGCCATTGGTCGCACCAGGGAGCAGGCTGATCGCCGGAGACGTCCAAACCCCGCTTATCGTCCGGGTCAGTGGGCTTGGCTATCTACCCGAGATCTCTGCCTTTGGCTTCTTTTCATGAAGTCCCAGGTAAGTGGGTCGATTTAGAATACTCAGAAAAATAACTCTGGGTTCATTCAGGTTGGCTCTACCCCTAAATTACCATATCTCAACCACTTTTCATGTCCCTCTGCTCAAGCCCGCTGGTAGGTCAAGATGCACGGAGGATCCAGAGGAGGCGAGTGACCCCCCTCTCATCATCGAAGGCGAGGAGGTCTACCAGGTCCACAAAATCCTGGATTCACTTCGCCGGGCCCGGGGTCTCCATACCTTATGGACTGGGAGGGATATGGACCAGAGGAACGCTCATGGGTTAACGCTGAGGACATCCTCGACCCTAGTCTGGTGAACGACTTCCATCACTCCCACCCGGGTCGGCTAGCCTCGAGACCTTATCGACTGCCTCGGCACCGTGTACCCCCTTGCGTCAGGAGCTGCTTGCAGGGGGGGGGGGGGTGGCTCTGTCACAAATTCAGCCTTAGTGACTCCCTCCGATCACCACCAGAGGGAGCCATCAGCCAGTACTAATTCCCATTTGAACTCCAATACCCATTAACCCCGTGCTTGGGGCTGATCACCAACAATCGAGCATATAATCCTGTTTTGATTTCTTGTTGCCAACCCGATTGTCTGTTTATTCCTTTCCGTCTGCCTTTCGACCCTTGCTTATCTTTATCTTAATCCGGATTTACTCTATGGATAGCCACCTGCCCTGACTCTTTTGCCTGGACTTTTGACTCTGCCTCCGGTTAGCCTACATTGCTCAGTTTACTCCTACTTGACTCTGATCTGCATGTTTATGAGAGTTGTTGTTATTACAATTGCATATGGATCTTAACCCCGCTGACTCTGCATCGCATTTATATTTTTTACATCTTATATATGATTATGCAACATTCTTATGCATATACAAGACCAAAATGAATTAAAGTCAGATATAAATGAGATGCATGAAACACAAATGAGGAATAATATAGTTTTATTGAAAAATCCTTAATTAACAGCATACAGTGATAAGCCACAACAAACACCACCTGAGACCAGTCAGTGTCCATACTGACCTCTGTCCACCACAACATTAAAATCAGCAGGTTTACAATATTAAAAAAACATTAGTTAAACCCATACCACTTATTTGTAAGCCCATGCGTAAAAATAAATACATAAATAAAATAAACTTAAATGTGCAAAATACAACTGTAGGGAATATTAGATTTTTTGTGTTTCATTATATTCTGTGTGCATGAGAACAGTGATTTTCTTCCTTTTCTCACGACACAAGCTGTACTTTCAATAAACACATTCTATAGTAGTTTATGTTAAAGGTCGTAAAACTGTTAAACGCTCGTAAATGTAGAGCTACTCCTAAATTTATGTTCTTCCTTACCTTATCTTTTAAAAGCATTCCAGACTGGATGTAAACACTCCTGCATCCACCTTTTCTTTGGTTCTTTGTGTGTGTGTGCGTATATATACTTCTGTCTCCCACAATAAACTTTGAACGTCTCACTGAGCACTGACTTGTGTGTATCATTGAGGGATTCCCTGGTACCAGGCGGGACAAGCAGAATACAGGCTGAGCACTGAGTAGACAAAAGGAGGTCTACCAAAATTCAAGAAATCCTTACAACAACATACAGTTTTTATTGTGTAATAAATTTACAATTCACACAATACAATAGACACCAGCAAAATCTGGCAACTCAAGACACTAAATGATACAAAATGTCACACAACCTGACAAAGATATTAAGTGTCACACTGCTCAACTCAAACTATGATTTATACAGGAGTTACACCACGTTCACAGCATTGTGAAAATTTTCCTGTGAAAAGAATTAGTCAAAAAGGAGATAAAAAATTTTAAAGGAAAAATTGGATGACTGCTGTATGTAAGGGATACAGGAACAGGGTCTTTCTCACCAGCTACATGAGTCTTCTCTTGTGGTGGATGTACAACACATTTGTTTAAAGTCAGCAATGTCTGAAGCTGCTTAGTATCTAATGGAACAAAAAATATATTAAAACATTTGAGATTTACCTAAACACCATTTAGCTACTCCATTCCCAACTGTCTAAAGGCTGAAAGATAGGCTTGAGCTCATCAGCTGCTGCTAACCTGACTGATGATGTGGTGCTAATGGAGACTCTGGAACATTCTCCTGCAGTTTCTTTGTTGAGATTCTTGTTCTCATCGAATGCTTCTGAAAAGAACCCAGTTAAAGTAAAGTTTATATAATTACCAAGATAACCTTTCCACAAACAAACATATCTTTATTTATTGAATATAATTAACTGATGTCTCTAAAGTTACATGTTTTGGTAACTACTGTTAAACACTGAACATTCTATAATAAAACTACTAGTAGTAGTAGTTTGCAAAAACTGATCATGCAGTAACATCAACTTACTCTTTTTTAAAAAGAAAAGGTAAAAAGTATGAAAAATATGTCAAAAAACTGGTTAACTTAGGGCCAGCCTAATAATAATACTGTAACCAGGTGACTGATTTTTACCTTTAAAAAACAAACAAATAAAAAATAAAACTACAACTTTCAACCTCACTAGTGTTAGTTACCTAGGCATGTTAGTCCACATGCTAAACCGCCCACAGGTAGAATTTAAATTCCTTTTGCAATTTAAGAACAAGCGTAAGCTGTGGAATTTTTAGCTAAAATATACTACATGTTCTTTGACCACAGCCTCTGTGGTTTTAACAATCGTTTTTTATCTTCCTGACTCCTTGTCAGTAATAACTACTGTACGCACTTAATTTTAATTCAGCACAAAAAAAGTAAAACCCACCTTCAGTGTCCGCTTTGTCTGCTACTTGGTCTTCTTCTCTATTGGATCTGCGGCACGCAAAGTAGGTGCTACCGCCTACCGCCACCTAAAGGTCTGGATGAATTATGGTTTTTGCTGACTGACTAATTGTTTAAAATTATGCCTTTATTAGAATTCACATGTACTTGTAGGCTTAATTGGGTTGGCCATAAGAAAATGTTGAACATTTAGTTATAATTGTATAATTAAAAATAGGTTTGGGTTTAATGATAATTGTATACAGAAATCACTGAACACAAACATTATTTCATTGTTTCACTTTTTGATAAAAATATTTTGTATATTGTAGTTTAGTTCTTTATTGGTAATGACATTTATACAGAATGTAAAGTAAGTTTGCCATTATGTAAGTTTGCCATAAAGTAAGTTTTTTGAATGTTAAGTAAGTTTTGCCATTAATTTTAATAAATTCATCAGTGTGTTATACACATTTATAAAAGGTTAGCAATGTTAATAGTACTGGGTGTACTGGTGGTTGGATATTTTTAAAATAATGTTAGATTTCAAAATGAAGCATTTATCTATTACAAAACAATTTTGTAATGGAGTTTAGTCATTACCAAACTACATATCTATACCATCATTAAACACATGGTTGATTAAAAGAGAAATGGGTGCTTTATTTTTGCAATTTTAAAGCAGAAAGTTTAAGGCACAATATTTACATTTATTTTATTTTCTATTAATTTTACATTTCAGAGATCCAACCTTACCCTCCCCTCCATCTACCCATATGTGAAGAGTAAGATGAAGTATATAAAAAAGTACTAAACACTCTTTAGTGTAGATGGCACTGTTTGTCAGAGAACCCTAGCCCTTATACCCCAAAGCATTTTTAGCTATTCTTATATACATAAATATATAGGAGTCAAGATTGTGCAATATAGAGTGACATGTTTTTAGCACAACCTAAGCAATACAATACATTTAATTTCATTTCATTTTAACTAACTATACACACAAGACTGAGCATTTTTTAAAGGATCATGTAGGCAAGAAATAGAACTGACTGATAAAATCATGTGTGACCATGTATTTTTTTTTTTAAGTTATGGTGAGTTTAATTCTACACGACATCTCAGAAAAACCAAATGCACAGTTTACAAGTATGGTATACTTTATGTGTGGGAAAACAAAAAATATGTGAGCTGCACACAAGACAAATATGAACTATCTTAAAGATTTAGAGGTAATGAGCCACATTTGAGGTACATTTGAGAAAATGACAAAGATCTCATCTTGGAGTTTCCTTAATCAGAGCACACCGGCAAAGTATAGGTGTGCATAATTCTTAAACGTTCATAAAGTTTCAATAATGTTTAAGAACATTAACTAATAAAAAAGTGTAGAGAAAAGGGAATGGTCTTTCAAAAATTGGCAGGGTCTCAAACAGCCTTCCACGTGCTCTGCTCACACTCATCTCATGTGAGAGAGAGAGAGAGAAAGAGAGAGATGCTTAGAATGAGGAAAACACATACATTATAAAATGTTTATCAGGATATTTAATAATGACCCATGGTTTATGAGGACTGGCTTTTATTTTATGAACAATAATCTATCCATCTAAAATACATGTCACATAAACACAAGTCACACACACAAAGAGAGAGGGGATGCACCTGCACGGGAAAGTACGTGTGCACGCACACACACACACACACACACACACGTATACACACGTATACACAGACCAGGAGTAAGACAGAGAGAGGGGGATGCAACTGACAGAAAAGTATGCATGCACATACACCCCGTGATGGATTTAGATATAATGTAGGTTTCATGTGTAGTTGCAGAGAGTGGCATCTTGCTGGAGAAAAATAAAATTTTTATTTAAATTTAGAATAATGATTACATTTGCACAGTTGGTTTTCATTTGCAAGTCACATTTTTATGTTACCATGTGGGTCAATAAATCCTTTTGCCCTGATTCTAGTTTGTGAGTGAGGTAGGGGCTAGCACCACTTGCAGTAGATTGAGTGCAGGTCAGGGAGCTCGGTGCTGTAGAGCTGTCCTGCATGGTGCTGTTACCGAACCAGGTTGAGATGTTTCCCGTCAGGATGCTGTCTATAGTGCAGAGGAGTAAAAGTTCCTGAGCACCTTGGAGAGCAGTTTGAAGTCTCTCAAACGCCTGAGGTGGTAAAAAAGCTGCCGAGCCTTTTTCACCACGGTGTTGATGTGATAGCAAACTTAATGATGGTGGTGGAGCTGGTAGTGGCCACACAGTCATACATGTACAAAGAGTACAATGGCGGGGGGTTAGAACACAACCATGGGGGCTCCAGTGCTGAGAGTGAGGGAGGCTAAGACATGTCCACCCATCCTTACTGGGGCAGAGGTAAGCAGTTGTGAGAAGCTGTGTGGTTTCATGCCTAAAAAGAGTACAACAGATGCAGTATTTGCTTTGAGGATGCTGATGCAGAAGTACAGAGAAGGTAAAAGGGATTTGCATTGTGTCTTTGTAGATTTAGAGAAGGCGTATGACAGGGTAAAGAGGGATGTACTGTAGTATTGTATGAGGAAGTTTGGAGTGGCAGAGAAGTATGCTAGAATGGTGCAGGACATGTATGAGAGCTGTAACACTGTGGTGAGATGTGCTGTAGGTGTGACAGAAGAGTTCAAGGTGGAGATGGGTCTGCATCAAGGATCAGCTCTGAGCCCCTTCTTGTTTGCTATGGTGATGGACAGGATGACAGATGAGGTTAGACAGAAGTCTCCATGAACAACCTGGCAGAGCTGGGGCTCGAACTGCCGATCTTCCGATCTGTAACTCAGAGCCTTAACCACCACTGCTCCTTTAGATGCGCTGAGTTGCAATCACGTAATTTTAACAACCCCCACCCCTGCCGAACTGACGCTATCAAACTGCACTACAGAGATGAAGATGGCGGCTTAATGGACCTTATTTGGGGTAAGTGGTGACTTTATTTTATATAAATTTGTTTGGGATAGTTTACAGTTTATTTCCCAGTTTAGTTTTTTTTATTGGCCATTTTGAAAATCACTGGCAGCACCAGCAGCGGTCAGATGTAACTTTAGATAACTTAATGATCTGTTTACCAAGTCTGGAGTTAACATTACAACTTACTGTCAGTGTCACAAACATCACAATGTCACTCCTCCTTTCCTTCAAAAAGATTCCAAAAACTATTACTATACTATTAATGTCCCTATTACAAAAGCTGCACTACCCGATGAAGAGTGTTTTGTCAGTACTTGGTAAGTTATAGTTTGACTTCAGAGATTAACTATTACTCATATATGATTGTTTTATCGCTTAACTTGTTTTTATGAAAAGCACAATAAGTAATTTCTCGGTTAATTTAATGCAAAAGATAATACAGACACACAGTGGCTAATGCTTACAAAGTTCTATGGTTAACATTAGCACAGTTTATTTACATTCCAGAATTCCCAAAACAGTATTTTACACACTCTGTGGTAAATAGGTTTATTAATATATTTTATTTTTATCACAAGTAGATATTCTGTAAAGTTTATTTATCTTTGTCTTCATTAAATGCTCCTGTTCTTTTTAAGCAGAGCTTTAATAGAGCGTTTCTATTTTTAAAAAAATCAATAGCTTCTTGACCAAAAGAGGTGTAAAAATCGTGCTTATATAATGAACAGTTCCCAGTCCTGTACTTACTACATCTTTTTTTCTTATACCATTTTTTAAATTTTATTCAACTTTTAGTTTTTTAGAATTTTTGTTTATTAAAAAAAATCTATATCTTCTCAAACAAAAAATGTGTAGAAATAGCACTTATTATGCACAGTGCACTGCCATCTAATTACTACATATTTTATTTCTTTATTTGAGTTTACTGATAAAAAAAAATGTAGAGTTGTAGTAGATGCAGGAGGGGAAACTGTCCATGGTAATATGAATGGCATTTCTACAAGTCTTTTTGGTTAAAAAATTATTGAGGATAAGAGTCAGGCGGCGAAACATCAGAGCAGAAATGGAAGGCGGGAGTCGTAGTCAAAAGGGAGAGCGGAGATCCGTTAACTGGGAAATCAAAGAGCAGGGCGTTAAAACCGAAAACGAAGACGAGAAGCTGAAAACCAGAAGAGGAAGTGCAAAGACAAAACCGGAAGATCAAAGAGCGAGGCGAACAAATCCGAGACGAAAGACAGAAGGCAAGAATGAGAAACAAAGCGAACATGGCAACGTGATATCACAGGTGAAAGAAACGCAAGAAAATCTAGGTGTGAAACACACAATAATCCAGCAGTTGAGCCACACACAGCATGTGCTAATGGGAAACTGGTGAGCTCATGGGGCGGAAATGGGGGCATGGGAAATACACATGACTGGCTAGGGAAAACATGAGCACATGAGGAAAAGTGACAGCGTGGGAAAAAGACGGCAGACAAGGCATGAATTATGACAACTACTCAATTAGGCAGGGCCGAAAACAATGATGTTTTTTCTCCCCAACAATGATGTTTTCCTTCCGTGATGCCAGCCAACCGCATATTTTCAAACTGCTCATTCACGCACCATTGGGGGCAGTATAACACAATCTGAGGACAGTGCTATCCGCTCCTTCCGCTTGCATTAGCTCACAGCTGACCGTGATTGGCTGTAGAGCCATGTTTGATGTAAGCCCGTTAAGTACCTCCCATGCCACGCCGCTGAGAGGGCTTGGCCAATCAGCTCTCTCTAGGTCCCTGGTTGCGAGAGGCTACCGCATCACCCGAAAATCGAACTTGTGATCTCACTTTACCACTGCGCTATTGATTATTATTTTTATTTTTTATTTTTGTAAAAAATGTAAATGTCTTGTGAGATACAAAAAATAAATGGTGTGGTCCCGTCAGGATGCTGTCCTGTGGTAAGCTGCTCATGCTGGTATGACTGGTATTTCTCCATCTACTTTGGCTAAGAATCTATTGAATTTTTTAAAACTAAAGAAATTTGAAAAAAAAAAAAAAAGCAAAAATAGATTGACATGCAAAAGTAAAGTGTAGTAAGTACTTAAAGGGGAACTGTTCATGGTGGTATGAGTTGCATTTCTCCACCTGGTTTGGTTATGAAGCTATTGAATAAAAAATAAAGAGAGAAAAAAAATTTAGTGAGGTATAAAAGTAAATAGTGTATTAAGTATATGAGATGGAACTGTCCATGGTACTATGAGTAACATTTCCTCATTTCCTTTGATTAAGAAGCTATTAAATGATAATAATAATAATAATAATAATAATAATAATAATAATAATAATAATAAAAAATACTAGAAAAAAAATTAAAGTTTAGTGAATTCCAAATATAAAGGGTAGTTAGATAGATGAGGGGGAATTGTCCATTGTGGTATGAGAAGTATTTCATATACCATACTCATTTCGTTAAGAAGCTGTATTTTTTTTTTTTTAAATAAAACATTTAAAAATGAATAGACCCTAAAATTAAAAGGTGTAATATGTAGATGAGCGGGTGCAGTTTATGCTGCCTGAATGGCATTTGTCCATGCCCCATGGTTAAGAAGCTATTGATTTTTTTTAAATAACAAAATGTAAAAAATAAATCTAAAAAAACAACAACAAAAAAAATAAAATAATAAATTAAAGGGTGTAGTATGTAGATGAGGAGAGGCAGTATATGGTGGCATGAGTGGCATTTGCCCATGCCCTTTATTTAAGAAGCTATTGTTTTTTTTTTTATTAATGAAGATGTAGATGATGGGGGGCAGTTTATGGTGGCATGTGTGCAATTTGTCCATCTCCTTTGGTTAAGAATAAAGTGTGCATATATAGCACAGGGAAATATTCTTAATGTATATGAATGTATATATGGCATCTTTATAGCTCTTCTTTATATATATATTGTGCCAACCTTGTTAAAACAGTCCCATAGTGACACCTAGTGGCCGTAGCAAAATTTATGTCTTAAAGTTTGTCCATATAGAGTTGCCGTAGTTAGTTATATGTCTGTGAGTATTTAGTTTGATATTTTTCTGTATTAACAGTGGGAAGTGTAATTTAAAGAGACATGTAGGTAGAAATTGTATTAACAAAGGTTAAAGTTGTAAGCTGATTTGTTTAATTATCTAATATGGGAAGCAACATGTTAAATTTGAATGTAACAATTGAATTGTGATACACAAGACACATTATTTGACATTTTCTTTATTTGTATGTTCAGTTTTACAGTGCTTCTTTCAAGTAAATTACACTCAATCGAAATACGGCATCTGAGTCTTTCTTGGAGGAACCTGTTGGCTATCTGCCAAGCTAGTCAGGCTCAAGCACTTCAGCAGCCATCATAGTAGGGGCAGAATAGTAAAAAGACATACCTTCAGACGGCTTCGTGAATATAAGGGAAGTACAAAGTCACAGCCCCAGCGCACTCCAGCTCTCTGGCACAACGGCAAGCCAAGTAGTGACAATGACGCAAGCTATTGAAGAACAAATGAGAGAGCGTCTAGAAACAAGATCATGTTGCTCCAGGTCCTCACGTTCAAGTCAGCTTTCATCTGCCAGTGGATTAGCTATCAAAGCACATGCAAAAGCGGAAGCAGCACGATCACAGTTGGCATTTGCAAAGAGAGAAGCAGAGATGATGAAAGAAGAAGCATATATTATGGAACAGGCAGCTAGAAAGAGGGCTGAGCTAGATTTGCATATGCTGCAGCTAGAAAAAGCAGCTGCAGCTGCTGTTGCTGAAGCAGATGTGTTAGAAGCAGCTGCTGAGGAAGAACTTGGAGAGACAGTTCTGTAGGTTGTCACTACAAAACTTAACACAACACAATGAAAGTGTTTCCTGCTCTGTCATGCAACAGTCAATCCCGAATCCACTTCCAGACGTAAAGACACTCGATCTCTCTTGTCCACCAGTGCACCAGCAGAAAAAGGACAGTGGTGAGACAGCAAGAAGTTACACGAGAAAGGGTTATGTACAGTCGAGTGAAATCAGTGACTATGAGTACAGTGAGTTACCTGTTCAACAGTCTATGAAGCAGCACACTAACTGGAATTATGTCAGTAACCCCAATACTGCAAATTGTCCAAGAGAACCCTATCACTATAGTGAACAGCCATATGGTACAAGATTTCAGCGCGATGATCTTCAGACCGGGCAGTGGCAAGCAAACCCTTCAACTACGGTAGACCTAGCAAAATACCTGCTACGGCGTGAGATGGTAAGCTCAGGATTATTAAAATTTGATGATCAACCAGAAAATTACTGGGCTTGGAAGGCATCCTTTCTTAGCGCTACAGAAAATTTGAATCTCACAGCCACGGAGGAGCTTGATTTACTTTGTAAATGGCTTGGGCCATCATCTTCTAAACAGGCCAGAAGAATCAGAGCAGTTCACATTTACAATGCCAGAGCAGGGCTTAGGATGGTATGGCAAAGAATAGAAGATATGTACGGTTCAGCTGAAGTAATAGAGAATGTGTTGCTTAAAAAGGTTGAACAATTCCCAAGAATCTCAAGCCGAGACAATCTGAAACTGTGAGAACTGGGCGATACTCTGTTGGAGCTTGAAGCGGTGAGGGCTGATGGATTCTTATCGGGGCTCACATACCTCAATACAGCACGTGGAGTCAATCCAATTGCACAGAACCTTCCATTATATCTGCAAGAGAAATGGATTACAGTAGAAGCGCAGTATAAAGAACAAAATGGTGTGTCTTAGCCTCAATTTTCTGTCTTTGTGAAGTTTGTCTGT
This sequence comes from Clarias gariepinus, assembly GCF_024256425.1. Classification (NCBI taxonomy): domain Eukaryota; kingdom Metazoa; phylum Chordata; class Actinopteri; order Siluriformes; family Clariidae; genus Clarias; species Clarias gariepinus. The sequence goes on along the minus strand of NC_071111.1, from coordinate 826,280 downwards.
GATCAAGCTAGAGTCCGTAATGATCCAAGTTTTGCTGATATAGCGGTTGGAAGTTCAAATGCTGTTAAGATGGAGAGAGGTTTCCTGTACAAGACATACATGAAACCTACAATAGCCACGTGGAAAACAGAGGTGTTTGCAGATCTTGAAAAGACTTATTTAAAGGCCACAGAGGAAAAGGTAAATGACCCTGAGAAGCAATGCCCTCTGCATAACAAACCACATCCACTAAGGAAATGTAGCTTCAGAGGCAAAACGTTAGACGAAAGAAAATCTTACCTCAAAGACATGAACATCTGTTTCAGGTGCTGCGCATCATACAATCATTTTGCCAAGGACTGCGATAGAACTATACAGTGTAAAGAATGCAACAGCAATCAGCATCCCACTGCATTACATCCAGGTCCAGCACCATGGAAAGCTAGCAAATATGCCCCGTATAAAGACCAAGGCGGGGAGAAACCCACAACTGAAGCCTTGTCAGTGACATCAAAATGCACTGAAATTAGTGGGAATGGTACAAGCTCAAGATCATGTTCCAAAATTTCTCTTCTCAAAGTATATCCACAGGACAAAGAGACAAAGCCATCAAAGTCTATGCTGTTCTTGATGAACAAAGCAATAGGTCTTCGGCCAAACCTCAGTTCTTTGATCATTTTTGCATTGAAGGAGATGAAATTCCATATACTCTGAAAACATGCTCTGGAACAACGGAAACAGTAGGTAGACGTGCTGGTAACTTCGTTGTGGAATCACTTGATGGTAAAACTCAAATCACCTTACCTACTCAAATAGAATGTGACATGCTTCCAGATGATACGTCAATTGAAGACAGAATATTCCTCGACATCATGGACAGGGAGGTTTACGTGAATGACTCTAATTCATTGGTAGCGCCATTACCTTTCAAACCAAATAGGCCTCGTTTACCTAAGAACAAGTGCCAAGCTGTCAGACGTTTTGAATCCCTACAACACACACTGGAAAGAAAACCAGATATGAAGGAGCACTTCTTCAAGTTCATGCAAACGATGTTTGATTCCGATCAGGCTGAACTTGCACCCATAATGGAACCACAGCACGAATGTTGGTACTTGCCCATATTTGGTGTTTATCATCCGCAGAAGAAGGATCAAATACGTGTTGTATTTGATTCCAGTGCTAAATATGAAGGTACCTCCCTCAACGATGTGATGTTGAGTGGACCAGACCTGAACAACACATTGTTAGGTGTTCTCATCCGTTTCCGAAAAGAACATGTGGCAATCACGGCAGACATACAGCACATGTTTTATTGCTTCATTGTCCGTGAAGACCATAGAGACTTCCTCAGGTTTCTATGGTTTAAACATAATGATCCAAATGAAAAAATTGTGGATTACCGCATGAAAGTGCATGTGTTCGGGAACAGTCCGTCGCCTGCTGTGGCCATATATGGGTTACGAAGAGCTGTTCTGCTAGGAGAGGACAAACACGACACAGAAGTGAAACAATTTGTGATTCGGAATTTCTATGTGGATGATGGACTTGCTTCCTTTCCAACCAGTGAAGAAGCTATCACCGTGTTGAAACGGACAAAGGAAGTACTTGCAGAATCAAACATCAGGCTGCACAAAATAGCCTCTAACAACAGAAAAGTTATGGAAGCATTCTGTCAGGACGACTTGGCCAAAGATTTGCACGGCATTGAGTTACCATCAGATCCCTTACCTTTGCAACGAAGTCTGGGACTCGTGTGGAATCTACAAACCGACACCTTTACTTATTATGTGTCAAAGAGAGAGAAACCGTTTACCAGAAGAGGCATCCTCTCTGTGGTCAATAGTCTCTATGATCCTCTTGGTTTCTTAGCCCCTGTAACAGTACAAGGTAAAGCATTAGTCAGAGAACTAACTAATGATCAATGTGATTGGGACACTCCTATACCAGCTGAAAGAGAAGATCAGTGGAAAGCATGGCTCGATTCACTTCTGGAGCTTAAACAGATTCAGATTAAAAGGCCATATTTTCCCATTTCTCTGTGTTCTACCAGATACAAAGAACTATGTATCTTTGCGGATGCATCTACCATGGTCATATCAGCTGTAGCATACCTTAGAGCAATTGACACAGAGGGGTACAGCAATGTTGGCTTTCTCCTGAGCAAATCTAAGTTAGCTCCTCACGCTCCTTTAACTGTTCCACGTCTGGAACTTTGTTCTGCAGTTTTAGCTGTAGAAATGGCAGACTTACTGACCACTGAGTTAGATATTGAACTACAAAGAGTGAAATTCTACATAGACAGTAGAATTGTCTTAGGTTACATTCACAACACAAGCAGAAGATTTCATGTGTATGTTGCCAATAGAGTTGCTCAGATCAGAAGGTGTACTCACCCAAATCAGTGGCAGTTTGTCAGAACAGACCAAAATCCTGCAGACCATGGAACACGTTTCATATCCTATCCAAATTTAGAAAGACTCAGAAAGTCTGTTTTTAATAATTTAATTAACATAGATATTACAAACTCAGATCATACTGAATGCGCAGCCGGCACCCCTGATCTGAAGCTAGGACTGTTAAATATTAGATCTCTCGCATCTAAAGCAGTTATTATTAACGAAACTATCACAGACCAGGAGTTTGATATATTATGTTTAACTGAAACCTGGATTAAACAGGACGAGTATGTAGCTCTAAATGAAGCTAGTCCTCCTGGATGCAGCTAGATACACCAGCCTCGGTTAACTGGTAGAGGAGGAGGCATCGCAGTTATTCACAACGATAATCTGACTATCGTACAAAAACACAGATTTAAATTTAATGCATTTGAAATTCTCTATAGTAACATAAAGTCAGCTCAGACGATTCCGCTAATCATCATTTACAGACCTACAGGGCCGTACTCTGAATTTCTCTGTGAATTTGCAGATTTTCTCTCAAACCTAGTCGTTTCTGTAGACAAAGTGTTAATTGCTGGAGATTTTAATTTTCATTTTGAGAATCCAGAAGACCCTCTGAGAACAGCATTTATGTCCATACTGGACTCGGTAGGAGTAAATCAGTGTGTAGTAGGACCCACTCATAAAGCAGGTCACACCTTGGACTTAATATTATCCTTCGGATTAAGTATAAGAAACATAATTACAATTCCACAGTCTGAAGTTATATCAGATCACTGTCTTGTCTCGATTAAAGTGTCTCATAGTAATAATGATGCACAGCACCTCGCTACCGCCTTAAACGTACATTCACATCAAATACCACACAGAGCTTTATCGATAATCTTCCAGAGTTATCAACTTTGATTGGATCGCCATCTGATTCCACAGAACTCGATCAAGCGACTTAATATCTAGAGTCAACACTTTGTCATAGCTTAGATAATGTAGCTCCAGTTAAAAGAAAAATGATTAGAGATAAGAAACTTGCTCCTTGGTATAACGATCACACACGCACTCTAAAACAAACCGCTCAGAAATTAGAACGCAAATGGTGTCAAACTAAATTGTTAGTTTTCCAAATAGCATGGAAGGAGAGCATCCTGAACTATAGAAGAGCTCTCAGTGCTGCTAGGTCAATGGTTCTCTCCACTCTTATAGAAAATAACAAAAATAATCCTAGATTTTTATTTAATACCATAGCTAAATTAACTAAAAACAAGACCACTGCAGAAATCTCCACAACAACAACATACAGTAGTGAGGATTTCATGAACTTTTTCAATAACAAAATCATAAATATTAGGCAAAAAATTCAGGCTTTAAAACCAGACAATTTAAGTGATACAGATGATAAATTAATCACATCACATCAGAACCTAGAATACTTTACTCCCCTTGAAGCGAGTGAACTAATTTCACTCATCTCCTCTTCAAAATTGTCAACCTGTGAATTAGATCATATACCGACACATTTTCTCAAGCAGATAGTTCCAGCAATAACAGAACCCCTGTTAAAAGTAATTAACTGTTCACTCAGCAGTGGGTATGTTCCTAAATCCCTTAAATTAGCAGTTATCAAACCACTAATCAAAAAACCTGACCTTGACCCCTGTCAGCTTTCCAATTACAGGCCGATATCAAACCTCCCGTTTATCTCTAAAATTCTGGAAAAGGTAGTATCGCAACAGCTATGTTCATATCTACATAGGAATAGCATACATAAACTGTATCAGTCAGGATTTAGGCCTTATCACAGCACAGAGACAGCACTCGTTAAAGTAGTAAATGACCTCCTAGTGGCCTCTGATCAGGGTTGTGTCACTATACTTGTGTTACTCGACCTCAGTCCAGCTTTTGACACTATTGATCATGGTATTCTTCTTCACAGATTAGAAAATGTAGTAGGAATTAAGGGAACGGCCCTCTTATGGCTCAGATCCTATTTGACTGATCGTTATCAGTTTGTAGATTTAGATGGTGACCATTCCTGATGTTCTCAATTGCGTTTGGTGTTCCACAGGGTTCTGTTTTAGGCCCACTGCTTTATTCCCTTTACATGCTTCCTCTAGGCAACATAATTCGTAAACATAGTATTAGTTTTCATCGTATGCTGATGACACACAAGTATACGTTTCAGCAAAACCAGATGAGAAAAGCCAGCTTACTAAAGTTGAGCAATGTGTGCAGGACATAAGAGATTGGATGTTAATTAATTTCCTTTTGCTTAATCCTGATAAGACAGAAGTTCTAGTCATAGGACCACAAGCAGCTAGAAGTAAGCTTTCTTATCACACTGTGATTTTAAATGGCCTTTCTGTTCCATCAAGTGCAACAGTAAAAGACCTCGGTGTGATTATAGATTCAAGCCTTTCATTTGAAGCACATGTAGATAATATTACCAGGATAGCATTCTTTCACCTCAGAAATATTGCCAAGATAAGAAATATATTGTCACTAAACGATGCAGAAAAACTAGTTCATGCTTTTATTCAATTCAATTCAATTCAATTTTATTTGTATAGCGCTTTTAGCAATTTTTCATTGCTGCAAAGCAGCTTTACACAGACAAAATAATTATTTATGTTTGTATGAAATGTGAATTTGTATGAATCAAAATGGTCAGTTTTTCCCTGGTGAGCAAGCCGAGGGCGACAGTGGCAAGGAAAAACTCCCTGAGATGGTAATAGGAAGAAACCTTGAGAGGAACCAGACTCAACAGGGAACCCATCCTCATTTGGGTGAAACAGAAAGCAGTAAATGATCTGCATTTATACAGTGTGTAGGGTTTCGAGGCAGTTCAGCTATAATAGCTAATGTTAATTGATGTTAATATGGAGTCCAGGTGGTTATTGAAGACCCAGGTAGACTTGTAAGAAGTTCCAGTCATGAACTATCGAACTGTCAAGTCCCCAGAGAAACAGTTGCCAACACCAGTCAAGGCCAGAACCATTTTCTAGGTAGAGAGAATCATTCCCAGAAACCAGACGCATCCCAGAGAGACACACGGGGCATCCATGTGACGAGATCTTCAGCCAGAAGCGGGGCACCAGGATGGGTCAGACAGGTCCGGAGGGCAGAGGGAGTCTGGATCACTGGCAGCTCAGGAACGACATGTGTAGCTCGACAGAGAGAGAGAGAAAGAGTGAAAGGGGGAGACAGGAGGAGAGAGGAAAGAGAAAGAGGGGGGGAAAGAGAAGAAGAAGAGAGATGGCAGTTAGGTATGGTCACAGTCACACAATGTATAATGTGACTGTATATTAACTGTAGAGTGCAAGCAGAGACTCCGGCAGGACTAACTATGACAGCATAACTAAAAGGGAGAGCCAGAAGGAAACACAGACATGAGGGCTTCCTGACATGTAAAGCAAACAATCACCTCACCGTCAGCAAACCTGAGTGATCAATGAGAGTGAGGAAGACAGCATCCAAACATACCAGTTCACCATAATACTCTACGTCCATGAGTCCCCCAGATCTGCTCCTTTACCTAAGGCTAATCTATTTATAAAAATGCTTGGCTAAATAAATAGGTTTTTAGCCTGGACTTAAACACTGAGACTGTGTCTGAGTCCCGAACACTATTTGGAAGACTATTCCATAATTTTGGGGCTTTGTAAGAAAAAGCTCTGCCCCCAGCTGTATTTTTCATAATACGCGGTACTGACAAGCAGCCTGCATCCTTTGATCGAAGTAGGCGTGGCGGATCGTAAGACACTAGCAGTTCGCTCAGGTACTGTGGCGCGAGACCATTTAATGCTTTATATGTCAAGAGTAGTATTTTAAAATCAATGCGAAATTTCACAGGGAGCCAATGGAGTGAAGATAAGATAGGGGTGATGTGCTCATATCTTCTGGTTCTAGTGAGGACTCTCGCTGCTGCATTCTGGACTAGCTGAAGCCTATTTATGCATCTAGCTGAACAACCAAACAGTAAGGCATTACAATAGTCCAACCTAGAGGTGATAAAAGCATGAACTAGTTTTTCTGCATCGTTTAGCGACAATAAATTTCTTATCCTGGCAATATTTCTGAGGTGAAAGAATGCTATCCTGGTAATATTATCTACATGTGCTTCAAATGAAAGGCTGGAATCTATAATCACACCAAGGTCTTTCACTGTTGCATTTGATGGAACAGAAAGGCCATCTAAAGTTACGGTGTGATCTAAAATTTTACTCCTAGCTGTATGCGGTCCTATGACTAGAACTTCTGTCTTATCCGGATTTAGCAGAAGGAAGTTAATTAGCATCCAATTTCTTATGTCCTGCACACATTGCTCAATTTTAGTAAGCTGTTTTTTCTCATCAGGTTTTGCTGAGACATATAACTGTGTATCGTCAGCATAACAATGAAAACTAATACTATGCTTACGGATTATGTTGCCCAGAGGAAGCATGTGAAGGGAAAAAGCAGTGGACCTAAAACTGAACGCCAAACTCCACTAGAGAACATGCAGAATAATCACCATTTAAGTCTACATACTGATAACGATGGGTCAGATAGGATCTGAGCCAGGAGAGGGCTGTACCCTTAAATAGTCTTCCAAATAGTGTTCGGGACTCAGACACAGTCTCAGTGATTAAGTCCAGGCTAAAAACCTATTTATTTAGCCAAGCATTTTTATAAATAGATTAGCCTTAGGTAAAGGAGCAGATCTGGGGGACTCATGGACGTAGAGTATTAGGTGAACTGGTATGTTTGGATGCTGTCTTCCTCACTCTCATTGATCACTCAGGTTTGTTGACGGTGAGGTGATTGGTTGCCTTACATCTCTGGAAGCCCTCATGTTTGTGTTTCCTTCTAGCTCTCCCTTTTTAGTTATGCTGTCATAGTTAGTCCTGCCGGAGTCTCTGCTTGCACTCTGCACTAAATATATATTCACTTTTTACATTGTTCGACTGTGACCATACCTAACTGTTATTTCTCCATCTCTTTGCTCTCTCCTTTTCTGCTCTCTCCTCTCTCTCTCTCTCCCTCTCTCCTTTTTCCTCTACCTATTTCTCTGTCGAGCTATACATGTCGCTCCTGAGCTGCCAGTGATCCAGACCCCCTCTGCCCGCTGGACCTCTCTAACTCATCCTGGAGTCCTGCTTCTGGTTGGAGATCTCATCACATGGATGCCCCCGTGTGGTCTGCCTGGAATGTGTGTGGTGACTGGGGTTGGTTCCACTTTTCCATGAAGGTGGTCCTTTCTCGACTGATGCAGACAGCTGTTCTCTGAGGACATGTGACTTCAGTCGCTCAATAGTTCAGGACTGGAATTTTTCACAGTCTACCTGAGCCTCCAGGAACAAACTGGACTTTAATCTTACACATCTCCTCTTATACTGAACTTCCAGTCTCGCATATTATTATGCACATCAATCCCTGCTATCTGTTTTCACCCAGATGAGGATGGGTTCCCTGTTGAGTCTGGTTCCTCTCAAGGTTTCTTCCTATTACCATCTCAGGGAGTTTTTCCTTGCCACTGTCGCCGTCGTCCTAGGCTTGCTCATCAGGGACAATCATATAATTTTGATTCATACACATTCACATTTCATACAAACTTAATTCTTTTGATTGTGTAAAGCTGCTTTGTGATGATGTAAATCGTTAAAAGCGCTATACAAATAAAACTGAATTGAATATCCCCGGAGTTACTGAACCAGACCAGTTGGTTTACAGGCCCTGAGTTTTTGCACAAAGATGGATCAAACAATGACACAATTCATACAGAGATCTACAACCTCGTGGAACCAGACACAGATGTAGAGGTACGGTCACAAGTGTCTGCATTAGTTACCAAAGCCTCTGAGAAGGAGTTTGACTCGCAACGTTTTACACAGTTCTCAAACTGGAAAGTACTAATCAGAGCCATAGCTAGTCTTGTACGCAAGGTCAGATCTTATGCTGGAAACCCTACCTCTAGAACAGACGAACTGACACAAGCAAGGATGTCAGAACTGTTCAACAGGAAACATTTTCAGAGGAACTGAAGCACCTTGCAAGGAATGAAGAGGTGTCCAAGCACAGCATCATAAGAAAGTTAAACCCCATCTTGGATGAAGATGGAGTAATACCCGTTGGAGGACGTTTATCAGCAGCCAACACATGCTAGGAAGAGAAACACCCCATCATTATTCCCAAAAACAATCACATTGCTACTCTACTTGTCAGACACTTCCACGAACAAGTTGCACACCAGGGTAGACATTTCACTGAAGGTGCTTTTCGGTCAGCTGGACTGTGGATAATTGGAGGCAAAAGACTAGTATCAAGTGTCATACATCACTGTGTAATATGTAAAAGACTTAGAGGCAAGCTTGAAGAACAAAAAATGGCCTCCTTGCCTTCTGATCGAGTTAACCCAAATCCTCCATTTACCAATGTAGGTGTTGATGTGTTCGGTCCATGGAATATCTACACTCGATGAACCAGGGGAGGTCTTGCAGAGAGTAAGCGATGGGCAGTTATTTTCACATGTTTGGGAACATGTGCCATGCATTTTGAAGTAATAGGGTAACTGTCCTCCGCAAGCTTTATAAATGCATTGAGAAGATTCATTGCTGTCCAAGGACCCGTCAAACTGTTTAGGTCTGATGGTGGAACTACCTTTATTAGCACCTGTAAAGAGCTAAAGTTGAATGCAGAGGATCCAGAATTTAAAAGCTATCTACAGGATCAAGGGTGCACTTGGGTCTTCAACTCTCCTCATTCCTCACATATGGGTGAGGTTTGGGAAAGGTTAATTAGTTAGTTGCATGGAGAATTTTAAATGCTTTGCTTCTTAAGACAGATTCCACAAGGCTGTCACATGAGGTCCTTGTTACTCTTATGTCAGAAATCATGGCCATAATGAACGCCAGACCTCTGGTCCCCATCTCGTCTGACCCAGACATGCCACACGTTCTTTCACCTGCCACACTTTTAATTCAAAAGATATAGGCCGTGTTTGCACTGAAAGGAGAGTATGACATTAAAGACCTCTATAACAAACAGTGGAGGCAAGTTCAAAGCCTTGCTGATGCCTTTTGGAAGCGCTGGCGTAAAGAATACTTAACAACACTCCAACAAAGGAGAAAATGGCAAGTAAACAAGCCAAACCTTCAGGTCGGAGATGTTGTGCTTCTAAAAGACAGCACTCAAAAGAAACGAGTGGCCTACAGGAGTTATAGCACGCGTCATTCCAAGTCAAGACTTCAGAATACGCAAAGTGGAAGTAAAGGTTATTAAACTAGGCAATTCCAAAGTATACTTAAGACCGGTTTCAGAGGTGGTGTTGTTATGTAAAGGTGAAATGGTGTAAAATATTACACCAGACGGGAAGTGTGCCGACCTTGTTAAAACAGTCCCATAGTGACACCTAGTGGCCGTAGCAAAATTTATGTCTTAAAGTTTGTCCATATAGAGTTGCCGTAGTTAGTGTTGCATCGGGGGAAATTTAACGAGCATTGTATTTCTCTGCTATGCGTTTGATGTTACAAAGGCCTTGAAAATATATGTCTGTATTGAGTATTTAGTTTGATATTTTTCTGTATTAACAGTGCGAAGTGTAATTTAAAGAGACATGTAGGTAGAAATTGTATTAACAAAGGTTAAAGTTGTAAGCTGATTTGTTTAATTATCTAATATGGGAAGCAACATGTTAAATTTGAATTTAACAATTGAATTGTGATACACAAGACACATTATTTGACATTTTCTTTATTTGTATGTTCAGTTTTACAGTGCTTCTTTCAAGTAAATTACACTCAATCGAAATACGGCATCTGAGTCTTTCTTGGAGGAACCTGTTAGCTATCTGCCAAGCTAGTCAGGCTCAAGCACTTCAGCAGCCATCATAGTAGGGGCAGAATATATATATATATATATATATATATATATATATATATATATAAATATTTTATAGAGATAACAGTAAAGGTTGCTTAAATTCACGTTTCACAAGTTTGAAATAAGATTTATTTGGGATTTACATTTCTGAGATTTTATTATTAATTATTTTAAATATTGCACAAATTCATATTGTAATCTACTCAAACTCCAAAGGCATTGTTATACTGCGCAGGTGTGAACAGCTCCATGCAGTTGCACTGTTTAAATTTACACTAATGGGCTGGTGCTGCATTTTGTAGACGGTCCCGCATTTCGAAATGCAGTGTTTTTTTACAGTCACTTAAAAATTATATTGTTTAACAAGGAATTTCAAGGGGGAAAAAAGGGTGCACTAAGTTGTCCGTGTTCTCGCAAACAAGACTGTGTCGAATTTTTGCACTGTAGAGATTTTATAGTGGAGTTATTGAGGACGAAACACTGAATATGCGAATATAAAACTAACTTTACCACGGTCCTTATGTGTATATGAAACTCTCCATTATTTGCTGGAACTCTGTGTTAGCACGGAATGCTAATCTGTAAAGTAGCATACAGTGGAACTTTGGATTACGAGCATAATTTGTTCCGAAGTGGGCTCGTATTCCAAAACACTCGTAAACCAAATTTAATTTTCCTATAAGAAATAATGTAAACACAAATTATTCCTTCTACATCCCCAAAATAAATAAATACATAAAAATAATTAACACAAAATATAAAGTAAAAATTTACATTTACATTGAGGCATTTAGCAGACACTCTTATCCAGAGCAACTTACATTTTTATCTCATTACACATCTGAGCAGTTGAGGGTTAAGGGCCTTGCTCAAGGGCCCAACAGTGGCAACTTGGTGGTTGTGGGGTTTAAACCTGGGATCTTCCAAACTGTAATCCAATGCCTTAACCACTGAGTTACCCCTGAGTTTAAAATGAAACAAATTAACGTGCACTTTACCTTTAAAAAAAAGTAAAAATGAATCCCGACAGATAAGTGTTTCCATTTGTGCACGCAGGCTCTGTGTGTGTGTGTGTGTGTGTGTGTAAGTAATATGCATGCACAAACACGCACATTAATGGAGAGACTGTTTTATCGGAAAAATTTGCAAGAAAAAAAAATTAACCTGCACTTTACCTTTAAAGAGAATCGTGACAGAGCTTCTGTGTAAGGCAGAGAGTGTGCATCTGAATGTGTGTGTGAAGCCGAGAGGAAGGGGTGGGAGGGGTTCTGTAAAGGCGAGTGTGTGTGTGTGTGTGTCTGTGTGTGTGTGTGTGTGTGTCACACACTAACACACATGCACACTCTCTGCCTTACACAGAAACTCTGCAAGCACTAAGACCCAGCAGGGAAGACATTACCTACAATTCCGCAGCGCAAGTTGTCATCTTGGCTCAGTTGTGATCACGTAACGCTTGGCGTAAAAAAAACAAGAAGCGCATGCATGATACATGAAACTCGGTACTCAGAAACCAAGACAATGCTCGTTTTTAAAGTCAAAATTTATTAAAAATCTTTGCTCATCTTGCAGAACACTCGTAAACTGCGTTACTCGTAACCCGAGGTTCCACTGTATCTGCTCCTAGCTTTGCTGCTACCAGTGGAGTTTAATGAGCTTTAAAAAGCAGACCAAAGACATTTTGGATAATACTGTATGTTCTTTCATCTGTATGTTGGAATAAGAGAAGCACATGGACTGTGTAAAACTGCTCTTATTGTGAAACTGTCAATATGTGAACTGTAGAAGGTTATGGAGAGACACAATGTTGAGAATGTAGTCAGAGTTCATACTGTACACAATCTATGTGGAATAGATCATGTGGAGTGAGGTCACGCCGCACGTCATTTCTGTCCTTGCGCCATTGTTGGTGGATGAGGCGTCTGTATGTGTAGGGGAAGTTGTTGAGGAGCTTGATTTCAGGAAACCTAAATGATTCTTAATGATAAATTTGACATTTACATTGTTATTACATGATGTATTTTCAATCTCACTTTGTCTGGAGCCTGGTCATTCTGGCTGCACAGACACACAAACATTTAGTCTGAATTACCACATGATAAACATCAATAATTAATTTACAAATTAATAATCATTTCTTAAAATAACAATGTGGATTTTAATATACTTCATCCACTAGATGGCAGTAAATGACTTCTGTTTAGTGCTACTTTTTAATTAATTGACCTGCTAACAGCACTGTATTTAGGCAGTTGCTTAATAATAATAATAATAATAATAATAATAATAATAATAATCATCTATTAAATATATAATTAATAACAAAATAAAATAATGCAATAATTTAATCCATCTGTTTGTTAACTTGTTGGGTAATTGTTAAAACTTGTTTGGATATTATATTGAGTTATTTTGACTTTTTATTTTTGACTTGTTGTTAATCTGTGTGTTATCTTGTGTTTTATGTAGAGCTGATTCCTTTCTTAGGCAACTTAATCTTTATTTTACACTACATCCTCATTGTGCAGGTATGCTTCAGGAAATGTTCTTTTAATTGTTTAATTGGTTAAATTGTTGAGCGTTGCGCATATTATCCCTTAAAACATGAATGAATATAATTCATAATGTTTATTGTAAAGAAAAAAAAATCCACTATACGATTACAAAGTTAAAATATTTCATTTGATGGAAAAATTTAAATAAGAATACTGTTTTGAATAATAAACGGCAGAGCTGATAAGACACGCTGTGGAGCTGATTCCTTTCTTAGGCGACTGAATCTTTATTTCACACTACATCCTCATTGTACAGGCCACCCAGGCAAGACCGTCACATCTGCATAATGCAAAATATTGAATTGTTCTCATTCTGCAAGGGTAAAAAGTCACCTTTACTTGAATATTGTTTTTTAAGATGTAACATTAAAATTAACGAGCCGTCACTCATTAAAAAGTGAGAATATTGAATAAAACCTGAGATCACAAAACAAACATCTGAGAATATTAAAGAAATATTAGATTATTAAACAAAATCCTGAGAATAAGGAAAGAAATTGGAGAGTTTGAAGGAAACCTTTCCAACATACACAGCTCCCTAATAGAGACTGCAACAAAACCTTCATTTCAATGATATGTTTTATAGTTAAACACACAGCATGAAACCTAGACGTATATATTGCTTGCATATTGTTTACAAAGACAAGATATTCAGATGAATTGTCAGAAATGTGTTGTAAAAGGAAAGCTGGAAACATTTGGTTCAGTAATAATGGAGCTGATTTAACTCTCCCTAATCTATTTGCTAATAACAAGGTGAGAAAATGAACATGGTTCAGAATGCATGAAATTATTGGAAGTAGAATCAAATCATTGTTTGTGTTTATAAAAGCTGAAATGTAATTTCCTGAGAAAAGGCCTTTGGGGGCGTGTCTTAGTCACATGGTCCCTGTCTTTCTGAGATTTCTCCTCCATCTCATCATATTCTGTAAAATAAACACATTTCCCTCTTTAATATCTCCTTTGTATTGGATTAATAGTCATTGTTTTGTAAAACCTTCAAATACAGTAAATGATGCACTATGTAGGATTTCTTTGATCTTTAAACAATAAATGAAGAGAATAGAGGACATTTATCAGATGAGTTTTCTTAATATTAACACAGGCCATGTGTATGAGATGTGATAGAGATGTCCATCAAATTTCACATCATTTTACAAACTGATTCAACTGTAGAAATGCTACAAAACAATAATACATTTTATATAGTATTACATTTCTATTTTCCTGTTAAATGTTTGGAATAAATAGATTCCAGTCCTTACAAGATTGTGTTTATAAAAATGTGGAAGTAAAAGAGCCATAAATATACAGGTCTTATCTAAAGTGTGTAATAAATCTGGCTGCACTTGTTAAATGACAGAACAGAGATTTGTTCTAAAAACAGTCAGCTGATGTTTATATTATATATCACAGGTAATATTTACAGTAGGTCTTATCTAAACTCTTTAATAAATGCACTTGTTAAATGACAGAACAGAGAGAACATTTGTTCTAAAAACTCTTCTGAAAGTTGATATTTATTATATACCATATATAATCTAATCATATATAATCTAATCTTTGACTTTGCTGCCTGTGCACTTATGTACATTACAGAATAAACAAGAAGTCACTCACCTTCTGTCTCTCCTCCATCCTGTTCCTCAGTGATGACATCATCATAATCTTCTGGATTGTCTAATCAACAAATAAATGAAGAAATAATAAACCAGTGTGTGTGTGTGTGTGTGTGTGTGTGTGTGTGTGTGTTGCTCTTATAGTAAAATACTGAGTTACAGGGCCATGTGTTTGAAGCAGAGTTACAAGTCCATCATTTTCCCATAACAGTTGAACAGAATTTAACTGCTCTTGCAGAGATGCAGTACAAGTAAATAAATAAATAACATAATTTCCTGACTTGTTATTGTGTGTGGCACTACTGGCACTGTGATTTGTTGTGTGCTCATTTTGTTCCTTGATTAAATAATTTTCTACACAACATGGAAAGTTGAGTTGCTATGCTGCAGTAGGAGCTGGCGGATGCTCGCTCTCCGCTGTCAGTGTGGTGTGTGGAGCGTTTAGTGTGTTAAGTCATCTTAACACACTAAATCTCTCAAAATCATCATGACTTTTCCCAAACTTTAACATTTTTCATGTTCCAGGTCTGGAGCTCCACAATGGTGAGAATTTCAGAGGGTGTGAAATGTAGATTATTAGATACTACAAGCCATTACATATTTTTTAAGCTCACACAGCTAAATGAAACGAGTCAGTGAGCCCTAGTTTCCCCTGTGTGTCTCGAATGTCCTGTGTGTCTGAATTAATCTACATGATAAAGAGATCTAAAAATATCTATTGCATTCCATAAAATGGTACTTGTGAATCTCCTAACCATGTACTTTGTCACGTACAGGATTTACAGACATTGGGACTTTGGGAGAAGCCAAACTCAGTTCCCCCTAATCCCAGCCCTGTAAATCAGCACATCCCCATGGTTCTTATTACTTTTACAGCAACATTTATTAAAGAATCAGTGCAGTTTTTAATCCATTTTTATTTAAAGGTGATGTAGGGCAGAAACACACTTCCTGTTTTTAGTTGCATCATTGCAACTGGAAGCTGTCATTCGATCACTAGCAACTCTTTTCATTTTATGAAGTCAGACTTCATCTGTTTCAAATACAAACACCATACAAGTCTCTCGCAATGAGCTGTTACTATAGAAACCATAATGTAGTGGAACGAGTGCATTAATATAAACCTGTGATTTACAGCTGCAGTATGTCAGAGCTGCTGTTATAGAAAATTAATCAACATCAATCAGAATGCAGAATTCAGCAGCACATTGTTTAAAGTTTATTATAGAAATGTTTAAGGTTTTTTTTTTTTAATAACAGAGAAACTCCCTGACCTGTGGTGATGTTTGTGTTTGTTTCAGCCGTAACTGCATCATCATAGTTCTCGGACACGTCCTCTGTCAGAATGTAGAGATAAAAGCTATTAAATCCACATGAATGTCATTAATGATCATTTGGATGCTTGTGGATGCAACACTGTCACATTATTATCATACCTGTCAGTATAACTGACTTCTGATCAGCTGTAATGGCCTCATCATAATTCTCAGCTTCATCCTCTACACCAAAACACAGAGATTTAAAGTTTACTGAAGTGGCAGTTTGTACACTGTGGATTTGTGTGTGTGTGTGTGTGTGTGCTCTCTAAAACAAATCCCAAAACAGAAGCACACCCTCCACGTTATCAGCGATGGGTCCAGCAGTGACGGCATCATCGTAGTCCTCTGGTGGCTCAACTCTTCCTGTATCACCTAAATGAAATAAAAGCAGAGGCTCTGTACAAACAGCTCCATCACATTCTGACCTCATGGTTTAATGTCAAGTCACTCAATTTATCTGATCAGTTAACAACTGCACCCACTTATGAAGTCACTGGTGTCGATGACATCATCATAATACTCAGCCTTTTCTCCAATCCCAGACTTTACTGGAAAAAGAAGAGTTTGTGTGTTTGGGCTTTTAAACACATTTATACTCAATAAAATCCTCATCCAAAGAAGCTTTGATAAATGTGATAAGAGGGATTTCAGAAGCTTAAAGTAAGATAAGGTTGATTGTGAGATCTCATGTGTCAGCATTAAAACACTGGAGTTACTGTAATTCTTCTATACAATACATCATAATCACGTCTCAGAAAGGACACATTTAGTCATTTCTCATCTTTAATTGCAATTCGAATATCTTTCAGTTAATGGAGTCAGACAAACTCACACTCTGGCCTTTTTTACCTGAGAGAAGCTCATCATCCACATGCTCATACCCAGAATGCTGTTCTTCAGAGAGGAGACTTCCTGTTAGAGGAGAGCAGGACAGGCATCAGACACACACACACACACACACACACACATCGCAATCAAAGAAGAGAGGAGGGGGTGCACATGTGCAGGAAAGCATGTTCATGTATGTGCGCTTGCGCGCACGCACACACACACACACACACACACAGTTTGTTTATATACTGTTCATGCTTAACTTTGGGAGTACCACAGACAGGTAAACAGTTAAAACATGGCGTTTACTGGGGTTAATGAGGATACAAATAGTAACTTCTTTTTCATATATGATAGCAGACACTGAACATTATTCTGTTAGGTTTTTATCTCATCTTTTAGCCCTGTACCAGCTGAAAGACCGTGCTGATCAGTCTGTAGACATGTTCTAGTTTAAGGACAAACATAAAATAAGCTTCTATTTCAAGATACAGTACACTTTTTCATTCAACTGACAACATTTTGTTTAAAAGTTTAGTTTTGACAATAAACTCTTCTGTGCTCTTGTTGTGTATTCTATTGTCAGTAAAAGAAAAATTACAGTGAGTGACCCCTTAAATATACAGTGGTGTGAAAAACTATTTGCCCCCTTCCTGATTTCTTATTCTTTTGCATGTTTGTCACACTTAAATGTTTCTGCTCATTAAAAACCGTTAACTATTAGTCAAAGATAACATAATTGAACACAAAATGCAGTTTTTAAATGAAGGTTTACGTTATTAAGGGAGGAAAAAAACTCCAAATCTACATGGCCCTGTGTGAAAAAGTGATTGCCCCCCTTGTTAAAAAATAACTTAACTGTGGTTTATCACACCTGAGTTCAATTTCTGTAGTCACACCCAGGCCTGATTACTGCCACACCTGTTTCAATCAAGAAATCACTTAAATAGGAGCTACCTGACACAGAGAAGTAGACCAAAAGCACCTCAAAAGCTAGACATCATGCCAAGATCCAAAGAAATTCAGGAACAAATGAGAACAAAAGTAATTGAGATCTATCAGTCTGGTAAAGGTTATAAAGCCATTTCTAAAGCTTTGGGACTCCAGCGAACCACAGTGAGAGCCATTATCCACAAATGGCAAAAACATGGAACAGTGGTGAACCTTCCCAGGAGTGGCCGGCCGACCAAAATTACCCCAAGAGCGCAGAGACAACTCATCCGAGAGGCCACAAAAGACCCCAGGACAACATCTAAAGAACTGCAGGCCTCACTTGCCTCAATTAAGGTCAGTGTTCACGACTCCACCATTAGAAAGAGACTGGGCAAAAACGGCCTGCATGGCAGATTTCCAAGGCGCAAACCACTTTTAAGCAAAAAGAACATTACGGCTCGTTTCAATTTTGCTAAAAACCATCTCAATGATTGCCAAGACTTTTGGGAAGATACCTTGTGGACCGACGAGACAAAAGTTAAACTTTTTGGAAGGTGCGTGTCCCGTTACTTCTGGCGTAAAAGTAACACAGCATTTCAGAAAAAGAACATCATACCAACAGTAAAATATGGTGGTGGTAGTGTGATGGTCTGGGGTTGTTTTGTTGCTTCAGGACCTGGAAGGCTTGCTGTGATAGATGGAACCATGAATTCTACTGTCTACCAAAAAATCCTGAAGGAGAATGTCCGGCCATCTGTTCCTCAACTCAAGCTGAAGCGATCTTGGGTGCTGCAGCAGGACAATGACCCAAAACACACCAGCAAATCCACCTCTGAATTGCTGAAGAAAAACAAAATGAAGACTTTGGAGTGGCCTAGTCAAAGTCCTGACCTGAATCCTATTGAGATGTTGTGGCATGACCTTAAAAAGGCGGTTCATGCTAGAAAACCCTCAAATTAAGCTGAATTACAACAATTCTGCAAAGATGAGTGGGCCAAAATTCCTCCAGAGCTCTGTAAAAGACTCGTTGCAAGTTATCGCAAACGCTTAATTGCAGTTATTGCTGCTAAGGGTGGCCCAACCAGTTATTAGGTTCAGGGGGCAATTACTTTTTCACACAGGGCCATGTAGGTTTGGATTTTTTTTTCTCCCTAAATAATAAAAACATCATTTAAAAACTGCATTTTGTGTTTACTTGTGTTATCTTTGACTAATAGTTAAATGTGTTTGATGATCAGAAACCTTTTGTGTGACAAACATTTAAAAGAATAAGAAATCAGGAAGGGGGCAAATAGTTTTTCACACCACTGTATGTGATAAATAAGTGGTTAAACCTCTCATTAAACCAGGTATTGAACTGATACCATTGACTAATGTTAGGTCTAAAGGGAAGCCAGCTCATCACTGTCTTCCTGTTGTTTCAAAATCAAAGGTTTAAGCAATCAGATGAGACTATCTTCAGACTGCTGACAAAGTGTAATTCCCCAACACTATACCAAGGGAAAGCCAGATGCTCTTTGAGTTCACACCACTAATCATACTTGCATGTTAAACATTCACTATTCACCATTAGTATTTGTTATTTTTTTTACATTCATATCGCTGTTAGCAGTAATGGGGGATGGAAAAAAAAACACGCGAGCAGCAACTGACCATTAAACCTGATGTTGTCTGGTTACGGATTTGGATAGAAAGTTCCATAAATAAATTTTAAAAAATGCAAAAATTAAATACCTGTGTAAAAGCTGTGTGTGCGTGTGTGCGTGTGTGCGTGTGTGTCTGTAGAAGCAATTTATATAACAGGCAACAGTTTTGTATAAAATTATTCCAAAAATACATCTGGTTACATTTCCTTGGATGTTAAAGTGGCAACATTTGATGTGACACATACTGTACTTTTCCATCCTTGGATCAATTTTGATCTGTCCTGATTACTGCAGCCTAGTAACATTCCACAAGAGCTGCGGTTTTGGAGTTGCTCTGACCCAGCTGTCCAGCCATTACAATTTGGCCCTTTTACATTTTTAATATCACTTTTCAATAGAAAAGAGATATTAGAAATGTAAAAGGCTAAATGTGGGTGGCTCACTAATGCACATGGGGAGACAAGGCTGGCCTGTGTAGTCTGACCTAATAAAAGACAATAATGTAAATCAAAATAATGAAAAGGTTAATGCTGGTTGTAATAGAAAAAAATCTGAATGCACGGATCACTGTTATCAGTGGAACCTATTTAAGCATTGACTGTATTAGGCAGGTGGTCATAAAGTTTTGACTGATCATTTTATATATAAAATGATTTGTGTGTGTGGATCAGTGTGTAACATATTACAAAGTAACGCGTTAGCCTTTTTTTATGTAATAAGTAATCTAACGCATTAGGTCAATCTTTTAAAATGTAATTTATTTAGTTATATTTTCAAAAATATAATGTCATTCAGGCAATTTATGTAATCTGTAAGCAGTTATTCTGTTAGTGTGTGTGTGTAAAAGTCGTCCTACAAACCCCGTCCCTGATAACCCGGCCCCTCTGTAATTCCTGCTGTTAGGAGATGGAAACGTAATCACAGCGCAAAACTCATGGTAAATCATGATGAACCGTACTTACGGCCACCGCACAAAACCGCGTCGGTGAGATAGGGGTATTAGTAGTTAACAGATTATGGGCCAAACGTGTCTGAGTGATGATGGTAGAATAATTATAACGGTCTTGACTAAAACAACATGCATGAGGAATCACAAAGGAGTTTTCATTTTCTGCAGTGGAAAAGTACTCGAACTAGTTACTTTTATCAGAAAGTAATGGTGTAATGTAACTGATTACTATTTAATGACATTATATATATATATATATATATATACACACACACACACACACACACACACACCAGGAGTGAGGAAGCGAGCTGGAGGATGCACCTGCACAGGAAATTGTGCGTGTGTACACACACACACACACACACACACACACACACACACACACTTAAAGAGTTAATAAATGTTTATCAGCAGAATTCTGTCTCTACACCACAGGTATTCTAACTGCATATTTCCTCTCAAACACGTTCCACTTATTAATTCACTACTTAATTATTTATTTGTTTTTACTGGATTTTGGGTGAAATCTTGCTTTAATCACTGAGTTTGCATTGAGGGGTGTATTTAGTATTGAGTGATTTGACCATTTGCATGCAGTGAATTTCAGCTCCAAGTTTAAATGGAATACAATAATGGCGCTTTTCCACTGCATAGTACGGCACGGTTCAGTACAGCTTACTTTTGGGGGGTTTTCCACTGGGAACAGTACCTGGTGCCTGGTCCTTTTTTTAGTACCACCTCAGCCGAGGTTCCAAGCGCGCCAAACCGTTACCAAAACGTGACGTGTAAACTCTGCTGGTCACTGATTGGCCGGCATTACTGCGTCACTGAACTTGCGACACGAGACACAACAGACCCGCTAGTATTATTAGCGCAGCCAGCAAAGGATCGGACGCACCTTTTTGTACTGTATTAACTAAAAAAATGGCTGTTTCATGGTCTATTGAGGAAGTACAGACATTCCTCTCGTTGGTAGCCGAAGAGCGGATCCAGCGAGAGCTTAATGGGGCGACGTGGAATGAAAAAAATTTTTTAGGAGGCCGCTAAGCTCTTGGCCGCACATGGCTACCATCGGACTTACAAACAGTGTAGGCACAAGTTAAAAAAAATGAAGAGCGACTACAGAAGTATAAAGGACCACAACAGCCGGAGTGGTTTAAACAGGCGGTCGTGGAAGTGGTTCGACCAAATGGACGCAATCTACGGAGGCAGACCAACGAGCAATGGAAGGGAGGGTGCCCTGGACTCGGCCACGCCATTGTTGTTGGAGAACACGATCGAGGATGGTACGTTGTGTTTTTATAACGCTTGAAATCCTAACTTTACTGGTTTTATTGACCGTCGATTCTTATTTTATATCGCAATTTGACTGTAAAATCATGGCCTAATGAAGCACGAACTCCTAGTAGCTAACATGTATCAGTGGTAGTGCTATTGTTCATGATGTTCATGGTTTTTTTGTTGTTGTTGTGTTGCAGTAATTTGTGCATTCCCAACTGATTAGACAAACTTTGCGTTTCAGACTCATTGTCCACGATCGATTCACTTGCACTTTCTACATGCAACGACGATGACTCCTCTTCCCAAGCGGTGCTAGCAGCGTCTCCACCACGCCCGCCAACACCATCACCCTCCAGCTGCACGACGGCACCGTAGCGTGTGTTAACGGGTACAATACTCATTTGATACTTCATATATCATAATATGTACAAATAGGATATCACAATATAGGATATATATCCTTATAAGCCGTGTCTCATGAATTACTGTTGCTTACCATAAATAGTATAATACCATAAATAATAATACTATACAATACCATAGATACTGTAAATGTAATTGAGTAAAATCAAATGAATTTCAAAAATAATTTCTCCCATTTTCACTCTAATTTTCTACGCTTTGGTCCAGGCAAGAGGAAACAGAGCCTGCACCATCAGGAACATCTTGCTGCATTAAGAGAGATGCAGGTGGCAGACATTGAGCAGCAGGAGCTGAACCGTGCCCAGAGGGAGCGCCACTTGCAGATGGCACTGGAAGAGGCCAAACAAGCGAGGGAGCAGGAAGCAGCCTTGAGGGCAGAGGAACACTCTCAGACGGCTGCTTTCAATCAAGCATTCCTCAATGTTATGGGGATGCTTGTCCAGGCAATGAGTGGCCGAGGGAATAGAGCTCTCTTGCTGACTATTGCCATAGGTGTTTGTTTTTGTGTTTGTTTTTTGATAATGTTTGCACTACATGTCTGCACACTGTTAACAGTTTCTTCTGTTAACGTTAAAATTTATTTTGTTCTACTTGTCTGTTGTATGTCCGTTGTGCACTACGTACATGTGCACACTGTTTAAAGTTTACAAGTTTCAAGTTTCAAGTTTCAAGTTTATTTTGTCACATGCACAATCATACAAAGTACAATATGCAGCGAAATTATTTTGCGACCACAGAGTCGCGACGTCAGCCACCTAGGGCGCCATCATAGAAAATAAGGAATAAGATACATTAGGATAACGAGGGTAAAAAATCCCCTCCCAGACTGTCCTTCGAAAAGGGCAGTGTGCGATCAGGGGTACAAAATAATACCTCAGCAACAAGCACAGAAAAACATGTAATCACAAGACATAAACATTGCAACGATGAGGGTACAGGGGATAGGAAATGTCCAATGTAGGCAAACAGCTCCAGTCCCTGCAGCTAAAGAGCGCTGGTCCCGATTCCGCCTACCCACACTGAAGGGAATAAGCACACGAAGGCGTTGGATATGGGGAAGGTAGAGTGTCTATCTGTAGCTGTTATGTGAGTGCGTGAGTGCGTGCGTGTCAGTTGTAAGCCTGTAACATCCCATAATAGTCTGCGCCAGGTGTCCTTGAAGGGGGAAGGAGTAGGATTCCAGAGCGTCTCGTTATCTTGGTCTTCTACAGTTTATATTTTCACTATTTATATTTTTACTTTTTGCACTTTGTAGATTTTTTGTGTTTTCTGGTCATATTTTTACCTGTAAAATTGTGTTGTGCTTCAATAAAAACAATCTGATCAAATACGTGTAGCCCAAGACTATATTAAAGGTTTTTTATTGTATGAGCAGGTAAAGTACCTCCTGATAAAGACAAATGGTTAATGCCGCCACAATACAAACCAAAAAAAAAAAAAAAGAAATACATTGTAAAGTTTAAAATGGTGTTTAAAAATTTATTGATAATACACTTTACAGAACATGCTACGTGAATAGTTAGCTACTCAAGTAACGCATCAGACCTGCACGGACATCCCTGCCCCTTCTCCTCTACAGCCTGTGGCACTGCCACCACAGTCTCTGCTGCTGGGGGTAAATCCCAAGCATTCTCATAGGCCTCACCATGACTCTCACAAAGGTTGTGTAGAGCACAACATGTCAGCACCATGGACTACACAAGGTTGACATCATAGACATTTCTTCTCATAATGCATCGCCATCTTCCTTTTAATCGGCCGAAGGCATTTTCAACAACTACGCGTGCTCTGCAGATTTTCACCTGTTCTCAATGTAGGCAGCACTTTCTTTAAACTTTTCCTGATCTGGATAACGAATTAGCTCTGGGACCAACAGGGTTTCTGCTGCTGCACAGAACTCCTGAACACACCGACACACAGTTGTTATGCTTACACCAAAAAGATGTCCAACACTTCTGTACTCAGCACCTGTTGCAAGCTTCCACAGTGCGATGGCTATTCTTTTCTTTAAAGGTACACACACATGGAAGTTTGTGTCCCGTCGCTCCATCGCTGGACGCAGTTTGTTGCATAAGTGGATGAATGTTTCTTCAGACATTCTAAAGTTCTCCAGCCACTGAGTGCTTGTAAAACCGGAAACAATTACATCCCACCACTCTGAAGCACGGTTAAATGTCCAAACAGATGGTCTGTTGCGGCGACTTTTTTGCAAAATGTGGAAGATCTGTAATATACAGAATCTGCATTTTAATGTTACACTGGCAGTTAAGTTTATTATATGCTTAGCAACAGTGATAAAAGTTAGCTAGTGATGTGCTTTTTTTAGATGCTAACCCTTGCGCGTCGTCGAGCTAACAAGTTGTCGGTGTCTTCGTGTTGTTGTAAAAGTTCCCAAACTCTCTTGTTTTTTTTAGCTGTGTTTTCTTTGGCTGCCATCAGCCTCTTTTGAAACAAACTCCTTCGTCTTGCTGTTAAAAACATCCACATGCCGAGAATGAAGAACACCATTCCGTCGATATGCTCCATTGTTGTGTGTTTGTTGTGGCATGTTTAGATGATGTCACGGCAGTAGAGGCGGCGCAACTATGACGACACGTGAATAATCACGGCCACTCTAAAGCAGTACTAAACTGCAGTGGAAACGCAAACTGAGTCGAACTGAGCCGTGCGGTGTCGTGCCGAACCGAGTCGTACCACGCAGTGGAAAAGCGCCAAAAGTGTGATGTAGAACAGTCCACATATCACTCACCTCTTTGAGTGGAGCTCGTGATTCTTCTAGTGATGGATCTGTGGTTGATCTCCTCATAGATTGCCTCAGGCTGAGTCTTACGCCTCATCTTAGAGACAACTGGGAGTGCAGAATAATAATAATAATAATAATAATAATAATAACTGGTGTTGTAGAGAAAATAAACTGTGTGAATGTGTGGTACCTCTCCTGAGCACTCTGTTTTGGTAAAACAGTACCACCAGGAGCACTAAGGCCAGGAAGAGCAGCGTTCCCAACACAAAGAGAACCAGTGGAGAAGTGGGTGGAGCTACAGCTGGTGGAGGGTTTGGAGCGGCTCTTCCTGAAGTCAAAAACACAGAAGAGGATCTTAATTCGAAAAAAATAGTGAACAGTTTCAAATATTGATTTGTAACAAATATACATACCTGATGTGGTGGTGCTGGTGGTGGTGGTGGGTGTAGTAGTGGACGCTGTGGATATGTCTGTATTTGCAGGAAAAAACTAATGCATTAAAGATAAACTCTCACTATATCAGGTTTCTGACATGCTGAGCTTTCAAGCTAACATCAAGATAACATCTTAAATTATAAACAAAAGTTATCAAGTCTTAAAAAAAGTCAGAAAAGTGTAGTAAGTGGAGAGAGAAAGCTGAAAAGTTAGCACACCCCTCTGACCTGCACAGGTGACTCCAGCATGAGAGCAGTCAGTGTGTTTCTTCAGGGAATGATGACAGTCCCACAGGTGAATCTCATCCCCTCGACACTTCACTCTGTTCAGCCAGATAGTCCCTTCACCAGGACCAAAGCTAACATTCCTATCAGCACTCAGCGCCGAACCACAGCCCAGCTGTCTGCACACCACCTGAGCGTTCCTGATGTTCCACTGATCATCACAAACGGAGCCCCACGTAGCATTATGATACACCTCCAACCTCCCAGAGCAGCTTCCCTTTCCTCCACTCAGCCTCAGAGACCAGTGCTCTACATCACACACATCACACATGAGAAAACACACCAACGCTGAAGAACAGCTCCAGTCGAACACTGAGCTACAACACTATGATACATCAAGAAATTAACATCATATATTAAAACCATCTCAATCCTGAAGAATCCTGGGTTACGATTCAGTAACTATAAAAGTATAATCTATGGCCTGTGATCCTTTAATAATAAAAAAAATACAATTATTTGTATATTTATTTGCTTTGTTGTTAACACTCCAGCACTTTTTCCTTAAGTCCTGGTTGGTTTGTAACTCTCTTCTTAAAACCCAATTAATGTAAGAAAAGTAAGTGTCCTTACTTGAGCAATGTTTCTGAAGGTGAAACGAAGAGCATGTCCCATGAGTATGTTGAAACATTCCATCTTCTGCAGTAACAAAAATTATGAAACTGACTTTTTACTCATTCTTATTTCATAGCTGGAGTATATATGCAAATTCTACAGAAATGTAATATGCGTTCAGAAAGTCTCTCAGCCACGGCCACATAGAGAAGTAGTAGTACACTATGTTGTCAAGTCAAGTCAAGTAGGCTTTTATTTATGGATGCCCCGTGTGTCTCTTTGGGATGCGTCTGGTGTCTGGGGATGGTTCTCTCTACCTAGAAGATGGTTCTGGCCTTGACTGGTGTTGGCAACTG
The DNA here is from genome assembly GCF_024256425.1 of Clarias gariepinus. Classification (NCBI taxonomy): domain Eukaryota; kingdom Metazoa; phylum Chordata; class Actinopteri; order Siluriformes; family Clariidae; genus Clarias; species Clarias gariepinus. Next base: position 800,116 of record NC_071111.1, on the reverse strand, counting down.
TTTCTCTGGGGACTTGACAGTTCGATAGTTCAGGACTGGAACTTCCTACAAGTCTACCTGGGTCTTCAATAACTACCTGGACTCCATATTAACATCAATTAACATCAGCTATTATAGCTGAACTGCCTCCCACCCTACACACTGTATAAATGCAGATCATTTACTGCTTTCTGTTTCACCCAAATGAGGATGGGTTCCCTGTTAAGTCTGGTCTAGTCTTGCTAAAAGCGCTATACAAATAAAATTGAATTGAATTGAATTAAATTATTGTAATTTCAAACATATAAAGTTTAGTACACAGTGAGACGAAATAACGTTCCTCCAGGACCAAGGTGTTACATAAAACATAAATTAACAAATTAAAATAACAAAACTAAATAGCTAAGAAACCTAATTAGCTGACCAGCTTAGACAAGACAGATTGAACTTTTTTTAATTAATTATCCTATACAAAATAGACAACATAAAGTGCATGTGCAAATGTGCAAACAAGAGCGACAAAGTGACAACATAACAACGTGACACATTTCAGTACTTCGTGGTGAAGTATTAAAATGTAACACACTCCTGTTTAGAGCCGGAAGTCTGTTGTATGTATCTAAAGCGTTCTTTGCTTACCGCCAGATGTTTATCAGTCATTACCTTCAAAGAATGTGTTTTTTTAATGGCGCACATTTTTTAAAGCTAGTAAAAAATACACAAATTTAGTCCATGAAAATTTTTTAGCAGGTTTTCCAGAGACAAAAATACCACATTATGATGCTGTGCTGGGTTAAAAAAACAAATACTGTAGATGAGTGAGAATAATAATGAGTTTCGGTAAATAAATATTTTACCATAACTTACTCTACACTGCCACTGCAGAGGGACTTTTTGAATTCATGTTATAAAACTAGTAGAGAGAGAATCCTCCTACCTGTGCAAGTAATATGAGCCACCTCATCACGATTATCACAACTGTTCTGCCCCCAGGGTAAAGATGGACACTTCAAAAGATAGGAGTCGTGTTTCCTACATTTCACATGATCCAGCCAGTTAGGAGCAGAGTCCACTCTCGCTCCTTCTGAGTCCAAATATTTGAGTCTTCCACAGTTCAGCTCTCGACACACCACATTTACTGTCTCATCATCCATCTGATTGTGACACACATTACCCCATGTTCCATTGTAGAATACTTCCAGATTCCCATTACAGCCTTCCGTGAGTCGCATCTCTTTAAACTCTGGTAGAAGTAGGATGCATTTTACTTTATTTGAAAATATCTGGGTGTTGATGTAGCAAAAAAACACTTTTTTGAGTAGACAAGATTGATTAGATTTATAAACAGGTCTTTGCTATTATGATGAGTTTTGGGAACCTTGTAACACTGTACAGTACATCACACTGTACCTGAGCACATGACTCCTACGTCCTCGTGATGTCCACATTCCCCCTCTTCACACAGCTGAAATCTGCAGTTCCACAGGGATGTCTCATTTCCCTTACACTCCATCTCATTCAGCCATATGGACCCAGTTCCAGGACCAAACCAGGCTGGTATGGGGGTATTGAGGGCCACTCCACACTGTAGCTGTCTGCACACCACCTGTGCATCCTTAATATCCCACGAGTCATCACACACTGTCCCCCATGAGCCACTGTGCAAAACCTCCAGCCTTCCTGCACAGTCCCCCCCAGAACCAACCAACCTTATGGACCTGGGGGCTAGGGTAATGATTTTTTTTTCCAATATAGAGCAGCCGAAAGACCAAAGACAACAACATTGTATTTTTTTCTATGTAATAAGAATTATTTAATTGTGTTTATTCCTGTTTTTGATAGTTGTGCTGGGTACCTGAGCAGGTGATGTACAGCTGTTCCCCAGAGCTGCAGTTGACAGGTTGTGCACCGCTGCAGTTCCCTAGATGAGCTTCACTACCAGAGCATCTAAATCCTGTTACACACATGTTTTTGTGTTCAGTGGTGGATGGAGAGGAGCGGTAGTTCAGCACGGAGCCACAACCCAGCTGTCTGCAGAGCACAGACACCTCAGACAGACTCCACAAGTCCAGCAGAACTCTCCTCCAGTCCTGCCTGAAGTAAATCTCCACCTCCCCCTGACACTCGCTCCCTCCAGACAATTGCACTCGACCCTCATGAAATGCCACAGATGATCCTGAAGCAGTGGAACATCATTTAAATATTCTAATAAACAGAGTTTATTCACTAACATGGTGTAGGTGGGGTTTATATCTCACCATTACAGATGACTCCAGCATCATGTTTATGAGAGCATGAAGCTCGACTCCATGATGAGATGTCACACTGTGATAGGTGTGTCTCATTCCCTTGACAATCAAACACATCGGCCCAGATGTGGCCTTTCCCCTCCCCAAACCAGTCCATCCCCACCACATCCACAGCACTCCCACAATTCAGCTGTGCACAAAGAACATCTGCAGCTCTCATATCCCAGTTAATAGTGCAAACTGTGCCCCAGTCACTGAGATACTGGAGCTCTACTCGACCAGAACAGGAGTCCAGTCCATTCACCAGCTGTGCCTTTGTGTGTGCTGGACAAACAGCCAAGGACTCAGTGAAAGAGGAACATTAAAAAGGGCACCTTAAAGTTTGATTAACATGTATGTATTCTATTTAAACAGAAGTTTAATTATGATACTTTACCAGAACATATTAATCCTACATCGTTGTCATGGGAGCAGTCTGAGTGTTGAGATGATGTTGGACAGAAGGCAATCTCAGATTCATTTCCTCTACACTGAAGCACCTCAGTCCACACCTGACCTTTTCCTCGGCCAAAAGCAGCTGATCCCAGCATTTCCACAGGAATCCCACAGCCCAGTTCTCGACACACAACTTCTGCATCCTGCTGGTCAAAGTCAGCATCACACACTGTGGACCAGGAATGTCCATGAAACACCTCCACTCTCCCAGAGCACAGATGATGACCAGCTCTGAGTCTCGACATTCTATGGCCTGAGTGAATAAATTGAAATAATCAATATCATTTTGAGTTTATTTATTTGAATTAGCCCTATCAACCATGCTAATATTTCAACCAATTGAAATGTTATTTTGTTTCTAAATTCAGTTGTTTACCTGAACAAACAACCCCGGCATCATCCCCATGATCGCAGTAATGTCCATCTTGTGAGCTACAATTATTCAGTGTCAATTCGGATCCTTTACAATACAAATCATATATCCATATTTCTCCTGATCCTTCTCCAAACTCTGCCCAATAATGCACATTTACAGGCTCCCCACAATGTAGCTCTCTACACACCACTGCTGCATCTTTCATATCCCAGGCAGTTCCACACACTGTTCCCCACTGTCCATCATGAAGAACTTCCACTCTTCCAGCACAGTGACTTCCACCATTCATGACCCTCACACTCTCTGAAAGAGAGAGAGAGAGAGAGAGAGAGAGAGAGATGTGCAGAATAATGAACAAGGTATCTGAATAAAATGTTAAGGTCTGTGATCATTTAGGTACAATGTCTTTCTTTCTTTCTCTGTTATCATATCTGTGCACGTTTAGCAACAGCATCAATAAGGTACTCCTGTAGTTGTCTGTCAAACTGTTATGTTATTTCCAACTGTGTTAACGACTGAGATTACCAAACTGTCACATCATTATCCTACCTGTTGGTATAACAGTCTTCTGTTCATCGTTAGAATCCCCGGGTTTATTTTCTACATAAAAACAGATAGTGAAAGCGATGAAGTCATAATCAACTTAAAAGTTTTAAAAATAGTGTAGTGCATCACAACAATAGTAGTGGGTTGTATATAAAGTCAGTAACTTAAGTCGAAAAGAGCATCAATATGTACGCATGGAAAGGTCCTCATATTTAGTCAGGTTATGCAGCTGTGTAAATCTGGTTTAAGGGTTCTTCACTCACACCGTTAATATAACTTGTACTGTATATATCCAAGCCTACCACAGAACCAGCTTTTCTGACAACCTTATTCAAGCACATGGTATCTTTGCTTATTAAGGGTACCACAGCAGCATAGGATTGCACACTGGTGATAACTGACTGGTATAACATCTGCAAAAGCTTAGTTCATCATCTAGCAGCAATAGGGATTTGTATGCTCTCACCACCTTAATTATCAGGTCATAAAGATAATTATTGTCAAATGTAATCCTGGCTTGGTATAAGGAAAGTTCCGCACAATTTTAACTGGAGAATTGTGTCCATACAGAAACTGAGACAGTCAGTCATGCAGTGTGTAATTCTGTCAATGTCTTCACCATGAGGCTGTAACTGACTTGACACTGTGATTTGAAAACATTCCTTTAGGATCTCTTAAACCTCATTTCCTGAAGTGTGTGATTATTGCCTGACTTATAATGCAGGTTATTATTTATTGTATTATCCCTTAAAATATACTAGATTGGGATTTCTCAGTTTCTGAGAAATTCTGAGATTTTCTCACCACGCATTTGGAGTAGAGGGGTGTCACTATAAGCTCATGAGTCTGTGTAAAATCTAAAGTTACATAATTGATGTTTCAATATACAATCGAACCTTGGATTACGAGGATAAATTATTCCGTATTTCAAAACACTCACAAACCAAACCAAATTTTCCCGTTAGAAATAATGGAAACTGAAATTAATCGTTCCACAGCCTAAAAAAAAACATAAAAATAATTAACACAAAATATAAAGTAAAAATAAAACAAATTAACCTTCACTTTACCTTAAAAAAGTAAAAAATAAATCCAGACAGATAAGTGTTTCCATTAGCTGTGTATGTGTGTGTGAGGCTAAAAAAAAGAGCCCCTCCCCCTCCCCCTTCTCATCTTACACAGTTACCCTTCCTCCACTCTTTTCACAAACGCGTGCACACAAAGGAAACACTGTTTTGTTGAAAAAATAAACAAGAAATCTCTCTAATGACGATCGATTGAGTGACACACTAACGGAATCACTGCTGTGAAGTAAAAATAAAACAAATTAACCTGAACCTTTAAAAAGAATCATAACAGAGCAGTGTTTCTGTGTAGAGCAGAGAAAAAGAGTGTGTGTGTGTCTGTGAAGGCGAAAGTAGGAGGGGTCAGTGTGTGTGTTTGGTGGCTAATGACGCCCACGCACACAGACACAAAAAGCAGCTAATACAGAGAGAGAAAATGGATCTTTGGCCTCTCTAATGAGACTTGCTATTGCTTTACACACACGCACAATAAATAAAATATGTTTTATGCACACACACATGGTTACAGTGTTATAGTAAACAATACACGCATGCACAGATGTTGATTATACCAGTAAGAGGTGTACACTAAGACTCAGCGTCAAAACAAGAAGCGCATGTGTGATACATGATACTTGGTACTCGTAAATCAAGACTTGTTAGTTTTTAAAGTCAACATTTTATTAAAAATCTTGGGCGTTTTGTGAAACACTTGCAAACTGTGTTACTCGCAATCAAAGGTTTCACTGTAATGCAATAAAGGTCTCAGCATGCAGTCTTGTAGCAGTTGTGTGAATCACTTCAGGTGCCTTGTTTGTTTCCAGTTAAAAAATATGTGATCCCTAAATATACAGTATAGTTTGCAGGAACACTCTCTGCTTGCAGTTGAAGTCTTGACAGCAGGATCTGATGTTAAGAAAAATAACAAGCTAGCCTAACCCCCCTGAACTTAACATAGCATCTATCTCAGGAAATAAGTCTCATCACTCTGTTATACTCAAATGTTTTTTATAGAACTTAAACATAGATAATGTGATAGGTAATTGTGATACATCCTAAACATATAAATACACGTGTTATTATACAACCAATTTACCTGAGCAGGTGACTCCAGCATCACCACCATGATTACAATCATTTTTCCCCCATTCTGTTGAAGTACAGTTTTTCAGTGTCAGCTCTGATCCACTACAGCCAACATCATTCATCCAGATTGGTCCTGATCCTTCTCCAAAGTGAGCAAAATACCGCACATTTACAGGTTCCCCACAGTGTAGCTCTCTACACACCACGGCAGCTTCTCTCAATTCCCAATAATCATCACAAACTGTCCCCCACTGTCCATTATGAAGAACCTCCACTCTTCCAACACATCGACTTCCACCATTCACCAACCTCACAGTGCCTAAGTCTGAGAGAGAGAATATCATATACACTACCGTTCAAACGTTTGGGGTCACTTTCTAACTCCATGATGGTTCCTGATTTTTATTTCTTTCTACATTGTAAAGGAATGCTGAAGGCATCCAAAAATGTTTTCATCTCCTTTGAACAGTTAATGTTGAGATGTGTCTGCTATTATGCTCTGTAAAGACTTCATAACGTCTCTAATCTGAGGTGCTGTTAGGCAGAGGTAGGTTTTGGTCTCGCCCTCCTGGGACGGCCTTCATGAGAGCCAGTTTCATTATGGTGCTTGACGGATTTTGCAAATGCACTTGACAATACTGTTCTTGCAAGAACTATTACAGAAAGGCTGACCTCTGTGTCTTATAATAACAACTAACTGTTGTTTTTGTTGTTGTTACGTAATTACCTAATTCCATATGTGTTATTTTATAGTTTTGAAATCCCCAGTATTGTTGTAGAATGTAGAAAATAAATCACTAAACAAAAACAAAGAAATTTGCAAGTGACCTTAAACTTTTGAATGGTAGTGTGTATATATATATATGTCTATATATGGATATATATATATATATATATATATATATATATATATATATATATATACTGAATATATATATGGACTGAAACACACACACACACAAACATTCTTACATGAGGACTCATTACATTTACGCTTTAACACTCACAGATGTATGTGGTCTTTATTTAAACAGAAGTTAAATCATGATACTTAACCAGAACATATTAATCCCACATCGTTGTCATGGGAGCAGTGTGAGTGTTTGAGTGAAGATGATGTTGGACAGAAGGTGATCTCAGATTCATTTACTCTACACTGATAGTTCTCTGTCCACACCTGACCCTCCCCTCGGCCAAAAGCAGCTGATCCCAGCACCTTCACAGGAATCCCACAGCCCAGGTCTCGACACACAACCTCTGCATCCTGCTGGTCAAAGTCAGCATCGCACACTGTGGACCAGGAACCTCCCTGATACACCTCCACTCTCCCAGAGCACCGGTGAGGACCAGCACTGAGTCTCACATTTTCACCTGGGTTTTATTTTATTGTGAAAATATTGGGCAGTTTTTTAAGGACATATATTCTATAAAGAAAACATTCAAATGTAGGTACAAAATATTTTTATTTAAATAATAAAAAGTGTATGTAGGAATAATTACTGGTATTTTAATAATTATACTGATAATTTGTCCAATTTTATTATGTTTTTGTTTTCTAAAATCATAAGGTTACCTGAGCAGACGACTCCAGCATCATTAGCATGATCACAGTAATGGTCCTCTTGTGAACTACAGTTGTGGAGTGTCAATTCAAATCCACTACAGTACAAGTCATATATCCAGATTGGTCCCAATCCTGGTCCGAAGTGAGAATTATAGCGAACATCTATAGGCTCCCCACACTGCAACTGCCTACACACCACTGCGGCATCTTTTATATCCCAGGCAGAACCACACACTGTTCCCCACTGTCCATCATGAAGAACCTCAACTCTGCCAGCACAGCGACTTCCACCATTGACCAACCTCACACCATCTGAGGAAGTAAAAATATCTCTAAAAAGATTAGGGTCTATCACGTACACTCAAAAAAATTAACCTGGCTACCTGTTACATGTACTAAAAAATAATATGTGTTTTGTACATAATAATTTCATGTTTCCAAGATAAACATGAATAAATGATGTTGTATTTACATGAAATTCAACAACTTAACATGTATTAGATTCAATCATGTTGAGATAAATCAAAGAGATCTTGTCACTATGAAAAGCGGAAATATCAGATCAAACATCGCGAGAAGAGAACACAGTGTGTTGAGAAGACAAACGTTTGGCTGGCGTGTGGAAAAGGTAAGCAGGAATTAATTCCCATCTTTCTAAATAGAAACAAAATACTGAACATAAATATCACTTGCTGTTTAGCGATGTTTAGTCACGTTATTTTGGTTTAAGCTATTTCTTGTATTTTTAATCACACTTAAAATATACCGACGGTTATATGCGCGTGCTCAATCTGCGGTTCGGTTCTGGTTCCGGTCTGTTCTCATGAGTTGTGAAGCGAGAGGAACAAAGTATAAATATTGTTCATTTGATAAATTAAGTATCATGAATTTTAATTGAATCTATTTCTGTATTTTTTCACAGGAGTTTGTGAGTGAAAGTGTCCTGTCTGCATCTGACTTCAGGAGTTTTCTGACCAACCGTCTCTAACGGTCATATTTAAAAGTCATAACAGACAGTTATAAAGTACAAAATGTTTCTGTTGGTGTTTAATTGTTTTTCTATGATTAATATTTATTTGTGGTGTTTTATGTTTTGTACATCTTTTCAAATTGAGACTTCATTTGTAAGTTGCTGCTGGTGTAAAATAAAAATCTCAGTTTTATCCCGTTTGTCTTATGCTTCCTTCCTTCACAGAATTCTGTTGACCAGGGCTTGAAATTTAAATTTACTTGAGTTGGATCAGATTAATTTACAACTGAAAAATGTGTTGTACCAACGCTATTCATTTATGTTAACAGTATTAAATTATGTTGGACGCAGCTGTAGTAAATAATATAAATGAACCTAATAAAATTAATTTGACTGAACCTAAGAACATTAAGTTGGGCCAAGAAAATTAATTAATGCTGAAAGAGAGCCATTAAATCAGGTGGCAATTCTTTCCATAATTTAATGATGTGCGTGTGCAAAAAGACTACAATGAGGTATGATATGTTAGCCTAAAACAATATTGTTTTATTGTGTTTATGCGCTTTAAATATACACTAAACAATAAACACTGCCTTGAAAGTGAGTTGCGCATGTGGCTTTTTAATCAAAAGGCTGATAAACGCATGCGCAGATATGAGCAGATTTATCGATAAAACTACAGTCATGAAATGTAAAAAAACACAAAAATATATACTACTTGCGGAATACAACGTGACAGCACACAGAATCTCGTTGCTTTGACTGCGCTTCCTCCTTTCGTTAGTACTGTAGTAGTACTAGTAGGTTTCTGTAAAATCTAAAAAATGCTGGGTTTCTGTAAACACATCGTTGGGTTCATTATGCTGGGTCAAAATTCTGTGTTATTTCGGGTACTTTAATCACAAACGTTGGGTTGCTTTTGCTATGAATACTAAAAGTGCTGCATGATTAAACTTAATGCAAAAAACGAAAAAAGAAACTTCTCCGTTTTGTCCCTAGACCTTTTGTTCCGGTGTTTATGCAGTAACCCATGGGGGCCATTGGATTACGGTTCGGAAGATCCCAGGTTCAAACCCCACAACCACCAAGTTGCCACTGTTGGGCCCTTGAGCAAGGCCCTTAACCCTCAACTGCTCAGATGTGTAATGAGATAAAAAAATGTAAGTCGCTCTGGATAAGAGCGTCTGCCAAATGCCTAAATGTAAATGTAAGATGATTTAAAAATTTTATTAAACACAAATATATATATATAAAACTATTGTCCTTAAAAATGTAACAGATGAGGACTCAGATTAATGCGCGAAAACTAATCAATAAAACTATATAAGACTACATGCCTTTATAAGACTCAACTTTTATTTAAGCGCACTCACAATAACGAAAAACGGTTGTGATTTTTTAAAATGTTTAAAAGCAAATAAGGTGCTGTATTGTTTTTGGTGAACTTGAGCGTGTCAGAAAATGAACGCAAAGGTTTTTTTAAATGGTCTGAGTCAGTCTGCTTGCTGTTTTCATTTATAATCATTAGTCTACTTCTGCTGGTGCGCTGTGGAAAACTTTATGCATGCGGCTGAGCGCTGATTAAAACTATGGAGTAAATTAAAGAGGAGAATCACACTCTAAAAACTAACACAGAGGACCTTTTACCACTACTTGATTTAATACATGGATGCAAGTTAAACATTCTAATTAATTGATTTAGATGAACTTTCTAAGTTGCAAACTTTATTTTTATAAGTTGTGATCAAATAATAATGCTGGTAATTATATCAACTTAATTTTGCATGTAATTTAAACTTGAATTTAATTGTTAATGGGTTGAAAACAAAATTTAAGTTGTCTTAACTTTAAAAAGTTGGCATAATAAGTTAATTTTTTAAAGTTATATCCTACCCCCTATGCCTGGACGTGTTCCAGTGGTAAGATTGTGTGTTAGCAGACTTATAGGCTAACCAAACTCAATATAAACAAAATTTCATGGTGAGTAACAGTTCAATTGACATCTAATAGATCTACTAAAGTAATGAATTTGCCCTTGTTTCATTGAGATATCTGCTGAGCAAGAGAGCTGTTTGGAAAAACATTATTCAAGTTTTGCTAATTTGACTGTAAGCTACATAATGTTAACTAATTTCAGTCACAGCCACAGTTTTTAAAAGTCTTTTGTTCATTCACATAGATGGCTGTGTGCTTCCACCGTAGGCAAATTGTAGTAGCAAAGAAGTAAAAGCAGAGTGTTTCTTTTATTTTAGTTTGCTTGTATTTTAGTTACTTTTGTAATACAATTCAAAGTTAATATTTGTCTGGGGTTTGTGGTATTTTTCATAACATTAAAGGGTATGTAAAATGTTGGCATTGTGATTCTGACAGTATCACTGAGGTAAATGAAATTAATATTTTGCATCAATAGTTATTCAATAGACATCAATCTAATTAGATTAGTGTGTTGTTAAGTTTGTCAATATTGTTTTAAAAAATGAGCTGTGAGTGCAAACTGTGTAAATTTATCTCTCTCATTGGAAATGACTGATGTCATTCAGAGCTTAGTCTCTTGGAATGTTCTACTGTATGACATGCTACTTGGCTTTTGACTGATATATTTATAGAGATTTGCCTAACTTTGTTGTGATAGCATAATTTATTATGCTTAGTTATTCTTAATGAGGACCAGTTGAATTTTGAGGTTTTTATTTGCATTTTGTGCAAGATTTATATATAATTTGTTCACATACTCAACTGCAGTTGAAAATAAAAGCTAATTGCACAAAAATAATGGTTGAACTAATGTCTTTTTTTTTTTTATCTACTACATTAACAAAAACCAAAAAACCCTACATAAAAAGAAACCTGAAAAAAAAAAATCTATTTGGAGTCACTTTATTTTTTAAATGGTTGCTATTTGAAATTATTATAGTAAATTATTATAGTAATTAAACAACATATGAAATTGCTTTAAAACAATATGGTAAAGCCATTTGGAGCAACATAATTTATACGAGTTATCAACTTAAAAACTTGCCTTTTGTCTAACAGTTAATAAGTAAGGGGTAATTAAAATAATCTTTGACTGAAGAGGAAAAGCTAATTCCCCCAACGCAAAGAAGCTTGTTGGTTCAAAATAATTTCAAATGAAGTTGTCATAACTCAAAAAGACTAATGCAAAACGTTGCGTTAATATTTTTTGTTAAGTCTAAACATTTCTTTTTAGAGTGCACAATGCCGAATCGAAGTCCTGAGCCCAAACCTCATTTAAATTAAATTAACAAATATTATAAGTAAAAAAAAACAATATCCCACGTTTAGAAACCGTTTATAAAATCTTTACGACATAAGTTGGCCCGGTGTTATGCGCAGAGCGCCGGAGATTTCCTGAAGCTCCGAAATCGCTCCGAAATTGTTTTCTAAATAGATGCTATCTTTAATAACTGATAGAGGTTTTGAGCTGTATACACACACATTTTTGAGGGGTTTAAAACTAATTAATAAGTCCGAGCAGACCTACCTGCCTTTTGTAAGGTGAAAGTACTTTACAAAAGACAAACAGCTTTATTTCAGTCATAAATTCACAATCCAGCTATTATTTCCAGCTGTGGTTAAATAATAAATGAAATAATTATTTAATGCTGGACACAAACAGCAAATATGATGATTATTATAAAAAGCCTGAAGAATTTCGTGTTCATAAAATAATATTTACTTAATATGATAATATATAAATATATATTTGTTCATTCATGTCTTCTAATGATGGCGACACATTTTTACATTTTAAATAAGATATGTTGGCATATTCACGAATCAGGACATGCGCATAGTTAACACTATCAGATAGCCTACTATCAGGAAATGAAATTAATTTCAATGCCATTTAAACAGAGGCATTGCCATGTCTTTCACTGTTTTGTCCCTGTTAAGACATTACAAAAACTATATAAGAAACATATTAGGAATTTTAAAGCACGAATTTGGGCATCTCATTTCATCATTATGCATCATAATATAAAGCACATATACACACATTTATCATAAAAGATCTGTTGTAAAACAAAATAAAATTCATGTTTGCTTCAGCATTGGAAATAATATTGTTTTTGGCTAACTAATTATACACAATTCTTTGTTGTACTTTGTCCTTCCATGCGCCATCTGGCGGAAATTCAGTGAAGCACAACACATTTATTTACATTCCAAAATGTTGCTTACAGCAAGTCGCGGCAAGCCGCGCGCTAAATTGCGGCATCTCGCGGAAAAAAAAAACACATGCAGTCTTAATGGCCACATCTGTATGACTGTATTAATGATAGAGATTTAATTTTTTTCACATTATTACCTTATTATTGTGCCTTACCTGTCAGCAAAACTGTCCTCTGATCAGCTTTGATGGTGTTGTCATAATTCTCGGTTTTATTTTCTACATTAATTAAAACACAAATATTTAAATTGGTTACATTATGATGTACATTAAGAGTTAAGAAAATACTTTAAAATCACAACAATTATAATGTGCAGGAATTCAGCATCAGTGATTTTAAAATTAAACATCAACATTGCATGATATCTGCATTGGTTCATGCCCATCCCTTCTTACCCTGACAAACCCCTCACTCTGGAAAAGGGCCAATCCAGACTCATCAGACAAAATGAGACTTGTCTATTGCTCTAAAGTCCAATATTTATACTCTGTAGCAAACTAAACCTATTATTTCCTAATTAGTCTAACAAATCCCATGAGTTATTTTACATTGTGTGTATTGTACACACAATGTGACAAATAACTGAATTTTAATTTTACTATTTATTGCTTATAGTGTGACTTTAACCAGTGTTTTATTGATTTGATCGTGGTCATTAATGATTTTTTTATGACCACATTTCTCCAGTAAAGTAATTTGTAACCTACTTTCAGTAATTGGAGTGTCTTCTTTGCTTAATGCTTGTAACATTTGATCTTTTTTGAAGTCCCTTTGTTTTTCCCCAGTCTGTGTATATTAACATTTTCACCTTTATATTCATTTGTGTTTTTATGTACAGGAAACAGACCTATATTTTGAAGGTTAAACAAGTTTTTTAACATGCCATCAGACTGCAGCACAAGGCTGTATGCACAGTCACAGGAGGCACTAACCTTTAAAAGTCAGTGTTTCACAACTGTGATACCAATGTATATTGGAAGATGTGCAATTGATACTATTTTAACAATGTAACATTTTAGAACGAAGAGCGAATGTGTAATTCTGTGTTAAACTGGGCAAATCTGCCACAGATATGATGTGACATTGTGCATCAATAATTTATCCCCAGGGGCCAGAGCACCTTGAGTGAATTCTACTGCTAGCTTTTAAGGTGACTGAGGGCAAAACCAACTGGATATGTAGTGAGAGAATCTCTAAACTTTTTGATCCTCCCTCCTAGTATGCAGTTTAAAGTTCCCCTAAAGATGATTTTGTACCCAAAGCTGGAAATTACACTAAACATGTATTTCACAGGACTTAAATACAGATGTGGTAATCATTTTTTTTTTTTTTTGTTATGATTATAACTTTACCTGAGCATGTGACTCCTGCATCATGACTGTGATCACAGTTATTTTTTCCCCACTGTGCTGAGCTACAGCTCTTTAGTGTGGATTCTGATCCTTTACAGCCTACATTATTCATCCAGATTGGACTTAATCCTTGTCCAAAGTGAGACTTTTGGAGGACATTTACTGGCTCCCCACAGTGCAGCTCTCTACACACCACTGCAGCTTCTCTCATATCCCAACCATTATCACACACTGTTCCCCACTGTCCATCATGAAGAATCTCCACTCTCCCAGCACAGTGACTTCCACCATTCATCAATCTCACACTGTCTGAGAAAGAAAGTGAAAGAGAGATTTTTTTGCTGTCAATGTTCAAATACAAATGCACTTACCTCCAAACATGCACAATCATGGACAAATATGAAAGCACATGCAAATATATACTCATTAACATTATTTTTTTTATAAATTCCATACACATCCATAAACCAATCAGCCATAATAATACAACACAAAACATTAGGCAAAATATTGTGAAGGTTCTCCTTGTGCAGCCTTGGTAGCTCTGGCCCCTCAGGGCATGTCTCTGGTGTGGTCTGGTGTCTGGCACCACAATGTTAGCATTGGTTAAGGGGTGGGATCTCTGTGGATGTATGTCCAGTGCATGGGTGCTTGATTGGATTGGTATCTGGAGAGTTTTGAGGCGGGGTTATCAGCTTCCCACTCTTTTCCTGGGGAGCACTTTGTATGGCAAGCTGTGGTGCATTGGGTCTTCTGGTGCTTTTCTATCATGGCTATCAATGACTTTTTTAGAAATTTGTGCTACATTGAGTTTTTTGCAGGATGTTAGTTACATATTTTTTCATTTACATTAAATCATCTAAACTCTAAACATTAATTTGGACCTTAACTAACCTCTGGGTGATATGTGCAGCTTTGTAAATTCTTAAACATTAAACAATTCATTACTCATAAAGTTACAAATGTTCTTACATTTTCTAATTAAAGCTTATCCAAGCTCTTAAAGTGAGACATTAGTTATGTGTGAATAAAGAGTATGCACTTACCAGCTGTCGCAAGTATAAGTGTGGATGCGAGAAGTATAAAAGTCAGACAGATTTCCATCTCCCTCCTCACTGTACACAATGTGTTTACCTCCACTTACCCAGAGAATGAAAGAAGTTTATCACCTCACTCAGGTCTCTACAGAAAAAGAGAGAGAGAGAAAGGGGGGGGACCAATCACACTCAACTTCACCTTATTAGAAAAGAAAAGAAGAAATCATCACAAAGCCTCCATAGCAAATCAGATGCAATATTTTTTACTTTTTCCATATATGTCAAAATAATGTCAGCGCTGAAAAACCGAGCTCCACCTACAGTCTTTGAGGTGAGTGACTAATGAACACAGCTCTGCCTTCCATGTCTGAGGTGTGTGCCTATAAACAGAGTGATGAGAGTCGACCACATCACACACTTATTTCACGGAGAGGAAGCGCTCGGCTGTCATATAGCATTAATGCCTGACAGCTGCACGGAGCAGATGCACAAACTAATAGTTGCAGTGTGCTGCAGTTGTTTAAGGTTACTAGGTAACCCTACATCAGCAAAATACACAGACACACACACACACACACACACACACACACTGCGGTAAATATGCTAAATATGCCTTCTATATTTCGCTGTGCAAGTAAAAAAGTGTAAACGCAACTTGAATGAAAGATGGCGCCGGTGTGTGTGGCTTGCCGTTTTCTGCTGATAGTGTTTATTTGATTATTATTCTTTTTTTCCCCTGGCACTCAAAAAGGTAACTCTCTGTTGGTGTATGACTCTTGAACCTTCGGCCTGCTGTGGAAAATTTTACACGGTTCGAGAATAATGAGCAAAATTACTTGCCCCTACTATTATCGGGAATACCTGCTCACCTCTACCGCTGTGCAGTTCCAGGTCGCTGGAGAAAGCGCTCCCGTCGCCTAGGCAAACGCAGCAGTCATCAAGTGAAGCTTAAGGCCTGTTTGGCATGTTCCGATTGATATATGGAACTAATCAGTACCGTATTATGTCTTGGGGTTTCACAGACGCGGTACCCTGCCTGGTACCTGTGGTTGGCTCGGGTAAATTTTCTCGGTCGCATCGTAGCGCTCTGTGTTTTCGCCGGCTGCGAGGGGTGAATAGAGAGAAGCTGCGCTCGCTGTGTCAGGCGCCCTGGCCTTATCTCAACCCGCCCTCGACTCTAAACAGGATGACCAAGATGGGCCTGGTAAATGTGAGGTCACTAACCAACAAAACTTTCATTCTCAAGGAGTTTATCTCCTCACGTGGTTTGGACTTTCTTTTTATTACAGAGACATGGCTGAGTGTTGGTGAGTACAGTGGCTTTTCTGAACTTCTCCCCTCATCATATGCCTATCTAAACTCCCTGAGAACATCTGGTCGAGGAGGAGGAATCGCCGTGGTCTATAAGGATAACTTCTATTGTAAGCAGCTGTTGTTACTGACTTTTTCCAGCTTTGAGCTGAACTTATTTGAGCTTGGCCGCTCTCACACAGTGCTGTGTGGAGTGAGTTATCATCCACCTAAGTATAATAAGGACTTTTAATTGCCTTGTCAGACTTTTTGGCTAAAATGATGCCGAAATATGATCATGTCCTTATTGTGGGTGATTTTAATGTTCATGTCTGTTGCCCTGAGAATCTGCTGGCCAATTAATTAATTCATTTGGTTCTGAGCAGTCAGTGTCGGGCCCCACAGAGGAGCAGGGGCACACCCTTGATCTTGTTTTATCTCATGGATTATCTATTTCTTACATTGAAGTCTGTGATGCAGCATTTTCTGATTATATGCCTGTTTTGTTTAACTCTGTTCTATCAAATAATGATGTTAAACCCTGTGTGCGTGCATGGCGCTGTCGCGTGTTTAACTCCCCCTCCGCTGCTCAGTTCTCTGATGCGTTTAACCGGAGCTGTGATGATGACATCAAGAAGTACACTTCTGTTGCTGGCTTCAACACTGATGCATTAGCATCCTGGTTCCATTCCACCTGTAAGGCTGCCTTGGACTCTGTGGCTCCATTAAAAATCAGGCGCCCCAAAGTTAAATCTAAACCCTGGTTAAACGACGAGACTCGTGCTGTCAGATATAAGTGTTGAAAAGTTGAACGCAAATTGAAAAAGGACAAAAGTGTTTTTTTATTTTGTTGAGAGATAGTTGGCATCTGTCATGTTTCCTCTGTGTGTGTCTGCGTGAATATGGAACTGCAGGAGGCAAGATGTTGGTTTCAAAAGTCTTCCTTTAATTATAGTAAAGCACAAAACGAAAAGCTCTTTTATTAGAGCACCTGGGAAAACCTAACACAACATAACTTTAATAACAATAACAAAAGCTAGACGCCAAACAGAACTAAAGACAGGCTATTTATAATCATTCCCTTAATTACTTGCCTCGGTTCAGGTGGGCGCTTTCTTCACCTGACCGAGGTCAGTCTGGGACAACTCAACATATTACAAAAAACATAACTAAAACAAAAATAAGTCTGGGCGTTTTGTCGCCCTCTAGGGATAAACCCTGACAGTACCACCCCTTAAAAAACACTCCTCCAGAGCGTAACCGGAGGTCCAGGACTTTCACCCCAATGGTCCAAGTCTGGCCCCCCACCACAGGAGCGGTCGTTCCATTCCCGCAAGCTGGGCCGCAATGCCTGCATGACACAATCCTCAAAACCTAGCTGTGGCCGAATTGGCTCTGGGCCAATTCTCTTGACGCCTGAAGGCGGAGGGAGACATGCAACAACCTCGGAACTGAACTCGGCGGCGGCGGAGCTGAAGCTCGGAACTCAGTGGCTGCAGAGCTGGAGCGTGGCCCTCGAAGCCGGGAGATGGAGGAAGGACGATGCTCTCCCAGTCGCTCCACGACTAGCCACCTTTGCTTTAGAGCAGAGGCGGAGGAAGCGCATCGTCCTCAACGAGGAAGAGAGGCGGCGGTGGAGGAAGCGCGGGTCGTCCTCATCGTTCATCGGCGGCGCGTCGTCCTCAACGAGAAAGAGAGGCGACGGTGGAGGAAGCGCGTCATCCTCGCCGTTCAGCGGTGGCGCGTCGTCCTCAACGAGAAAGAGAGGCGGAGGTAGAGGAAGCACGTCGTCCTCTGCGTCGAGGCTGAGAAGGAGGAAGCTCAGAGCCTGTTGCTTGGCTCTCGTGGAGTCGGACGAGCAGGTGTTGGAGCTGTTCCACCTGCTCCTGCAGGCCCCGGATGCGCTCCTCATTCACCTCTGCCCAGAACTTGTACAGTTCCCGGGTCCCGTCCTCCTTCTTTCCTCGCTCCTCCTCGGGCTCTTGTTCCCGTTCGCCTCCGACGTACCTGACCTCCCCGGCCCGTACCTCATCGTCGGAGCGTGGGAACCTGTTTCCCTCAGCTGTCTCACCTTTAAACGGCGTCCGCCGGATGGCGAGTCTGCAGCCTTCCCAGCTCTGCCGCGCCTCTATCTCTCGCTGCTCCTTGCTGCCGTTTAGCCAGTCCACCGGCTCAGCGAGCCTGCAGTCCTCCCAACTCTGCCACACTTCCCTCTCTCCTTCCTCCTCGCTGTCGTCCAGCCATTCCGCCAGCTCAGGCGAGATAGTGATAGCTCCCCGCCAAAAAACATCTGGGAGAGAGACCTCCGGTATGCCACTTGTATGGTCTAGCTTTCTGTCACGTTTCCTCTGTGTGTGTCTGCGTGAATGTGGCATAACTGCAGGAGGCCAGATGTTGGTTCTAAAAGTTTTCCTTTTATTATAGTAAAGCACAAAATTCAATTCAATTCAATTCAATTTTATTTGTATATCGCTTTTAACGATTTACATCATCACAAAGCAGCTTTACACAATCAAAAGAATAAAGTTTGTATGAAATGTAAATGTGTCACGACACGTCAAGCCACATGTTTACGAAATCATGTTGCCTAGAGGAAACATGTAAAGGGAAAAAAGCAGTGGGCCTAAAACAGAACCCTGTGGAACACCAAACTCAACTTGAGAACATGAGGAATGGTCACCATCTAAATCTACAAACTGATAACGATCAGTCAAATGCTTTTTTCCCTTTACCTGCTTCATCTAGGCAACATAATTCGTAAACATGGTATTAGTTTTCATTGTTATGCTGATGACACACAAGTATACGTTTCAGCAAAACCAGATGAGAAAAACCAGCTTACCAAAGTTGAGCAATGTGTGCAGGACATAAGAGATTGGATGTTAATTAATTTCCTTCTGCTTAATCCTACTACATTTTCTAATCTGTGAAGGAGAATACTATGATCAATAGTGTCAAAAGCTGCACTGCGGTCGAGTAACACAAGTATAGTGACACAACCCTGATCAGAGGCCACTAGGAGGTCATTTACTACTTTAACGAGTGCTGTCTCTGTGCTGTGATGAGGCCTAAATCCTGACTGATACAGTTCATGTATGCTATTCCTATGTAGATATGAGCATAGCTGCTGTGATACTACCTTTTCCAGAATTTTAGAGATAAAGGGGAGGTTTGATATCAGCCTGTAATTGGAAAGCTGACAGGGGACAAGGTCAGGTTTTTTGATTAGTGGTTTAATAACTGCTAATTTAAGGGATTTAAGGGAAAACAAAAAGCTCTATTATAAGAGCACCTGGAAAAAACTAACAGAACATAACTTTAATAACAAAAGCTAGACGCCAAACAGGGGTCCGTTCTTCGTACGTCACTAACTCAGTTAGCTGGATTTGATTGCTCTGGATTTGTCCTGATCTCGGATTGTTTCGTTCTTTGATGCGCTTCTCGCATTTGCTGTCATAGCTTTCACAATTCAGCCTGCGTTTAGAAGGATGTACTGTTACTATCAGCTCAACAGTAAAAGACCTGGGCGTAATATTAGACAGTAACTTGTCTTTTGAAAATCATATTTCCAATATCACAAAAACAGCCTTTTTCCATCTTAGAAATATTGCCAAACTTAGGAGTATCCTATCCGTATCTGAGCCATTAGAGGGCCGTTTCCATTTTGAACAATCCTTCCCACCCGCTATACAGTGTCTTTCCTGAACAGAGGAGCAGTTTCAGCCAGAGACTGATTAGTATCAAGTGTTCCACAGAGCGCCACAGAAGATCCTTTCTCCCAACGGCCATAAAAATTTACAACTCTTGCCTGTAACTCATACACACATGTATGTGGATTTTTCACTAACTGTTACACAACAGGACATTACCACTTACCATATTAATAATATAATTACTGCAATACTACTTCCCAATAAAATATGTAATACAAGATTACATACAATAATACAATATTACATAAACAATACTAGATTACTGTGCAATACTTACAAGTGGCCCTGAGTCATATTCTTATGGTACTTACTGTTTTGAGAACTTTTTTTTTTTTTTTTTAAGATTATTATTATTATTATTTATTACCTTTATTCTTTATTACCTTTCTTAGTTAACAACTGTGAGCACCTGTAACCGAGCATAAGCAATTTCCCTCTGGGATTAATAAAGTTATTTGAATCTTTATTTGAATCTTTGAATCTTTAATTCCAGAAAAGCTAGTTCATGCATTCATGACCTCCAGACTGGACTATTGTAATGCATTACTAGGTGGTTGTCCTGCATCCTCAATAAACAAGCTACAGTTAGTCCAAAATGCAGCCGCCAGGGTTCTCACTAGATCCAGAAAATATGATCATATAACCCCAATATTATCAGCCCCGCACTGGCTACCTGTTCAGTTTAGAATTAATTACAAAATAGTACTACTTACATACAAATGGTTTAGCTCCCACATACCTAACCAGTCTTCTGATACGCTATAATCCACCACGCTCCTTAAGATCACAAAACTCTGGACTTCTTGTTATTCCCAGAATTTCAAAATCTACAAAAGGGGGTAGGGCATTTTCATATTTAGCTCCAAAACTTTGGAATAGCCTTCCAGTTAGTGTTCGGGGAGCAGACACGGTTTCCCAATTTAAAAGTAGACTCAAGGCGCATCTCTTTAATCTGGCATACGCATAACTCATCCCATAACCTCATATTCCAGTACACCTATTCTGAATGGCAACTACGCTAATTCTCTCCATCTTTTCTGTATTTTTCTACCCATCCCGAGGCATCTGAAGATACCTGCACAACACACATGATGTTATTTCTATCTGTTATCACCCAGATGAGGATGGGTTCCCTGATTGAGTCTGGTTCCTCTCAAGGTTTCTTCCTATTGCCATCTCAGGGAGTTTTTCCTTGCCACCATCGCCGTCACCCTTGGCTTGCTCATCAGAGACATTTCATTCATAATTCATTCATCTAATTATTATCTCTTATTATTATTATTATTATTATTATTTTCTCACACATACACACTTCCAAATATTTTCTTTTCTTTTCTAAAAAAAAAAAAAAAAAAATTCTTTATTTTTTTGTGAAGCTGCTTTGAGACAATGACCATTGTTAAAAGCGCTATATAAATAAAATTGAATTGAATTGAAATTGAATAGCAACATATCTGTAAGCTTAAACCTGCTCGGGAGCAGGTTTATTTCATGTAAACAGGATTTAGCCTGCGCTCCTGGCGGGTTATGATTGGTTGAAATGGCGAGGTCACATCTGATTGGTTAAAGCACGACTGACGCGGACTGACTCACGTGGGAAAAGAAAAGGATCTTGCATATACAGTGGTGTATACACGCACACACGCACACACGCACACACAGCTTTTACACAGGTATTTAATTTTTGCATTTTTTAAAATTTATTTATGGAACTTTCTATCCAAATCCGTAACCAGACAACATCAGGTTTAATGGTCAGTTGCTGCTCGCGTGTTTTTTTTTCCATCCCCCATTACTGCTAACAGCGATATGAATGTAAAAAAAATAACAAATACTAATGGTGAATAGTGAATGTTTAACATGCAAGTATGATTAGTGGTGTGAACTCAAAGAGCATCTGGCTTTCCCTTGGTATAGTGTTGGGGAATTACACTTTGTCAGCAGTCTGAAGATAGTCTCATCTGATTGCTTAAACCTTTGATTTTGAAACAACAGGAAGACAGTGATGAGCTGGCTTCCCTTTAGACCTAACATTAGTCAATGGTATCAGTTCAATACCTGGTTTAATGAGAGGTTTAACCACTTATTTATCACATACAGTGGTGTGAAAAACTATTTGCCCCCTTCCTGATTTCTTATTCTTTTGCATGTTTGTTACAATTAAATGTTTCTGATCATCAAACACATTTAACTATTAGTCAAAGATAACACAAGTAAACACAAAATGCAGTTTTTAAATGATGGTTTTTATTATTTAGGGAGAAAAAAAATCCAAACCTACATGGCCCTGTGTGAAAAAGTAATTGCCCCCTAAACCTAATAACTGGATGGGCCACCCTTAGCAGCAATAACTGCAATCAAGCGTTTGCGATAACTTGCAACGAGTCTTTTACAGCGCTTTGGAGGAATTTTGGCCCACTCATCTTTGCAGAATTGTTGTAATTCAGCTTTATTTGAGGGTTTTCTAGCATGAACCGCCTTTTTAAGGTCATGCCACAACATCTCAATAGGATTCAGGTCAGGACTTTGACTAGGCCACTCCAAAGTCTTCATTTTGTTTTTCTTCAGCCATTCAGAGGTGGATTTGCTGGCGTGTTTTGGGTCATTGTCCTGCTGCAGCACCCAAGATCGCTTCAGCTTGAGTTGACGAACAGATGGCCGGACATTCTCCTTCAGGATTTTTTGGTAGACAGTAGAATTCATGGTTCCATCTATCACAGCAAGCCTTCCAGGTCCTGAAGCAGCAAAACAACCCCAGACCATCACACTACCACCACCATATTTTACTGTTGGTATGATGTTCTTTTTCTGAAATGCTGTGTTACTTTTACGCCAGATGTAACGGGACACGCACCTTCCAAAAAGTTCAACTTTTGTCTCATCGGTCCACAAGGTATCTTCCCAAAAGTCTTGGCAATCATTGAGATGTTTTTTAGCAAAATTGAGATGAGCCTTAATGTTCTTTTTGCTTAAAAGTGGTTTGCGCCTTGGAAATCTGCCATGCAGTCCGATTTTGCCCAGTCTCTTTTTTATGGTGGAGTCGTGAACACTGACCTTAATTGAGGCAAGTGAGGCCTGCAGTTCTTTAGATGTTGTCCTGGGGTCTTTTGTGGCCTCTCGGATGAGTTGTCTCTGCCCTCTTGGGGTAATTTTGGTCAGCCGGCCACTCCTGGGAAGGTTCACCATTGTTCCATGTTTTTGCCATTTGTGGATAATGGCTCTCACTGTGGTTCACTGGAGTCCTAAAGCTTTAGAAATGGCTTTATAACCTTTACCAGACTGATAGATCTCAATTACTTTTGTTCTCATTTGTTCCTGAATTTCTTTGGATCTTGGCATGATGTCTAGCTTTTGAGGTGCTTTTGGTCTACTTCTCTGTGTCAGGTAGCTCCTATTTAAGTGATTTCTTGATTGAAACAGGTGTGGCAGTAGTCAGGCCTGGGGGTGACTACAGAAATTAAACTCAGGTGTAATAAACCACAGTTAAGTTATTTTTTAACAAGGGGGGCAATCACTTTTTCACACAGGGCCATGTAGATTTGGAGTTTTTTTTCTCCCTTAATAACATAAACCTTAATTTAAAAACTGCATTTTGTGTTCAATTATGTTATCTCTGACTAATACACGGTTAACGGTTTTTGATGAGCAGAAACATTTAAGTGTGACAAACATGCAAAAGAATAAGAAATCAGGAAGGGGGCAAATAGTTTTTCACACCACTGTATATAATCGCTATCAAATATTATATTAGAACATAAATTCGTTGAAAAATAAAATAGGTTTATTAATATCAAATATGATATTACTATTATAATGAAGCCTCCGCACGAGTCAGCCGTCAAGACCATTAATACAAATTCTTGTATAATGTTTATTTTGTAACACATTTATCTTTCAGGGGTTTGTCATGAATATGCAAATAAATAATTATATATAATAAAAATAAATATTTTTTATAATGAAAAATTGGACGAAACTATTTTTATTATAATAAACAATATAAAAGTATAAATGTATAACATGTATAACATATACATGTATAACACCTAAGATGGCGCCGCGGATGGCTGCCTCGGTGTGGAGCTCTCTATCTGTCTTACTGTTTTTCAAGTTCAAGTTCAAGTTTATTTGTCACATGCACAATCATACAGAGTACAATATGCAGCGAAATGATTTTTGCGACCACAGAGTCGCGACGGCAGCCACCTTCCCGGCGCCATCATACACTGAAAAAAATGAATCTGAGATGTTGTAAATGTAGCATAATTAAATCTGTGTATTTAACAATAAATAATCAAGTTTGTACTTTTACATAAATATATTGTAGCGTTTTTACGCCGGAAAGGATGGTGGAGAGACGAGTGAGCTTTCTTTGCTGCCCAATGCAAATGGCTGGGAGTATTTTATTTAATAGACACAGTTAAACCAGCAGCATACAACAACAACACACATATCACACATACCCTGGCTGAAGCCACTAAACCAAACACCTTTCCCCAACACGGTGAACACATAACAGTCCCTCCCGCAAAGCATGATGGTTATTACTCCAACCCCACCCACGCCACACTGCCCCCACCCAAGAACTCAGTCTAGCAGGCGTGACGGTGGTCGGCGCTGGCGTTGTGAACGCCGGAGTCTTTTTGCGGGGGAAGGCGGGGCGCAGCCCTCTTCCTGAGGCGGACCGGCCTCCACAGAGCTTGATGTTTTGCTGACGTGGGGCTGGTAGGGAGCGAGCCGGTCCCGGTGGAGCACGACCAATCGCGACCACCCCGTCAACCGCACCCGGTAGACCACATAAGAGAGCTGTGCGACGACCGTGCGGGGGCGCCCACCCAGTGCGACATAAGCTTAGGTGAGAGCCCCCTTTTCCTTCCGGGGGAATACACCCAAACCTGCTCCCCAGTGGCAAAGTCTCGCCCCCGGCTGTGAGTATCGTACACGCGGCGCTGCTTAACCCCGGCGTCCGCCAAGTGTCTACGCGCCAATTTGTGGACACGGAACAGTTTGTCTTTCAATGAACAAAAATAATCCAAACCTGGTTTCGTGGGTAAATCCACTTGGGGAGGGGGCCCGAACACCAGATCCACAGGCGTGCGCAACTCGCGACCGAACATTAACGCAGCTGGCGTCAGTTGCGAGGACTCCTGCACTGCTGTACGATACGCCCAAAGCACGAGAGGCAAATGCTCGTCCCAATCTTTTTGCCGGTCGCTGGTAAGCACGGCGAGTTGGGTGGTGAGTGTTCGGTTGAACCGTTCCACGAGGCCGTCACTTTGTGGATGCAGGGGCGTGGTGCGGGTCTTTTTCACCCCGAGGCGCTCGCACACCGCCGCAAACACCTCCGCCTCGAAGTTACGCCCCTGATCGCTGTGCAACTGCTCCGGGGCGCCGAATCGGCTGAACACCTCATCCACCAGCACTCGAGCCGTGGTGGAAGCGCTCTGATCCGGAACAGCGAACGCCTCCGGCCACTTGGTGAAATAATCCATGGCCACCAGCACATAACGATTCCCGCGATCAGAGATGGGAAACGGCCCCAGAATGTCCACGCCCATACGTTCCATGGGCGCCCCCACCCGAAAGTCTTGCAAGGGTGCTTGCGAGCGCTGGGTAGGGCCCTTCTTTGCCGTGCAGACGTCGCATCTGTGAACAAAAAGTTCGCTATCAGTATGACAACCCGGCCAGTAGAACCGAGCACGCAACCGCCGCAGTGTCTTAGTTACCCCAAAGTGTCCCGAACCTGCGTGCCCATGAACCATCCCCAGCACACATGCCCGCAAAGTCCGCGGCACCAGCAGCTGAAAAGATTCGCCAGCGCCACACGGCCATTCCCACTGGCGGTAGAGTAAACCCCCCCGCAACGCTAGTCGGTGAAACTGTGAGTGGAGAGCTTTTTCTTCTGGTCCCAGGTGGGCAATGGCGGCATAATCCGGTCTCTGGCCTGCGTTAACCCAACCTAATACCTGCTGCAGCGCCGGGTCCTTCTCCTGCTCGACCATTAGCTGATCGCAGTCCATCTGTGGCACAGGCGAAACAACACCAGCGATGGTTTAGGTGCCGCAGTGACTCGGCTGCACGCCGGCTCGGACGGCCGATTACCGACGGGGGCTTCGGAAGACTGCGCAGGGAGAATGTTCTGATTCACGGGGGTCGGGGTGTGTTCGATGTCGTGACCACCCACACGCTCTTCAACCCGCTCGCAGTGTCGACAACGCTCTTTGCTGCACGGCCGGCGGGATAACGCATCGGCGTTAGCATGCAATTTTCCCGCTCGGTGCTGAACGGTAAAGTGATAGTCCTGCAACCGCTCGAGCCAACGCGCTAACTGCCCCTCGGGCTTTTCAAAGCTGAGCAGCCACACCAGCGAAGCGTGATCGGTCCGCAGCAAGAAGGATTGCCCGTATAAATACGGCCTTAAATGCTTAAGGGCCGCGACGACCGCAAGCAGCTCGCGCCGCGTGACGCAGTAATTCTTCTCCGGCCCAGACAACGCGCGGCTGAAGTAAGCGACAACACGCTCTTTGCCCCCGGCAACCTGAGACAGGACGGCCCCCAGCCCTACATCGCTCGCGTCCGTGTCGAGAATAAACGTACGAGCTATATCAGGATATTCAAGAACGGGCGACGTAACCAGAGCTTCCCGTAACCGAGTGAACGCACGCGCGTGCTCCCTGTCCCAGCGAAACGGCTGGTTCTTTCTCGTGAGCGCGTGCAGCGGGCTGGCGATCGTAGCAAAATCCCTCACGAACCGGCGATAATACGACGCTAACCCGAGAAAGGTGCGTAGCTGCGACACATTTGACGGCTCAGGCCAATTCTGTACCGCGGCAATTTTGGCTGGATCGGTGGCAATCCCCTGAGCGCTAATCACGTGTCCCAGAAAGACAGTTTCTTGCCGCAACAACTGGCACTTTTTGGGATTGAGCCGCAAATTCGCCCGCCGGATAGCTAGAAACACCTCCCGTAGGTTAGCTAACGCGACCGCAAAATCCTTGCCGTGCACCAATAAATCGTCTAAGTAGACGACACAACGGTTGCGAGGGATCTCTGCCAATACTCTCTCCATCAACCGTTCGAACGTAGCGGGAGCGTTGCAGAGGCCGAAGACGAGAGACGAGTGAGCTTTCTCTGCTGCCCAATGCAAATGGCTGGGAGTATTTTATTTAATAGACACAGTTAAACCAGCAGCATACAACAACAACACACATATCACACATACCCTGGCTGAAGCCACTAAACCAAACACCTTTCCCCAACACGGTGAACACATAACAGTCCCTCCCGCAAAGCATGATGGTTATTACTCCAACCCCACCCACGCCACAATATCTAAGTTAGAACTTAATCTGCATTTGTTAAGAATACAAGACAATGTGCATTTTTTCCTTAACATATATTTTTTACGTAATCCCTGACAATCTTTTTAAGTGGACACACACAACAAGCAATAATCTTGTTCATTTTACTTAGTTTAAATAAAACTGCCTCCCCATGGAAAAAGCATGGGAAACCCCGTATCAAATTAGTGTACCAAAGCCTCATTGTGGTAGGAAACAACTCTTTGGAGCATTCTGTTCACCTCGTGTGTAAAAAGTTTTAACGGGTTGTTTTTTCTACCCAAACGCTGGGTTGCCGCTCTTGGGTAATTTTTCTGGGTTATTTACAGAGAGTTGGGTAGTTTTTGTGTAACCCAGCTGCTAGGTTGAAGTTTGCTTGGCTCCCCCCTCAAAGTTCACCGGTGGATTCAGCGGCTGTCAGTCAGAGCTTCGTGTCTCTCTTGAGCTCCCACACCGCTGATGACGGTTCATCCTCCTCGGGCATTTAGGGGAAAATGGCGTTAAATACAAGGTCTGTATACACATGTTCATTCACCTAAGTCACATATGACTGAAAAATTATTATTATATGTGACATTTATTACTGTTACCGTGTTAAGGTTACACTTAAACTTTCAGGCTGGTCTGAGGTAAGATAATTTAGCTGACAATAGCTGCTATAGTTAGCCAAAGAACCCCACCTGTGTATGAAATAAACGGATAAGATGTCTGAGCTTTTTATCTTTCTCTGTAGAATGTGTGCAGGGTGACGAAGATGCTGAAGTGATGAATGAACGCTAAACCGTTAACTGTAGTGCTAGCATGACGCAGGCATTTAGTTAGGTTACTAGCGTTAGCAAACACATTAAGATTAGAACTTTATTAATCTCACTGCTTGAGAGAATAAAATGCTGGGGTGTTACAAAACACTATATTCACAATATTTTACACCTTTCCCCCTTTGATAAGTATGCAAATGTATCACCAGTAATTGCATGTAAGCTAACCAGGTAGCCCTCTTTAACCAAAGTTGCTTGTGACTCAGGCTAAATTAACTAGTCAACGCGCCAACTACAGGAGAAAGTACCACAGCTGAACAGGTAACTACTAGATGAAAGTATTAATATTTGGGTGACTGTAATGTGCCAGTATGACCCCAGCTATGACATTTTTTCGGTAATTAGCTTAAAATCAATGCAGACCACAAGATCAACTAGTCTGACATAAAAAAAACTTTATCCTAAAAGCCATGCTTATTTTGCTGTTTTATTTTTGGTAGTAGCTGTCTCCATGTTTTTGTTTCAGGTTACCTATACCCTATCTTATTGGACAGCTTTGTCATTTTTTATTTAGTATCAATCCTATTACACACTAAATTAATAGTTTTATTCAGTTTAATCCTTGCTATTCAACAAAATGTTTACTTTCTTTCATTTTTTTCTTTCTAAGGTTGGAACCAACATGGTGGAATACCTCCAGCAGGCTGAAGTGTCAAGGCCGTACCCCTACATCCTGACGTTGGGAGATAATGACCAGCGCTGCTCTTAGGCATTCGTCATTCTGGTGGGACAGGCTCTGGAGCAATGCACACTACTTGGGGCGGTTGATGTGTGCTTAAAGGCATTTTATATTTTTGACATTAACTATCAAAAGCAGTGTGCTCCTGTATAGGACTTTTTGTAATGTTGCTATGAAATAGCGAGGCCTACTTGAAAAGTCATAGACAGTGTTTGTATGTTAAAATGAGACCAGGGCTGGATAGTTTTGTTCTGCAGAAAAGATATTTGGAGTCACAGAGATCCTGCTCTGTAGAAGCTGCCTCAGCCTATTTGTGCAATTACTCCATTCTGCCCTTGTAAGTAATAGTATGGTAATGATGTTGCTGTTGATTATCTGTTCTTGTGCTTTTGAAAAATAAATATTTTTTCTAAGAACATTTTATAGTATGATGTTTATTGCATATATGTATGGTTTGCAAAACTTGGAAGTTTTTTTGTAATAGACCAGTATGTCAAAGTAATTTAACTGTTTAATAGACATTTTTTTTATTCATTTTTTTTTTTCACAGATTCACTATAAACAAATAACCCATTTTGCTGGGTAAAATTAACCCAGAATTATAGTTAAATGTGACTTAGCATTTGGGTTGAATATTTAACCCATCTTGCTGGGTTAAACAAATAACCAATTTTGCTGGGTTAAATTAAGTTTAGTGCTGGATGAAGTTGCATTTCAAAGTACAAAATTACACAACTAGTATTTTAACTATAATGTATAAGAAATGCCTAACTAGATAATTTCAATTCAATTCAATTCAATTTTATTTGTATAGCGCTTTTAGCAATTTTCATTGCCGCAAAGCAGCTTTACATAGTCAAAAGAATTATTTAGGTTTGTATGAAATGTGAATTTGTATGAATCAAAATGGTCAGTTTGTCCCTGGTGAGCAAGCCGAGGGCGACAGTGGCAAGGAAAAACTCCCTGAGATGGTAATAGGAAGAAACCTTGAGAGGAACCAGACTCAACAGGGAACCCATCCTCATTTGGGTGAAACAGAAAGCAGTAAATGATCTGCATTTATACAGTGTGTAGGGTGGGAGGCAGTTCAGCTATAATAGCTGATGTTAATTGATGTTAATATGGAGTCCAGGTAGTTATTGAAGACCCAGGTAGACTTGTAAGAAGTTCCAGTCATGAACTATCGAACTGTCAAGTCCCCAGAGAAACAGTTGCCAACACCAGTCAAGGCCAGAACCATTTTCTAGGTAGAGAGAATCATTCCCAGACACCAGACGCATCCCAGAGAGACACACGGGGCATCCATGTGACGAGATCTTCAGCCAGAAGCGGGGCACCAGGATGGGTCAGACAGGTCCGGAGGGCAGAGGGAGTCTGGATCACTGGCAGCTCAGGAACGACATGTGTAGCTCGACAGAGAGAGAGAGAAGGAGTGAAAGGGGGGACAGGAGGAGAGAGGAAAAAGAAAGAGGGGGGGAAAGAGAAGAAGAGGAGAGATGGCAGTTAGGTATGGTCACAGTCACACAATGTATAATGTGAATGTATATTAACTGTAGAGTGCAAGCAGAGACTCCGGCAGGACTAACTATGACAGCATAACTAAAAGGGAGAGCCAGAAGGAAACACAAACATGAGGGCTTCCTGAGATGTAAAGCAAACAATCACCTCACCGTCAGCAAACCTGAGTGATCAATGAGAGTGAGCAAGACAGCATCCAAACATACCAGTTCACCATAATACTCTACGTCCATGAGTCCCCCAGATCTGCTCCTTTACCTATGGCAAATCTATTTATAAAAATGCTTGGCTAAATAAATAGGTTTTTAGCCTGGACTTAAACACTGAGACTGTGTCTGAGTCCCGAACACTATTTGGAAGACTATTCCATAACTTTGGGGCTTTGTAAGAAAAAGCTCTGCCCCCAGCTGTATTTTTCATAATACGCGGTACTGACAAGCAGCCTGCATCCTTTGATCGAAGTAGGCGTGGCGGATCGTAAGACACTAGCAGTTCGCTCAGGTACTGCGGCGCGAGACCATTTAATGCTTTATATGTCAAGAGTAGTATTTTAAAATCAATGCGAAATTTCACAGGGAGCCAATGGAGTGAAGATAAGATAGGGGTGATGTGCTCATATCTTCTGGTTCTGGTGAGGACTTCTGCTGCTGCATTCTGGACTAGCTGAAGCTTATTTATGCATCTAGCTGAACAACCAGACAGTAAGGCATTACAATAGTCCAACCTAGAGGTGATAAAAGCATGAACTAGTTTTTCTGCGTCGTTTAGCGACAATAAATTTCTTATTCTGGCAATATTTCTGAGGTGAAAGAATGCTATCCTGGTAATATTATCTACATGTGCTTCAAATGAAAGGCTGGAATCAATAATCACACAAAGATCTTTCACTGTTGCATTTGATGGAACAAAAAGGCCATCTAAAGTTACGGTGTGATCTAAAATTTTACTCCTAGCTGTATGCGGTCCTATGACTAGAACTTCTGTCTTATCCGGATTTAGCAGAAGGAAGTTAATTAGCATCCAATTTCTTATGTCCTGCACACATTGCTCAATTTTAGTAAGCTGTTTTTTCTCATCAGGTTTTGCTGAGACATATAACTGTGTATCGTCAGCATAACAATGAAAACTAATACCATGCTTACGGATTATGTTGCCCAGAGGAAGCATGTAAAGGGAAAAAAGCAGTGGACCTAAAACTGAACCCTGCGGAACGCCAAACTCCACTAGAGAACATGCAGAATAATCACCATTTAAGTCTACATACTGATAACGATGGGTCAGATAGGATCTGAGCCAGGAGAGTGCTGTACCCTTAATTCCCACTACATTTTCTAATCTGTGAAGAAGAATAGCGTGATCAACAGTGTCAAAAGCTGCACTGAGGTCAAGTAATACAAGCATAGTTACACAACCCTGATCAGAGGCCAATAGAATGTCATTTACTACTTTAACGAGCGCTGTCTCTGTACTGTGATGAGGCCTAAATCCTGATTGATACAGTTCATGTATGCCATTTCTATGTATATATGAGCATAGCTGCTCCGCTACTATCTTTTCCAGGATCTTAGAGATAAAGGGGAGGTTTGATATTGGTCTGTAACTGGACAGCTGACAGGGGTCGAGGTCAGGTTTCTTAATTATTGGTTTGATAACTGCTAATTTAAAAGATTTTGGAACATATCCAATGCTGAGTGAAGAATTAATTATTCTCAACAGGGGTTCTATTATTGCTGGTACTATCTGTTTAAGAAAATGTGTCGGTACAGGATCTAATATACAGGTTGATGAATTTGAAGAAGAGATGAGTGAAATTAGTTCATTCTCTTCAAGGGGAGTAAAGTATTCTAGGTTCTGGTCTGACATGGCTAGATTAACATCTGCATCAATTACATTGTTCGGTTTCAAAACCTCAATTTTATGCCTAATATTTACAATTTTATTATTAAAAAAGTTCATGAAGTCCTCACTATTGCATGATGTTGTTGTGGAGATTTCTGCAGTGGTCTTATTTCTGGTTAATTTGGCTACAGCATTAAATAAGAATCTAGGATTATTTTTGTTATTTTCTATAAGAGTGGAGAGATATGTTGATCTAGCTACACTAAGAGCTTTTCTAGAGTTCAGGATGCTCTCCTTCCATGCTATTTAAAATACTAGTAATTTAGTTTGACGCCATTTACGTTCTAATCTCCGAGCGGTCTGTTTTAAAGTGCGCGTGTGATCGTTATACCAGGGAGCAAGTTTTTTATCTTTAATAATTTTTCTTTTGACTGGAGCTACATTATCTAGGGTATAGCGAAATGTCGACTCTAAATATTCAGTCGCCTGATCGAGTTCTGTGGGGTCAGACGGTGATCTAATCGAAGTTGGGAACTCTGGGAGATTACTGATAAAACTCTGTTTGGTAGTTGATGTGAATGTACATTATTTTTGTGTACATTATTATTGTGACACACTTGAATTGAGACAAGATAGTGATCTGAGATAACTTCAGATAGTGGTATTGTGAATAAATTTCTTATACTTAATCCAAATAATATTATTAAATCTAAAGTGTGACCTGCTTTATGAGTGGGTCCTACTACACACTGATTTACTCCTACCAAGTCCAGTATAGACATAAATGCAGTTCTCAGAGGGTCTTCTGGGTTTTCAAAATGAATATTAAAATCTCCAGCAATTAACACTTTGTCTACAGAAACGACTAGGTTTGAGAGGAAATCTGCAAATTCACTAAGAAATTCCGAGTACGGCCCTGGAGGTCTGTAAATGACAATTAGCGGGATCGACTGAGCTGACTTAATATAGTTAAATACACTTATGTTACTATAAAGAATTTCAAATGAATTAAATTTGTGTCCGTCTTTTTGTACAATAGTCAAATTATCATTGTGAATAACTGCGACGCCTCCTCCTCTACCAGTTAACCGAGGCTGGTGTATGTAGCTGTATCCAGGAGGACTAGCTTCATTTAGAGCTACATACTCGTCCTGTTTAATCCAGGTGAGTATAATGTGAGTATATATAACTTTAAAATGAGACTAGGACATTTAAAAATAAAACAAAGTAGGCCCCACTTCAAGTAATGTGGAAACTTAAAAAAAAATAGTTACATTTCAATTAAAAATACATATTTGAAACTCTTAAAGTTAAGTACTGTAGCATGGACACAAAAGAATGACTAGGGAAATTATTAAATTAAGTAGAGTTTACTTGCGAAATTAAATAGACTTAACTAGAAAAAATTAAGTAGACTTTACTAGCAAAAAATATTTTTTACATAAAGCAATGTAAGTAGTAAATACAAAGAATAGTCTTGTTTGAACTACATAATTATCTGATGCAAAAAGTTACCTTAATTTTTTTAAGTAGATCAGGCTGGATATTTTTTTCAGTGTAGAAAATAAGGAATAAGATACATTAGGATAACGAGGGTAAAAAATCCCCTCCCAGACTGTCCTTCGAAAAGGGCAGTGTGCGATCAGGGGTACAAAAAATACCTCAGCAACAAGCACAGAAAAAAACATGTAATCACAAGACATAAACATTGCAACGATGAGGGTACAGGGGATAGGAAATGTCCAATGTAGGCAAACAGCTCCAGTCCCTGCAGCTAAAGAGCGCTGGTCCCGATTCCGCCTGCCCACACTGAAGGGAATAAGCACACGAAGGCGTTGGATATGGGGAAGGTAGAGTGTCTATCTGTAGCTGTTCTGTGAGTGCGTGAGTGCTTTTTTTTGTTAGTTTGTCCTGTTTTTTGTTTCTCAAATGTTATCACTTATACCAGGGATGAACTGCTAAACATTCAGCAGGACACATCACACAATTTTCAACCAGTTTTCGATTTTTTCAAACGTTTTTCTGAACATTGTAACTGGCGGAGCAGCGGCACTGTTGAAATTCTTTAAGAAGCGCAGGCAGGGGAAGAGAGCCGGTGCGCTCGTCAAGCTCCGACAGCGCGGCTTTAGAACTGCGCTGCCGAGTATACATCTGGCGAATCTCCGCTCTCTACCCAATAAAATGGACGAACTTTTCCTGCTTTCCAGGAAAAATAAGGACTTTTCAAACTCTGCTGTGCTGTGTTTCATGGAAACCTGGCTGAATGAAGCCATTCCGGACAACGCGCTACACCTGTCGGGCTTCCAGCTGTTCAGAGCGGATCGCGACGCGGAATCAATGGGGAAATCGCGAGGCGGCGGGACATGCTTTTACATCAATGAACGTTGGTGTACAAATGTGACACCATTGAAGAAGATGTGCTGTCCTGATCTAGAGGCATATTTCATCAACTGCAAGCCTTTCTATTCGCCGCGGGAGTTTACCTCATTCATTCTTGTGAGTGTGTACATCCCTCCACAAGCGTGTGTGAACGCAGCATTGCAACAGCTGGCTGCTCACATCACAGACACGGAGCAACAACACCCGGACTCGGTTTTAATTATACTTGGGCATTTTAACAAAGCAAACCCTAAACGTGAACTGCCTAAATACAAACAGCACATTACATGCCCCACCAGAGACAAAAATACTTTGGATCACTGCTATACCACAATAAAGGATGCATATCGCTCCGTCCCCAGAGCAGCTTTAGGACTTTCTGACCACTGCCTGGTTCTCCCGACCTATAGGCAAAAACCTAAATCTGCTAAGCCTGTAGTAAGGACAGTAAAGAGATGGACCAGTGAAGCAGAGCAGGAATTACAGGCCTGTTTTGACTGCACTGATTGGAGTGTTTTTGAAGCTGCTGCCACCAATCTGGACGAGCTCACAGATTCTGTGTAGGAAATATTTAATTCTTAGTGTGTTTCATGATATTCTGTGTGCATGGGAACAGAGTGTCTTTCTTTTACCATGACACAAGCTGCACTTTCAATAAACAGATTCTATAGTAGTTTATGTTAAAGGTCGTAAAACTGTTGAACACTCGTAAATGCAGAGCTAGTCCTTTTTTATATTTATGTTCTTCTTTACCTTATCTTTTAAAAGCATTCCAGACTGGATGTAAACACTCCTGCATCCACCTTTTCTTTGGTTCTTTGTGTGTGTGCGTATATATACTCCTGTCTCCCACAATAAACTTTGAACGTCTCACTGAACACTGACTTGTGTGCTTCATTGAGGGGTTCCCTGAGCTCAGGCGGGACAGCAGAATACAGGCGGAGCACTGAGTAGACCAAAGGGGGTCTACCAAAATTCAAGAAATCCTTACAATTTGGGGGCTCTGTCCGGGATACCTCTAATCAGGTGAGTGCTGCTTTTTATTTCTCTCTATAAGGATAGCAAGCACGCTCACTGGTTTTTGGTATCTGGACCATATACAGTACGGGGGAGGATTGTCTTGGGGCTTTTACGCCTGTTTAGCGCGCGCTCGCTTCTGAAAGGTTCCTTGAACTGAAGCATAAGTGTGGAAGCTGTATTCTGTTGCCCGCTACTTGTCTTTGTGTGTTGTTTGTTGAAGATATTGGTTATTTCTGTCGCGGGTTAATTCACATTTATAAAATGGGTAATAAGACCACAACTATTTAACCGAAATCCTTGTGTGATAATTCTAATGAGGCTATGAAACTCTTAAAAGATGAGCTAACTACTTATCTTCTTGCATGTCAGCAAGCTAGTCAAGATCTGTCACAGGTAACTAATTGTAGACAAGAAAAGAAAAAGTTTCTTGAGAGGTTTTGAGAGACCTGGATCCTTTTGGATGGTATGCCCCTGCCTGAAGCAAACCCTAACTCACTTTTCCTTACCACCTTCTTGAATAATTGTCAACCAAAAATCATGAAAAGTTTCTACTTTCTACTAAAGTTTCAACTGTCAAATGGTTCTACAATGTATATTAAAAAAATTAGGTGAGCGTGTGAGAACACTAGAAGGAGATGGTATTTTAGAAAATAAACAAGTGGCATGTTTGTCTGTGGAGAGTGAAGGATAAAGAAGTAGAGGAGGTCTGCAGGGTCAGAGTACACCCCGTAGGTCTGGTGATTTTTATTACTGTCATAAATAAGGTCATTGGGCTTGTGAATTTCGCACGAAGTCCTGAGATGAGGAACGTAGTGGACAAAATATGTATAATCGATTGAATGATGGTCAGTGGCATGATGCTAATGAGGTGTTTTCTCCTAATCCTTCCCAGCAGCCACCGTAGAGAGTGCAACAACAACAACAATATAGACCCATTTCCCTTCTCAGGGATGCAGGTAGGAGCATATGATGCATAGGGATGCCCTCAGAGTTCCAGCCCCGAGATGTTACTTCGTACTTTCGAGTTACCTCAGGAATAGATGAAATTTTAAGCTCACTGCTCAAGCAGGGTGTTGTTAAACCATGTGTAAGTTCTTATAACACACCTGTTAATCCAGTACTGAAACCTGATGGTACGTGGAGATTTACAAAAGATCTGAGAAAAATAAATGACGTATTTATCCCTGTTGCACCTGTTGTGCCTGATGTGCTGTCCATTGTTTTCTCTAGACCTTGTCATCATTTGCATTTTTCTGTTATTGACCTTTGTTCTGCCTTCTTCAGTGTTCCTGTGGAAGGGCAGACACAGACAATGTTCGCCTTCACCCACAGGGGGCATCAGTTCACCTGGTCTCGTCTTCTGCAGGGTTAATTGACTACCCAAATGTTTTTTCGGCTGTAGTAAGAGATGCACTTGGTGATCTAACTCTCCTCACTGATTCTGTTGTCCTATTGCACGCAGATGTTTTACTGGTGTCCGCCGCTGCGAAGAAGCCACCACTTGTCTCCTGAAACACCTGGCAAAGAAGGGTTTCAAGGTATCTAAGACTAAATTACAGTTTTGCAGAGACATTGTAAAATACCTGGGCTTTGAACTTTCCCAAGGTCAAAGAAGGCTCTTAAAGGAACGAATTCAGCTTATCATCGACACTAAACGTCCGAGCACTAAACATGCTTTCATGGCTTTTCCTGGGACTGGTCAACTACTGTCGTCAGTGGATTCCTGACTGCTCATTCTACGATAAATGCATCAGGAGAGTCATCTTACACAACAATCCGCTCCAACAGCCTCTGACATGGACTGCTAAACTGGAAAAGGCCCTATGTTCTGCTCCAGCGCTGGGCCTGTCTAACTATCAAAAACCGTTCCATCTAAAGGTCTGTGAGCACGGGGCACCGCTATTGCTGTATTAGCACAGGAACATGGGGGGGAGTGAGACCATTGCTTTCTTATCTAAAACTTTAGATGCTGTGGCACAAGGTTTGCCTGCCTGTCTCAGGGCTGTGGCCACCTGTGCGGTGATGGTACAAGATGCTGAGAAGATTGATCTCTCTCGTCCTTTAATTTTGTATTCTCTATATCAGGTTAAAAAAGTCCTACAGAACCTTCAAACACAACATATGAAGGCTTAGATCTGGGTATGAGATTATCCTTTGTCCTACAAGTAACTTAGAGATAAAATCCACCTCTTCTTTTGACACCCTCAGATATGCTCTGGCACCCTTGATCAATGCACAGGATGACAGGCTAGTAGAAACAGATCATGACTGCTGCTTAGAGATTGTTCCCTCCACTAGTATACGTCCTGATATGTCTTCTACATCAACAACTGGTGAATCTATGGACGTCCAAGGTAATACGCTAGCTTATAGTGTTGCTAAAAAAAGCAGCCCGAAAACAGATTTTCTTTCCTGACTTTGATACTGATCTAATCAATACGTGTATTCTTGCTAGCTCTTTGATTCCAGATGTAGATTTATTGTCTTTACAAGCTTCAGCCACGCTGAATGATTCCTCTTTTTGGCAAGCTCAAGGTGCCTACGTTGCTTCTGATAGTTTATGGTATTGTGCTGATGGTCGTTTGTGCCTGCCGTCTCATTGTCTTCCGTTTCTCGTGCGTGAGTTCTATGGTGTTACACATCGCGCACGAAGGGGGGTTAAGGAAGATATGAAAGAACTCTTTTACATAGCTAACATGCTCGGAACAATTGATTCCTTAATATCTAGATGCTTGGTGTGTGCTCAGAATACGTTAAAATATCTTCTGGTTTTGGTAGACAAGTTTTCTAGGTCTTAGCAAAAGAAATAATATCTCGTTATGGCATGCCTTATGCTATTGACTCAGATAAAGGAACACCTTTTACATCTCAGGTAACACAGAATTTGTGTAAATATCTTTCACTGTCCTGGCATTTTCACATTCCTTATCATCCACAGTCATCAGGTATAGTAGAAAGAACAAATAGGACACTGGAAGAAAAATTGACTAAAGCAATGCAAACTAAGGGGAGTAAAAACTGGGTTGATCTGTTACCTGCTTATTCTAGCTGAAATAAGAATGACACCATCAAAAGACGTGCACATGTCACCATATGAAATTATATTTGGCAGACCCTTTCCCGTGCCATGGAGGAAAGGTAAACCCGCGATAGGAACAACTGATCTTGATGTACATATTGCTGAATATTCTGCTGCTCTAATAGATACTCTAACTAAACATTATGAACAAATTGCTGATGTGACTTCAATACCCTTAACAAAACCCACACATCCTTTTAATGTGGGAGATACTGTTCTGGTAAAATCTTTGACCCCCAGAAAACTGGGAGATTGTAAATATGACGGACCAGCAGAAATAATCGCAATTACTTGTATTGCTATCCTAACTGACCTTTTTCCACAGTGGATCCATGCTACTAGGCTGAAGAGATGTCTTGTCGGCGTGAGACCAAAAGATGAATAAATGCGTGTGTATTATTATCTTTCTGTCTCTGTAAGTTTTGTTTCGTAGACTAAAGACGTGCTGCAGTGATGTCCAACCCATGACGTGACCTTGATGGAGTGACGTGACACAGAGGGAACGCCTTGGATTGCCACGGGTCGACTTTACTTCTGCTATTAGTGTACCATTCCTGGTGGTGTCTTAGCGCCTCGTGAGGTGGGACGAGTGCAGATTGGGCGTGCCCGCACTCTGAGCACTGTAGCGTCAAGAAAGGCAATAGTTCACCACTAGTAGTTATTTATGAGTTTGACATTGTGAACAAGGTTTTTCACACACACGAGTTTGCACTCAACCTGTCATGTTTCTGTGTATTCTTCGTTGTGTGCAAAATTCTTTGTATGAGTATGTTTCAGGGTATGTTCCTGCGCCGCGTCCGATGGCCTATTGTCCGCCGGCGACTTCTTAAAAGCTCTGAGTTTTATTCAACGATGTTTCTTATGAATAAAAGGGGGGAATTGTAGGAAATATTTAATTCTTAGTGTGTTTCATGATATTCTGTGTGCATGAGAACAGAGTGTCTTTCTTTTACCATAACACAAGCTGCACTTTCAATAAACAGATTCTATAGTAGTTTATGTTAAAGGTCGTAAAACTGTTGAACACTCGTAAATGCAGAGCTAGTCCTAAATTTATGTTCTTCTTTACCTTATCTTTTAAAAGCATTCCAGACTGGATGTAAACACTCCTGCATCCATTTTTTCTTTGGTTCTTTGTGTGTGTGCGTATATATATACTCCTGTCTCCCACAATAAACTTTGAACGTCTCACTGAACACTGACTTGTGTGCTTCATTGAGGGGTTCCCTGAGCTCAGGCGGGACAGCAGAATACAGGCGGAGCACTGAGTAGACCAAAGGGGGTCTACCAAAATTCAAGAAATCCTTACATTCTGTAACATCCTACATCAGTTTCTGTGAGGACATGTGCATCCCTACCAGGACTTTTTTAACATATAACAACGACAAACCATGGTTTACAGCAAAACTCAGACAGCTTCGCCAGGCCAAAGAGGATGCCTACAGGAGTGGGGACAGGATCTTGTACGAACAGGCCAGGAACACACTAACAAGGGCGATCAGAGCGGCTAAGAGAAGCTACTCTGAAAAACTGGAAAATCAGTTTTCTGTAAACGACCCTGCTTCAGTGTGGAAAGGCCTGAAAACCATCACTAACTACAAGACGCCACCCCCCAACTCTGTAGGAAATCAACAACTGGTTGATGACCTGAATGAGGTTTATTGTAGATTTGAAACACCCAGTCTCACACCACACCCCTGTCCTGACCCTCTTTCTACACCACCATTATCACCTCTGGCAACCATCCTCTCTTCCCCCCTTGCACTCCAGGTCTGTGAAAAGGATGTTCGCCAGATCTTTCTAAAACAAAAGAGAAGGAAAGTTCCAGGCCCAGACGGCGTGACACCAGCCTGTCTGAAATCCTGTGCTTACCAGCTGGCTCCCATCTTCACACAGATCTTCAACAGATCACTGGAACAATGTGAAGTGCCTTTGTGCTTTAAACGTTCCACAATCATCCCCATTCCAAAAAAAACTAAAATCACAGGACTTAATGACTACAGACCAGTCGCCCTAACAACTGTGGTCAAGAAGTCATTTGAAAGACTGGTGTTGGCATATCTGAGGGACATCACAGGACCCTTACTGGACCCCCTGCAGTTTGCCTATAGAGCAAACAGGTCTGTTGATGATGCAGTCAACATGGGACTGCACTTCATCCTTCAACATCTGGACAAACCATGGGCTTATGCTAGGGTCTTTTTTATAGACTTTTCATCAGCTTTTTTTTCAAAAAAAATCATCCCCTTTGACTACACCTCCTGCCTTACGTTTTTTGCTTTGACGCTTCGCCGCCTAACATTTGGTCCCGACTCCGCTTCCGCTCCTCAACCACGCCACCTCTGTCAGCCGTCATCTTCTGCGTTTGGATCCATCACGTCCCGCTCCACCCCGTGACAGAATTATACAGCCACCACATGGATCCAGCGGATTTTGACCGCATGAAAAGCCAGGGTGCTCTGCTCGGAGCACATCAGCAGGAGCTGCTCAGTACTAAGCAGTCGCTCGCAGACGTCACAAGCCAGCTCCAAAGGCTCCGACTCTCTCCAGCGCAAGGCGGAGTCTTTAGTGAGCAACGAGAGCCACGCCTCCCCGTCCCCCCACCTATAAAGGAGATTCAGGTACCTGCCGCTCCTTTCTCTCCCAGTGCCTACTGATCTTCGAGCTCCAGTCCTCCACTTTCACCACTGAATGCTTCGAAGTGGCATACGTCATTACACTTCTCACAGGACGAGCCCGGGAATGAAGTACTGCGCTCTGGGATGCCCATGACCCTTGCTGCTCTAATTACGAAAGCTTTGCCCAGGAGATGAAGAGGGTGTTTGACCGTTCATTTCATGGAAGAGAGGCTGGACGTAAGCTGCTGAGACTTAAACAAGGCACGTGCTCAGCCTACGACTACACCATCGAATTCCAGACCCTGGCGCGCTCCAGCGGGTGGAACGAGTAAGCCTGCCTTCATCTCTCCAGGGGCTTATAGATTTGGCCGGTCGAGTGGATTCACGTCTCCGCCTTCATAGATCTACCTGGGGTTCTCCACCCAGATTTTCCCTTCAACCCTCTTCTCCATGAGCCGACACCCAGGATGAACCAATGCAACTGGACAGAACGCGCACCTCTCCAGAGAAGACACGACACGTAGAGTGGAAGGGGCTTGTTTTTACTGCGGAAAATCAGGTCACCAACTTAAGAACTGTCCAGCAAAAGTAGGTGCCCTCTAGTTCAGCTGGAAGCACTAGAGCGCGTGACTCCAAGAAGGCTCTCAGACCAACGCCGCCTGCTCCCTGTTTTCCTCATCTACGAACAGCACACCCACATGGTACAGGCGCTAGTTGACTCAGGATCAGACCGCAACCTTATCAACGCAGCTTAGGCCAAGACTCTGGGTATCCCCGCACTGCCTTTGGAGACTCGCCGCCTGCTCCCATCTATCACCCACAGAACCCCTCTCGTCAGTCTCAGGATCTCAGACAAGCACAGAGAGTGGACTTCGCTATTCATTATGGAGGGATCTTACGCCACGATCGTTCTGGGCCTGCCCTGGCTAATCTGTCACAACCCACAGATAGACTGGGAGAGGAACTTGATTTTGGCCTGGAGCCCATCATGTTCCATGACCTGCTACACCTTGCCTCAGCCCCACCCCTGCAGGTGAACCACCAGACCTCACCCACGTCCCCTCAGACCTCAAGGAGGTCTTCAGTAAATGTCGCGCCACCTCTTTGACCCCCACTGCCCATACGACTGCGCCATCGACCTGCTAACTAGCACAACACCACCCAAGGGCCCCCTGTACTCGCTGTCATCTTCCGCGTTTGGATCCATCACGTCCCGCTCCACCCCGTGACAGTTGGCTTCCATTCTATGTCCTATAGTTTTAAATACTATAAATAGCAGCTTGGAAACTGGGGTGGTACCCAGAAATTTTAAACATGCAGTTGTGCAGCCTTTGTTAAAAAAAAACTAATCTTGATTCATCTGTGTTGTCTAATTACAGACCAATGCTACAATTTCTGTCTAAGATTCAGGAGAAGGTAGGTACACAACTAATAAGTTATCTTGGTGAGCATGGAATGCTTGAGGTCTTTCAATCTGGTTTCAAGGCTCTTCACAGTACTGAAACAGCTCTGTTAAGAGTTTTAAACAACATTTATCGTATTACAGATTCTGGTAACTCTGTGATTCTTCTGCTACTTGATTTAACAGCTGTCTTTGATACAGTAGACCATGTCATTCTTCTGTCACGCTTAGAACATTGGGGGGGAATTAGGGGAACAGCTCTAGACTGGTTTAGGTCCTATCTTTTTCTGTTAGCCTTGGAGATCTTGAGTCATCATCAGCTCCTATTACATATGGGGTCCCACAGGGGTCTATCCTTGGAACCCTTCTTTTCTCATTGTATTTGTTGCCGCTCGGCTATATCCTGAGAAATCATGGCATCCTCTTTCACTGCTATGCAGATGACAGTCAAATTTATTTCCTGTTAAAACAGAAGGAAGGCTACTCTGTCAAGGCACTGTTAACATGTCTAGATGATATAAAGGCATGGTTAGCCCAAATTTTTTGTAGAGGTTTTGGTATTTGGTCCTGGTGCCAGGGGTAGAGTTCCACCTCTGGATTAAGGAGATTTGGAGTAGTATGCCGACAGCATCAAATCTAGGGGTTATTTTTAGGCTGTTTTGTCCTTTAGGCTGTTCAAAATAGCCATCCACTCCTTTATCATCACTCACATTGATTACTGTAATGCTCTGTATTTTGGGGTTACTCAGACAGTATTACATCGGCTACAGCTGATCCAAAACTCTGCTGCTCGACTATTAACGTCTATGCGTAAAAGAGAACATATCTCTCCAGCTTCGCTTTATTGGCTCCTGGTACAGTACCGAATAAATTTTAAAATTCTCTTGGTCACGTTTAAATGTTTACATGGCCTTGCCCCTCCCTACCTCTTGGATCTGCTCCAGTCCTATGCCCCACCCTGGTCTCTCTGATCATCGGATAAACGTTTGCTGATGGTACCCTAGACCAAATGCAAGCTCAGGAGTGATCGGGTGTTCTCTGTGGCGGCTCCCAAATTATGGAACACCTACCATTGACCATTCGTGAGGCCACATTATTAAGGGTGTTTAAGTCCAATCTTAAAACTCACATGTTTTCTCTGGCATTTAAACTAACATAAGATGTTGATTTTACATATTTTTTTGCTTATATATGAGTGTGATGTGATTTTAATTATGTTCCTCTTTTTTTATAATTAAAAAAAATATATATATTTTTATTATTATCTTGTTTTTATTTTTTTATTTTATTTTATTAGATTACTATGTTATTTTATTATTTAGGTAAAGCACTTTGGGGCATTCTTGATGTTAAAGTGCTAAACAAATAAAGATGAGTTGAGTTGAGTAAACAGTAGGGAAAGATTCATTAAGGTGGTGCCCAGTCACTTAAAAACAACTACCCTATATTTCTACCTAGCTTTCCTCAGAACTCTTCGACTCTTATGCCTAATTATAAATAATATAAGATAAAATATTTATAACACCATGGTACATAAAAATACTGATAATACCTGATAAGCAAGCCAAGGGCTACGGTGCTGATGGAAAAACTTCCTGAGATGGCAGTAAGAAGAATCCTCGAGAGGAACCAGACTCAACAAGGAACCCATCCTCATTTGGATGATAACAG
This sequence comes from Clarias gariepinus, assembly GCF_024256425.1. Lineage (NCBI taxonomy): Eukaryota > Metazoa > Chordata > Actinopteri > Siluriformes > Clariidae > Clarias > Clarias gariepinus. The sequence continues at coordinate 755,839 of NC_071111.1, read as the reverse complement.
ATATAGTAGAAGGGATTGTTGTGTATCAATGTAACAGTTGATGTTTTTAAGTTAATATGGAATCCAGTTTGTTATTGGCTTGGATGGAGTGTTAGAAATTTCAGTCCTAAACTACTGAACGACTCAGACAACAGTCACAAGTCCTCAAGATCAGCTGTCCACATCAGCTGAGGGCAGGATCATCGTCATGGTAAAGTGGAACCATCCCCTATCACCACTTGCACTATAAAAAATAAAACTGTTTTGTAATTAATTTTTTGATAAAACATTTTTACACTTAAAAATATTGAGTTAATATAAAAGTTGCGAAATCATATAAAATACACCACTTCATGAATTGAGTACAAGTCAGTAAAAAAAGTAAACCTGAATAACTATATATATATATCTATATATATCTATATCTATATATATATATATATATATATATATATATATATATATATTAAGTACAATGATGTACATAATTAAGTAAATGTAATGATAATCAGAAGTTAATCCAATGGTTACCCTAAGTGAAAATGAGTAAAATAACTGGTAATAAGCTGTGAAAATGCCCTTCATTACCTGTAGAGGGCAGTCGTGTTTCAGTCTGAAGTATTGTGTGTCTGCTGAAGCCGAAAATGTGTTCCCTTTCAAAGGCTACACTCGATGCTGCGTGAAAACGCTATGGGAAACATCTTGTCATGTTGCCGGTTGTGAAGCATGTGTGTATCAAACACGGCAAATTTTGGCTTATATAACCTCGGTCGGGTGACGTCATCTGATGAGACGCACCTGCAGGTTATAAATAGGAGTGAACCGAAAACATTCCTCAGATCTTTTGTCTTCACTGACCTTGTTGTGTATGCGTGTGTGTTTAAACCAGCAAAATAAGAAAGTGTTTAACTCACCGATATGGCAGAGTTTTAATTGAGATATCCCTCCGTGTCTAATAACTACATATCGGAGGCCGATCTCTACACTTTACTGCTTTGAATAAAGTGCTCGCGCGCGCCCCGCATTCCTTGAGAAGCACCGGGCCGCGGCGCATTTCTGGGGCTTAAAACGCGTGTATCCAGCAGAGCTGTGAGAGACGGATTTAAAACTCCTATCTCTCACTTCCTCGTTGGATCGGGAAATCCCTCTGTCCGCTCGCAAGCGCGCGCTGCGCTTCTTGTGAATGGGCAAGGATAAACATTCTCTCTCGCTCCGCGGAGATGAAAATAGCACCCAAGCACTTAAAAAAAAAAAAAAAAAAAACATTAAACGGCGGGTTCTGTCGGGTGGCCCGGGGGCGGAGCCTCAACAATGCTCTCTCCCTTTTTCTTTGCAATCTCCATATGAGTTAACCCTTTCATGGAGTAAGCTGTATCTATTCTGTGTTTTCCTGCCATCTACTTTATTTATTTGTTTAAATATAGTTGAGGTGGAAGAACGGGGTTATATGATGATGCCCAGATAGAAGAGACGCTTCCAGGCTATCTCTCTCCTGGGACATCATCCTCCCTGAAAAGCTAATACTTCCTTTCAAGCTGTGTAGACTTTTATCTTCCCTGGAGGGAAAAGCTTTTCAGGCAGCAGGTCTGGTTGGTGCTCCATTGCACACCATGACGGTTTTGCAGGTCTACCAGGCTGACCTGCTGAGAGACTTGAGTACTGGCGGGGCTCTTCAAGATAGGACGTTCTGAAATAACGCCTGAAATAACGCCACAGACTTATGGCTTGAATCTCAGCGGCATCAAGCATAGGATCGCGCATTCCTCCTTGATGCCCCTATTTCGCCTTCCGGCCTGTTTGCCGATGTCGTTAACTTGTTCGCCACTAGGTTCATGAGGCAAAGTTATATGAACAAGCCTTCGGAAATTCCTTCCCTGCCGTGCTCAGAAGTCGGGACTGTCGGCCACCCAGTCTCAACCGGGTCTGACGCTTGCAAGGCGTGAAACACACAAGGAGAGTGTTTTTGAGACGGGCACCCCCTCGTAAAGATTGGGGTGCGTCGTGCCTGCACTTCGCAATCCGCCTCAAAAGAGCTCAGACTGGCATATTGTCTTCTTCACAAAGAAGCCCTGAGGTTCATGTGCCCAGGACCATGGGGGTGGCCCCCCAATGGGGAGAGACACGCAGAAATTAATTTTGAGAATGAAGTGTTCTCCCTGGCACCCCAGGAGGTCGGTGCTTTTGCTCCGCCACCACTGGTGTTTCGGGCAACACCAGTCTCCAATAAAGTGTTAGCTCTTCGGTTTTTCCTGCAATGTTTCAGGATGCCGAACATCTAACATTGCCCCCCCGTTTTACCAAGCCGCAGAGACTTTTTGCCCCTTTCAGAGAAACTGGCAGCGTGGAAACTACTGCCAAGCATATCTCCTTGGGTACTAAGCACTGTAGAGAGAAACTACAGGATGCAGTTCTCACATCACCCTCTGTGTTTCAACGGCGTAGTCTCCACTTCCGTGAAACCGGAAAGTGTGCATCTGCTGACGGAAGTTGCTGGGAAATGGGGCCATGGAACATGTTCCCCCTACCAGACGGTGAGTCAGGCTACTACAATCGGTATTTCTTGGTTCCCAAGAGGAACGGGGGGCTACGTCCAATTTTTAGATTTTTGCGGGCTGTTCCGCTTTCTAAAATAAATAAATACAGCTTCAAAATATTGACTGTCAAAGTGATTGCTCTCAAGTCCTACCAAGCGATTGACTTGGAACAATCGATTGAAGGACGCTTACTTCATATAGAAATATTGCCACAACACAGGAGGTTCCTAAGGTCGCTTTCGGGGGCGAAGCTTACCAGTATCGTGTCCTTCCATTTGGTCTAGCTCTCTCACCCGCACATATATGAAATGCATGGATGTAGTTCTGGCGCTTACGACTCCAGGGCATCTATATTTGAATTACATAGACGACTGGCTGGCCCAGTCTCAGTAGCTAGCGCTTTGACATCAGCATGTCATCCTAGCTCATCTTTGTTTCTTAGGATTGAGACCCAACGCCATGAAAAGTGTGCTCTTTCCTGTTCAGAGGACAACATATTGGGTGTCACATGGGATTCGATCGTAAGCGGGCACAGCTGTCTCCCGCTCGTGTTGAATCCATTCTCAACACCCTCAAGGAAATCAAGCTAGACCGGAAAGTGACCATCACTTTCATAGATCTTAGCTCTTATGGCAGCTGTATCCACGGTGACACCTTTGGGTCTTCTGCACATGAGAGCATTTTAGTTGTGGCTAAAAACCAGGGGATTTCACTCTAGGGCCAATCCCCAATAAAGGTTACGCGCCAGGTGCTTCGTACCCTTCCTATGTGGTTCAGACCCCGGTTTCTGACTTTGGGTCCCACTCTAAGTTCGTCTTGTCGTCGCAGATGCTAACGACAGACGCTTCCCTTATGGGCTGGGGTGCGGTCTTAGATGACCGTCCAGCCCAAGGGAGCTGGAGAGGCCATCTTCTCGCACGGCACATCAATTGCCTCGAAATGATGGCTCTATTTCTGGCCCTAAAGCACTTCCTCCAGCAGTTGGGCGGCTACCATGTCCTAGTGCGGGTGGACAACACTATGGCAGTTTCATATATTAATCGCCAGGGCGGACTGTGCTCGCGCCGCTAAAAAGCTAGCGCACCAGGTTCCTGTCCCTCAGGGCGAATTACATTCCAGGGCATATGAATGTGGGAGCAGTTGTTCTGTCCAGTCAATCTCTGACACACGGGGAATGGAAACCCCACCCCAAAATAGTCAGTCAATCTGGGAGAAATTTCAGGTAGAAGAGGTGGACCTCTTTGCCTCGCAAGATCAGCAAATGTCCCCTTTACTACTCCCTGACTCTTCCAGCTCTCCCGGGTCTGGACGCCGTGGCACGTACATGGCCCTGGTTATGCCTTTATGCGCTTTCCTGATAGCTCTGCTCCCGGGAGTCTTGGCGAGGGTCCATCAACAGTGTTTGCGCCTCTTATTGATAGCGCCCTGTTGGCCGACCAGAGTGTGGTTCTCAGATCTAGTATCCCTCTTCAACGGCTCACCATGGGTGATTCCAATGAGGTGGGATCTTCTGTCTCAGGCGCAGGGGACGATATTTCATCCCCGGCCCAAGTTTTGGAACCTTCACGTTCAGTCCCTGAACGGGACCAACTAAGTCAAGCTGGTCTTTCAGCCAGCGTAATTAAGACTTTTCTAAGTGCTAGGGCTCCCTCCCCTAGAAGAGCTTATGCCCTCAAATGGAATGTATTTAAAAGTTGGTTCATGACAAAGCAGGTAGACCCAGTCCATTGCCGAAATGTTTCAGTGCTGGCGTTTCTGCAAGAAAAAAATTGTCCTCGGGCTTGTGCCCTAGTACCCTCAGGACGTACGTAACTGCTATTTCAGCCTGCCACGTCCTGATTGGTGGGGTTACTGTGACACGGTCCCTTTTGTGGGTTTTATCAATCGTGCTCGAAGAGCCAATTGACACCCTTCTTTTGAACCACTAAAGTCAGCGCCTCAGGTTTCTGACCTTTAAGATGGTTTTTCTAATGGCCGTTACCTCTTTGAGAGGATTGGAGATCTGTCAGTCTCCCCATCCTGCCTAGACTTCGCCCCTGGGCTAGTCAGGGCCATTTTGCATCCTCACTGAACTATCTTCCGAAAGTTCCATTCTCAACATGCACCCTATTGTTTTTGAAGCCTTCTGTTCTCCGCCTTTTACAGCTTCGGAGCAGGAGAGACTTACTGTGTCCAGTACGTGCTCTTCAGATTTACATCCACCGCATCAGCCAGTGTCATAAGTCAGAGCAGCCTTTACATATTTTGGGGCCGCAACCGGGGGGGCGGCCGCCACTACACTGGGTGAGAGATGCTATTGCCCTCTCCTATGAGGCGCGTGGGCTCACTTCGCCTCTAGGAACCAGGGCTCATTTAACCAGGGGGATCGCCTCATCTACTGCACTAGCAGGAGGTATTCCCCTGCAGCAAGTGTGTGATGCGGCGGCGTGGTCCTTTCCGCACACATTTGTTAGATTTTATAATCTGGATGTTCATGCCACTCCGGGCTCACAGGTCCTCGAGTCAGCTTCCCAGATATAGTTCTGAGACCTTCTCGGCTTTGTGCGCACACGCTACACAACCTTGGGGTCCAGACACTTGCAGTGCGGCGGCGTTGGTATTCTCGTTCCCATAGCGTTTTCACGCAGCATCGAGTGTAGCCTTTGAAAGGAAACGTCTCGGGTTACTTTGCTGTAACCCTGTTCCCTGAAAAGGCGGGAACGAGATGCTGTGTCCCAATGCCGCACTGCCTACGTGACCGTACGTCCGTTCAGACAAATCAATCTGAGGAATGTTTCCGGTTCACTCCTATTTATAACCTGCAGGTGCGTCTCATCAGATGACATCACCCGACCGAGGTTATATAAGCCAAAATTTGGCGTGTTTGATACACACATGCTTCACAACCGGCAACATGACAAGATGTTTTCCATAGCGTTTTCACGCAGCATCTCGTTCCCGCCTTTTCAGGGAACAGGGTTACAGCAAAGTAACCCGAGACGTTCTTTCTCTTAGGTGCCCATTGACAGCAAGCGACGGAGCTCATAAACGTGTCAAGCTCAAACTGATATGTATTTTTTCTTCATTTTCATTCAGAATTATTATTATTATTAGTAGTAGTCCTCCGAATTTATTATTATTATTATTATTGTTGTTGTTGTAACGCACCCGCTCGTGTGCAAAAGAACTACAAAGATGTATAATATGTTAGCATATAACAGTATTGTTTCATGTTTTTATGTGCTTTAAACATAGACGGTCACTGGTGGCTCAGTGGTAGGTGATTTGCTGCCATGCGGGAGGCCCGGGTTCGATTCCCAGCCAGTGGTCAAAATGCCGGTGTTATGCGCTAAAATGCCACGATATAGCCATTACATTATCAAGTTATGCTTCAGTACTAAAAGCATGTTTGCAATTGAGATTTTTTTTCTTAAGCTATAAAACACATTAGCACTCACCTCACAGTTGCTATAATTTAATAATTATCACAAGCCAAAGGTGTAAAACAAAGGATTCACATTTATTACATTTTCACCCAGAGCGGGATTCGAACCAGGGTCTGGACGATTTTATACTATTATTTAAGCAACGCCACACCACGTGGAAAGCGGCAAAAATGCTTCAATTTCATTGGCTGTCACTGAGTGTCAGCTATTCACGACTGGCCCCCCGCGGAACGCAGAATCCCCGGGCTTTGACTGCGCTTTCTCCATTCGTTATTACAGGCCCTGGACTTCCGGGCCCACAGCAGCCCACACCATAATACATTGGCTCATTAATGTGGAGATACATTTTTAACACCAGTTACTAGTATAAAAATATAACACAATACAGAAATCGATGCTATTTAAAAATATTATTTGAAGTATCACTGAACATATATTGGGTCATATTAGTAAAACAAAGAAACGAAGAAAAGAACATCAAGACAAATAATCTATAAATCTTTAAAAACAAAATTTTAAAGGGAATGGCAATTAAACTGAACAGGTAAGCTGAAATAAAATCAGTAGCAGCAGTAGCTCACGCTAGTAAACTAGTTACTTATTTTAATTATTATGGTAGTGAATATTAATACGAAATAATGCTGAGAAACATTATTTTAAATTAATATTCACTACCATAATAATTACTAGCACGAGTTAATGCTGCTACTAATTTTATTCAGTTTGATTGTCATTCTTTTTACTTGGCTCTGGTAGATCAGGGGAGAAGTGTTGGTCATCATCAGCAGGCACTGGTTCATCATTATTGACCTGCTGCACTTGCAGCTTACACTGATGAGTGGTATGTCTTACAATGCATTAAGAAATGCAAAATGTTCATGATAACTCACTGTAAGGGTCCATCACCAGAGGTCGCTGTTTTTTATTCGTAGTTTGTGTTGGCTGCCTCAGTTTCCCAGCAGGCACCTCAGTCAGTTGATGCGAGTGCACACCTGAGCCGAGGCGTGGCAATGGTTTGCTTCTTACCTAAAAGATAGGTCATATGAGGTAACATGGAGGGGATCTACATCTGCCCCACGTAGACTCTCTACTGGTGTCCCGCAGGGCTCCGTACTTGGTCCTCTTCTGTTCTCCCTCTATATCCGGTCTCTTGGTAAGGTCATATCATCGCATGGATTCTCATACCACTGTTGTGCAGACGACACCCAACTTGTTCTCTCCTTTCCTCCCTCTGACACTCAGGTTTCCACCCGGATCTCAGCATGTCTGGCAGACATCTCATTTTGGATGGCTGCTCATCAGCTGAAGCTCAATCTCAGTAAAACCGAACTGTTGTTTATCCCTTGTGACTCATCTCCAGGTCAAGACCTTGTGATATCCATGGACAACAACCAAATCACTCCTTCAGCCACCGCCCGCAATCTTGGGGTAACCGTGGACAATCATCTGTCATTTTACCCACACATCGCTAACCTTACTCGCTCTTGTCGATTTCTTCTTTACAATATCAGAAGAATTCGCCCATTTCTTTCTTCACAGGCTACTCAGGTGCTTGTTCAGTCCCTTGTTATTTCAAGACTGGACTACTGCAACTCACTCCTGGCAGGCCTGCCTCTGTCCACGATTCGTCCTCTGCAACTGATCCAGAATGCAGCAGCACGTCTTGTTTTTAACCTCCCCAAATTCTCCCACACCACCCCACTCCTCCGCTTCCTGCACTGGCTTCCTGTAGCTGCCCGCATCAAATTCAAAACACTGATGCTTGCCTACAAAGCTAAAAATGGCCCGGCACCCACTTACCTCTCTGCGCTAATTACACCACGCACTGCACCACGTTCCCTCCGATCCTCCAGCACTGCTCGCCTCATCCCACCATCTCTCAGGGATCGAGGGTGGCATTCATCCAGGCTCTTTTCTGTTCTGGCACCTAGGTGGAATGAACTTCCTCTAGATGTCCGTACATCAGAGACTTTGACTATCTTTAAACGACGACTCAAGACGCATCTGTTTCTCCAGTACTTGGACTAACCCCCCCCCTGAAAAAAAAAAAAAAAAAAAACATCTTCTTAGTTGTGTTGGTCTAATGGCACTTAGTTATTAACCTAGTTAACCCAGTGTAAGTATGTATCCAATTATGTAAACATTAAAGCACTTTTTGTAAGTCGCTCTGGATAAGAGCGTCTGCCAAATGCCTAAATGTAAATGTAAACCCATCTATAAATAGCTGTTTAGTCTGGGAAACTGGGTCGAGCATTTTTGGTTTAACCACTGTCATTTGTGAGAGCATTTTGTGTTTAGTTCTTTTAGTTTATATTTTGATTCATGTTCTGTTGACTTGGGCTCTCATATTGGCAATGTTTTTCTGTAGATGTTCTGTGTGTGTGTGAAGCTGATTCCGTCATGTCATCTGTGTATATATGTACTGTGGTTCTTGTCCACTTGTTTTCATGTGTGTTTAGCTAGAACAGGTAAGTAGATAGGTGTGTGTTTGGCTAGAAGTGTGTGTAGCTAAAATCTAGGTTGAGCTAACTAGCATGCTTCTAGTCATAGCCCCTTTGTGTCTCTAGCTATTATGTGTTTCCTGTCTCCCTAGTGTCCCAGTGAGCTTGGCCTTTGAATGTCTCCTAGCCTAGCCACTGGGTATCCCTTGTCTCTGTGTTTCTGTGCCCCAATTTCCTAGTGTGTGTTGAGCTATTAGGTAAGTGTAGCTTAGTGCATGTTGGGGCTGAAGACATGTTTAGCTAGGTGTATAAGTAGCTGACTGCCATGGTTAAGAGCAATCTTAACCATGTTTAGCTAAAAGCCATGCCTAGCTGACTGCCATGTCTTTAGCCCTAGTCCCGTCTCTACGTGTCTCTCTCTAGTCTCTACGTGTCTCTCTCTGGTGTCCAGTTTCAGCTCCACGCATAGTTTGTGTGTCCCGTTACGTGTTTGTCCTCCCTCTGCCTGTGTCTCGCCACAGGATGTGTTTGTCCTCCCTCTGCCTGTGTCTCGCCACAGGATGTGTGTTTTTCGTCCTCTAGTCTGTGTCCTGCCCATGTTAGCACAAAGTTATTAAGTATTGTTTGAGTTTGATTGTTCCTTTTGTTTGAGTTTTTACTTTTTACTGATACTTTTGTGTTACTGTTATTAAAAGACTTTTTTTTTTTTTTTTTTGGTTACACAACCCCTCTGCCTCTATGCCTGCTCCTTCCGCCCACCGCGATCAACACCAGCCATTACACCCCGTTCGTGACACTCACAAAAAAAGGCCAATCGGTCTTTTTCTCATAAAATGTATAGGTGAAATTCCACCCATACAAGGGTGACAAATATGCAAAGAAAAAATAAATCAGGAAGGGGCAAATGCTTTTTTTTTTATGGCACTGCACATGTAGTCAGATTGTTCCACTGACTAACCACACTGATATGAAAAACTTTGAATGATTAATGCTTTTTACCACCCTTGTGACTCAATAAGAGGTAATGCAAAGAATATTTTCTAACAGCATGTAAATGATACATTTTGGCAGTATTGTCTTGCATCTTTTAAAATACATAAATAAAAAAATCACAATACTGACAAAATGTCTCATTTTGCTGTCAAACTGTTTATAAGCCTCCTGGGTCTCTGTGAGACTGGTGCTACTGGACACTGAAAATATGGTATTTTTATTTGTTTGTTTTATTGTTCTTTTGTTTTACAAATATAACCCAATATATGTTCAGTGAAACTTTGTTTTACGTTTTTGTATAATTTTTTTATACTAGTAAGTAGTTTTAAAAATTAATCTTCACTTTAATGAGTCAGTGTATTATGATGTGGGATGTGGTGGGCTGCTGGATCCAGCCTCACTGTCCCTGACCTGTTATAGGCAGAATCTGTTAATTTGAAGCATTTCACAGCATTTACCTCTAAAGCGTTTTTTTTTATTTCCGTGTAATCTCCTCCTTTTTATTCATGGAAATTTTTAATTTGCTCAGAAAATTCGCTGCATCAAGAAAGCATCAATATCTAAAAATTTAAAGATGCCCACATGTGTGAACAAAGAATACAAAAGTGTATAATCTTTAATAAAGTTAGCCTTATACAATATTGTTTCCAATGCTAAAGAAAACATGATTTTGTTTTAGTCTATTTATTGAATACAACGCAACAGCGCACTCCGAGGTGAAGCGCATCCACAGTTACTGTAATCCCCCATCTTACCTTTACGCCAGGTGTGAAGTCATCAAACCGGTTTCGCTGCTGGGCGAATTTGCAGAATTGGGGGTTTTAAAACAAATTAACAAGACCGAGCAGACGTCTCTGCCTAAAATGTATTTTGCCAGCAAAACATAAACATAAATGGAAAAATAAATACGTAGATATAAAATGTTTAATGGTAACAATTAAATTAGACTTCATAGTTGGATTTGATACTTTGAGTGTAATTCATAAATTGAGCATAGTAAAAGTACCCTAGCATGAGTTAATATATACCTATATCAAATAAAATTTCGTAATATACAAACACACATTGATTTATACACATCGCACAGGTGGGTTAGAAGTGGCGATGACGGGGGGGGGCGGTCATCGGACTACACTCCGCGCCTTGCTTTTATAATGTGGAGCAAGCTCGAGATCATATTAACGTTAATTATCGCCAGCCGAAATGAATAAGCGGCTCCGTCCCTTTGCCGCCTATTCAGGGAGCCTACAGAGTGAGCCAGTAGAGATAGTAGATTTGGGCGCACAACCATCACAGGCGCACGCTGTGACAGATCATCATACGTTTCTTTAATAGTAAATAATGACCCCCGTTGCGCTGTACCACCGCTGGCAAAACCCTTATAAAATAGAAGTTAAACGCATTTACAAATCATTATGCATGGTTAAGTGCTGATTCTACGTACAGTAGGAAAGTAAAGAGGAGCAGTGGCGGACTGGCCAATTGGAGCACCAGGAGTTTTCTCGGTGGGCCGCTGGCCAATGTGGGCCAGCCCAGTCAGTACTCAAATATATGTATATTAAAAAAATGACGGAAACCATAATACCATGCATCTCTTTTCTACGCATATGGATGCACAAGTGCGCCGCCGACAAAGAGCGCGTGTTTATGTTACCGCAGATCCCAGTGGAACAATCTGACTACATGTGCAGTGCCATGAAAAAGTATTTGCCCCTTCCTAATTTTTTTCTTTGCATAGCCTATTTGTCACACTTGTATAGGTGGAATGGTAACACTTTACGGTAAGGGTACACGAATTACCATCAATTTATGCATAAATTCATGCATGACTTATGTGTTACTTCATGCATTAATGTCTCATGAATTATCAGGAACTAACATGAGTTCTAAGTCTTTAAATCACGAAATTAACTAAGGTGGGTACATCACCATGATTTATGGTTTATTACACATGATCATGATGTTTTCTTTAGTTCACAAAAACAACGTCTTTCCTACAGATGTGGCCATTAAGACTGCGCGTGTTTTCCCGCGGGATGCCTCAATTTAGCGCGCGGTGCGCCGCGACTTGCCGTGAGCAACATTCGGGAATTTAAATAAATGTGTTGTGCTTCACTGAATATCCGCCAGATGGCGCATGGGAGGACTTTATTTAAACGCCGGACCAAGTACTGTACAACGAAGAACTGTGTATAGTTACTTAGCCTAAAACAATATTGTTTCCAATGCTGAAGCAAACATGAATTTTATTTTGCTTTACAACAGATCTTTCATGATAAATGTGTGTATATGTGCTTCATATTATTTTCATAATGATGAAATGAGATGCCCAAATTCGTGCTTTAAAATTCTTAATAAGTTTCTTATATATTTTTTGTAATGTTTTAACAGGGACAAAACAGTGAAAGACATGGCAATGTCTCGGTTTACATGGTGTTAAATTAATTTAATTTCCTGATAGTAGGCTATCTGATAGTCTTAACTATGCGAATGTCCTTATTCATGAATATGCCAACATGTCTTATTTAAAACGTAAAAAATGTGTCGACATCATCAGAAGACATGAATGAACTATATATTATATTATTAAGTAAATATTATTTTATGACCACGAACTTCTTCAGGCTTTTTATAATAATCATCATATTTGCTGTTTTTGTCCAGCATTTTATAATTATTTCATACATTATTTAACCACGGCTGGAAATAATAGCTGGAATGTGATGTGATTGTGAATTTATGACTGAAATAAAGCAGTTTGTCTTTTGTAAAGTACTTTCACTTTACAAAAGGCAGCGTTTTTTCAAAAGGTTGATTAACGTGTGTTGTACAGTATATACAACGCGACAGCGCGCGCAGTTACTCACTTCTCACCTTTCATGTAGGTCTGCTCGGACTAATCCGTTTTAAACCCCTCAAAACTGTGTGTATATACAGCTCAAAACCTCCATCAGTTATTAAAAATAGCAGCTATTTATAAAAAATGCCCCAGTGATTTCGGAGCTTCAGGAAATCTCCCGGCGCTCTGCGCATAACACCGGACCAAATCATGTCGGAAAGAATTTATAAACGTTTCTAAACGTGGGCTATTGTTTTTTACTTATAATATTTGTTGATTTAATTTAAATGAGGTTTGGGCTCAGGACTTCGATTCGGCATCGTGATTCTCCTCTTTAATTTACTCCATAGTTTTAATCAGCGCTCAGCCGCATGCATGAAGTTTTCCAGAGCGCACCGGCAGAAGTAGACTAATGATTATGAACGCGTCGGGAAAACAGCAAGCAGACTGACTCTGACCATTTAAAAAAACGTTTGCGTTTATTTTCTGACGCGCTCAAGTTCACCAAAAACAATACAGAACAGCGCAGCTTATTTGCTTTCAAACATTTATAAAATCACAACGTTTTTTCGTCATTGTGAGTGCGCTTAAATAAAAGTTGAGTCTTATAAAGGCATGTAGTCTTATATAGTTTTATTATATAGTTTTGCACATTAATCAGAGTCCTCATCTGTTACATTTTTGAGGACAATAGTTTTTTTCAGCCTGTCACGGCGTTCGCCCAAATCAATATCGCTCCTCGCTCACAAGTTAGGCGGCCTCTCCTTCAGATATGCGAAGAAGCGGGGCTGCGGAATTAGGCACGAATGGTGAAGAAGAGCTCTCCTTGCTAATAATCCTGGGCTTCCAATCCGCGCTATAAAATACTCAGGGTTTGTTGGTTTACAGTGGATTTTACTACGCGGTGTGAGTGAGACGCGCGCACACAACGCGGAAGTGCGGCATGCAAACGGGGCAAATGGAACGCGCCCCAGAGACTTCAAAGAAGAGTCAGCGCGAGCGGACAGCGGCAGGAGCTGCTGTCCGCGGATGGCCGTCGTACTCGTATTTTATAGCACAGGGTGCAAACTCGGGATAATTGGCATGGATGAGCTATGTCCAGCTCTGTACCAGCATGTCATGTGGGCATTATAAGACTAAAAAGTGGCAGCTGGCACGCCTAAAAATAGACTCAGGTTAATTTTTTATAGTCTAAATTAAAATCCTCCTCTTTAGTGCCTCCTATTCCTATTAATCCTATTGTTCTTTTAGTGTCACTGCGTGTGCTTACAATGCCAGACAACATTCAAATGCAAATTATTCACTCTCCCTAAGTGTGAATCAGCTGTTCTCACCTATACATATTAACCTATACGTTCTCACCTAAAGTGTTTAGGTAAAATTCCACCTATACAAGTGTGACAAATATGCAAAGAAAAAAAATAGGAAGGGGCAAATACTTTTTCATGGCACTTCACATGTAGTCAGATTGTTCCACTGGGCTGAAACTGTGGCAGGTGGAGTTATAGCACTTTTCAAATCACACTTACTATACACTGATATGAATAACTTTGAATGATGAATGCTACGTTAATATGATCTCGGGCTTGCTCCACATTATAAAAGCAAAGCGCGGAGATGGAGATCAGGGAAGTACGTGATGTGGTGGAAAATAGGCAGTGGCGGTTCTACACTGAATTGCTCCCCGGGCGAGACTCCCGTAACTGTGGGTGCGCTTCACCTCGGAGCGCGCTGTCGCGTTGTATTCAATGAATAGACTAAAACTAAATCATGTTTGCTTCAGCATTGGAAACAATATTGTATTAGGCTAACTTTATTAAAGATTATACACTTTTTTATTCTTTGTCCACACACGTGGGCATCTTTACATTTTTAGAGATTGATCCTTTCTCGATGCAGCGAATTTTCTGAGCAAATTAATAATAATTTTAAAAAAGGAGGAAGAAGAAAAGGTTACGCGAAAATAAGAAAAAGCTTTAGAGGTAAATGCTGTGAAATGCTTCAAATGAACAGATTCTGCCTATAACAGGTCAGGGACAGTGAAGCTGGATCCAGCAGCGCACCACATCCCACATCATAATACATGCTGATGATGACCAACACGTCTCCCCTGATCTACCAGAGCCAAGTAAAAAGAATGGCAATCAAACAGAATAAAATTAGTAGCAGCACTAACTTGTGCTAGTTATTATGATGGTGGTCAATATTAATTGAAATAATGTTTCTCAGCATTATTTCGTGTTAATATTGACTACCCTAATAATTAAAATAAGTAACTAGTTTACAAGCGTGAGCTACTGCTGCTACTGATTTTATTTCAGCTTACCTGTTCAGTTTTATTGCCATTCCTTTTAAAATATTGTCTTTATAGATTTATATGTTGTTTGTCTTGATGTTCTTTTTTTTTTTTCGTTTCTTTGACCCAATATATGTTTAGTGATACTTCAAATAACATGTTTAAATAGCATTGATTTCTCTATTGTGTTATATTTTTATACTAGTAACTGGTGTTAAAAATGTATCTCTACATTAATGAGCCAATGTATTATGGTGTGGGCTGCTGTGGGCCAGGAAGTCCAGGGACACTTTTTGGTCCCACTCTGCCCCTGTAATAACGAATGGAGAAAGCGCAGTCAAAGCCCGGGGATTCTGTGTTCCGCGTCCAGACCCTGGTTCGAATCCTGCTCTGGGTGAAAATGTAATAAATGTGAATCCTTTGTTTTACACTTTTTGCTTATGATAATCATTAAATTATAGCAACTATGAGGTGAGTGCTAATGTGTTTCATAGCTTAAGCAAAAAAAAAAAATTCTCAATTGCAAACATGCATTTAGTACTGAAGCATAACTTGATAATGTAATGGCTATATCGTGACATTTTAGCGAATAGCACCGGCATTTTGAGTACTGGCTGGGAATCGAACCCGGGTCTCCCGCATGGCGGGCGAATCACCGATCACTGAGCCACCAGTACCCGTCTGTGTTTAAAGCGCATAAAAACAATAAAACAATACTGTTATAGGCTAACGTCATACATCTTTGTAGTCCTTTTGCACACGCGCGGGTGCGTTACAATAATAATAATAATAATAAATTCGGAGAACTACTACTAATAATAATAATAATTCTGAATAAAAATGATGAATAAATACATATCAGTTTGAGCTTAACACGTTTATGAGCTCTGCCGCTTGCCGTCAATGGGCGCCTAAGAGACATAACATTTTTCGGCTTCAGTAGACACACAATACTTTAGACTGAAACACGACTGCCCCGTACAGGTATTAAAGGGCATTTCCCTACAGGTATTAAAGTCGTGGGATCCCTTTTCCAAAACGTGCGTTTTTAAAGGCCAGATCTGTATTCACTGTCGATAAATCTATACTTTTGGTACATGAATCATCATGAATTTATGCACAGAATAGGATTATTTCATACATGTAAGACTACTTACCTCATGCATGCATACAGGTTAGAACAGTATATGTCAATTAAACAGTATGTAACTAATGTTTTATATTAATTATGAATTGTCAAGCACGTTCATGTCTTCATAGTAGCCTGCAGTAAATGGTGAGACCCCAACACTGGTCAATCACAGAACATAGCTTGTATATTCCGTTGACATCCAAATACAGTAGTCATCATTAACTATGCATTAACTTCTTATGGCATGATGGGTAGGACTGCACGGGGACAAGTGGGAAAATCCAGCGGATAAATTCCTCTTCGGGGAACTTGAACTTCCTTTAACAGGGCTAGGTTGACAGGTGGAAAAATCCTGGCCAGGTGGCTGGTGGTAAAAGTATGATTTAAGTTCAAGTTCGAGTAGACTTTGTAACTTTAACCATATACAGTTAGTACACAGTGAAACGAAGTGCGGGAGAGCAACATGCATCAGTTTAGCGCGCGCTCTCGGGTTAAAGTGCACAAAGCACAAACTCTTCTCTTTCTCTTTTCCTATAAATTCTCGGTAAGGGCATAAGGCCCGAGAACATCTTTAATTTTTTGTTTTAGTTTCCAGAATCATGTTCTCGCGTAGATGGCGGAGCTCTTTTTATTTTGTGTTTTAAGTTTTCTTTTGGTTTCCTTTTAAGTTTTCTAATTAATAATCCCACGCTATTTCCAAACGGAAATGTCTTCCCGTGTCTGTCATGAGCACTTTTACAACTCCTATTTCACTGACCCCCTCTAAAGCTCTGCATCAGGACTCTTATAATCAGTAAAACATCTCTTGGTGTGGTTCTCCACACCGCAGCCCCTAACAATATAATTAGGAGAAAAATGTAAATTAAAGATGTCTTAAAACATAATGCAGTAACTCTTTATTTATTTGAAGACGGTAAAGGTGTTCATGTTTCATACATTCCTTTATTTGTCCTTTCTGTTTGTTTCACTGTTTTCCAAATACATTGGACAACAATGTTCCAGAAGCGATATTAAATAAGGAAAATACACCATTTTGTTTTAATACAGTTTTATTAAATATAGAATATTTTTATGTTTTGCTGGCGAAAAACATTTTAGGCAGTGACATCTGCTCTGTCTTGTTAATTTGTTTTAAAAACCCCAATTCTGCGAATTCCCCCATCAGCGAAACTGGTTTAATAACTTCACACCTATCGTGAATGAAAGGTGAGAAGAGGCTTTACAGTAACTGGGGGTTGTGTTGGTGCGCTTCACCTCGAACCGCGCTGTTGTGTTGTATTCAAAGAATAGACTAAAACAAAATCATGTTTGCTTCAGCATTGGAAACAATATTGTATTAGGCAGCTTTATTAAAGATTATTCACTTTTGAATTTATTGTATTCATCTTTTTGCACATACACGCTTCTTTAAATTTGAACAGAAAATAATAGTGGGCTGGTAGGCACGTTATTGTTCATATAACTTAAACGACTAAATGAAGTTAAATATACACAATAAATTAATTAATTAAATAATTGCGTTTGCTTTACATTTGAGCACTCATTGAGCTTTTTCATTTCATATACTACCATATCATGTATTTGTGTCTAATACTGTTTTATTCATATTTTACATTACATGCAGTTTGTAATTTACTTGCGATTGTACTTTTAAAATGTAACCTACGTATCTACAGTATAAACATATTTAACTACTTCAGCAGTGAATGAAAAATTTGGTCGGTCTGGCTATTAGATAAAGTCCCTATTTAATATAATTTTATTATTTAATTAATTATTTTATTATAAATATGATTCTTATTCTCTATATTCTTGTCGAGTATAGTCCAAGCACTGTGTCAGAAGATTCTGCAGAATCTCTTCTCACCTTTCACTCACGATAGGTGTAAATTTATCAAACTGTGTGCGCTGTGGGGAAATACTGTAGGGGGTTTTAGATGAATTAAGAAGAGAGCGGACATCTCTGCCTAAAATAGATAAAAAAAATAAATAAATAAAAAAGGTTAATGATAGCAATAGAATTAGACTTAATAGTTGTATTTGACACTTTTCTATTTATTTACTGTATGGACAGTCGTATTATGCTTTCTCTATGTTATTTATCTCTCTATATATTCTCTAATTATGACAAATAAATCGGCTCACATCGAAGCACACTGGCATGTTGGAATCACCAGCGTTTATATATTGGGTAGCCTATATATTTGTGTTTGTTGTTTATTTGGGGGGGGGTGGGGGGGGGTTTGTGTCAGATTTTTTTTTTTGATAAATCACACGCGTTTATCACTCTTTTGATTAAAACGCTGCCTTTTGTTTAGTGAAAGTGCTAGCTGCGGGTTTATACACGCCAATGAATTAATTTTAGATAGATTTTAAAGCATCTTTTTTAGGCACGATGTATCTGCACTGAGAATTTTTGTGTGTGTGTGCGTGTGTGTGTGTGTGTGTGTGCACGAAGAGTTTGTGTGTGTGTGTGTGTGTGTGTGTGTGTTTGTGTGTGTGTGTGTGTGTGTGTGTGTGTGTGACGTTATCTTCTCCTTCAAACATACTTCCAACCAACCAACCAACCCTGGTCTCCAAACTCAGAAGCTACGTGTCATAGCTGATAACTGCTCCTTTGATCTGCTGGTTACAGCGGGGTGTCGACTGTTGATCAGTGTAAGGTAGCCTGTAAAAGCCAAGCTCTTCCCCAAAAATAGTATAAATGTCTGCAACAATCACTAACCATTAAAATGTTAAGAATTTAATTAAACACAAATATATAAATTAGATTTTCTTTATACATAATATTTTCATTATGTATAAACTCATGCTAGGGTACTTTTACTACGCTGAAGTACCATTTAAAGCTATTTATTATTTTCTCTTTTATTTGCTTACTTACATACTTACCTACTTACTTACTTACTAGAGAATGCTTAAGTAAAGGGCTTTAAAACAATGGCAGTATGAATGACAATGAAATATTACAGAACGTGCGAGTTGACGCCCATGCACCAATCACTAACCATTAAAATGTTGAATTTGAATTAAAATGTTTAATTAAATTCTTAAATCACCATCTTAACACATGAGTTTACTGCATAAACACCGGAACAAAAAATAAACCTTTTTCTGTTTTTTGCATTGAGTTTAATCATGCAGCACTTTTAGTATTCAAAGCAAAAGCAACCCAACAGTGTGATTAAAGTACCCGAAATAACACAGAATTTTGATCCAGCATAAACAACCCAACGATGTGTTTACAGAAACTTAGCATTTTTTTGTGTACTACTACAGTAAGTACTACAATCTTGGTGTCAACAACAGAGATTACCCTTTGTTGATAAATGCAATGGTTTCTGGGAGCGTCCTAGGCTCTACCACACAGATGGCCTGCCCCCTAGCAGAGCTGGAGCAGCGGTCCTTTCAGACAACATCTCCAGAACATTACGAACCATCTGACTGACGGTAAGTCATACCTTAGATTCTTTAGATATCAGCCACAATACACCCCACCATACTAATAGACGCACACACATAGCTTGTACTATAGAAACTGTGTCTGTTCCCCGAATAGTGAGAAAAAAGAATAAATTCGTTAAATCTAGCCGAAACAATCTGGTAACCATTAAACAAGAAAAAGGCCAAATAAGTAATCGAAATCTACCTCTAAAGTTTGGACTTCTCAACATTAGATCCCTTGCGCCTAAAGCACTTATTGTTAATGAAATGATATCAGATTATTGCCTTGACGCACTCTGCCTTACCGAAACCTGGCTTAAACCAAATGAATATATTAGTCTGAATGAGTCTACTCTGTCAGGATATTTTTATAAGCACGAGCCCCGTCTAACTGGTCGCGGTGGTGGTGTCGCCACTATCTACAATGATGTACTCACTGTTACTCAAAAAAATGAGGCCCAGGTTTAACTCCTTTGAAGTGCTCGTCATTAATGTTGCACTTAATAAAATACATAATAAACCCGCGCTATATTTTACTCTGGCCACCGTGTACAGACCCCCAGGGCCATATGCCGATTTTCTTAAAGAATTTGGACATCTGCTATCAGACCTAATTGTTAACTCTGACAAAGTGTTGATAGTAGGAGACTTTAACATTCATGTAGATGATGCTAACGGCACTTTAGCCCTCGCATTTATGGACTTACTAAATTCCTTGGGGGTTAAACAAAATATAAATGGATCAATTCACCGCTGTAATCATACGCTAGATTTAATTATATCCCATGGTATAGATGTCTCTAATATAGAGATTTTACCTCAAAGTAATGATATAACAGATCATCACCTCCTGATATATACTCTACCCGTAGAACAGATTAGCTGTGTCTCCCCACGTTATCGATTTGTTAGAAATATGAAGCCGACTACTAAAGACAGATTCACAAGTAATCTGCCGGATCTGTCCCAAATTCTTTTTAGACCCCTAAATGCAGACGATCTGGATGAAATGACTAGCAACATGGGTACTATTTTTACCAGTACATTAGACACTGTTGCTCCCATCAGATTTAAAAAAAGTCAGAGATAAACACTTGTTCCTTGGTACAATAGTCATACTCGTGCCCTAAAGAGAGCAACCCGTAACCTCGAGCGAAAATGGAGAAAAACTAAGTTTTTCGAATTGCGTTTAAAGACAGTATGTGCAGCTATAGACAGGCTCTAAAAACTGCTAGGACCGAGCAACTTAGCCAACTGATAGCAAGAAACCAAAACAATCCCAAGTTTTTATTTAGTACAGTAGCCCGCCTAACAAAACCTAAGATGCCTGCAGAGAGTACTCCACAACATTTTAGTAGTGAGGATTTTATGGACTTCTTTAATGAAAAAATTGATAGCATAAGGAAGAAAATAACGGAAGTTCAACCTCTAATAGCATCTCATGATCTAGTTCAGCCTAAAGTTTCACATTTAGATTTTCAGTGCTTTACAGGTATAGGACAGGAAGAGCTGTATAAACCTATCACCTCAGCTAATTCAGCAACGTGCCTGTTAGACCCAATCCCAACCAGATTTTTGAAAGAAGTGATGCATACGGTTGGAGAGCCACTTTTAAACATTATTAATTCTTCATTATATCTAGGTCACGTCCCTAAACCTTTCAAGTTGGCAGTTATTAAGCCGCTTTTAAAAAAATTTAATTTGGACGCAAATGAAATAACAAATTATAGACCGATTTCAAACCTCCCCTTTATATCAAAAATATTAGAAAAAGTATCAGCTCAAATATGCACATTTTTGCAGGAAAACAACATCCTTGAAGAACTTTAATCAGGTTTCAGGCCCCATCATAGTACAGAAACTGCACTAGTTAAGATTGCAAACGACTTGTTTTTAGCCTCGGACCAAGGCTGCACCTCGATTCTAGTCTTGCTTGATCTTAGTGCTGCATTCAACACTATAGATCATAATATTCTCATAGATCGCTTACAAAATCATATAGGTATTCAGGGACAGGCATTAAAATGGTTTAGATCATACCTGTCTGATCGATACCATTTTGTAGATCTAAATGGAGAACTGTCTGGTGTAATGCCAGTGAAATATGGGGTCGCACAAGGGTCAGTTTTAGGACCTCTGCTGTTCTCAATATACATGCTTCCCTTGGGTAACATCATTAGAAGACATGGGATTAGTTTCCATTGTTATGCTGATGATACCCAATTATATATCTCAACAAAACCAGATGAAATACCCAAGTTGTCTAGATTAACCGAGTGTGTCCAGGACATAAAAGATTGGATGACCAATAACTTTCTTTTACTAAACTCAGATAAGACAGAGATATTACTCATCGGCCCAAAAAACAGCACACAACAGCTTTCACAATTCAGCCTGCGTTTAGAAGGATGTACTGTTACTACTAGCTCAACAGTAAAAGACCTGGGCGTGATATTAGACAGTAACTTGTCCTTTGAAAATCATATTTCCAATATCACAAAAACAGCCTTTTTCCATCTTACACTGTAAAAAAAAAAATGCTGTAAAAAAAACGGTAATCTACTGGCAGCTGTGGTTGCCAGCATTGCACTGTTAAAAAACAGTGGGTTACTGTTATTAAAATTAACAGAAAGATACTGTTTTGTTAGCTACAGCATACAACTGTTATTTAGCAGTATATAGCTGTTAATATACATTTTAATTACAGCCCAATTATTCTAAATTGCAAATGCTATTATACCCTGCATTTTATATTTGTGGAAAACAAAATAAATAATGCCAACTTACTGTTTTAGTCCTTCTTTATTTCCATTTAACATTATATTAATTGTTAAGCTGTTTGTTGTGCCAAAAAGAAATGTGAAAAATGCAAGCCATCATATTTTTGAGTGCATAAACTATGGTGCAACAAATAAGCACCCATAACATTGAGAAATACAAAGATGGCTTAAGAAAACAAACACAATTTCAAAATGCCTCAACTTGACATTAAATAATAAACAAGCTTCAAATCAAGCTTCCGAAAAAAAATAATGAAAATAAATAAATCAACACAAGGCTTTATCAAACACAAGCCCTTTCTGGATATAAAAAGTAGAATACAAAAAAAAAAAAAATAACAGTATATACAAACTACTGTAAAACAAAAAACATTTTAAATAAAGTGCCACTCAAAGTCCATCAATCTTTTTAAAAGATTTGACACTTTCAGATTGACTGTCATGGTCTTCTTTTGAACAGTTTTCCCAGTCTTTTTAGATGTCACTTTTCCTTTTGCAGCCTTGGTCCCTTTTTCCGGATTTATTCCAACAAATCGTCTAAAAAAATAATAAGGGAAGACTTTCTGTCATCAAACTTAAAAGTCTTAAAACTTTAATAATAAAACAAGATTTAAAAGATTTACACAGTACTGTAAAGCTTGTTATTTAATACATTAGCTAATGTTATGAAGTGTTACCAAACTTGCAGCTTAATCCTTTAAAGACCCAGAAACTTTAACTTTACTTTTTAAAATACTATTATTACCATATTATTGTAAGATAAAAATAAATTTACCTTTGAAGGAATTCCAATGTGGATGCTGCTTCCTCTTGATATTGCAGGTTAAAGATGTAATACAGTGAAAACAAAGCAGCAAGTCCAGACAGAAAGGTTGGTTGCACACCCTCACAGATTATTCTGCCCTCCAAGCTGATCATCCATTGTTTCATCCACTGCCCTTGAGTATCACTTGGACCTTAAAGGAGTGTACAGATTATGTTATAAACTATTATCCTTGGAGAGCTAACATAGCTAACAAATTATGCAAGCCCTGACAAAATCATATAATATTCATATCTTCCCAGACAACTAACCTTGCAGTTTTTAATATTTTAGCCAACAAGCCACTAAGGTTATGATATGCAAACTAAACAGCACAAACTCATTCAGGCATCACATCAAATATTTTCTTCAGTTTAAAAAAGTACACTTTAATCAAACTTTTTTATACAGTGGCCAGAATGAGGCACATCAAGATGAATGTTTTCCTAATGGTAAAAAGTTGTGCCAGCCAGCCTAGAGTGTGATCCTTGTTTAGTGAACATACAGACATGTCATATTTCATATACTTACCAAGCAGGATCAATCGAGGAGTCACAGGTAGGTTACCAGTCTTCTCAAGGTCAGCAGGAGTGGCAGACATCTATTGGTAAAGATAAGAATTAGAAATTAACATATCAAAAAAACATACAGTTATGTTCAAAATAATAGCAGTGTTTTTAAAACTTGAGTAAAGCTCAGAATTCTTATAATATTTTATTTCCATTCATTGGGAACACTGCACATTATATTTTACTTCAAAACATGAAGAAAAAGGATCAATATTTTAATTACTTTACAGAAAATGACAGTAACAATAATATTGGGCTGTTCAAAAAAATAGCAGCGTCTGCCTTTTTCAATACAAACTGAAATATTTACTTCATAAACTGAAAAAAACATTAAGATTTAGCTTTCCTGTGAATCGCTAAACTAATATTTAGTTGAATAACCACTGTTTTTGAAAACTGCTTCACATTTGTGCTGCATGGAGTCAACCAACTTCTGGCACCTGTAAACAGGTATTCCAGCCACGGATCATTTGACAATAACTCTGTATTTCTTAGTTTTGCCTCAGAAACAGCATTTCTGATGTCACCCCACAAGTTTTCTATTGGTTAAGGTCTGGGGATTGACTGAATATCTTCAATGACTGTCTGAATTACTGAGGCTGGAAGCAATACTTTTGCTTGCAGTTTCAAATAGAACAGAGCAAGATTCCTTAAAAACAATGTCTCATCAACATTTTCAGGACTTACATCTGGTTCCTTACAGTTCTCACCTTCATCCGTCTATGTATCAGACTGAAAATTATCCTCTTGAATCTGGGAGCAGCTGGCTTCAGATGTCATGATTGATTGTCTTGTGTCTTCTTTATGTTTTCTAGACAAATGAGAGGTAAATGTTGATATAACAGCAAACTTTTTACCACACTGCATAAAAGGGCATGTGACTCTTCGACCCTCTTTAATGTGCATTTTGATATGAGAAATAAGGTCAGGTAAACTGGAACTTTTGGCACCACACAAATCAACATGACATTCCAATGAATGTGTAGTGCACATTGTGGTTTCTGACTTATATCTTTTATGGTGTCTGTATACGTGAGATTTCAAGCCTGCGTGTTTTTGAAACTTTCTATTACAGTTACGTATGCAACAACGGAATACACTATTTGAGACATGACTGTGTATTTTTATGTGTTTCACATAAATCGCAGGGGTAGCACACGTTTCCCTACAGAAATTACAGGGAAACATAATGCAAAAAACAGGCGGAACACTAACTAACAAATTACTGATGCATTCGAGTCACGATCAAAAGATAAAATGGTGACGAAGTGCAAGAGTATTTGACGTTAGATTTTTTTTAAATAAGCACATTCACAGTAATCTGTTGATAATTTGCTTATACCATTTACTGTCAACTAAAATAAACTAAACCTGTCTTTCCAACTATGGGTATAGCTTGCCAATGTAATGTAAAGTTAAATTGAGGTAAAATGTAACAAGCATATAATTTATCTTGTATTTGAACCTTAACAATAACTTACCCAGTCAGTTTGGGAAAGTTTCAAGCTGCTAACTGCATGTAATTAAGTTAATTACAACGGCTTCACCGAATCTTTAACGTTACCGCATGACTTTTAGAAATCGTCTGTAACACCAATAAAACAGTGAGTAAAATATGGTGTATTGAACCGATGAATTTAAAAATAATACGAAAATCGAATTTCAGAGTTGAACTTACAGATTTTTCGTCAAATGAACAGTTTGAATAAAAGCGAACTCTTACCTGTTAGCAACACGATGGAAAATGTAATGCAGTATGGAAGTTCCGCAGCTCCGTGTCGCGCCAGATTTTTGTTTTCTGTGTGTAGCCTAAACACACTTTCGGCATCCGTCCGTGGCACCCAGCTACGATGGTCTCTGTTTTAATTGATCCGTTACCCACATGTTTTTATAATGTTATTTTTAGAAATACTTTAGAAATAATTATAAAAAACCCTCTGTAATATTTTTAAAGGTATGACAAACATAGATAAAGGTGCACTCTAATTACCTCGTGGTGATAATACACGTCGCACAAATAAAAAAAATATGATATAATACCATTAAATAACAGTGACAT
The DNA here is from genome assembly GCF_024256425.1 of Clarias gariepinus. Taxonomy (NCBI): domain Eukaryota; kingdom Metazoa; phylum Chordata; class Actinopteri; order Siluriformes; family Clariidae; genus Clarias; species Clarias gariepinus. The sequence continues at coordinate 730,546 of NC_071111.1, read as the reverse complement.
ACTGTTGTTGTTCGACTACTAACCTGAAGTGAGCAAGTCTTCCCACAATGCACTGTAAAAAACGGCAACCTACTAATATTTCATTAAAACAGCATTTTTCTGTTAAATTTCTATGTAAATTTACAGAAATTTTTTACAGTGTAGAAATATCGCCAAACTTAGGAGCATCTTATCCGTATCTGATGCAGAAAAGCTAGTTCATGCATTCATGTTCTCCAGACTGGACTATTGTAATGCATTACTAGGTGGTTGTCCTGCATCCCCAATAAACAAGCTTCAGTTAGTCCAAAATGCAGCCGCCAGGGTTCTCACCAGATCCAGAAAATATGATCATATAACCCCAATATTATCATCCCTGCACTGGCTACCTGTTCTGTTTAGAATTAATTACAAAATAGTATTACTTACATACAAGGCTTTAAATGGTTTAGCTCCCACATACCTAACCAGTCTTCTGAAACGCTATAATCCACCACGTTCCTTAAGATCACAAAATTCCGGACTTCTTGTAATTCCCAGAATTTCAAAATCTACAAAAGGGGGTAGGGCATTTTCATATTTAGCTCCAAAACTTTGGAATAGCCTTCCAGTTAGTGTTCGGGGCTTAGACACAGTTTCCCAGTTTAAAAGTAGACTCAAGACGAATCTCTTTAATCTGGCATACGCGTAACTCATCCCATAACTTCATACTTCAGTACATCTATCCTGAATGGCAACTACGCTAACTCTCTCCATCTGTTCTGTACTTTTCTACCCATCCCGAGGCATCTGGAGATTGTACCAGCTTCAGTAGACAAAGGCCAACCCTGCGAGGATCCTGAGGCGTCCAGAGAAGGACCAGCTCCAGCTGAATTCTGCCTTATTATGGTTGGAGCTACACATCCTGCTCCTGTGCTCCCAGTGATCCAGATCCCATCTGCCCTCTGCACCTACTGACTCATCCCTATTCTGAACTGGACTTCATGTTAATTTAAATAATTTTTGTTATATTGTACTGTACTTTCAGCTGCATAACACACATGGTGTTATATCATCTCTATCTGTTATCACCCAGATGAGGATGGGTTTCCTGTTGAGTCTGGTTCCTCTCAAGGTTTCTTCCTATTTCATTCATTCATCTCGTTATTATCTAGACACATTTTTCTCACACATACACAATTTATTATTATTATTATTATTATTAATATTATTTTATTTTATTATATATATATATATATATATATATATATATATATATATATATATATGAATTTCTTTCATCGTTGTGAAGCTGCTTTGAGACAATGACCATTAAATAAAATTGAATTGAATTGAATACTAACGAATGGAGGAAGTGCATATGTGCAGCGAGTAGCACATATTTTTGTGTTTGTTGCATTTCATGTCTGTAGTTTTATCGATAAATCTGTTCATATCTGCGCATGCGTTTATCAGTCTTTTAATCAAAAAGCTGCACCCGCAACTCACTTTCACTTTGCAAAAGGCAGTGTTTATTGTTTAGTGTATATTTAAAGCCCATAAACACAATAAAACAATATTATTTTAGGCAAACATATCATACATTCTTGTATTATTAGTTGTACTTCGTCTTCTTGCACACGCGCGGGTGCATTACAATAATAATAAGAATAATAACAATAATAAATTCGGAGCGCTACTACTACTAATAATAATAACACTAAATGGAGAACGTGCAGTTAAAGAAGTATCATCATTGAAGGAGAGAAAAAAATGAAGAATAAATATATATCAGTATTTACAGTTTGAGTTTGACACGTTTATGAGCTCCGTTGCCTGCTGTCAATGGCCGCCTAAGAGAGAGAACACATTTCCGGCTTCAGTAGAAACACAATACTTTAGACTGAAACACGACTGCCCCCTACAGGTAATGAACAGCATTTTCACAGCTTGCTGCGCGCAGCCATTCCAGGAGGGCGAAACCAAAACCTACCTCTGCCGCAGACGAGAAGTTCATTTAGAGTTATCAGCCTGAAAAATTATCAATTAACAGCACCTCAGATTAGAGGCGTTATGAAGTCTTTACAGAGCAGAAGTAGCAGAAACATCTCAATATCAAGTGTTCAAAGGAGATTAATGCATTTTTTGGACGCCTTCAGCATTCCTTTACAATGTAGAAAGAAATAAAAATCAGGAGCCATCATGGAGTTAGACAGTGACCCCAAACTTTTAAACAGTAGTGTATATATATACATATATTCTGCCACGGAAGTGCGTGCTGCCCCAGGATGGCATGCCAGTCTGGAACTGTGAGCCCAGTCTAACACCTGTGGTCGTACAGAGACTGGAACAAAGAGCTTGTCAGGTGGGACGGTGCTTGGGCCTGGTTCCCGTTCAAGGGTCTGCTGGACAAGCTGCTCCACAGTAAGCCGGGTTATTGCCACAAGTCATTGGGGAGGAAGGATAGTATCCGTTGTGGATGCGTCCTGAGAGGTGGAGAACTGCCGAGAGAGGGCGTCAGGTTTAGCGTTCTTGCCATGCTGTAGCTCCGGATGAAACGGCGATAAAAATTGGCGAACCCTAAGAAGCATTGGAGTTCGTGTCTTGATGACGGTACTGGCCAGTCAGTGACTGCCTTCACCTTGGTGGGGTCCATCTGGATGCCCTCAGGGGAGATGCAATATCCCAAAAAGGATGTGGACGAGCAATGAAACTCGCATTTCTCTGCCTTGACGTAAAGTTTATTCTCAAGTAGCTGTTGCAGGACCTGGCGAACGTGGGATCTTTGTTCCTTGACTGAGCATGAGAAAATCAAGATATCGTCCAGGTGGGCAAAGACAAAGACGTTGAGGAAATCCCTGAGGACATCGTTTATTAGAGCCTGAAACACTGCCCGGCGCATTGGTTAAGCCAAAAGGAACCACTAGATACTCATAATGGCCGGTGGGTGTGTTGAAGGCAGTCTTCCACTCATCACCCTCCTGTATCCTGACAAGGTGGTAGGCGTTTCTCAGATCCAGTTTGGTGAAGACACGGGCGTCCTGGTGAAGTTTGAAGGCTGATGACATCAGAGGAAGGGGTAGCAGTTCTTGACTGTGATCTCATTTAGCCCTCTGTAATCAATGCAGGGTCTGAAGGATTTGTCCTTTTTTTCCACGAAGAAGAACCCTGCCCCTGCTAGTGAAGAGGATGGGCGGATGAACCCTGCGGCAAGTGACTCCTTTATGTACTGTTCCATGGTCTCTCTCTCAGGGCGAGAGAGGGAGTAAAGTCGCCCCTTGGGTGGAGAGGTGCCAGGAAGAAGGTCAATCGCACAGTCATAAGGGCGGTGAGGTAATGAGACAGCCCGTGACTTACTGAACACCTGACTTAGGTCATAATAATCTGTGGGAACCCTGGTTAGGTCGGGGATCACCTCTCATGGCGTAGACAAGGTTTGGCCCATAGGGGCGGAGCGTAGACATGAAGAGAGGCAGGTGGGACTCCAATCCAGGACCCTTCTTTTGACCCAGTCAATGTGTGGATTATGCAGCCTTAACCAAGGGAGGCCTAGAACAATGGGTGCATGGGCATTATGAACAATTAGGAGCGAAATGAGCTCTGTGTGGTTTCCTGAAAACTGTAGGGTGATGGGGGCAGTACGGTGGGTAATCAGGTTTAATTTGCTGCCATCAAGAGCCTGAACCACGAAGGGCTGATGCAAGGGCGTGAGAGGAATATTGAATTTGGAGGCAGTGCAAGAGGAGATTAGGTTCTGATCAGCCCCGGAGTCTACTAACGCGTGAGTGACATAGGATTGGTCGTCATGGGTCAAAGTCACGGAGAAACATGAACGTTGGTCCAGGGAAGAAACAGATGCGGGGCCCCCCTGCATCCCCAGAACTACGAAGGGGGCCTGCCCTTTTAGTGGGCAGGAGCGCACAGCATGACCGGTCTGGCCGCAATAGAAGCAGGCGCCGTTATCTCTGCGGCGCTGGCGTTCCTTGGGTGAGATGCATGTGCGGCCTATCTGCATGGGTTCAGGAGGGTGCCTCGGAAGTGACTAAGGTTGGTGCACAGGTGCATGGTGTGAGACAAGGCTGCTGTTCAGACCGTCGAATCCACTTGCGAGCATCAATACGTGTTGCCAGGTCAATGAGTCCCTGCAGGTCCGAGGGAAGTTCACGAGCCGCGAGCTTGTCTTTCACTGGGTCTGAAAGCCTATGGAGGAAACAGTTGAAAAGAGCTTTCTCGTCCCAGTCACAAAAGGGAGCTAGAGTCCGGAAATCAATGGCATAGTCAGAGACAGAACGTGCTCCCTGGCGTAACTGGTTAGCTGCCTGATGTCCTGTGAAGGAACGATCAAAAACCCTCCTCATTTCCTCAGTAAAAGTTCTATAAGTGAAGCAACATGAAACTTGAGCATCCCACAGTGCCGTTCCCCACTCCCTCGCCTTTCCAGAGAGGAGGGTAATGATGTAGGTGACCTTAGAGCGCTCTGTGGGAAATGACGTGGCCTGCAGTTCCAGAACGAGAGAGCAATGGGAGAGAAAAGAGCGACATGTGGCTGGACATGGACGGGAGAGAGCACTGGGGGGGGGATGTAGCAGAGCGAGTGCAAGAGGTGGCTGATTCTAAATTTGAGTGGAAAGAGACTGCAAGGTTTCGGTGATGGTTTGAAGTGTATTAGTGATTTGTGTGATTTCCTGCTGATGTGTACCTAAGAGGGTTCCTTGGCTCTCTAATGCCCCCCTCAGGCGAGCAGCCTCTGCTGGATCCATTCCTTTTGGCCAGATTATTCTGTCATGGGGCGCTAGAGGGCGTGATGGATTCAAGGCAAGAGTTAGACCTGTGATTCGTGATAGTGCTTGTGTAGCAAACTGAGCCGGCCGAGTGGATCAAAGAGTAAGTGCCGGTTAAGCTCTGTGCTGTGGCATGAATGCGGAAGCGCGCGTGAGTGCTCTGTGTGCAACGTGGACCTGGGAGGAATGCTAAAGCGCCGCGAGTCGGCGAGAGCGCCTTTTGTGTCCTGTGCAAGAATGCGGAAGTGCAAAGAGCCGGTGAGGAAGCTTGGTGTGCAGCGCGATTCGCGCAGTGTTGCAGAGACGTGGAAAGCCGGCGAGCGAAATGGAGACGCCGCACAGGTTGGTGGCTGGTTTTGCTAAGCTTATTTGTGGTCGAAGGTGAGCAAGGTTTCAGAGCCAGAGAGACGAGAGAAGGTCCGTGATACGAATTTGTGGTCATTGAGGCAAATCCAAGGGTCGATAACAAAACTCCGTGAGCGTGGAATCCAAATGTGAGACAGTGGCGTGGTCGAGAAGAAACGAAGCGTGGTCGGTAACGGGTAGTCGAGACATAAAACTAACGCTGGAAAATTGGAAAGAGACTGCAAGGTTTCGGTGATGGTTTGAAGTGTATTAGTGATTTGTGTGATTTCCTGCTGATGTGTACCTAAGAGGGTTCCTTGGCTCTCTAATGCCCCCCTCAGGCGAGCAGCCTCTGCTGGATCCATTCCTTTTGGCCAGATTATTCTGTCATGGGGCGCTAGAGGGCGTGATGGATTCAAGGCAAGAGTTAGACCTGTGATTCGTGATAGTGCTTGTGTAGCAAACTGAGCCGGCCGAGTGGATCAAAGAGTAAGTGCCGGTTAAGCTCTGTGCTGTGGCATGAATGCGGAAGCGCGCGTGAGCGCTCTGTGTGCAACGTAGACCTGGGAGGAATGCTAAAGCGCCGCGAGTCGGCGAGAGCGCCTTTTGTGTCCTGTGCAAGAATGCGGAAGTGCAAAGAGCCGGTGAGGAAGCTTGGTGTGCAGCGCGATTCGCGCAGTGTTGCAGAGACGTGGAAAGCCGGCGAGCGAAATGGAGACGCCGCACAGGTTGGTGGCTGGTTTTGCTAAGCTTATTTGTGGTCGAAGGTGAGCAAGGTTTCAGAGCCAGAGAGACGAGAGAAGGTCCGTGATACGAATTTGTGGTCATTGAGGCAAATCCAAGGGTCGATAACAAAACTCCGTGAGCGTGGAATCCAAATGTGAGACAGTGGCGTGGTCGAGAAGAAACGAAGCGTGGTCGGTAACGGGTAGTCGAGACATAAAACTAACGCTGGAAAATTGGGCTACAAAAGGCACACAATAATCTGTCAACGTGACAGTGGCAGAGCGTGGTTTAAATAGGTGAGGAGGATAATTGGTGATAACGCACAGGTGTGTTGAGAGCGGAAGGTGAGGTGGCGAGAAGCAAGGGGTGGTTGGGAACGTGGAGCAGGAGTGCTTATATGATCATGGCAGAGCTGTAGCTTGACGGGTTGTGACATATTCGCGAATGTGATCCCCGCAGTTATCCATGATGCAGTTAATGATGCCCCGCCCCATAAACACCCATAAAAAAGATGGTTGCAATGCTGTAAAATACCGCCAGATGGAGCATTGACTGCTTCAGTTAACTGCAGTGTCCAGGCAGCCCTAAACAATATGTTCAATATATAAGGCAACATAGTTTTACATTGTCAACATAGTTTCATAAATAGATGGTGTGGTAAAAAGAAAAAAAAAGGTTAATAAAACAGATTTTTTTAAATCACTCAATACACAACCCATAATGCTTATGCTATTTTACTTACTTATTGCAATATTTTTCAAGACATCCTTATTAATCGTGTGCGTGTACTGTATGTGTGTGTGCGTGCGAGAGAGAGTGAGAGAGAGAGTGTGTGTGTGCGAGAGAGGGCTTATATTGTGTTTGTTCAAAGTTACTAAAGCCTGGCTTACTACTAGTACTAATAAAAATTATTTCAATGTAACCCATGGGTCTCAATCACAAATTTAGCCAACGCTGTAAACAGATGACACAACAAATTATATACTCTTCTTCTTTGTCTTTCGGCTGTTCCCTTTCAGGGGTCGCCACAGTGAATCATCTGCCTCCATCTTACCCTATCCTCTGCATCCTCTTCTCTCACACCAACTAACTTCATGTCCTCTCTCACTGCATCCATAAATCTCCTCTTTGGTCTTCCTCTAGACCTCCTGCCTGGCAGTTCCAACCTCAGCATCCTTCTACCGATATATTCACAATCTCTCCTCTGAACATGCCCAAACCACCTCAATCCGGCCTCTCTGACTTTATCTCCAAAACATCTAACGTGGGTTGTCCCTCTGATAAACTCATTCTTAATCCTATCCATCCTTGTCACTCCCAAAGAGAACCTCAACATCTTCAGCTCTGCTACCTCCAACTCTGCCTCCTGTCTTTTCTTCAGCGCCACTGTCTCTAAGCCGTAGAGCATCGCTGGTCTCACCACTGTCCTGTACACCTTTCCTTTCATTCTCGCTGATACTCTTTTATCGCACAACACACCTGACACTTTTCTCCACCCATTCCAACCTGCCTGTACCCGCCTCTTCACCTCCTTTGAACACTCTCCGTTGCTCTGGACCGTTGACCCTAAATACTTAAAATCCTGCACCTTCTTTACCTCTGCTCCCTGTAGCCTCACCGATCCTCCTGGGTCCCTCTCATTTACACACATGTATTCCGTCTTGCTGCAGCTAACCTTCATTCCTCTGCTTTCCAGAGCATACCTCCACCTCTCCAAATTTTCCTCCACCTGTTCCCTGCTCTCGCTACAGAGCACAATGTCATCTGCAAACATCATAGTCCATGGGGACTCCTGTCTTACCTCATCTGTCATCCTGTCCATCACCAGAGCAAACAAAAAGGGGCTTAGAGCCGATCCTTGATGCAGACCCACCTCCACCTTAAACTCTTCTTTCACACCTACAGCACATCTTACCACTGTCTTACAGCTCTCATACATGTCCTGCACCACTCTAACATACTTCTCTGCCACTCCAGACTTCCTCATACAATACCACAGCTCCTCTCTTGGCACCCTGTCATACGCTTTCTCTAAATCTAAAAAGACACAATGCAACTCCCTGTTACCTTCTCTGTACTTCTCCGCCAGCATCCTCAAAGCAAATACTGCATCTGATGTACTCTTTCTAGGCATAAAACCATATTGCTGCTCACAAATGCTCACCTCTGCCCTTAACCTAGCTTCCACTACTCTTTCCCACAGCTTCATTGTCTGGCTCATTAGCTTTATAACTCTATAATTGCCACAGCTTTGCACATCTCCCTTGTTCTTAAAAATTGGCACCAATACACTTCTCCTCCATTCCTCTGGAATCCTCTCACTCTCCAAGATCTTGTTAAACAAACTTGTCAAAAACTCTACTGCCACCTCTCCTAAGCACTTCCATACCTCCACAGGTATGTCATCAGGACCAACAGCCTTTCCACTCTTCATCCTCTTCAACGCCCTTCTCACCTAACTTCTACCAATATTTGCTACTTCCTGTTCGACAACAGTCACCTCTTCTACTCTTTGTTCTCTTTCATTTTCCTCATTCATCAACTCCTTAAAATACTCCTTCCATCTTCCCATCACCCTCCTGGCATCTGTCAGTACATTTCCATCTCTATCTTTAATCACTCTAACCTGCTGCACATCCTTTCCATCTCTATCTCTCTGCCTTGCCAACCTGTACAGATCCCCCTCTCCCTCCTTACTGTCTAGCCTAGCATACAAGTCCTCATATGCTCTTTGTTTGGCCTTTGCCACCTCTACCTTCACCTTACTCTGCATCTCCCTGTACTCCTGTCTACTCTCTTCAGTCCTCTCAGTGTCCCACTTCTTCTTAGCTAGCCTCTTTCCCTGTATACACTCCTGGACTTCCTCATTCCACCACCAAGTCTCCTTGTCCACTTTCCCCTTACCTGATGATACACCAAGTACCCTCCTACCTGTCTCCCTGATCACATTGGCTGTAGTTGTCCAGTCAACTGAAAGCACCTCCTGACCACCCATAGCCTGTCTCAACTCCTCCCTAAAGACTTCACAACATTCTTCCTTTCTCAGCTTCCACCACTTTGTCCTCTGCTCTGCCTTTGTCCTCTTCGCCTTCCTCACCACCAGGGTTATTTTACACACGACCATTCTGTGTTGTCTGGCTACACTCTCCCCTACCAACACTTTGCAGTCACTGATCTCTTTCAGGTTACAACGTCGACACAAGATGTAGTCGACCTGAGTGCTTCTGCCTCCACTCTTATATGTCACCCTATGTTCTTGCCTCTTCTGGAAGAAAGTATTTACTACTGCCATTTCCATCCTCTTTGCAAAGTCCACCATCATCTGTCCTTCTACATTTCTGTCCTGAAGACCAAACCTGCCCATCACATTTTCATCACCTCTGTTCCCTTCCCCAACATGTCCATTGAAGTCTGCACCAATCACCAGTCTTTCACCTCTGGGGATGCTCTGCATCACTTCATCTAACTCACTCCAGAATTTCTCCTTCTCTTTTAACTCACATCCTACCTGTGGGGCATAACCACTAACAACATTGAACATTATCCCTTCAATTTCCAGCTTCAGACTCATCACCCTATCTGATACTCTCTTCACCTCTAGAACATTCCTTACAAACTCCTCTTTTAGGATAACTCCTACTCCATTTCTTTTCCTATCCACACCATGGTAAAACAATTTGAACCCTGATCCTAAGCTTCTAGCCTTGCTACCTTTCCACCTGGTCTCCTGGACACACAGTATATCCACCTTCCTTCTCTGCATCATATCAACTAACTCTCTTCCCTTCCCTGTCATGGTCCCAACATTCAAAGTCCCTACTATCACTCCTAAACTCTTGCCTTTCCTCTTTTCTCTCTGCTTACGAACACGCCTTCCTCCTCTCCTCCTTCGACCAACAGTAGCCCAATTTCCACCAGCACCCTGTAGGTCAACAGCACCAGTGGCGGTCGTTGTTAACCCGGGCCACGACCGATCCGGTATGGGAATTATATTCTTGATTCGCATCATTGATTTGGCAAATGTTTTACGTCGGATGCCCTTCCTGACACAACCCTCTGCATTTATCCAAGAAGACACTGGATTGCGCCCCCCCCCCCCGTGGTTGCATTAACAAATTATATACTCTGAAATGTTCATTTGAACATTTAAAAATATATACAAGAAACATAAATATAAAAACAATCAACTATTATTGTTAAAGTCAGCCCGTGGCTGTTCAGGATCAAGTTTACGGGGCTTCTCTGTCTTTCGTCATTTTACTTCTGACTCGAAAGCAATATGGCTTATTAAAGATGCACTGTTTTATTGGACATGGCTGTTTTGTAATGTTCAGCAAAATAAACACTGTCTATGGTTCGAATATACTGTGAACGTCTCAAAGTCATGATGTAATAGAGACAAGTCTCATTATATCCTTCTGCACTAATGTTATCATGGTGTAAATTATTACCGTATTGCTGACAAAATAGACCATGTGTCTGTTTAGTATTTCTTTTGAACAGCCGTGTTCATAGGTTTAATCAGGTATTTACAAGACAATGTTGACGCAACAGTTAAAGTGCCACAGGTGTGTGTGTGTGTGTGTGTGTGTGTGCGTGTGTGTGTGTGTATGTTCCTGCATTCATAAGGTTTGTCTGAGCTGGCTTTAACACAAACACATTTGCGCGCCGGCAGGATAAAAGAACCCACCTTAGCCCCATCTAACAGTCAGTATTGGGCAGAGTCAGTACATTCTCCATTGAGATTTCTCACCTTACCTTTCTCACATTCCGCACCTCCTAAGTTTGTCTTTTAATGAAATTCTTAAAACCCAAAGCATTTTTTAAACCTGGGGTTAAGTTCACCTGTCTGACCCATCCTGGTGCCCCGCTTCTGGCTGACGATCTCGTCACATGGATGCCCCGTGTGTCTCTCTGGGATGCGTCTGGTGTCTGGGGATGATTCTCTTTACCTAGAAAATGGTTCTGGCCTTAACTGGTGTTGGCAACTGTTTCTCTGGGGACTTGATAGCTCGATAGTTCATGACTGGAACAAGTCTACCTGGGTCTTCAATAACTACCTGGACTCCATATTAACATTAATTAACATCAGCTATTATAGCTGAACTGCCTCCCACCCTACACACTGTATAAATGCAGATCATTTACTGCTTTCTGTTTCACCCAAATGAGGATGGGTTCCCTGTTGAGTCTGGTTCCTCTCAAGGTTTCTTCCTATTATCATCTCAGGGAGTTTTTCCTTGCCACTGTCGCCCTCGGCTTGCTCACCAGGGACAAACTGACCATTTTGATTCATACAAATTCACATTTTATACAAACTTAAATAATTCTTTTGACTGTGTAAAGCTGCTTTGCGGCAATGAAAATTGCTAAAAGCGCTATACAAATAAAATTGAATTGAATTAACCTTAAGCACAAAATAGCACAGACACAAATGATCTAATGTTTAACCCTCTGAGGTCCGATGTGATTTTGGGGCCCTTGAGATGTTTGGACATGCTTTGATATTTGTGCTTTTTTCAGCTGCTTATAATATATTATTGACCAACCTGTATTTTTCTTGTAATCAGCACAAACTGTTCTACAATAATACGTGACCAAAATGAATGTATGTTTTTGCATTTTTTAGGAAAAAAATATGCATGGTTAGTAAGTTTTGTGAAAATAAAAGTAGCTGAAATAAGGCCATGAAATTCATACAGAACATTTGGTCACAAGACCTTTTGAGAACTGGGCTGGTGGACTAGTGTTTTTGCTTCAAAATGATGTGAAAATGATCTTGTTTACTTGCTCACAGAAAACAATATAGTGATTAACATTTTTTAAGTCACTTTTTGAGTGTAAAGGGTCTATGCGAGAAGGCGTGAACTTTTATTACTAATGCAGTGATTCACACCTGAGAAGACAAAGGCCTGCATACTGATCTGCATAATGAGCCATCAGACAGGTATGTGACTGAGAGAGGAAAGTTACAAGAAAGTATCTGAGGACAAAATAAGGTATATATTTTCAGTTTAGGTTATTTAAGAATGTATTTGACACACACAAAAAAACTTGACATTCACTTGCGAGTTCAGGTAAACAGTTTATTAGGAACAAAGTTGACTTTTTAGCAGCATTACTGCAGTCACTATAACAGAAAATATAGCTGTTATCACAAATTACACATAAATTACATGTTAAAATATAAAAGTGTAAGGACAGTGCAAAAAAACTGAATCTGTTCCTTGATATGGTTGTGGCTGAAAAAGAACCAGAGAAAAGACTGTCCTGCCGCCAGTAGTCTGTAATGCACCTAAACTTCACCATGGCCATGTAGAAGAGTAGGCCAATGTACAGATGGAGCCACGCCAAATAGCCGCGGCCGTGTGAATGGCGTACGAATGGCGTACGGCTGCCCTATGCACGCCGTAATCCCCCCTCCTTTTCTTTCGAGAAAGGCGTGTCAAGATTTCACAGTAAACACGCCCATTCAAGCCCTATTTATGCATTTACCTGGTTCCACCACTAGATGGCGCTTCGTTCTCAAGGACACGTTAACACAAGCCAGCAATTTAGCTGCGCTGAGTTGCAATCACGTGATTTTAACAACCCACCCCCGCCGAACTGACGCTACCAAACTGCACTAGAGATGAAGATGGCGGCTTAATGGACTATTCGCGGTAAGTGGTGTTTTAATTTATAAAATTTGTTTGGGATCAGTTTACAGTTTATTTCCCAGTTTAGTTTTTTATTGGCCGTTTTGAAAATCACTGGCAGCACGAGCAGCGTGCGATGTAACTTTAGATACCTTAATGATCTGTTTACCAAGTCTGGAGTTAACATTACAGCTTCCTGTCAGTGTCACAAACTTACAATGTCACTCCTCTTTAACTAAAAAGACACTAAAGCTTCGAAAATACTATTTATGTCCCTATTACAAAAGCTGCACTACCGGATGAAGAGTGTTTGTGTTTTATAAAAATGCCTTTAGAGTCTGACCGCGTGTTGTCTGGATAAATTCAGCATTTATTTATTCTTTGGGTAAGAGTTAATCTGCAGGTTATATCTGTGAATATTATGTGATGCAGTTCATGAAGGACACAAGCTGAGGATAGATGTACAGGAGCTCGCGAGCTAAACACTCATAACCGGGTTTATATTTTTCTCAATTTTGCCGTGACTTTGCGCGGTAGCGCGAGCGCTTAGTTACCGAGCTGGATAAAAACCCCGAAGTGTTTATCAGTTAAGGGGGAGGGGGAGGTGTGTGTGTGGAGAGGGGAGGTGTGGGGTGCTTCAGTACTCGGGAAGTTATAGTTCGGCTTCAGAGATGAACTAATATATACGAGTGTTATATCGCTTAACTTATTTGTATGAAAAGCGCATTAAGTAAATTCTCGGTTAATTTAATGCAGACGATACTACAGACAGACCGGGGTTAACACTAACAAAGTTCAATGGTTAAAGTTATCCCAGTTTATTTACATTCCAGAATTCCCCAAAACAGTATTTTACACACTCTGTGGTGTAGGTTTACTAATATCTTTTATATTTATTACAACTAGATATTCTGTAAAGTTTATTTATCTTTGTCTTCACTAAATTCTCCTGTTGTCTTTAATCAGAGCTCCGCCCTGGAGGATTGGGGGGTCAGACGGATGACGGTTGGCCTTTTGGAGCTACTGGAGGAGCCTGAACAAGCTGTTGAGGGAGCTGTAGAAGGGATGACGTCACAGCTTTAGAATGATGTTTGGTCAGGTCTACTGTATATTCTGAACATAGAATTGCAAAATGTTTGATACTTTAGGGGGGAAACAAAGAATTAAACATTTCCATCTTTCATATTTTTAAAAAATGATATTTTAATATAAAAGAACCAGATAGAGACTGATAAGCAGCTGGTGTTATCCAGGTATTTTAATGAGCTTTAAGCAAAAATTAAAAATGTTTTCACCTGTTTAATACAAATTATTGTTTTCCCTTTTACTAGTTTTGGAAGAATAAATTTTATTTTTAAAGTCATGTGTGCGAGTTTTAATTGTTGGGGGATTGTTTGTGTATTTAAAAATACATTTACTTAAACCAACAACTTCAATGTGCAAAAAATGGGACCCGACATTGTTTTAAATAGTCAAAGAGTTGGGCTAATAATAATAATAATAATAATAATAATTATTATTATTATTATTATTATTATTATTATATAATACATAACTTGATCATATGTATCTGTGCTAGTTTGTGTTTGTGATTATGTGACCCATAATCATTTTTTCTCAGTATAATTTTTTGGGGGGTTTTAAGAACTCCATCAAAAGAGCAAAGACAAACTTAGAAGGAGTGGAAGGTAAGAAACCTCAGTGGAGAATACTGACTGTGACATGGTGCTAATTGCTCTGTGTGTGTGTGTTTTTGGCGGGGGGAGGGGTACTTCAGACTTACTTGTCTCTGCCCAAATGTTTGTGTTAAAGCAACGGAGATATGCCGGAGCGCACACACACACCTCTCATCCACAAACGCTTTAACTGTTGTCTTGTAAATCGTTGATTAAACCTATGAACACAGCTGTTCAGCATCAGTCCTAAACACAAGTGCAGGGTACAGTAGTTGATCAATTGGAATGGTTATTACCGTCGCGCTCACCGCCGCGTGAAAACGTCAGCGGCCAAAATAAATTAGTTGCATTTCAAAGTCATTCGTAAAATGGCCGCCAGGTGGCGCAAAGTGACATTTTCGCTCGTTGCCGTAAATACAACAGTGACCGTTATACAGCGTATCTCTGTATCTGTTTATTGTTATTTAAGTTCTGGATTATTTCAGGTACTTTAAACACATTGTTGGGTTGCTCATGTTGGCTCATATGAGATGTAGTTTACAAATGAACACCTGGTTGGGTTATTTTGACCCAACAACTGGTTTATTCATTATTCTTTCCTTTCTCCAAATATCAGCCTGCAGAATGTTTGAAATATTACTGTTATTGTGTCACAGGTGTAGTTTTAAGAGTTGTTTAGGCAGGAATGCGTTTGTATACAGCTCAAAACCTCCATCAGTTGTTAAAGATAGCGGCTATTTAGAAAAAATGCCCAGTGATTTCTGAGCTTCAGGAAATCTCCCGGCGCTCTGCGCATAACACCGGGCCAACTCATGTCGGAAAGAATTTATAAACGGTTTCTAAACGTGGGCTATTGTTTTTTTTTTTTACTTATAGTATTTGTTGATTTAATTTAAATGAGGTTTGGGCTCAGGACTTCAGAATCGTGATTCTCCTCTTTAATTTACTCCATAGTTTTAATCAGCGCTCAGCCGCATGCATTATGTTTTCCAGAGCGCACCGGCAGAAGTAGAATAATGATTATGAACGCGTCGGGAAAACAGCAAGCAGACTTTAAAAAAAACGTTTGCGTTCATTTTCTGACGCGCTCAAGTTCACCAAAAACAATACAGAGCAGCACAGCTTACAACACTTACAAAATCACAACACTTACAAAATCACAACGTTTTTTCGTTATTGTGAGTGCGCTTAAATAAAAGTTAAGTCTTATAAAGGCATGTAGTCTTATATAGTTTTATTATATAGTTTTTGCACATTAATCTGACAGCAGTTTTTTCAGCCTGTCACGGCGTGCGCCCAAATCAATATCGCTCCTCGCTCACTAGTTAGGCGGCCTCCCCTTCAGACATGCGAAGCAGCGGGACCGCAGAATTACACATGACTGGTGAGCTATCGTTACTATGGTTGCCCGGGCTTGCACCCCGCGCTATAAAATACTCGGGGTTTGTTGGGCTACAGTGGATTTTACTACGCGCTGTGTATGCAGCGCGCGTGCAACAACGCGGAAGTGCGGCATGCAAGCAGGGCAAATGGAACGCGCCCGGGGACTTCAAAGGAGCGAGAGGTGGGAGGGGCCGGGCTGGCCATCTGCGGACAGCAGAGTCAGCGCGAGCAGACGGATGGCCATTGCACTCACACCGCGTAGTAAAATCCACTGTAACCCAACAAACCCCAATCATCACCAGCCGTGCCTTATTCCGTCATGTCATATGGGCATTATAAGCTTTGTATTGAAAACTTCTAACTAAAAAGTGGCAGCTGGCACGCCTAAAAATAGACGCAGGTTATTTTTTTAATAGTCTAAATAAAAACCCTCCGATTTAATTTCCTATAGTCTAACCAGCGCTCAACCGCACGCATAGTTTTCCCGAGCGCGAGGAATTTTTTTGTGCTAAATAATGTTTATGCAGTATAAGAATTCCTATTAATCCTGGGTTGTTCTTTTAGTGTCACTATAGTGCTTTACAATGCCAGACAACATTCAAATACAAATGATTCACCCTCCCCAGGTGTGAATCGGCTGTTCTCACCTATACATTCAGAGAAACTGTAATGGACCTCTCCACACTTTAAAAACCACTTGAATCTGAGGCTCTTCTGGAGACTTTTAGTGATTACAATTTGTGTAATTTTAATCTCCTGGATTCTAGATTCTAAAGTTGACATTGTTACCTTTTTTAATCATTGGAATGGAAGAACTTGTTATTTTCCTTATGATAGCATAAATTGCATTGTTTTTAATCAGTCTATACACAATAATATTATTTGGTATTTATTTATTTATTTATTTTTTAAACGGGTATGGGGGCTATCTTGGTTCATTAATCTCCGTGCCTGGTTTAGGTTTAGTATTCAGTGCGCATCTGTTATATTACAACTATCATAACACTCAAATACCTTTTATTGGGGGTTAAGTGACTGATGTGCCTAACATTTTTCAGCTGAGCCTTTGTTTCACTGAAAACGACCGCGACACCCCCCTCTCTCTCTCTCACACACACACACACAGAGCCGACCAAATCATTAGCACGTCCCTCCCCCAAAGAGCACAGACATTTACTTACACCTGAACTGAGTTGTTTGAGTAACATGGGTCGAACCCGTTACAAATCATAACAGTCTACTGCATTTCATTCTTATAATAACGCACAAACACAAGCGGGGCTGAAAGACCGACATCAGCTGACGCAGTAGAACGTCCTAACACTGTTTTAATTTTATGGTCATTTATTTCAGTTAATAAATCTACTATAAATTTAAAGAACACAAGAAATAAGATGACAAATCCATACACGCTTTTTTTTCTATTTACAAGTGATAGAATCAAAAGGCTCACTGTGTTAACATTTATTGTGCTTAAATTTGATCCTAATAAGATTTGATTTAATTTAAATTCTAGAACAGTGGCAGCTGGAACACCTAAAACAGATGCAGGATTATTTTTTTATAATCTAAATAAAATGCTGTTTTAAACGTGGGCTATTGTTATTTACATGCAATATTTGTTAATTTAATTTAAATGGGGTTTGGTCTCCGGAATGTTGAGCATCAGGATCCTCTTCTTTACTTTCCTACGTAGAATCAGCGCTTAATCGCACGCATTAAGTTTTGTAAATTCGTTTAATGTTTAGTAGTAAATAATGACCCCCGTTGCGCTGTACCACCGCTCGGAAAACCTTATGAAATACAAGTTTAGGACAATTATGATGATCTGCCACGGCGTGCGCGTGTGATGGGTGTACGCCCAAATCTACTATAACTACTCCCTCACTCCGTAGGCTCCCTAAATAGGCAGCAAAGGGACGGGAGCCGCCTATTTGTGCCGGCTGGCGATAATTAACGTTAATATGATCTCGGGCTTGCTCCGCATTATAAAAGCAAGGCGCGGAGGTTTGTCTGAGGTCTGGGAAGTACGTGATGTAATGGAGAATATGAAAGAAGCATGTCAGTGGGGAGATGTGACGCGCCCCGGGGACTTTAAACAAGGACATTAGAATTCCGCCCTTTGATCTCCGCGCTGAGGACAGCGAGAGAAAGAGCTGCGCGAGCTCCCGCAGCATCTTCACTTCCGCACCGTGCCCGCCCTCGCAGCCCCGCTGCCGAAGAGGAAAAGTGTGGTTAGGTTTTTGCGTCAGCGAG
Organism: Clarias gariepinus; assembly: GCF_024256425.1. Taxonomy (NCBI): domain Eukaryota; kingdom Metazoa; phylum Chordata; class Actinopteri; order Siluriformes; family Clariidae; genus Clarias; species Clarias gariepinus. The sequence continues at coordinate 712,783 of NC_071111.1, read as the reverse complement.
AACTCGCGCCGGCCATCGACAGCGGGAGAAGCGCCGTCACGAGGGAGCGTGCAGGAGCGCTGCCTCCGCGTGCTCAGTTCTGCCACTCGCACCAACACTTATCGTCAGCTGTGTGCCCGCATGCCAGTGTGGCACAGCCCCCGGAACTGCACATGCACAACCTTTATCCCATTCTTTCCTTTCTCCCTCCTTCAACACTTTCCTTCCCCATTTTGCCTAAATAAATTACCCTTTTCCCGTAAGACCTCTCCTCGTGTCCGTGCTTTATGGTGCCGCCCGTGCAACATGGGTCGAACCCATTACAGATCATAACAGTCTACTGCATTTCATTCTTATAATAACGCACAAACACAAGCGGGGCTGAATGACCAACATCAGCTGACGCAGTAGAACGTCCTGACAATGTTATAATTTTTATGGTCATTTATTTTAGTTAATAAATCTACTATAAATTTAAAGAACACAAGATATAAGACGACACAAAACCCTACACGCGTCTTTTCTAATTACACGTGATAAAATTTAAAGGCTCACTGTGTTAACATTTATTTTGTTTAAATTTGATCCTAATAAGATTTAATTTAATTTAAATTCTACATTTGTATCGTCATTTTAGTTCTGTGATTATAAATTTGTTTAACTACAATGTTTTACTTGATTTTATCCGCTACTACGTGCAGTTCTAAAACTCTGTGTCTCATTAATCCAGCAGAGAATGAACTAAGGCATGAGGCGTCAGTCTGTAGTTATATAGCGCCACTCAACGGTAAAAGCCAGCAAACGCACAAAGCCAAACGGTACCGCCGAGCGCGGCGACGGTAGGACCTACAGTCCGATTGATTAACCACTGTATGTTTTTGTCCTTAATTAAAAGACACCAATATGTTAATAATTTACACAATGATAACATGTTTAAGTTTAATGTTTATTTTGCGGGAAAAGGTAATAAGCAATATTTAAAATAAAACAAACCAGGAAGTAAGTGTTTCATACATTAAGGTGCTGTGTATAACTAAGTGCCCCAACAGACATAGCAACAGTGTGGAGAGTGTGTGCGCAGTGGGGGATTGGAAGGTGAACGAAGATAATCTTTTACAAGACAAAAGACGTTCAGAGGTGTGTAAACAACCCCCCTTTTCAATTTTCAAACTTGGAAATTATATAATATCCAATCAAACATCACGATATTAAAAGTAACGAATTTGTCACTACTTTTTCTCTTATGCAGCACGGCTAAAAAGATAATAAAAATTACACCAAAGTGTTGCAGGTTTGGTGTCCGTGAGCTTTTCCTAATCAGAGTTACACGGGGGGCATTTTGTGGCTGATCCAGTTACACTCTACTTAGATATTACACAGAGGGGAGTTTACTTCTGTTCTCTTCATCCTTGCTTAATTTCGTCTCATTAAATAATAGTAAGTTTTGTAAAGTCTGAGTTCATCTCCCCAGCCAGTGTTGTGTATGGGCAGGGTAGCATCATGGCAGGATTGGTGTCATTTTTATTATCTTTTTAGCTGTGCTGCGTAAGAGAAGAGTAGTGACAAATTCATTACTTTCGTTACTAGACTATTTTGTCTGCAAGTGAAATACATCGATACGTTAGTAATTTACACCACGATAACATTACTGCAGAAGGAATTGAAGAGACGTGACCAGGGGCGGACTGGCCATCGGGAGCACCGGGACATTTCCCGGTGGCCTGACGGTCGTTCTGGCCTGCCGGCTGCCGCTGTGCAGACGATCAGCCTGGCATGTGATAGGCTGGTGTATAACTACGAATTAATTGACGGATCTCTCAATCTACGAATCTGGCAATGGAAAGGGAGGGGAAGATTAGAAGATCAGGAGGGAAAATTACACTCCCACATCACATGACCCAACGTCAGCGACGCACTGCCTAATATCTGGCTATATCCAGAGACAGGGTATATCTGACTAAATCGTTCAAAAAATGGAGCGTAAACGCAAAGGAGGAGCAGAGAGTCAGCGTAAAAAAAAAAAAAGCCCTGGCCGCAGACGCAGCAAGCTGCTGCAAAATCCCAGCCATGTTCGCCAGTAAGGGAACAGGTCGGTCAAGATTACATCTACATTATATTTATAATAATTTGGCAGACGAACACTTTCATCCAAATCACTTACGTAGATCATCACAATCGATAAAACTAAACCAACAAACGAGCAACAATATGTAAGTGCTGCTGTGCTGTGTCAAGTCTCGTTTCGTCTGAAAAGGTGACGAAGGAAGCAGCAGCAGTAGCACTTGTGCTGTAAATGCTGCTGCTGTTGAGCTAGAGGTGGTGGACAGTTCAGCGTTTGAGTCAGAGCGTTTGACTTCAGGTAAAGTTAAAGATAAGCTAAACTAAACATGCAGGCAGCAGGCTATACTTTTTAAACAACATGTGCTTTTTTATGATTTATAAGATCAGTAGTTTTCTTGTGAAGCTGCTTTGGGACAATGACCATTGTTAAAAGCGCTATATAAATAAAATTGAATTGAATTGAATTGAATAGTAGGACTGTGATTTTGGGGACATACAACTGATGGCTGCACAATTATAAGTACAGATTATTGAACACGCTTATTTCATATTGCAGAGCAACTACATGTGCAGAGTGAGAGAGAGAAGGATTCAGGGAAAGATTAAGGAGACAGTGAAAGCCTTTATATCTCTTTTGATTATTTTGCCTGTCCACAGTCTAAGGATTAAGATTTTTTTTTAAGTATCACCCAATTCATATGCCTACTGGTGTACTAGTAGTGCTAATTTTCGAGTCAGTAGTAAAATTAACGAAAGACTGAGAAGCCCCGTAAACCTGACAATAATAGTCGATTGTTTTTATATTTATGTTTTATATAATATATATATATATATATATATATATATATATATATATATATATTTTATGTTCAAATTAACGTTTCAGAGTAGCCTATATAATTTGTCTTTTCATCTGTTTACAACGTTGATTTTGTGATTGAGACCCATGGGTTACATTGAAATATTTTTATTAGTAGTAGTAAGCCAGTCTTTAGTAACCTTGGATATATAAGCCGTCTCTCACGCACGCGCTCTCTCTCTCTCTCTCTCTCTCTCCCTCACACACACACACACACACGTACACACACAAACAAATGAAACTATGGCAAAAATATATAAACAGTAAAAATACAGTGTTATCCTGTAGGTGATTCCTGTCCTGATAACAGGCTCTGACCCTCTGGAACTGTTTAGTTCTGTTAGTATTGTGTTCAGGTGTGAATGTTTATGGGGATTTAATCTGTCTCTGCTGCCGCATCTATTCACCGTAGTGATAAGTGATTAATGGCCGATCAGATCTTTGATGTGGGAACGTTATGCTGGTTAAATGACTAAAGACAGACTGATCCGTATGGACAGATATTTGTTCCAGATATTATGCGTTAATTATTAATCGATTTGTTATGCCAATTTTTGACTATCAGCAAAAAAAAAACAGCAGCGAAAACATCACAAATATAACGAAAACAAACTCAAGCAGAAGTTAAATTTTAAGCTTTACTTTGCAGCAAAATATTATCTACCGTTTTCTATTAAACGAAAATAGATAAAATACACTGTAATGTAAAATACTGTACATAGCCCGCACTTGTATTCCGTACCTACGGTATAGATAAATTACAGATGTTACCGTGTCTTTAAGTATTATTAAGGATGTCGTGAAAAATATTGCAATAAGTAGTTTTATTAATTAATTAAATTAATCATTAATTAAAAATAGCATAAGCATCATGGGTTGTGTATTGAGTGATTTAAATCTGTTTTATGAATCGTTTTTTATCCCTATTTTTTACCACATCATCTATTTATGAAACTATGTTGACGTAAGTTATGTTATATATATTAAATATAGTAACCGGCTGCTTGGACACTGCAGTTAACTGACGCAGTCAATGCTCCATCTGGCGGAATTATACAGCATTGCAACCATCTTTTTAGAAAGCGCATGGGGGCGTTTATGGGGCGGGGCATCGTTAACTACGTCATCGCGGGGGATCACATTCCGTGCACGGATCGATCATGGTCCTGTCACGATCCTGTCATGGACCTATCATGCTCCAAGCGGCTGTTTGACGTGGCTCCCACTGTAGCAGTACATCTCACTGATGCTGATGTCTGTCCATTTATATTTATGTCCCTTTGCACGTGCCCTGGCAGCCTGATCATTGGGGTTTTGACACAGAGTTGACAAAGCACTAAATTTTATATATATATAAATTTAATAATAATATTTATATAATATTATATAATATATATTTATACAATATAGTTATATTTAGCTAACATCTATGATATACTGAATGTGCACTTACTCGTGGTTCTCCAGCGAACTCGAAACTGAGCGACACTTGCATGTCTTTCTTGTGCACGAGAAGCAACAAAAACGAACATTGATAAAAATGAACGCGCATACAATCATTTGCAAACAACAGCTGGTGAACAAGTTGACCATTTGAAAGACGGTCTAAACAATACACGTATGTATATACATATATAAATCAAACTCTAGACAGATCGTAATCAGATTTTATTGCGGGCTTGTAAGCAGCGTACATATTTCATATTTTAACCAAATTTACTCTTGCTGGCATTTAGTATTTTTCAGATGTACATATAAAATATAGAGCAATGATGGTAAGAATAAAAGACTTACTCGTCAGGAATTACATCCTCCGTTGAGTCCAGATGTTGTTAAAAATGAAGATGTTCCTCGTCTGAGTCTTGCTCTTCCTCTGATGAGAAAGTACATTCTTTATCACTGTCCAGAATCATTTGAAGATTAGCGTGGCATCATTCAAACACACAGAAAAAGTAAGTGACTCTATGACGAAGCTTGTTGTTGTATGCCATGGGGGCGTGTACATGATTACCTGGCTCACCTCAGTTCATTTCCATATAAACAGTGCGCACACAAGGAGGCGGGATCACATTAGCTGTAATGAGCCGATACAGGAGAATCTATACCACTCCTTACTTTCATACAAATTACATTAAAACAGATTATTTGTTTTCGAGTTGAATTGCTAAATGTAAAAGTAGACAATGTAGGCTTTCTATATATATGTATTTTGTGTCTCTCTGTGGAGTATTTGCTGAGTTTCAGTTCATTTTAATGACGTGTTTCTTATTGCAGTTCACGCAGACCAAAGTGACAAACAGCGCACCCGGTTTGTTTTCTTTATTTTATTAATGCACAAAGTTTTATTTTTAACATGTGTGCATACAAATAAAAGTAGACACTTTACAGATTCGATTATTATATAGATCTTGTCTGTATGATCAAAACTGAAAGCGTAATTTAAGTTCTTATTGGCGTCATCAGGGGAAGACGCCTCAAAACGCATATATGCATGCGCAAACCCCATAGGGTTAATAATAGTTGTCGTTTTCTCAAACATGACTTTCCCAACTTGGCGTTTATGAAGATTCAGACAGACTGAATTTAAGAATGCACCCTTAGGAACCTAAACACACACACACAATTCAATTCAATTCAATTTTATTTGTATAGCGCTTTTAACAATTGGCATTGTCCCAAAGCAGCTTTACACAATCAAAAAAACTTATTTAAGTTTGTATGGAATTTGAATGTGTATGAATCAAAATGGTCAGATAGTCCCTGGTGAGCAAGCCGAGGGCGACAGTGGCAAGGAAAAACTCCCTGAGATGGTAATAGGAAGAAACCTTGAGAGGAACCAGACTCAACAGGGAACCCATCCTCATCTGGGTAAAACAGAGAGCAGGAATTCATCTGCATTTATACTGTGTGTTAGTTGGCAGGCAGTTCAGCATAACAGTTGATATCAATTGATGTTATTATGGAGTCCAGTTAGTTATTGAAAACTCAGGTAGACTTGTATGAAGTTCTAGTCCTGAACTATCAAACGGTCAAGTCCTCAGAGAAACAGCTGCCAACACCAGTCAAGGCCAGAACCATCTTCTAAGTAGAGAAAATCATCCCCAGACACGAGACGCATCCCAAAGAGACACACGGGGCATCCATGTGACAAGATCCTCAATCAGCGGGGCACCAGGATGGGTCAGACAGGTCCAGAGGGTGGAGGGAGTCTGGATCACTGGCAGCTCAGGAATGACGTGTGGCTCAACAGAGAGAGGGAAGAAAAAGAGCAGGAGAGAGAGCAGAAGAGAAGAGATAACAGTTAGGTCTGGTCACAGTCATAAAATGTATAATGTAAATGTATATTTACTGTAGGGTGCAAGCAGAGACTCCGGCAGGACTAACTATGACATCATAACTAAAAGGGAGAGCCAGAAGGAAACACAGACATGAGGGCTCCCTGAGATGTAAAGCAACCAAACACCTCACCGTCAACAACCTAAGTGATCAATGAGAGTGGGGAGGACAGCATCTAAACATACCAGTTTACCATAATACTCTACATCCATGAGTCCCCCAGATCTGCTCCTTTACCTAAGGCAAATCTATTTATAAAAATGCTTGATTAAATAAATAGGTTTTTAGCCTGGACTTAAACACTGAGACTGTGTCTGAGTCCCGAACACTATTTGGAAGACTATTCCATAATTTTGGGGCTTTGTAAGAAAAAGCTCTGCCCCCAGCTGTAGTTTTCATAATACTAGGTACTGATAAGCAGTCTGCATCCTTTGATCAAAGTAGGCGTGGCGGATCGTAAAACACTAGCAGTTCACTCAGATACTGCAGTGCGAGATTATATAATGCTTTAGATGTCAAAAGTAGTATTTTAAAATCAATGCGAAATTTCACAGGGAGCCAATGAAGTTGGCTAGAAGAATAAGATAGGTGTGATGTGCTTGTATCTTCTGGTTCTAGTGAGGACTCTCGCTGCTGCATTTTGGACTAGCTGAAGCTTGTTTATGCACCTAGTTGAACAACCAGACATTAAGTCATTACAATAGTCCAACCTAGAGGTGATAAAAGCATTACCTAGTTTTTCTGAATCGTTTAGCGACAATATATTTCTTATCTTGGCAATATTTCTGAGGTGAAAGAATGCTATCCTGGTAATATTATCCACATAAGCTTCAAATGAAAGGCTGGAATCTATAATCACACCGAGGTCTTTTACTGTTGCATTTGATGGAACAAAAAGGCCATCTAAAGTTACAGAGTGATCTAGAATCTTACTTCTAGATGTATTCAGTCCTATGACTAGAACTTCTGTCTTATCTGGATTAAGCAAAAGGAAGTTAATTAGCATCCAATTTCTTATGTTCTGCACACATTGCTCAACTTTAGTAAGCTGGTTTATCTCATCAGGTTTTGCTGAGACATATAACTGTGTGTAGTCAGCATACCAGTGAAAACTAATACCATGCTTACGGATTATGTTGCCCAGAAAAAGCATGTAAAGGGAAAAAAGCAGTGGGCCTAAAACTAAACCCTGTGGAACACCAAACTCCACTAGAGAACATACTGATACCGATCAGTCAAATAGGATCTGAGCCAGGAGAGGGCTGTACCCTTAATTCCTACTACATTTTCTAATCTGGGAACAAGAATACTATGATCAATGGTGTCAAAAGCTGCACTGAGGTCGAGTAATACAAGCATGGTTACACAACCTTGATCAGAGGCCAATAGGAGGTCATTTAATACTTTAACGAGTGCTGTCTCTGTGCTGTGATGAGGCCTAAATCCTGACTGATACAGTTCATGTATGCCATTTCTATGTAGATATGAGCATAGCTGCTCCACTACTATATTTTCCAGAATCTTAGAGATAAAGGGGAGGTTTGATATTGGCCTGTAATTGGACAGCTGACAGAGGTTGAGGTCAGGTTTCTTAATAATCGGTTTAATAACTGCTCATTTAAAAGATTTTGGAACATACCTAATGCTGAGTGAAGAATTAATTATTCTTAACAGGGGTTGTGCTGGTACTATCTGTTTAAGAAAATGTGTCGGTACAGGATCTAATATACAGGTTAATGAATTTGCAGAAGAGTTGAGTGAAATTAGTTCATTCTCTTCAACGGGAGTAATGTATTCTAGGTTCTGATTTGACATGGCTAGATTAACATTTGCATCAATTACATTGTTTGGTTTCAAAGCCTCAATTTTATGCCTAATATTTACAATTTTATTATAAAAAAAGTTTATGAAGTCCTCACTATTACACAATTTCCGAGCGGCCTGTTTTAAAGTGTGCGTGTGATCGTTATACCAGGGAGCGATTTTCTTATCTCTAATAATTTTTCTTTTAACTGGAGCTACATTATCTAAGGTATAACGGAACGTCGACTCTAAATATTCAGTCGCCTGATCGAGTTCTGTGGGGTCAGACGGTAAACTAATCAAAGTTGGTAACTCTGGGAGATTACTGATAAAACTCTGTGTGGTAGTTGATGTGAATGTACGTTTAGTATGGTAGCGCGGGGCTGTGCGTACATTAATACTATGACACCCTTGAATTGAGACAAGAAGGTGATCTGAGATAACTTCAGATAGTGGAATTGTGAATAAATTTCTTATACTTAATCAGAGGAATATTATTAAATCTAAAGTGTGACCTGCTTTATGAGTGGGTCCTACTACACACTGATTTACTCCTACCAAGTCCAGTATGGACATAAATGCTTTACGCACAGATTCTTCTGGATTCTCAAAATAAATATTAAAATCTCCAGCAATGAACGTTTTGTCTACAGAAACGAGTAGGTTTGAGAGGAGATCTGCAAATTCACTAGGAAATTCAGAGTATGGCCCCGGAGGTCTGTAAATGACAATTAGTGGAATCAACTTAATATTTGTAGCTACGCTTGTTATGTTACTTTAGAGAACTTCAAATGAATTTATTTTGTGTCCGTGCTTTTGTATAATAGTTAAATTTTTATTGTGAATAACTGCGATGCCTCCCCCTCTACCAGTTAAGCGAGGCTGGTGTATGTAGCTGTATCCAGGAGGACTAGCTTCATTTAGAGCTACATACTCGTCCTGTTTAATCCAGGTTTCTGTTAAACAGAGTATATCAAATTTCTGATCCGTGATAATTTCATTAACTATAACTGCTTTCGGTGCGAGAGATCTAATATTTAACAGTCCTAGCTTCAGATCAAAGGTGCCGGCTGCGCATTCAGTGTGCTCTGAGTTCATGGTCTGTATGTTAATTAAATTATTGAAACAGACTTTCTGAGACTTTCTAAATTTATCTTTAGCTCGGGGAACAGACACAGTCTCCATATGATGAATCCCGAATAGCCTGTCTGTCTGCTCCCTGGCCTGGGCTCTGGATTGTCACCGATTAACTAGGCCTCTTCTGAGACTATGAGCTATACTACAAGTAATGAGAGCAGCACCTTCCCGAGTGGGATGGACACTGTCCCGCCCTAACAGGCCAGCTTTGCCCTCAAAGGTCTTTCAATTGTCTATGAAGTCCACATTATTTGGGGAGCACCACCTGGACATCCAGTGGTTCAGCGACCATAACCTGCTGTAAGCTATGTCGCCACATCTCATTGGGATGGGACCAGAGCATATTACTTCATCGAACATCGCCTTCGCTAATTTGAACACCTCTGCACAGTTATTCTTGCTAACCTCTGACAGACGAAGGCGTATATCATTAGCTCCTGCATGTACCACTATCTTAGAGAACCTGTGCTGTCCTAGAGCCCTAAGATTACCTGCTTTGGTGCTCTGGCTATAACCAGAGCTCTTTCAGGTTTCTCAGCGGGTGCATCACTGAGGAGAGCAAACCTGTTGGACACGTGAAGCGCAGAGGAGGTGTGCTCCGGTGGGCTAGCCTTAGAGTTAGCTTTGGCTAAACGTGTATGCCGCCAAATCGTTATCCACTCGCCCCGCTGTAAGGGCTCTAATGCCAGAGTCGGGGGCTGGGTATCTCCACCTGCGGAACCCAGACTGTCCGCTACTGTCCTCTGCTCTCTTACCCTCTCTAAAGTCTGGATGCGCTCCTCTAAACCTGATATCTTCTCCGTCAGAGTGCTCACTAACACACACCTATCACAAGTAAAATCATGATTAACGACGGAGTAAGAATGTCTAAAGATCCTGCACTTTACACACTAAACAAGCTGAATGGTAGACATGATAACGTACCTGAGTCGGAGTTTAGTTGTTTTGAGCTGAATTCCATTTGTTGTTCTTAGAAGAAGAAACTTGCGTGTTCTCCAAAAAGCGCAAAAAACGGGAAAAAATGCGAAGCCAAATAGTATGAAGATGTAAAAACTAGTTGCTATTAATACTAATATAAATACTAATTGGTATGATGTTCCATAGGTAGTGGGCTTTGTAGGAAACCATTCTTCCCCTTGCAATAGCCTTCATAATCTAGGGTACTAATAAAGACCAGGCACCGTTTAATCAAAGTAGGCAATGGTAGGATAATGAGTGACATGACATGATTCAGTGCTTTCTACATCAATAGTAATAAATTCATCTTAGGAGCAGGTGACAAAGCAGCCCTAAGAACAGTTAGGGTCAAACTGTAACAGGTCATCAGAGATACAAAGGGTGCACATGTCCAGAGAATCCAAAACCATTTCCGGAACAGAGACAATACATGACAACAACAAGAAAACATCATATATGACCAAATGTGGGTATTACGTCATTAGGTAATATAATGAAAATGCTAGACCTCACCAGAGTGACCAGATAGCTGGACCAGGCAACATTCCTGGCATAATATCACAAGATATGATATTCGATCCTGTACCAACACATCTTCTTAAACAGATAGTACCAGCAATAACAGAACCCCTGTTGAGAATAATTAATTCTTCACTCAGCATTGGTTATGTTCCCAAATCTTTTCAATTAGCAGTTATCAAACCAATAATTAAGAAACCTGACCTCGACCCCTGTCAGCTGTATTACGTCCCCAGGTCTAGGGTCCCAGGGCGTAATAAATAATAAAAACTTAACCGACAACCAACCAACTTTGTCTTTCTCTTCTTTTATTTTTTTACACACACACGCACACACCGGAAACTCTTGGCTTCAGGGTTGGGCCAAGGCCAAAACAATAAACAAAAACCCTGCCCTATCTCCTCCCAGAAACTAACTAAACTACGAAGAAAACTAAACCAAAAACACAGGGCTAAACTATCTCCCTAACTAAACATTCAAAAACAGGAGAAAACGGGTCTAACTAAAAATGGCACCCAACCCCTACTGCTTCCATAAAAGAAAATGTATATACAAACAAAAATAACTATTTACAATATTTACAACACTTAACAATTAACATAAACACAAGAGAACAAAACACACACCACACAAGCTCACAACACAGGCGCGACCCAACAGTTCTATTTCGTAATACAACAAGCACATGTTACATGCCCGTGTGTGTGGCATGTAAGTGTAGATGCGCGGATGCTGGTGGCGGCGTGCACGCGCGCTCTTTCCTCTCTCTCTCTCTTGCTTTCCCTTTCATGTAGGTGGCTCCGCCCTGATTGGACGTGCGTGACGTGCGCCAGGATTGGCCGTCTTTGGACCTGCGCGTCTTTTTAAGATCGCAGAGGAAAGCCGGAAGCGCGCGCTGTGTGATGTTGTTTTGGAGATTGTTGCTTGTGCTTGTTTATGTTAAAAAAATAGAAAGCTGTTGGGTCGCGCCTGTGTTGTGAGTGTGTGGTGTGAGTGTGTGGTGTGAGTTTTTGTTCTCTTTTGTTTATGTTAAATGTTATATGTTTGTAAATATTGTAAATAGTTATTTTTGTTAGTTTATACCTTTTTCGTTTATGGAAGCAGTAGGGGTTGGGTGCCATTTTAGTTAGACCCGTTTTCTCCTGTTTTGAATGTTTAGTTAGGGAGTCAGTTTAGCCCTGTGTTTTTGGTTTAGTTTTCTTTGTAGCTTAGTTAGTTTTTGGGAGGAGATAGGGCAGGGTTTATTTTGTTTATTGTTTTGGCCTTGGCCCAACCCTGAAGCCGAGAGCTTCCGGTGTGTGTGTGTGTGTGTGTGTAAAAAAATAAAAGAGAAAAAAACAAAGACAAAGTTGATTTGGTCGTGTAAGATTTTATTATTTATTACGCCCTGGGACCCTAAACCTGGGGACGTAACAAAGTGGGGGCTCGTCCATTGCGAGTAAGAAAGTGGAAGCTCATCCATTGCGAATAACAAAGTGGGGGCTCGTCCATTGCCCGGGCAAATAACAAAGTGGGGGCTCGTCCATTGCCCGGGCAAATAACAAAGTGGGTGGCTCATTAGTAAAGTGAGGGCTCGGCGATTGTGGATTATACAATAGTTTGTTTGGCTGCCTTCTTTAGTTTGTTTGTACAGTTGGTACATATAAAAAAAAATGGATTTTGATCTAATTGCCTTTACGCTATCTCCTAGCACGGAGCAGTTTAATCGCTGTCGTAAAGACGATTTGTTTAAAATAGCAGAATTTTTTGGAGTTGACGTGCCACGTAATGTTTCAAAAACGGAGGTGAAAAAATTTTTATATAAACAATTGGTTAAACAGCAGATTCTGCCTGAGGAGTCTAGGAGGGATGTTGACGATAGAAGCTCTTCAACGCCGACGGAAGTCGACGTGAAGCCACCATCTGCGCCACACTCACCCACAGCTTCCAGGTACCAATTAACTGCACCACCTCCCACGTCATTATTCACAAATTCGGACCAACTATTAAATTTAAAAGCAAAAGAAATAGAATTGGAAATTAAACGAGAAGAAACTGAGGCAAAAAGGCTTCGTTTAAGGGAACTAGAGCTTGAGATAGAGAGGGAGCGTTTTCAGCGAGATCACAGCCGGCTTCACCGGGCTGAGAGCGCGTTGGAGAGTTCCCCTGCTTCTCCGTCGTTTGCTCAGTTACCTACGAGGCCTGCGCCGGTCTCTTCTAGTGTCGTTTCTGCCCCAGTAACTATTTCTTTGCCGAATTTTGACGTGAGCAAACATATTAATTTAGTTCCTCCGTTTAGAGAAACCGAAGTGGATAGCTATTTTATAGCCTTTGAACGTGTGGCAGCTACTTTGCAGTGGCCAAGAGCGATGTGGGCTCTACTTTTACAATGTAAGCTAACCGGCAAAGCGCAAGACGTTTGTTCAGCGTTGCCAATAGAACAAAGTCTAGATTACGACGTGGTTAAACAAACTGTCCTCCGTGCTTATGAGTTAGTACCGGAGGCGTATAGACAAAAATTTAGAGCCCATAAGAAGATAGACAAACAAACTTTTGTTGAGTTCGCCCGAGAAAAGCAAGCTCTTTTTGAAAAGTGGTGTGCGGCAACTAAAACTACTACCTTTGAAGCCTTAAAAGAGTTAATCTTACTAGAAGACTTTAAAAACTGTATATTTGAAAATATAGTCATTCACTTAAACGAACAAAAAGTCACATCTCTGTCAGCAGCCGCTGTGCTGGCTGACGAGTTGGTTTTAACACACCGAACAGTTTTTACTCCTACGTTGAGAACTGATAAATTTGCCGTCCGTGGGGTGGAAGGGCAGGTGAATCCTTCGGCTGGTAGTGTGAGACCGGCAAAGGGAGGAGTTTTTAGAAGTTCTCAGTATCGCACAGGGGGAGGTAGAGTCTGTTTTTATTGCCTCAGTAAAGAACATCTTATTTCAGACTGCGAAGCCTGAAAAAAGAAAAAAAATGCATCAGAAAATTCTAAGAGTGTAGGTTTTATTAAAAGACAAAGAGAACGTATTTTACCTGATCCAACAATAGCAGCATATAAACCCTTCATGTTGCAGGGATGGGTGGCAGACAGCTCGGAAGGAATTCCCAGGTCAGTGACCGTTCTGCGGGATACAGGTGCAGCCCAAAGCTTGATGCTAGCTGGCACACTACCTTTGTCACAGAAAACGTACACGGGGGCTGATGTAATTTTAAGGGGTATAGGAGCAGGCTGTGTTAAAGTTCCGCTCCATACTGTCTACCTTCAAACTGACATCGTAAAGGGTGAAGTGTGTGTTGGAATTTGTGCTGAACTCCCTGTTGACGGAGTACAGATTATTTTAGGAAATGACCTAGCTGGTGGTGTTGTTTTTCCACAACCAATTGTTGTAGATACCCCCATAACAGATGTGAAAAGTGACCTCTCTTCTCAATTTCCAGCAGTGTTCTCATCATGTGAGGTTACACGAGCACAAGCGCGGGAATTTGACGTGGGCGAGGTGTCTAACTCTTTTCTGCAGTCTGCAGCTATGACTGGAGAACTGTGTGTTAAACCAATTTTACCCAACCATGACGTTTTACCATTACAGATGGGACGCTCGCAGTTAGCGGCGGCGCAGAAGGCTGGTCCATCATTGCCTACATGTTTTGCAACTATTTAAATCTGTGCAACTGTGCTGATCTGTGTTGGTGCCTCGTTGTTCGTAACAAAATTGGATTTGTTAAAAGGTTATTGGCAGGTGCCACTTACGCAGCGTGCTTCGGATGTCTCCGCGTTCGTAACACCAGATAATTTCTTGCGATATATCGTTATGGCCTTTGGTATGCGAAACGCTCTAGCTACCTTTCAAAGGTTAATACAAACCTTGGATTACAGGTTCCAAGATGGCGCCGGTGAGGTCGGCTGCCGTCACGACTGCTCCGACCACCTTTTCTTTGTTTTTGTTCTTTAAGTTAGTTTACAGCGTTTTAAAACCGGCAAAATTACCACCATGGGGTACATTAGTTATGATAGAGACACTCTTGTTTCTATTGGTATACAATGTACTCACAATTCGACGTTTTTAACTCCGGATCCGAGCTGGCCGAGTGAGATCCTGAGGGACAACAAAGGACGCGACGCGAAGCGGCGGCCTCGAGGGAAACGAGCCGGCGTCAGGAACAGGCTGAGAGCCCGTGCACACCGCACACCTCTGCCTAGCATCCTGCTCGCCAACGTCCAGTCACTGGAAAACAAGCTCGATGACCTCAGGGCCAGGATAAAGTTCCAGAGAGACATTCGGGACTGCAATCTCCTCTGCTTCACCGAGACATGGCTGAACCCAGCGGTGCCGGACCATGCCATCCAGCCGGCCGAGTTCTTCTCGGTTCACCGCATGGACAGGACGCGGGACTCGGGGAAGTCAAGGGGAGGCGGCGTGTGTTTAATGGTGAACAGCAGCTGGTGCAACAGCGCGAGCGTTGTTCCTCTCACACGCTCCTGCACACCAAACCTGGAACTACTGTCCATCATGTGTCGTCCTTTTTACCTTCCTCGGGAGTTTACATCGGTCATAATCAGCGCCGTTTATATTCCACCACAAGCGGACACGGACACTGCCTTATGCGAGCTGCATGAGGCACTCACACAGCAACAAACACAACACCGGGACGCTGCGCTTATTGTGGCGGGGGACTTTAATAGTGCCAACCTCAAACGTGCAGCGCCAAACTTTTATCAGCACATCACTTGCCCCACCAGGGGCGAAAGGACACTGGACCACTGCTATACAACGGTCAAGGACGGCTACAAGGCACAATCTTGTCCACCGTTTGGTAAATCCGACCACGCCGCCATCTTCCTCATGCCAAAATACAAACAAAGGCTGAAACAGGAAGTTCCGGTTCAGAGGGAGGTCGCGCGCTGGACGGACCAATCGGTGGCCGCGTTACAGGACGCACTCGATGACGCAGACTGGGACATGTTCAGAAACAGCTCCGATGACGTCAGCGTGTTTACGGAAGCGGTTGTGGGATTCATCGGGAAACTAGCGGACGATACTGTAGGAAAAAAGACTATTAAAACGTTTCCCAACCAGAAGCCGTGGGTGGATAAAACCATCCGCGATGCTCTGAGATCTCGCACCGCTGCCTACAACACGGGACTCGCGTCGGGGGACATGGAACCATACAAGGCTGCGTCATACAGCGTCCGGAAGGCGGTGAAAGAGGCGAAGCAGCGCTACGGGAGGAAACTAGAGTCACAACTCCAACAGAGTGACTCTAGGAGCCTGTGGCAGGGATTGAGAACAATAACGGATTATAAAGCACCAACATCCGGTATGATAAACGCAGACGTGTCTCTGGCAGATGAGCTGAACACTCTCTATGCTCGCTTCGAGGCTGCAGCTAAGGACGCTAGCGATGCTAATGCTAGCGGCGCTAACGGCTGCAGACAGGAAGTCACTGCCAGCACCGGAAGCGCGTTCATCATCACCGAGCATGACGTGAGGAGAGCCTTCAAGAGAGTGAACACCAGGAAAGCAGCAGGACCAGACGGCATCTCAGGCCATCTCCTCAGAGCCTGCGCAGACCAGCTAGCACCTGTGTTCACTGAGATATTCAACATCTCTTTATCTCAGTCGGTGATCCCCACATGCTTCAAAGAGTCCATCATTGTTCCTGTCCCAAAGAAACCTCATCCTGCTTCCCTCAATGATTATCGCCCTGTAGCCCTCACTTCAGTAGTGATGAAGTGCTTTGAACGCCTGGTCAGAGACTTCATCATCTCTTCACTACCAAACACACTCGACCCACTACAGTTTGCTTATCGTCCAAACCGTTCCACGGACGATGCAATCTCTCATCTCCTCCATACATTTCTCACTCACCTGGACACTCGGAGGGGGAATTATGTGAAAATGCTCTTCATCGACTACAGTTCTGCATTTAATACCATAATTCCCTCCACACTGACCACCAAGCTGGAGCACCTGGGACTCAGCTCATCTATGTGTCAGTGGATCTCCAACTTCCTAACTGGCAGACCACAGGCAGTAAGAATGGGCGGACATGTCTCAGCCCCTCTCACTCTCAGCACTGGAGCCCCCCAGGGTTGTGTTCTGAGCCCCCTGCTGTACTCTCTGTACACCCACGACTGCGTGGCCACTACCAGCTCCACCACCATCATCAAGTTTGCTGACGACACTGTTGTGGTGGGCCTGATCACGAACAATGATGAGACGGCCTACCTGGAGGAGGTTGGAAATCTGGAGAACTGGTGCCAGAGGAACAATCTCCTCCTGAACGTCAGTAAGACAAAGGAGCTGATAGTGGACTTTAGTACAAAGCAGGTGAGGAACTACCAGACCCCCGTCATCAACAGGAGCCCAGTGGAGAGAGTGGACAGCTTCAGATACCTCGGTGTTCACATCACGCAGGACCTGGCATGGTCCTGTCACATCAACACCGTGGTAAAAAAGGCCCGGCAGCGTCTCTACCACCTCAGACGCTTGAGAGACTTTAGACTGCCCTCCAAGGTGCTCAGGAATTTCTACTCCTGCACCATCGAGAGCATCCTGACGGGAAATATCACGACCTGGTTCGGGAACAGCACCATGCAGGACAGACGAGCTCTACAGAGGGTGGTGCGATCAGCTGAGCGCATCATCCGCATCGAGCTCCCTGACCTGCACTCGATCTACAACAAGCGGTGCTTGACCAAGGCCAGGAAGATCGTGAAGGACCTCAGCCACCCCAATAACGGACTGTTTACTCTGTTGCGGTCTGGGAAGCGATTCCGCTCCTTGAAGGCCAACACAGAGAGACTGAGGAGGAGCTTCTTCCCGCAGGCGATAAGGTCTCTCAACCACAACCACACCACTATGTAGAACTACACAATATTTTCATAATTGGTCAAATCTATCAATCTTCTTACATCCATGAACACTATGGACAATTACACGCTCACCTTCCTTCATATATACACTACATGTCGTACGTTACATCCTGGACCATTGCACAAAGACACTTTAATAACTTTGCACACCTACCTTCACAACTACACTACATTTTACAGTTTTACGTTTACATCCTGGACCAGTGCACAAAGACACTTTAATAACCTCTGCACTAAGACACTTTGTTCCATGCATATTTGCACACACCGTAAAGTATATTTCAATTTGCACAGTATATTTCTATTTTGTACATCCTATTTCTATTTTTATTTTTAGTTCTATTTTTTCATAGCACATTTCTATTTTTATTTTTAGTTCTATTTTTCCTAGTTTAATTTAATTTTGTAATTTAATTTTCTATCGTATTTCTTTTATTCATATTTATTTCTTATTTGTAAAATTTAACTCTCTTTTAGGGTCAATGGCAGTCGTATAATACATTTCACTACATTTCGTACTGTGTATGTTTGTGTATGTGACAAATAAAATTTGAATTTGAATTTGAACAAAAGGTGTTATCTGGTATAAAAAAATTGCGAAGCATATCTTTATTTTGTTGTTGGGTATCCTTAGTTGTTGTTCTGTATGTTTTTAGTCAAAATAAGATTTTTGATTTTTATGGGTGGGGGTGTTACATGCCCGTGTGTGTGGCATGTAAGTGTAGATGCGCGGATGCTGGTGGCGGCGTGCACGCGCGCTCTTTCCTCTCTCTCTCTCTTGCTTTCCCTTTCATGTAGGTGGCTCCGCCCTGATTGGACGTGCGTGACGTGCGCCAGGATTGGCCGTCTTTGGACCTGCGCGTCTTTTTAAGATCGCAGAGGAAAGCCGGAAGCGCGCGCTGTGTGATGTTGTTTTGGAGATTGTTGCTTGTGCTTGTTTATGTTAAAAAAATAGAAAGCTGTTGGGTCGCGCCTGTGTTGTGAGTGTGTGGTGTGAGTGTGTGGTGTGAGTTTTTGTTCTCTTTTGTTTATGTTAAATGTTATATGTTTGTAAATATTGTAAATAGTTATTTTTGTTAGTTTATACCTTTTTCGTTTATGGAAGCAGTAGGGGTTGGGTGCCATTTTAGTTAGACCCGTTTTCTCCTGTTTTGAATGTTTAGTTAGGGAGTCAGTTTAGCCCTGTGTTTTGGGTTTAGTTTTCTTTGTAGCTTAGTTAGTTTTTGGGATGAGATAGGGCAGGGTTTATTTTGTTTATTGTTTTGGCCTTGGCCCAACCCTGAAGCCGAGAGCTTCCGGTGTGTGTGTGTGTGTGTGTGTGTAAAAAAATAAAAGAGAAAAAAACAAAGACAAAGTTGATTTGGTCGTGTAAGATTTTATTATTTATTACGCCCTGGGACCCTAGACCTGGGGACGTAACACACAAGCAACAATCTCCAAAACAACATCACACAGCGCGCGCTTCCGGCTTTCATCTGCGACGTTAAAAAGATGCGCAGGTCCAAAGACGGCCAATCCCGGCGCACGTCAGCGCACGTCCAATCAGGGCGGGGCCACCTGCAGAAAAGGGAGAGCAAGAGAGAGAAAGAGAGAAAAGAGCGCGCGTGCATGCCGCCACCAGCATCCGCGCCTCTACGCCTACATGCCACACACACACTGGCATGTAACACCCCCACCCATAAAAGTCAAAATTCTATTTTGACCTAAAACAGACAGAACAACAAAAAAATATTGTTCACGACCTAGACAATGTGTCCGCTAAAATATTTTCTGTACCCTTTTTATGCCTTATGTCGAGGTTAAAACTTTGGACAATTAGTGACCACCGCATCAGCCTCTGATTTGAATTCGCCATTCGGAGCAGGAAGACTAAGGGATTGTGGTCTGTATAGACTACTACAGGTAGGGAACTACCAACGACATAGACTTCAAAATGCTGAAGGGCAAGGAGTAAGGCGAGGGCCTCCTTATCAATAGTGCTATAATGCAGTTGTGTTTTTGAAAATTTTTTTGAGAAGTAGCACACAGGATGGTCAATTTCTGCCTCGGCTTCTTGTAATAAAACCGCACCTGCGCCTAATGCGCTTGCATCCACCTCTAACTTAAATGGTTTAGAGAAATCAGGGGCGGAGAGAACTGGCGCATTACACATAAGATCTTTGGCAGCATTAAAAGCATTATCACATTCAACACTCCAAGCGAAGGTTTTGGATTCACTCAGTAAGTCTGTTAAAGGGCATACAACAGAGGAAAAATTTTTGCAGAATGCACGGTAATACCCAATCATTCCCAGAAAGCGGCGCAGCTCCCTTTTTGACTTGGGAATGGAAAAATTCCTGATTGCCTCCACTTTGGCGCTAACAGGACGCACCTGGCCCTGGCCAACCTGCTTACCCAAGTAAGTGACCACAGCTTTTCCGAATTCACATTTTTGCAAAATCTAAAAGAAGCATCGGATTTCAGCACCAACAAACACGGTGAGCTCCACGGGCTCGAACTGGGAATGGCTAAACCATGCTTAAGCAGGTACTCTACCTCTCTTCTCATCACTTCTCTCTTCTGGGGATTAACACGATAAGGATGTTGTTTTATCGGCGACGGGTGTGTAAGTTCGACATCATGGAATAGCACATGGGTTTGTCTGGGAATGTCTGAAAAGAGAGAAGAGAACTCATCAATCAGAGAAATCACATCTGTTCTTTGGGAGGACGAGAGGTAGGACAAATGTTCCTTTAAATTTTCAAGTATGTCAGAATTAGACAGTTTATTGCTAGACATATTCTCATGTTTATCTAAACCATCATTTTCAGACTCAACTTCAAGAAATGAAGGAGAAACAGTTGCCACAGATGACATTTTTACATCAGGCTCCACAGACGTTGCTCTATTCAAGTAATGCTTTAACATATTCAAATGACACACACGAGTTTTTTTCCTACGCTCAGGAGTGCGAATTTGGTAATTAACTTCACTCAACTTCCTTTCCACTACATAGGGTCCAGAAAACCTGGATGTTAATGATGACCCTGGAAGAGGAAGGAGGACCAACACTAAATCTCCTGGCTGAAAATTTCGTGAAACAGTCTTTATGGCAAAACGTTTCTTCATTTTTACCTGCTTTGAAGACAAATTTGCTTTTGCCATTTTCCATACACGATTTAAATTTTTACGCATTTGAGCCACATAATCACATACAGTCACTGTTTTTTTCTTTGTCAATAAAAATTGTTCTTTTAAAAGTTTCAGAGGTCCGCGTACCGTATGTCCAAAGACTAGCTTGGCTGGGCTGAAGCCCAGAGATTCCTGGACTGTCTCACGGACTGCAAACATCAACATCGGCAGCCCTTCCTCCCAGTCCTTTCCTGTTTCTACACAAAAGGCACGGAGCATGGACTTGAGAGTTTGGTGAAATCTTTCAAACATACCTTGTGATTCAGGATGGAAGGCACTTGAAAGCTGATGCTTAACAGCTAGTTCACGAAGCACCTGAGTAAAAAGCTTAGAGGTAAAATTAGACCCTTGGTCTGTTTGGATAATTTTTGGTAATCCAAATAGCGAAAAGAATTTAATCATTTCTTTTGCCACTAATTTAGCTTTTATACTGCGCAATGGGATGGCTTCCGGAAAACGAGTGGTAGCAAGAGGAATGACCTGATTTGGTTTACCCGTCACCTGACAAACATGGCATGACCGGCAGTGAGCAGTAACATCAGCTTTTAAACCAGGCCAAAAAAACGATCTTAAAATACGATCATAGGTCTTTCTAATCCCTAAATGGCCAGATAGAACATGGTCATGAGCAAGTTTTAATATTTGTGAACGATAATTCAACGGAACAACAATTTGTTGAACACTATCAACATTTTTCCACTGTCTCATCAACACATCGTTATCAAGATAAAACATCACATTTTCATTAGGAGCCACTAGCTTATCAGAAATAGCTTTAAAACATTTAACCAATGTTGAATCAGCCTTCTGCGCCGCCGCTAATTGCGAGCGTCCCATCTGTAATGGTAAAACGTAATGGTTAGGTAAAATTGGTTCAACAGACAGTTTTCCCGTCATAGGTGTAGATTGCATAAAAGAATCAGACAAATCCACTACATCATCAAATTTTCGTGCCTGTGCACGTGTAACTACACATGATGAAAATACAGTAGGAAATTGAGAAGCGAGGTCACTTTTTACATCTGTTATGGGGGTATCTACAACAATTGGTTGTGGAAAAACAACACCACCCGCTAGGTCATTTCCTAAAATAATTTCTACTCCGTCAACAGGGAGTTCAGCACAAATTCCAACACACACTTCACCCTTTACGATGTCAGTTTGAAGGTAGACAGTATGGAGCGGAACTTTAACACAGCCTGCTCCTATGCCTCGCAAAATTACATCAGCCCCAGTGTACATTTTCTGAGACAAAGGGAGTGTGTCAGCTAGCATCAAGCTTTGGGCTGCACCTGTATCTCGCAGAACAGACACTGACCTGGGAATGCCTTCCGCGCTGTCTGCCACCGATCCCTGCAACATGAAGGGTTTATATGCCGCTATTGTTGGATCAGGTAAAACACGTTCTCTTTGTCTTTTAATAAAACCTACAGTCTTAGATTTCGCTGATGCATTTTTTTTCTTTTTCCAGGTTTCGCAGTCTGAAATAAGATGATCTTCACTGAGGCAATAAAAACAGACTCTACCTCCCCCTGTGCGATACTGAGAACTTCTAAAAACTCCTCCCCTTGCCGGTCTCACACTACCAGCTGAAGGTTTCACCTGCCCTTCAACCCCACGGACAGCAAATTTATCAGTTCTCAACGTAGGAGTAAAAACTGTTCGGTGTGTTAAAACGAACTCGTCAGCCAGCACAGCGGCTGCTGACAGAGACGTGACTTTTTGTTCGTTTAAGTGAATGACTATATTTTCAAATATGCAGTTTTTAAAGTCTTCTAGTAAGATTAACTCTTTTAAGGCTTCAAAGGTAGTAGTTTTAGTTGCCGCACACCACTTTTCAAAAAGAGCTTGCTTTTCTCTGGCAAATTCAACAAAAGTTTGTTTGTCTGTCTTCTTATGGGCTCTAAATTTTTGTCTATACGCCTCCGGTACTAACTCATAAGCACGAAGAACAGTTTGTTTAACCACGTCGTAATCTAGACTTTGTTCTATTGGCAACGCTGAACAAACGTCTTGCGCTTTGCCGGTTAGCTTACACTGCAAAAGTAGAGCCCACATCGCTCTTGGCCACTGCAAAGTAGCTGCAACACGTTCAAAGGCTATAAAATAGCTATCCACTTCGGTTTCTCTAAACGGAGGGACTAAATTAATATGTTTGCTCACGTCAAAATTCGGCAAAGAAATAGTTACTGGGGCAGAAGCGACACTAGAAGAGACCGGCGCAGGCCCCGTAGGTAACTGAGCAAAGGACGGAGAAGCAGGGGAACTCTCCAACGCGCTCTCAGCCCGGTGAAGCCGGCTGTGATCTCGCTGAAAACGCTCCCTTTCCATCTCAAGCTCTAGCTCCCTTAAACGAAGCCTTTTTGCCTCAGTTTCTTCTCGTTTAATTTCCAATTCTATTTATTTTGCTTTTAAATTTAATAGTTGGTCCGAATTTGATAATAATGACATGGGAGGTGGTGCAGTTAATTGGTACCTGGAAGCCGTGGGTGAGTGTGGCGTAGATGGTGGCTTCACGTCGACTTCCGTCGGCGTTGAAGAGCTTCTATCATCAGCATCCCTCCTAGACTCCTCAGGCAGAATCTGCTGTTTAACCAATTGTTTATATAATTTTTTTTTACCTCCGTTTTTGAAACATTACGTGGCACGTCAACCCCAAAAAAGTCTGCTATTTTAAATAAATCGTCTTTACGACAGCGATTAAACTGTTCCTTGCTAGGAGATAGCGTAAAGGCAATTAGATCAAAATCCATTTTTATATGTACCAACTGTACAAGCAACTAAAGAAGACAGCCAAACAAACCTCTATATCACCCGCAATCGTCGAGCCCTCACTTTATTAATGAGCCACCACACTTTCGTAACTCGCAAGGGACGAACTTGCAATGGACGAGGTCTAGGGTCCCAGGGCATAATAAATAATAAAAACTTAACCAACAACCAACCAACTTTGTCTTTCTTTTCTTTTATTTTTTTACACACACACGCACACACCGGAAGCTCTTGGCTTCAGGGTTGGGCCAAGGCCAAAACAATAAACAAAAACCCTGCCCTATCTCCTCCCAGAAACTAACTAAACTACAAAGAAAACTAAACCAAAAACACAGGGCTAAACTATCTCCCTAACTAAACATTCAAAAACAGGAGAAAACGGGTCTAACTAAAAAGGCACCCAACCCCTACTGCTTCCATTAAAGAAAATGTATATACAAACAAAAAATAACTATTTACAATATTTACAACACGTAACAATTAACATAAACACAAGAGAACAAAAACACACACCACACAAGCTCACAATACAGGCGCGACCCAACAGTTCTACTTCGTAATACAACAAGCACAAGCAACAATCTCCAAAACAACATCACACAGCGCGCGCTTCCGGCTTTCATCTGCGACGTTAAAAAGACGCGCAGGTCCAAAGATGGCCAATCCCGGCGCACGTCAGCGCACGTCCAATCAGGGCGGGGCCACCTGCAGAAAAGGGAGAGCAAGAGAGAGAGAGAGAGAAAATACGCGCGTGCACGCCGCCACCAGCATCCGCGCCTCTACGCCTACATGCCACACACACACTGGCATGTAACAGCTGTCCAATTACAGGCCAGTATCAAACCTCCCCTTTATCTTTAAGATTCTGAAAAAGATAGTAGCGGAGCAGCTATACTCATATCTACATCAAAGTGGCATACATGAACTGTATCAGTCAGGATTTAGGCCTCATCACAGCACAGAGACAGCACTCGTTAAAGTATTCAATGACCTCCTATTGGCCTCTGATCAAGGTTGTGTAACCATGCTTGTATTACTCGACCTCAGTGCAGCTTTTGACACCACTGATCATAGTATTCTTGTTCCCAGATTAGAAAATGTAGTAGGAATTAAGGGTACAGCCCTCTCCTGGCTCAGATCCTATTTGACTGATCGGTATCAGTATGTAGACTTAAATGATGATTATTTAGCATGTTCTCTAGTGGAGTTTGGTGTTCCACAGGGTTCAGTTTTAGGTCCACTGCTTTTTTCCCTTTACATGCTTCCTCTGGGCAACATAATCCGTAAGCATGGTATTGGTTTTCATTGTTATGCTGACGATACACAGTTATATGTCTCAGCAAAACCTGATGAGAAAAAACAGCTTACTAAAATTGAGCAATGTGTGCAGGACATAAGAAATTGGATGCTAATTAACTTCCTTCTGCTTAATCCGGATAAGACAGAAGTTCTAGTCATAGGACCGAATACAGCTAGGAGTAAAATTTTAGATCACACCGTAACTTTACATGGCCTTTCTGTTCCATGAAATGCAACAGTTAAAGACCTTGGTGTGATTATTGATTCCAGCCTTTCATTTGAAGCTCATGTGGATAATATTACCAGGATAGCATTCTTTCACCTCAGAAATATTGCCAGGATAAAAAATGTATTGTCGCTAAACGATGCAGAAAAACTAGTTCATGCTTTTATCACCTCTAGGTTGGACTATTGTAATGCCTTACTGTCTCGTTGTTCAGCTACAGTAGATGCATAAATAAGTTTCAGCTAGTCCAGAATGCAGCAGCGAGAGTCCTCACTAGAACCAGAAGATATAAGCACATCACCCCTTTCTTATTTTCACTGCATTGGCTCTCTGTGAAATTTCGCATTGATTTTAAAATACTACTTTTGACATATAAAGCATTAAATGGTCTTGCGCCGCAGAATCTGAGTGAACTGCTAGTGTCTTATGAACCGCCACGCCTACTTCGATCAAAGGATGAAGGCTGCTTGTCAGTACAGCGTATTATAAAAAATACAGCTGGGGTCAGAGCTTTTTCTTACAAAGCCCCAAAATTATGGAATAGTCTTCCAAATAGTGTTCGGGACTCAAACACAGTCTCAGTGTTTAAGTCCAGGCTAAAAACCTATTTATTTAGCCAAGCATTTTTATAAATAGATTTGCCATAGGTAAAGGAGCAGATCTGGGGGACTTATGACTGTAGAGTATTATGGTGAACTGGTATGTTTGGATGCTGTCTTCCTTACTCTCATTGATCACTCAGGTTTGCTGACGGTGAGGTGGTTGTTTGATTTACATCTCAGTTCCCCCTCATGTTTGTGTTTCCTTCTGGCTCTCCCTTTTAGTTATGCTGTCATAGTTAGTCCTGCCAGAGTCTCTGCTTGCACTCTACAGTTAATATACATTCACATTATACATTGTGTGACTGTGACCATACCTAACTGCCATCTCTCTTCTTCTTCTCTTCCCCCCCCTATTTCTCTTTCCTCTCTCCTCCTGTTTCCCCCTTTCACTTTTTCTCTCTCTCTCTGTCGAGCTACACATGTCGTTCCCGAGCTGACAGTGATCCAGACTCCCTCTGCCCTCCGGACCTGGTGCCCCGCTTCTGGCTGAAGATCTCGTCACATGGATGCCCTGTGTGTCTTCCTGGGATGCGTCTGGTGTCTGGGGATGATTCTCTCTACCTAGAAAATGGTTCTGGCCTTGACTGGTGTTGGCAACTGTTTCTCTGGGGAATTGACAGTTCGATAGTTCAGGACAGGAACTTTTTACAAGTCCACCTGGGTCTTCAATAACTACCTGGACTCCATATTAACATCAATTAACATCAGCTATTATAGCTGAACTGCCTGCCACCTAACACACTGTAAAAATGCAGATCATTTACTGCTTTCTGTTTCACCCAAATGAGGATGGGTTCCCTGTTGAATCTTGTTCCTCTTAAGGTTTCTTCCTATTACCATCTCAGGGAGTTTTTCCTTGCCACTTTTGCCCTCGGCTTGCTCACCAGGGACAAACTGACCATTTTGATTCATACAAATTTACATTTCATACAAACTTAAATAATTCTTTTGATTGTGTAAAGCTGCTTTGCGGCAATGAAAATTGCTAAAAGCGCTATACAAATAAAATTGAATTGAATTGAAGATGTGCAGACTGGCTAGCAAATGTTTTCATGGATATCTTTACAGTTTTTCTCAGTCGCTTTGGTGCGTTTCTCAGATCAGAATTAAAATTCTCATAACTATTAGTTCAACCTCCACAACATTTAGTCATTTGTGCACATCATAGTAGCAATTTCTCCTTTCTCTAAACAAACTGCAAATGATTTTGGACATGTATTAGTTGCTTTCATACATTTCTCTGCTGTTTTTTGACATTTCCATTTGCTTATGTCAGTCAAATTCCATTTGCTTATGTCAGTCAAAATTAATTATACTTATGGATGCTGAATAGTCGTTCTCAATAAAACTAATAGTCTTACTTTCATTGCTTGAGTCATTACACACAAAATTGTTGAACTAGTTATCAAATGTCAAATATTAGTCATCTGTCAAGCAAATTCTATACCTTTCTTTATCATTTTTTCCTGGAAATGTCTTCTAAATTGAACAATTGATCTTAGGTGTATTTCAGCTGTCACTCATGAGGAGGTGTGTGAAATTTTAGTTGTAACCAATGACAAACAACTTGTTCACTGTCAATCATGGATGAATCCTGTGAATCCTCAATTGGCAAGCATAAATGAACTGAGCAGGAGCTAGTGTGTACCATTTCTACACTTCTGTGACACAAAATGGAAGGTCAGCATCGTGGAAGAGGGGTGAGGATGCGGGGAGGAAGGGGAAGGGGAAGAGGGAGAAGAGGCAGATATAGGCAAATTCCTAATGAAATTAGGGCTACAATTGTGGACCAGGTTGTCAATCACAGCCTCACCATGGAGGAGGCTGGTCGAAGGGTGCAACCCAATATTGGAAGAACTACTGTCAGTTCAATCATTCAAACATTCCGTAGGGAAAACAGGTATGCATACAGTAATTTACTGTACTGTACTGTACCATCTCATACATATCTCATGTTACTGTACTGTATTTGTAATTTTACTGTAATTTAACTTTGCACCACATAGGATTGAAAGACAACCTCGCGGAGGTGGAAGAGGGCCTCTTTTTACCCCACAGCAAGAGGAAGCCATTTGTGCAATGGTCATTGCAAACAATGCAATAAAGTTGAGAGAAATACAAAGCGCTGTCATAGAGAATAACACGGTATTTGGCAATATTAAATCTGTTTCAATTTCAACAATTGACAGAGTTCTCAAAAAAAATGAAATCCGCATGAAGCAATTGTATAAAGTGCCATTTGAACGAAACAGTGAAAGGGTGAAGGAGATCCGTCACCAGTATGTGCAGGTAAAGCAGGTCTTCTATGTTCAGCACTGTAAACTGCTTTACAGTACTTTGTAGTTTCATGCAGTACACTAGCAATTCTACAAAACATACTCTACAATGTGTTTTACCAAATGCATGCATTACTGTTTGTTACTGTACACAGGACAATTGTGAAATTGCATTTCTGTCTCTCTCTAAAGCGTGTACTGGAGCTGGAAGCCAGGGAACCACTGCACACATTCATATATGTTGATGAGGCAGGTTTCAATCTGGCCAAAGGCAGAAGGCGTGGAAGAAATCGCATTGGACAGAGAGCAACCACTGAAGTCCCTGGTCAGCGCGGAGGGAATATTGCCATGTGTGCAGCCATCTCAGACAACGGCGTCCTCACCCATATCCCCCTTCTTGGTCCATACAATACCCAACATCTCCTGACGTTTTTAGACACTCTTTACAGGGACCTAGTCCCTGAGAATGAGAGGGGTGGAGGCCAACTCAGCAAGTATGTTGTTGTCTGGGATAATGTCCGTTTTTACCACTCCCATCTGGTCAGAGAGTGGTTTGCAGCACATGAAAGAATGCTGGTTGAATATCTCCCTCCATATTCCCCATTCCTTAATCCAATAGAGTAGTTTTTCTCTGCCTGGAGGTGGAAAGTTTATGACCGGCATCCACATGAGCAAATGGCCCTGCTAGCAACCATGGATGCAGCATGTGACAACATCACAGCAGAGTCCTGCAGAGGATGGATTCGCCACTCCAGGAGATACTTTCCTCACTGCATTGCGAGGGATAACATCCGTTGTGATGTAGATGAAAATATGTGGCCAGACAGACGGGGACGTCTGGATGTGCCAGAATGATTTACTGTACCTGTATGTTACAGTACTGTACAATACTGTATGTACTGTTACATGTACTGTATATTGTTCACATTTGTGCACAGCTCTAGCAAAAGGGTGATTTTATGTTTACATGTATTCTACAGTAAACAAGTGACTGTAGCATATTTTTCTTTTGCACAATGCTGTAGAATTACAAACACTTCTATACAGTAAAAATGTAAAACGTACGTATTCAGTGTCTCAGTTACTCCCAAAACTCCCATAACATCTACAGTAACTTTACTGCACATTTCAAATGGCTGTACAAGTAGGGCATAGTGCTGTCTTGAGCATTTTCAGGTGTCACCAAATATTTTTGCAATGGAAAACACTGAAATTATAAACTGTCATAGTGAAAACATGACAAAGCCATTTGACTATCTTGTTCATAAAGATGGTGTCAAGACTTTTCATTTTGATGGCACTGACAGTTTCATTGACATGAATACTTGCTTTTGAGGAATTCATTATCAATTTTGAGCATGTGACGTGCTTTTGCAGGCTATCCACTAGGTTTTGCAGTTTGCACTAATTGTTTTGAGAAATGCACTAACTGCTGTGCAAATGTTAATAGTCTTCTGAGAAACGCACCAAAGCCACTGAGAAAAACTGTAACATTTTCTTGAGCAGTGCTATTGTCCACTATTGCTTTCATACTCAAGAAATTTTCAGTGTCCTTACTCAGTGACCACTGTCCCCTTGCACTCACACCCACATCCATGAAGTGCACTGAGACACTTATCATGAGACACATCAAGACGCTCTCCCTCACTGTTCTCTCACTCAACTCTCAATGGGCAACAACCACCACCTTCCACCTGGCACTCACACAATTATAGAAGAAGGACACTATTTTATTCTACTGCTGATCATGTATTTTAGTCTAGCATTCAAAACCATGATTCTTAATCAGCTGATTTAAAAGCTGAGCCTGCTGGGTCTAACCACCTCACTTTGTAACTGGATCCTAGGCTTCCTCACTAACAGACCCCAAGAATGGGAGCAGCTACTTCTTTACTAGATAGATAGATAGATAGATAGATAGATAGATAGACAGACAGACAGACAGACAGACAGACAGACAGACAGACTTACTTTATTCTTCCCCATGGGGAAATTTACAAGATCTAGCAGTCTACAGACAAATGGTCAGAAGTGCAACAGCTAACAGAGAGTTGCAGAACCAAAAACCTGACTCTATACATAAACATAACTAAAGAGAGGGTTATTGACTTCAAGAGAGCATAGAAAGACCACTTTCCACTGGAAATCAATGTCTCCTCAGTGGGAATAATTTCCTGGCCAAGAAACTCTACTGGTCCCAAAACACCAGTTCCATAGGTATGAAAGCCAAGTAGTGTCTCTACTTTGTGCAAAGGCTAATGAAAGCCCCTCTACCTACTTTCATCCTAACCAAGATCTACAGAGGAAGTACAGTATAGAGAGCATCCTGAGCATTTATATGACTGCCTTGTTCGGGAACCCCACCGTCACATTGTAAGACCCAACAATCGGTTAAGACAAATGTAACAGACATAAAGCTAGAGGAAGTTACTCAGCATCCAGTATCTAATGTCATTGTGACAGTGGATTTGTACCTTCACCAATCATTACACAAATCATTATTAAATTCTGAAAGTGTGTGGGCCAGTGGAGCAAA
This sequence comes from Clarias gariepinus, assembly GCF_024256425.1. Lineage (NCBI taxonomy): Eukaryota > Metazoa > Chordata > Actinopteri > Siluriformes > Clariidae > Clarias > Clarias gariepinus. Next base: position 682,397 of record NC_071111.1, on the reverse strand, counting down.
TTTATTCTGCCAATCTAATTACAGACACTTATGCTTAATCTGGTTTATTCTTGTGTTTTATCAGAAATTGTTAAATATGACACACATATACAAACATAAATAACTTCCTGCTGGGTAGTGTTTGAAACTCAGACTGTTGAGAAAGACAAGAAGTTTAAGTGTTAGTGTAACTGGGATGTTCATCACTTCAGCTCAGGAACTGAAGACGTTAACACCCTCTGGTAAGAAACACTATCTGTAATAATAACAACAGTTTATCACACTTTTTTGTAACGTGAGATTGAGGTTGACACTAAATTAGCTAAAGTTTTTCAGCTGATTTAAAACTGATATTTCACTTCTATTGTCTGAGAAACATATTACATTATGGATGAGCATGTGTCAATAACATGTTACAGCACCGACCCGTGAAGATTCATAGGTGCAGAACAAAACTGGTTGCAGTGAACATTGAGATGTTGTAGTGTGACATACAGGAAATTTATAATTTTTAATATTTAGAACCTGGCTTCTGTGGTGAAGTGACATGTGGTACACCTTTAGCCAAAGTTCTGTAGCTCAGCTTTAAGGTTAAAACTGTCCAGGTGAATGTATTATGGAAATCAGGTTATTAATTAATGTATGGAAACAAGACACATGACAGGAGGAGAGTCATATAATGAATGACACTTTAATGTTGCTTTAATGCTGAGTGTGCTGTATTGCTACAGAGCACCTTGGAGTCTGCGGTACAGCCAGCAGGATGAATAGTATTTTGTCTGGTGACCATGAAAAGAACTTAAAATGCTCTGACATGTTTGAACATACAGTACATATAAGTGTCTGAATCTCTTAAGGGTCTACATTTCAGCTGTGGTGTAAATGTTCCAATATATTTCACCCTCTTTTCTGTAGCTTTAGCTTACGCTATCTATTTGGTTGAGTTTGTGGTTAGCTCATGACACTGCTATCTATAATGTTATTTAGCACAAACACTTCAGCTCCAGGTGGAGAAAACACTGAGTTATGTTTCTTACAGATTGTTGTGATATTCAGATGTTAAAAAGTTGAAGTCATAGTATGACATTACAGAAGATTGTGTTGTCTTTATGCATGGTCATTAGTGATTGATGATGATGATGATAATATACAGTAGTTTATTTTATTGTGTTATCATGCTCATGCTGGGTTTTTTTGTGACAGTGAAAATGATCAGCACTTGTTTGATAGAAAGTAAATGCAGACAAGCAGGTGAGATACAGACGGTCGATCACTGTTTCATGGAAAACACAGACTGATGATGTCACTCTGAGATTCCTGTCCCCATGGGAACATGGACCACAACTGGGGTCTGGATTCGGGTCGGATCTCTTGTGTTTTTAAAATTGATGGACACACGATAAGTCTTTGTCTGCACCTGTGACTGGGGACAACCAGCACATGGACTGACCTCAGGGGACAGGACTGTTGTCACTGCTGCTCACAGGGTGTGTGTGTGTTGCAAAAAATACCACAGAAAAGCCAAGTATGCAATGTTGACAAAAGGCAGTGGTGCAGTAGTTCAGAGGGTTAAGGCACTGAGTTACTGATCAGAAGGTCGGTGGTTTGAATCAGAGCTACACCAGGTTGCCATTGTTGGGCCCTTGAGCAAGGCCCTTAAACCTATCTGGTACTGTATCATGCCTGACCCCAGTAATGCTGGGATACACAAAGAAAGAATTTCACTATACAGTTTAAATTAATTTAACTTATGTCTTTAGTTGAACTGGAACTGCTTGGTCGTGAGTGGCACAAAGATGTATGACTGTATAGGGTGTAAGAGTGGGGTTAACACACTTTTTTTATCGTGGCGATAGAGGTGGTGTTCCTGTTTGCACTGTTTTGTCCTGAATCCCTGTTTGCACAGCTGTATTTATGTCATGAATGTGCCTTCTGTGTATAAGATCATCTGTGTCCCTCTTCACTCAATCCTGTACATTTTGTTTGCACTAAGTGAAAGAGTGGGTATAGGGTGTAAGAGTGAGGTATTTTATTTATCCGACTTATTTTGTCTGTCAGTTAATTATATTCTAAATGAACTTCAAACAAAATATGTGTTTTTTTTGTCCTCAAATTATTTTCTTGTAGCCCTCCTTCTGTCACATATCCAACTGAAAGACTCATTATGCAGGTCATTATGCAGGTCTTTGTCTTCTCTGGTGTGAATTACAGCATTATTCATGATCATTCACACCTCCTCACATACGGCCTTTCTAAATAAAAAGTGTCCTAGAAAATGTAAATGAATATATATTGTCTGTGAATGAGTGAGGTCACAAAAGGTACACAAATGTTAGGAATGTGTTTTGTGGCCTTATTTTAGTGACTTTATTTTTTTGTGTTGTTTTCAGTAATCACACATAACTGTTATTTTCTCCAAAATACAAACTTCTACATAAATGCTGCTCACATGTTACTGTAGGCCAGTTTGTGCTCAATACAGTGTAATCAGACTATATTTAAATTTATGATATAATTATGTTTTATAAATGATGATTTAGTTACAGTTTATAAATTGTAATAATTATGTTTATAAATTATGTTTATGCATAACTGAAAAATACCTAAATGTCAGAACTTCTTCAGGGTGTCAAGACACTTGCAGACTTTTAAGGGATTTATTAACCATGTACTGTAGATTATAACACTATTAACTTATACACCAGTGGAGGTTGTGTGAATCACACACAGTTTAGCTGCACTTCAGAGTAAAAATACATCTGTGTGAGAGGCCTGGGAGTGGTGAGTGTGTACAATGTGTGTGTGTCTGTGTGTGTGTTTGGGTGTGTGGGTGTGATATTTGTAAATGATTAATGAGACTTCAACTTGTGAAAAAAAATTCACATGGGAAAAACTATTTCAGAGTGTGTTTTGTGTTCATCTACAGTATATTCCTTTTAGCAAATCAAAATACTCTGTGCTGCTCACAGCCAATCAGAACACATCATACTGCCCTCTGTCAATCAGAGCACATTCTACTGTTCTTGGCCAATCAGAACACACCATGCTACTTTCAGCCAATCAGAATTAAACTGACATTGGCCAATCAGAGAAGCCATGCTGTTCTCAGTCTAGACCTTCTGGTCATTCCTGAGTGGGGTAAGATCGTAGAGATGCTCTTGGAGGATGCAGGAGGTCGAAGAGACAGAAAGAGGCGCTTTTGAGCTTTTAAAAATGGTCTCTCAGTTTGGTTCACTATGCTACACAATCAACAATAGAGTCTGGAGGAGGGGTGTAGTAGCTCATAGCCCAAGTTGCTTAAAGTTTCCACAGTCTGTGATGATCTGGGTTGATTGGGTATTTGTTCAAAAACCAGCGCCACTGCACCCCTTTACCAAGAAATTTTGGAGCACTTCATGCTTCCTTCTGCTGACCAGCATTTTAAAGATGTTGATTTCATTTTCTAGCATAATTCGCCACCTGCCTACACTGCCCAAGTGACACTGCCCAAACGCACCAAAAAAGTTGGTTAAATGACCATTTACATTTACATTTTGTAACAAAGTGGGACTCCACACAGGGGTAAGTATCAAGATAAGCAGTTTTTATTTAATTCGGAGCACGTTGCGGCAGGGCTGGAATCTTTAGCTTATTAGCAACTAGGGCCGGAATCTGTTAACCTTCACTTCTCTTATTGTTTGCGAAGGGACATTGAATTATACAGCGACAAAAACCTGGAACTGACGATCGTCGACTAAGACCCACACACCACAGCAAGAACGGAGCTCCACCCTCAGGGACCGTGACTGGAACGCTGTAGAAAGCAGAGGTATAAGGTAAGTAAACAGGTAAGTATTAATCTTCTTACTTGAACGTTAGACGTTGGGTCCTCACTCATGGGTACGAGCCCGGACGTTGACTGAAGTGTGGTGTGTGGTCTTTATGCGTTTACACTGATTACTGACAGGTGGTGGTGGTTAGTACTCAGGCGATAAAGGGCGCTGTGTTGGATTGAGTTCGGAGCCTGGCCTGACTGTGACATTACCCTCTCCTTCACGACCCACTCCTGAGGGTCGGCCTCTCTGTCGTCGTGGTGGCCTACCTCGTCCTCTGGGTGCCGGACGCTCGGGGTGAGTGTGATGGAATTCCTCCAACATTGTGGGATCGAGAATGTCGTCGCGAGGCACCCAGGACCTCTCCTCTGGGCCGTATCCTTCCCAGTCTACCAGGTACTCTAGACGGCCACTGCGACGTCGGGAATTCAGGATGTCACGAACCTGATAAATGGTACCTTCATCAACGACGATCGGAGGAGGGGGTGTTTCTTCCTCAGGACCAGGCTCTGTGGGAGAAATGACAGGGTTTTGGTAAGGTTTCAGCAGTGACACATGGAAGGTGGGATGAATTCTAAAGTGTGCTGGTAACTGTAACCTGTACGTTACTGGACTGAGTTGTTCCAAGACTTCGAATGGACCAACATACCTTGGGTTAAGTTTTTTGCAGGGCTTTCAGAGGCGCATATCTCTCGTGGAGAGCCATACCTTGTCTCCAGGTTGGTAGGTTGGAGCGTTGGATCTGCGCCGGTCGGCATTGGTCTGGTACCTCCTCACAGCTCTCTGCAGATGATGATGAGCCTCCTCCCAGACTCTTTCGCTCTCCCGAAACCAGAAGTCCACTGCTGGGAGGTCTGACGGTTCCCCATTCCAGGGGAATAACGGAGGTTGATAGCCTAAGATACACTGGAAGGGGGTGAGACCTGTTGTGGATTGACGTAGGGAGTTCTGGGCGTACTCAGCCCAGCCCAGGAACTGGTTCCAGGAGTTCTGATGGTTGTGGCAGAAGGTTCGGAGGAAGCGCCCGATTTCCTGAATTTTCCTTTCTGTTTGTCCATTGGTCTGGGGATGATATCCTGACGACAGACTTACACTTACTCCTAAATGGTGAAAGAAGGCTTGCCATACCCGAGATATGAACTGGGGTCCTCGGTCGGAGACAATATCCTCTGGGATTCCATAGTAGCGGAAGACCTGGTTAAAGAGTACTTCTGCGGTGGTCATGGCTGTTGGTAAGTTCCTGAGGGGGATCAGGCGGCATCCCTTTGAGAATCTGTCGACCGCCACCAGCACGTAGGTATGTCCTTCCGATTCGGGCAGATCCGTAAGGAAGTCTATTCCGAGATGTGACCATGGTCGCTGAGGAATGGGCAGGGGAATGATCTTCCCAGCAGGAAAGTGTCGAGGGGTCCTGGCCATGGCACATTCCCGACACCCCTGGACATACCTTCTGACATCGCGTCCCATGTTGGGCCACCAGAAGCGTTCTTGTAACAACGCGAGAGTCCGGTCTATTCCTGGGTGCCCTGTGCCTAGTGAAACATGTACTGAGTGGATGAGGGTGTTGCGATCATCTTCTGACACAAAACGACGTAGTGGTGGACAGTCTGGTGGAGGTGCTGGAGCCGGTTCTGAGAGGAAAGAAGGAAGTTCCCACTGAATCGGGTTTACAAACAATTTTTCGGGTAGGACGGGTACGGGTTCCTCGATGGAATCAGTGGGAGAATACAGGCGGGAGAGCGCATCTGCCTTAATGTTCTTAGTTCCCGGTAGGTAGGAGATCTCAAAATCGAACCGAGTAAAGAACATGGCCCATCTAGCTTGTCGTGGGTTTAGCCGTTTTGCCTCCCTTAAATATTGTAGGTTTTTGTGGTCAGTGAGGACTAGAAATGGTTGGGCTGCCCCCTCCAGCCAATGTCTCCATACCTCCAATGCCATTTTAATAGCGAGTAATTCTCGGTCGCCAATGTCATAGTTTACTTCCGTCGGACTGAACTTGCGTGAAAAGAACGCACATGGATGGTAGGTGGGTGGTTCTCCTTGCTGTTGGGAGAGAATGGCTCCCGCTCCGACGGTCGATGCATCCACTTCTACCACGAACGGCAGTGTGGGGTTAGGGTGGACAAGGATGGGAGCAGAAGTGAACATTTGTTTTAAGTGTTGGAATGCTGCGATGGCTTCGGGAGTTCACTTCAATGATGTGGGTTTGCTGCAGAGGAGGGAAGTCAAGGGGGCTGCTGTGGTGCTGTAACTCTTGATGAACCGCCTGTAAAAGTTGGCAAATCCTAAAAATCGCTGTAGCTCTTTAACAGTAGTAGGTTGGGGCCATGTGGTTATGGCTGCTACTTTCTCCGCGTCCATCTTCACTCCGTTCTGGTCGATGACGTAGCCCAGAAACTGTACCGAGGGCTGGTGAAATGAACATTTTTCAGCTTTCAGAAATAAGTGGAACTCTCGTAGACGTTGGAGTACCTGTGTAACATGATGCCGATGTTGTCTTTCTGACTTGGAGAATATGAGAATGTCGTCAATGTATACGATGACGAATCTGTGAAGGAATTCTCGGAGTACTTCATGCATGAAGTTCTGAAATACTGCGGGGGCATTGACCAGACCATATGGCATCACAAGATATTCATTGTGACCTGTAGGTGTCACAAAGGCTGTTTTCCATTCGTCTCCCCTCCTTATTCGCACCAGATTATAGGCGCCCCGAAGGTCTAGTTTCGTGAAGATGTTTGCGTCACAGAGACATTCGAGAGCTGCTGGAACTAGGGGTAATGGGTATCGGAACTTGACTGTGGCGTGGTTGAGGGTACGGAAGTCGATGCAGGGACGTAAGCCACCTCCTCTTTTTGCCACGAAAAAAAAGCTGGAGGCTGCTGGTGACGTTGAGGGGCAAATGTAGCCATGTTGCATTGCCTCCGAGATGTACAGTAGTTCTCCATGGCACTTCGCTCAGGGAGAGACAGAGGGTAGATACGTCCCCGGGGTAGTGGTTCTCCTGGGATCAGGTCGATGGCACAATCCCAAGGTCGATGGGGCGGCAGCTGAGTTGCCCTTTTGGGGCAGAAGATGTCCGCGAAGGAGGAGTATTGCGGAGGGATACTCACGGATTGTTGTTCAGTGGGGCTCTCGATGGAGGTGGTCTGGATTGGTAATGGTTGTGGTTTTCCTGGTAGCGTTGGGAAACATGTTGTCGTACATCTTTCTCCCCATTTCAGCACTTCACCTGTGGTCCATGACAAGATCGGATCGTGTTGAATTAACCATGGTCGACCCAGGATGACGTCAGAGGTGGAGTCTTCTAATACTAACAACTGGATCTCTTCCTGATGGAAAAGGCCAATCTGCAGTTTGACGGGGCCCGCCAGTAGATGTACAGACTCTTTGGATAGGGGTTTTCCGGTTATGGATTGGACCTGGTAGGTCTTTTCGGTCGGACTGGTCTTGAGCCGGAGGTACCGGCATAATTCCCTGGAGATAAAGTTGCCGGCTGACCCTGAGTTGAGTAGGGCTGCCACTGAAACCGACATATGACAAGAAGTGGGGTTTACATTAGTGGTTAGAGGTTGCAGTTTTTCAATTTTAGTTAAAATCAAACTCACCACAGTGCGAGATGGTCGGATGGGGCACTCGGCTCTGAGATGCCCCGTGTCGCCGCAGTACAGGCAGAGACCCTGGGACAGCCGTCGGTTTCTCTCCGCCAATGTTATCCTTCCTTTTTCCAGAACCATTGGTTTATCCTTGGGTTCTGGAGTTGCTACCTTTCTCGGCAATCCAGCCACTGGGACGACTTCGTTTCCGGAGTTGGTCTGGCATGATGCGAGTCGTACTGAACAACGAATAGAGAGCTGAATGAACTGTTCTAACCCCATGTCATCATCGTATGTGGCCAACATGCGTCGGAGAGCGGGCTCCAGCCCCTGACGGTAGGTGGTTAGGAGAGCACTCTCGTTCCATCCACTCGTTGCTGCCAAAGTGCGAAATTGAAGAGCATATTCTTGTACCGATAGAGTACCTTGGGTAAGATGATATAGTTGTTCTCCAGCAGACACCTCGCTGTCGGATCGCTCAAAGACCTCCTTGAAATGATCCATGAAGAGCTCGTACGACTCGATTAAAGGTCCACCATGCGACCAGATTGCCTCGGCCCACTGTAATGCCTGTCCAGATAAGAGAGAAATTACATAGGCAATTTTAGACTTCTCGGTCGGGTACAAGGATGGCTGTAGGTTGAAGGTCAGCGAGCACTGCAGCAGAAACCCCTTGCAGTTCCCCTCTGTGCCGGAGAAGGGCGCTGGTCGGGCCATTGGGCTGGCCACTGGGGGCACCGAAGAAGCCGCGGTAGCCGCGGCCGGTGATGGTGGCGGCGGTGTTAGCATCGCTTGCCGGAGTAGACTCACCAGCTCCCGTAATGGGTCTGTTTCGCTCATCTTGATGTGTTGGTGTGGTCCGGGCTTCTGTAACAAAGTGGGACTCCACACAGGGGTAAGTATCAAGATAAGCAGTTTTTATTTAATTCGGAGCACGTTGCGGCAGGGCTGGAATCTTTAGCTTATTAGCAACTAGGGCCGGAATCTGTTAACCTTCACTTCTCTTATTGTTCGCGAAGGGACATTGAATTATACAGCGACAAAAACCTGGAACTGACGATCGTCGACTAAGACCCACACACCACAGCAAGAACGGAGCTCCACGCTCAGGGACCGTGACTGGAACGCTGTAGAAAGCAGAGGTATAAGGTAAGTAAACAGGTAAGTATTAATCTTCTTACTTGAACGTTAGACGTTGGGTCCTCACTCATGGGTACGAGCCCGGACGTTGACTGAAGTGTGGTGTGTGGTCTTTATGCGTTTACGCTGATTACTGACAGGTGGTGGTGGTTAGTACTCAGGCGATAAAGGGCGCTGTGTTGGATTGAGTTCGGAGCCTGGCCTGACTGTGACAAATTTACATTTAGGCATTTGGCAGACGCTCTTATCCAGAGCGACTTTCAAAAAGTGACCATGGCGTTGGTGTGCTCGACTGGCCAACAAACTCACCAGACCTGAACCCATAGAGAATCTTTGGGGTATTGTCAAGAGGGAAATGAGAAATAAAGACCGAAAAATGCAGATGAGCTGAGGGCTACTGTCACAGAAAGCTGGGCTTCCATAACACCTCAGCAGTGCCACAAACTCATCACCTCCATGCCATGCCACATTGAGGCAGTAATTAAAGCAAAAGGACCCCCTACCAAGTATTGAGTATGCATACAGTAAATGAACATATTTTACAGAAGGCCAACAATTTACTAAAACTTTTTCTTTTATTGGTCGTATGAAGTATTCTAATTTGTTGAGATAGTGAATTGGTGGGTTTTTGTTAAATGTGAGCCTGAATTATCAGAATTAAAAGAACCAAACATTTCTAGAGTCTGTCTGCATTGAATTTATTTAATGCACAAGTTTTACAATTTGATTCGAATTACTGAAATAAATGAACTTTTCCACAACATTCTAATTTATTAAGAAGCACGCACACAGATACACATGGTTGTTGACAAATATTTAGGGCCCAAGCTGACATCAGCCCTATTACGTCATAGTGTGCAAGTTGGCGATGGCTTTTTGTAGGTCTTAACACGCTCAATAGACAAACAGGTAGTGTGGTGCGCCCGGGTGGCGATGGCGCAGGATGTTAGGGCCCACTCATCATTGCTTGAAACTATAATAATAATAATAATATTAATATTAATTTTATTTATTATAAATATTATTATTATTGATATTATTATCATTATTATTACCTTTGCTTTTTGTGTTTGTTTTTCAGTAGTTTTTATCCCTAGTGTCACTTTATGTTTGACTGTTAAATGTATGTATATATTTTTAATCTATTTATTTCTATTTTTATTTTGTGACTTGATTCTAAGCTTTGGCAGTACAAGTGTATGCTGGAGCCATCATACAGTATATTGTGCATATGATTAAACTCCATGCAGATATTGTAATTTTCTCTGTGCTAATAGAGTATACAGAGCGTGAGCCGTGCAGGGTGAGGGGTGTGGTGTGTGTGCGCTGAAGGCGTCAAGTGCGTGTGTGCGCAAAACCAATGCCCTTATTTTCATAATCTCAAAAGTTGGCAGCTATGCCACACATATTTTAGGAATAAAAATTATATGGTAAATTTGTCATCAGACTTTATAACACGAAGCATTTATATTGTGAATCGGACTTTATATAATATCTACATTTAATATGGGGATTTTTGGCTGCTGAATGCTGCAGAAAAGGTATGGAGGTGTTACCAACGATAACTCGATAATGAAACTCAAGAATTGATATCGGGGCGTTATTGTCAGGATGGACAGCTGTAATTTTTGATCATGCTCCAAATGTCCTCCTGACAATAACGACACTAACAGACATGACAGAATTTACACTGAGCAAAAAAGAGGCTGTAAGCATGTACTAACCTCTACCGAACACTCCAAATTAATGTAAATCTGTAGTGTACTTTAATGTGTGGATTCATAATGTATTTATTTATTCATTTATCATATTTTATTAGCTATAATAGACACCTAAACTAAAACAACTTCCTGTTTTAATAGTATTTTACACACCACTGACATGTGAGAGGAAGTGTGTGTGTGTGTGTGTGTGTGTGTGTGTCTGTGTGTGTGTGTGTGTGTGTGTGTGTGTCTGTGTGTGTGAGGAGGGGTGTGAGCAGGGGTGTGAGGGGGAGGTGTGATTACCATTTTTAACTTAACTGGTGAATTGAACATTCTAGGTAGAACCATTCTCTCTGTCTGTCTGCCTGTAATATTAATGACTAGCTGGATTAACCATCATTTATGGGAAATAGTTAAAAGGTTAAAGTTCAAAATAAACTGATGGGCTTTAATGCAATCAGTGATATCAGGTGTGTGTTTACATGGAGACAGTAGCGCATTAGTAGATTATTTTACAGTAGATTATTAAATCCCACACATAACTGTTCATAACATCACTTTTACTCCACATTTAGATTCACTGATGGTGCAGATTAAACTTCAGCCAGAGATCTAAGGACTGCAGGAGATTCAGTAAACTCTAGACAGAGATTTTTTTGTGATGCTGAGACAGCATCTAGTCAGAATTCTTTCTGAGACGGGTTTTAGATCCTCCCATGTATGAAATGTAAAGAGATCATTGAAAGAGCGAGTACTGACCAACGTACAGACAAAACCTCTCGTTTTATTATGGAGTATTAAGTTTTTAAGACTTAGCTGTAAAATATGTCGGCTACACTCTCGTTAGTCGTTAATTTTCTATTATTTATTCTATACATGCTGTAGGTAAATCTACCGTATGACTGTTTCACCAATCAGACGCAGCAGGAATTATCACATGACTCCATTTGACCAATCAGCCGTGGTAACAATAACCACATGTAGTCACATGACCACACCCAAACCGGATCTTCAGCTGGCATCCTTGGCATTATACAGTAAAAACATGTTCCGCTTGTAAAAGAATAATTTTATACTGCAGTGTCTTCTCTGTCTTCCAAAACAGACAGACACTTTAGCCTATAAACACTCCACTTCTAACCTGAAGAAACATAAGTTTATCTTTTTATTGAATGTTGCAATGTTGGCATAAATAATTATACTATAATATACTACACTATACTATAATATAATATACTATAATTGTAAGGGCCATATTTCATTCTTGTGATTTGTTGTTATGTTTATCTTATTTCAGTTTATTAGTTAAGCATTAAGCATTAAGTATCATACATATAATTTGTATTGTGACATCATTTCATGGGTTGTTCTGTGACATCATCCCACAGTTATGCAGTTCCATGTCTATCACGCATGTTAGTTGTAGTTGTTGTTAAGACACGGAAGGATACAGAAAGGTTTGGAGCACACAAGCTTTTGACCATGATAACGTTAGACAGTAAGCTAAAAGGAATACAGTAAAATAAGTTGTTGTAACTGTAATCTATCGAAGCTACAGAACACAGCAAGCGACTTGTCGTGACTACAGTGGATTTATGCAAGAAACTGTAACAACCGTTGTTTTTGATGTTGAAAATAAACAAGAGACAAAAAAATCAACAAAACGTCTGATGTCGTCAGTGACACTGTGTAACTAAAGACACGCGTCAGAACTTGTGAATAACATGCACCTACATTAAAGTCAAAAGCTTGGCTCCGCCGCAGAAATGAAGATAAGTGACTTAAGATTGTGAAGAGCGCGCGTGCGACTTCAAAAACGCGCATCAACCGAAACCGAAAGCGAGAAGAGGACTTGTCTGCCTTAAACTTCACCATGTCACACGGCGAGGACAACGCCGCTATCGCCGAATCTGAGCAGGTGATGGTGCTCGACGAACTGAAGAGCGCCAGAGAAGGCAAGTGGAGTCAGTTGACTGTATTATACAATGAACTAGAGGCGCTTATGGACAATGCTTGCAATTTGCATGACGTTAAAGCCAAGCGCCGCCAATATAAAGCGCTGCTAAACGACTTTATTGAAAGTAATGTAACAGTGCGATCGTGCGCAAAGGATGAAGAGCGTGAAACTGATCAGCAACACTGGTTTCACCCTAGATTAACGCGCTGCTCAGAATTCATGGTAAGAGTGGAGTCGTGGATCGCGGACACTAGTAATCGCTTTAAGTTGTCTCAAACAGTTGACGATGGAGTTTCGCCAAACGACAGTGTGTCAATGGCGGAGCGTAAGACGCCCGCCCCCCAAAGGCACGGAAGCGTAACGTCAGCGGCATCCAAGAGGTCCTTAACGTCAGCAGCATCCGAAGCTCGACTAAAAAAGGCAGAAGCCAACAGAGCAGCTTTGCTGGCTAAAGCAGCAACTTTGAGCCATCGGCAGGCGCTGGAGCTGGAGGAAGCACGATTAAAGGCTGAGGAAGAGCAATTGAAAGCACGACTAAAGGCTGAGGAAGAGCAATTGAAAGCACGATTAAAGATTGAGGAAGAGCAATTGAAAGCACAACTAAAGGCTAAACAAGCACAATTAAAGGCACAAAAGGAAAGGCTGGAAATGGAAACGGCGCTTGCAATGGCCGATGCTGAACTAAATTCTTACCAGAACCGCAAAAAACAACATTCTGCCAGACGGAGCGTGGTCGTCGAAACGAGTGGTGCACGCCCCCCGGAACCAGAGCAAAACGACCACTGCAACCACAGTTCGGCAACGGAATACCTCGAGCTGCCATCACGCCTCCGAGCAACCGACTTAAGCATGCCAGTGAGTGCCCAACCCATAATATCAAGCACCCTGATGGAACGGCCTTCAGGCGAACACTCACTTTACAACACTGACATAGTGGAGCCTCAGGGTAGGATGCCACCTCAGGCAGATCTTACAGAAATGTTTGCAAAGAGTCAGAGGCAACATTCCTTACCTCCGCGCAACGTTCCTCCATTCTATGGTGACCCTCTTGAGGTCACGTCCTTCGTAAGAGCTTTTAAACATGCCATCGAAACCAACACTGATAGCAATCATGAAAGGCTGTTCTTTCTCGAGCAGTATACTGAAGGACAGCCTAAGGACCTAGTGAGAAGCTGCCTGCTCATGCCAGAACATCGTGGCTACGCAGAGGCTATGAAACTGTTACATGACAATTTCGGAAATAGACAAATAATCGCTACAACGCTGATGCAAAAGGCACTCAACTGGCCGGAAATAAAGTCAGAGGACGGAAAGTCGCTAAAAACTTTCTCCCTGTTCCTAGTAGAATGTTACAATACCATGTCAAGCATCGATTACATGGATGAGCTAGACAATGCTACCAACTTGAGAGGTGTTGCCTCAAAACTGCCCTACAAATTGCGTGAAAAATGGAGAAGCCACGTATACAAGTACGAGGAGCGCAATCAGGAAAGAGCTAAGTTCGTGCAGCTGATGAAATTCGTAGAACGAGAAGCAAAGGTAATGTCCAACCCACTCTTTGGAGACCTGAACGTTTCGACTAGTGGTAAAAAACACAGCAGCAAATCCTCTCCAGGATTCAAGCAAAAAATTTAAGAAAAGAGGGGCAGCAGCTTTGCGACCGGCGTAAAACAGGTTGGTAAAAATCATAGAGACTCAATCACAGTAAAGAGTAGTGGTGCATTAGTTATTAGTGCCTTCACTAAACCTTGTGCATCCTGTGAGCAAGATCACACCCTAGACGAATGCCACAAGTTTAACAATGAGACATACAAGGTCAAATTGGACTTTCTAAAAAAGAATGGATTCTGCTTTGGCTGTTTAGTAAAAGGACATTTAAGCAAAGACTGCACGAAGAAAATTACCTGTCAGTTGTGCTCAAAGAAACATCCTCGCATGCTACACATTGCAGCAAAAGACACAGCTCAAGCGATCGCAAAGGCTGACGAAACCGAACCAGTTCAAACATTGCCTGTTGCAGCGAGTCACGAAATGAGTGCGTGTATCGGGGCTGGAGATGACTGTATTCTCTCCATAGTACCTGTTAAAATAAAGTCCAAAAAAGGCAACAAGACAGTAGAAGTATATGCTTTTATGGACCCAGGTAGCTCTGCTACCTTTTGTACAGAGTCACTAGCAAGGCGATTAAACGTACAAGGTAAAAAATTTGACATCATGTTAAGCACCATGAACGCGAAGAAACAAGTAGAAAGTTACGTGCTTACTGATCTAGAGGTTAGCAGTCTGGAAGAAAACACCTTTGTTGAACTCCCCAAAGTGTTCACACAAAAGAGTATCCCAGTCTCAGTGGAAAATATTCCACAACAGCACGACATTAATAAGTGGCCATACCTCAGCGAAGTAAAACTGCCTTACATTAATGCTGGAGTTGAAATTCTCATAGGTAACAAAGAGCACAGGCTCCTAGAACCATGGCGAGTAATTAACAGCAGGCGCAATGGGCCATATGCAGTAAAGACTGCTCTTGGATGGACCATAAATGGACCTCTTCGAGAGTCGGTCGAGGAAGGCACATGTGACAATGAGCAAGTGAGCGTTGCAGTCAACAGAGTCTCCATCGAAAGTGTGGAACAAATGCTGATACAACAGTACAACCATGATTTTCCTGAACGGAACTGTGATGACAAAGCTGAGTTGTCACAAGAGGACTATCAGTTTTTAGACTCTGTAACTAACTCCCTGCAATTTACCGATAATCACTTCTACATCGGTCTCCCATTTAAGAAAGCAGCTACTCAAATGCCCAATAACCGAAGCGCAGCCATGCAGCGCTCACTGAACCTCAAACGGAAGTTTAGGCATAACCGCTCCTTTCACAAAGAGTATTTAAACTTCATGAATGACATGTTTGAGAAGGGTCATGCAGTCAAGGTCCCCACACCCCACCTAAGTCGACAAGACAGGCAGGTGTGGTACATACCTCACCATGGTGTGTACCATCCTCAAAAGAAAAAGCTAAGGGTAGTCTTCGACTGTGCTGCCAGCTATCAGGGAATATCATTAAATAGCGAGCTTCTGCAGGGACCCGACCTGACAAACTCACTCATTGGGGTGCTCGCACGCTTTAGACAAGAAGAAGTTGCCATGATGGCAGATGTGGAAGCCATGTACTATCAGGTCAGAGTTCCGGAAAAGGACACAGACTTGTTGCGTTTCCTGTGGTGGCCGAATGGAGACGTGAGTCAGGACTTGGTTGAGTATAAAATGGTTGTTCATTTGTTTGGTGCAAAATCATCTCCAAGTGTAGCTAACTTCGCCCTTAGGAAAACAGCAGAAAAAAACCTCAGCAATGCATCTGCCGAGGCAGTCAACACAGTACTTAAAAACTTTTATGTAGACGACTGCTTGAAGTCTGTCTCTAGTTATAGTCAAGCAGTTGCGCTATATAGTAATTTTACCAAACTGTGCGCAAGTGGAGGGTTTCACCTCACCAAGTGGGCAAGTAATAGTCGTACATTGCTAGCTTCCATCCCTGAGGGTGAGAGAATTAAAGACATAAGGGACTTAGATTTGAGTAAAGACGCACTCCCTGTTGAAAGAGCTCTAGGGGTGCTGTGGTGTATTAATTCAGACACGCTCAAGTTCAAGATTAGTTTAAAAGAGCGGCCTGTGACTAGAAGAGGAATCTTGTCAGTCACTAGTTCAATTTATGACCCCTTAGGCTTCCTTGCACCAGTCATACTGCCAGCTAAGATCTTAATGCAGCAGTTATGTAAAGAGAGACTCGCTTGGGACGATGACATTCCCGAACAATTTATAAAAAGATGGAGGGCCTGGCTACACGAGTTGCATCAATTGTCTGAGTTTAGTGTAGCAAGATGCGTAAAACCAGTTGACTTTGGAGTCACAAATACAGCACAACTTCACCACTTCTCAGATGCAAGTGAAATGGGATATGGAGTTGTCTCGTATATTAGGTTAGTAAATGCTGATGGACTTACATTGGTGCATTCATGATGGGGAATTCTCGCGTAGCGCCCTTGAAACAAACTACTATCCCCCGAATGGAATTGACACCGGCAGTGGTCGCCGTAAACAATGACAAAATGTTGAAAGGTCAACTGGAAATAGAACTGCTGGACTCTGTGTTTTGGACCGACAGCACAACTGTCTTGAGATACATTGTTAATGAAAAACTTCGCTTTAAAACCTTTGTCGCTAACAGAATCTCCATCATACGAGAGTCAACCAAGCCACAGCAGTGGAGGTACGTCAACACTTCAAAAAACCCAGCTGACGCTGCTTCCAGAGGAGTTTCCTGTGAAAAATTCATGAAAAACAACAATTGGATCCATGGTCCCCCCTTTCTTAAAACACCAGAGAGTAAATGGCCTGAGAACATTCACGATCTGTCGACCAAAGAGGATGACATTGAGATTAAACACTCAGCCTCAGTGAATCTCGTAAAAACTACAGAGAGCACAGATGCCGTGAGTAAACTGATTAACTATCACTCTGACTGGTATAAGCTAAAAAGATCCGTTGCCTGGATTCTTTGCGTTAAAGACATGCTTAACCAGAAAACAAAAGGGATTAAGGGACAGGCAAACAACTCAATAACAGAAAACCATAAGTCTCTAACAATTAAGGACTTAACAATGGCAGAAAACGAAGTCATTAAGTTTGTTCAAAACCAAAAATTTAAAGACGAAATTTCCATGTTACAAAAGGGTAATGCATCCGTAAAAAGAAACAGTTGTCTTTTCAAACTAGATCCAGTACTGCAGGACGGAGTGCTAAGAGTTGGAGGACGTCTTGGTAGGTCTGCAATGCCTGAGCATGCAAAACACCCTGTCATTATACCCAAAGACTCACACATTGCAACCCTAATCTTAAGAAACACTCACGAACAGGTTGGACATTGTGGAAGGAATTATATGCTTTCAAAATTGCGGCAGAAATACTGGATTCCGACAGCAAATTCCCTTGTGAGAAAGTTTCTGTCCAGTTGTGTGACATGCAGAAAGATCAGAGCGAAGAATAGTGAACAAAAAATGTCAGAACTGCCACGCGATAGAATAACACCAGATCACCCACCGTTCACTAACGTAGGGGTAGACTATTTTGGACCCTTCGAGGTCAAACGGGCTAGAAGTAATGTTAAAAGATATGGCGTATTGTTTACTTGTCTGACAACAAGAGCCGTGCACATTGAAGTCGCGCAGTCATTAGATACAGACTCCTGCTTAAATGCTATTCGACGCTTCATGTGCAGAAGAGGCCAGGTGTCAGTTATGAGAAGTGATAATGGAACACACTTTATAGGCGCTGAGACTGAACTGCGTAAAGCTATCCAACAGTGGAATCAGTCAAAAATTGAAGGCGTCCTCATGCAAAAGGGGATACAATGGATATTTAATCCTCCTGCTGGGTCTCACTTCGGTGGAATATGGGAAAGGCAGATAAGGTCAGTAAAAAAAATCTTGAGGTCTGTATTAAAAGAACAAACACTAAACGATGAGAGCTTGCATACATTCCTGTGTGAGGTGGAAGCCATAATGAATGACCGTCCCCTTACCACCACTACAGACGATCCCACAGACCTGGAGCCCCTGACACCTAACCACCTGCTGCTTATGAAAAAACAGCCAAACTTGCCTCCCGGACTTTTCAAAAAAGAGGACATTTACGCACGTCACATGTGGAAGCAAATTCAGTACCTTGCCGACTTATTCTGGAAGCGATGGGTGCGTGAATACTTGCCCTTGCTTCAGGAGCGCCAAAAATGGTCTCAGGTGAGAAAAAACCTCTCGATTGGAGACGTAGTTCTAATAATTGATGAGTCTTCTCCAAGAAATTCATGGGTCGTCGGACGGATCACGAAAGTGTTCCCTGATAAAAAAGGACTTGTGAGACGTGTACTGGTCAAAACTAAAACCAGTACCCTGGAAAGACCCATCGATAAGCTGTGCCTGATATGTGAAATGGACTGTTAATTACCTTATAAAGTAGTCATGTTCCTTTCATTTGGTACGCAGCAATATGAATACCTTAAGGTAAACCGTTAAAAAATGTTTAAAGTGTTAAGAAAGTTAATTCTAAAGTGTTAAGAAAGTTAATTCAAATTTTAATCCAATAGTAAATGTTGTGGCCCAAGTGTAAAATGTAAAAAATGTGTGTAATTGTCAGTCTTCCTGCCTGTCAATTAGGGGCTGGAAATGTAAGGGCCATATTTCATTCTTGTGATTTGTTGTTATGTTTATCTTATTTCAGTTTATTAGTTAAGCATTAAGCATTAAGTATCATATTCATAATTTGTATTGTGACATCATTTCATGGGTTGTTCTGTGACATCATCCCACAGTTATGCAGTTCCATGTCTATCACGCACATTAGTTGTAGTTGTTGTTAAGACACGGAAGGATATAGAAAGGTTTGGAGCACACAAGCTTTTGACCGTGATAACGTGAGACAGTAAGCTAAACGGAATACAGTAAAATAAGTTGTTGTAACTGTAATCTATCGAAGCTACAGAACACAGCAAGCGACTTGTCGTGACTACAGTGGATTTATGCAAGAAACTGTAACAACCGTTGTTTTTGATGTTGAAAATAAACAAGAGACAAAGAAATCAACGAAACGTCTGATGTCGTCAGTAACACTGTGTAACTAAAGACACGCGTCAGAACTTGTGAATAACATGCACCTACAATAATATAATATAATATAATATAATATAATATAATATAATATAATATACACTGTTACGTCCTGATCTAGCTGCAGGTCAGGTCACAACAGACAATAAAGAAAATAAAAATTGGGAATGCCAAAATATTAAATAAAAATAAAAAAAACCACTAACCAAAGCCATGCCACTCCACCTAACTACCTAACAACAAAGCAAACCAAAATACATTGAGACTTACCTAACTCCCTCCCTAGCATAACCAGGACAAGGGGGGCAAAAAGGGCATTGACATTATTATTGAAACTGCTACTCAGTACTTGAGTTTTCACCGAATCCTTTTTTACTTTTGAGTAGTATTTTAGATGACTACTTTTTACTTCTACTTAAATAATATTATTCTGAGGTACAGCTACTCTTCTTGGGGTAGATCTTTTGGCGACCCCACCCACCTCCGCTTGCATGTGGGACTCACCCTGCAGTCATCAGTTCTGTCTGACAATCAGCAGGGGGTCATTTTAAGTTTTTTTGTTTCCAGGGAAAAAATGTTGTACATTAGCTTTGACTGTGTTAAGAAAAGCCACAAACTACACTTTACTGCATCACAGAGCTAAACAGAGCTGCATTAACATCCTGCACTCCGTGATCGTACAGACACACACTGAGTTACACTGAACACACTGTGATACTGTAGTCTATCACACAGGAAGTTCATTAAGTTTATTATTAACAGCAGTTAAACAATGTCTTACTGAATTTATGTTCTTCAACAGATCAAATGTTTTACATGAATTTATAATATTTTTTATATAATTTGTAAAGGCACAAACAGGAAGTGAGGTCTTATGCAGCACACATTATTAGAATATTAAAAGTATTTTTATAATATTAGGTTATTATTGTCATACCGGTGATTACAGTCATACATATAAGTAATACAGTATGTTACAATGTGTGTGTTAGTGTAGTGTATAGTTGTTTGTTTTTCCAATAAAATAAAATAATATATTTAATTACATAACATGCATTACCAATGTAGCTTTTAAATATTTGATTTACTCTGTGTGTGTGTGTGTGTGTGTGTGTGTGTGTGTGTTAGTCTTCTCTCCAGGTGATCTTTCCTGAACAGAGAGATGAAATCAGCAGAGAACTTCATCATCATTTGTTTTTTGTTTGAAGGTTTGTGTAGAATTTATATTTAATGTATATTTAATTTATATTTAATGTGTGTGTAAATTGGATTTTTCCTCACCACGAGGGGGCGCTAAGCTATAATGTAGATAATTTATTCAGATGGAGGGGATGTAGAGGAGGGCTTGTGTTTGCGGACGCTGTGGTTTTTCCGGAGATTTGAAGCCACTGTCGCTCAGGTTGAGGATTAGTTTCCCCTTTTCAGTCCATGAAGACCTTCTTTAGTCTGAAGGAGTCTGTTTATTGTAAAACGGAGTGGTGTGGAGTTGTGATCCATAGAGTCAGTGTCCGTTTCACACGCGCTTATATGCAGTGTCTCTCACGTGCACTTGACGTCACAAGTTCCTCTGACGTCACAGTTTTGTGGAGTATCACACTGCTGCTCCTCTGACTGACTGATCATCTCACCTGGACCATCACTGGTGATTATCATCATCTTCAGCTCCATCATATTCAGCCAGGGCTGAACGGTTTACAGCGTGTTACCTCAATCTGTTACCTGGCGACACCAAACCTATAAAACTCATTTAATATTTAGTTATTCATCATCATTGTTGTTATTCTTCTCATTTTCTATTTGTTTCTTTTGGGTTTGTAAATTGATATCTATATGAAATAACTTTATAAAGTGACTCCACCCCTTTATGCGTGTTCTGGTTTGAGTAGTTAATGAGTAAAACCTACAGTACTTATATCAAAGTGTATACTGTATTAGGGAATTGTGTTGGATCCCCTTTAAGTGTGTAATTTAATCCTCATACGTGTGTTAAACTCAGGCAGTAACTCAATCAGTTCGGTGTAACACAACTGCAGTCTGGAGGAAATATTTATACACACTTTACATTACTGCTGTGTGTGTGCGTGTGTGTGTGTGTGTGTGTGTGTGTGTGTGTGTGTGTGTGTGTGTGTGTGTGTGTTTGTAGCTGTTTTGTGCAGTGAATTCTCCATCAGTCTACCAGAGAGTGTAGAAGCTCTGAGAGGACTCTGTGTTCTCATACCCTGCAGTTTTCAGATTGATAAAGAATATGATGTACAGCTCCAGAGAGATCCTACAGGAGTCTGGACAAAAGACAGCACTGACCATCAAACAAACACAGTCTTTAACTCTAAAATCCCTGAAGAGAACAAGATTAAAGGTGAAATTTTAGGAGACCTCCACATGAAGAACTGCACCACCATCTTCTACAACATCAGTGAGAGTGACAGAGGAGTTTATTACTTTAGAATAGAAACTCCAGGAACACTGAAATACACTTATAATTCTCCATCAGTATCTGTAAGAGTGAGAGGTGAGAGCTGCAGCAGTGTGTGTGTGTGTGTGTGTGTGTGTGTGTGTGTGTGTGTGTGTACAGTGTGTGTGTGTGTGTGTGTGTACAGTGTGTGTGTGTGCGTGTGTGTGTGTGTGTGTGTGTGTGTGTGTATGTGTGTGTGTGTGTGTACAGTGTAACTGTAATTACACTAATAATGCACTGGAACACATTTAAAACTCATCTCTAATGTGATACTGTGTGTTTATCTCAGACTCAATAAGAGTGTATAAGGAGGATCAGGGGGAGGTGGAGGACCTAAATGAGGTGATGGAGGGAACTTCAGTCAGGATCATCTGCTCTGCTCCATCTCCTCCATGTCTCTTAAAGCCTCCCACTTTTACATGGAACTTCCTGCCTGAGAAGAGAAGACAGGAGCAGAACCACAACACCAGCTTCAGCTCCTCTCAGCTGAACTTCAACGCTACTCACCTGCATCATGGACTGGATTTCACCTGCACTGCCACCTACTGGCTACAGAACAAAACTATATCATTACAGACCTCTCTTACACTCCATGTTCTGTGTAAGTGCTGATTAATCAGTTCACATTCATTACACTTTTAATGATTCATGGAGTCTCCTAAATCCGGTTCTTCCTCCTTCAGATGGTCCTAGAAACACATCAGTATCAGCATCACCATCTGCTTCAGTGGTTTTGGGCAGTTCAGTGTCTCTGAGTTGCAGCAGTGATGCAAATCCAGCAGTGCTGAACTACACCTGGTACAGAGAGAACGGAGAACAGATAGGAACCGGAAACCATCTCACCATCAACACCACTGATTCTACACACAGTGGTTTATACTACTGTAGAGCTCAAAACCAGCACGGAGATCACAACTCATCTGTCTACCTGGATGTACTGTGTGAGTACAGGCTTTGTACATATATGCAGTTTTTATTCCATGCAAATCAAACCTTTGTGCTTTTTTTTTAAATCTTAGCAGAGGTTAATTTATTTGCGCGCACACACACACACACACACACACACACACACACACACACACACACACACACACACGCGCGCGCACACACACACACACACACTTTCGGTGGCAGAGTCTGAGATGGACTACATGTACAGTTGCCCAGGGTGAAATCTTGTCAGTGGTGACAGAAAGTAATTAAAAAAATCTAATTTTAAAATGCAGAATGATAATTCTGTCTATCGCTTGTTTGAATATCACATTTTCGTGTCATGTAGGTCAGTTAATCTTTTCGTTGACCTGATTTTAGTTCATGACTGAGACGAACACCAGTGCAATCAGTAAAATTAGTCATAAAGTGAAATGCTACAGAATAAACCACATTTCATTCATAAAACTGTGAATACAGTATGTACTGTACAGTTTCACATGTAGATTTCCTTCCTTTGATCTGTGTGAAATCATTAAGAATAACATATAACTAGTCTTAATTGGGGCCTGGTAATGTTCTGATGAATAAATGAACAAATTAATTAAACAAATTGGTTAATAAATTGATTAATGAATACATGGATTCATTGGGTTATTAATTAATTGATAATGATTAATTAATTAATTAATTAGTTAAAGATCAAAGCCATCAGATGTACATTTAAAAAAAGAGAAAAGAGAATGCTGGTATACATCACTTTGAGTATAATGTTATATATGTAATAAAATACACCAGTATGACACTTATGATCTACCTTAGTAGATGTTGGTAGCTTACATGATGCTGGATATCATTTCAGACAGTTTCACACATAATAACGTCTGTAGCCACAGCAGAACCATTACTGCCTAACTACAACATTCCTGATTTGGATAACTTTCACTGAAATGACCTCAGACATGTTTTGTGTGATTGTATTGAGTTCAGTGATGTAGAGTGATGTGACCTTGATGCTGCTCTAAACAAACTCTAGTGTGGGTCTACTATGTATAAATTAATGTTTCCTTTAAAAGGGCCGCCATCATACAGTACAGTTTGTCCAGTGCTGATGAAAAGCAATGCAGCATGTTTTTCATAGTCTTCATACTCTTTTGTACATGAATCCTTCCATGGCTTCACTTCCTGATGGAGTTCAGTTGGTTTTTTAACTTGCTAAAATCCAGCCATCTAACAAAAGAGACATCAGCTGTATTACTTACAGTTAAAAATGAAAGTGAACTTCATGTAAAACAGGTGCCTCACTGGTTGACTTTGAAGTGATCACCTGTTCAAATGAGAGAAATGTAGATTTCCCCTCTTTGTAGCTGGACTGTACATAATGCTCAGCCTATGATGGACAAGGCTTCCTTCTTTTCAGTCCATCCCCGTTTCTCATTGGACTCAGAGAGAGTAAACAGGCTGGTGAAGTCATTTTCACTGGCTGATGTATATTTATCTTTATTTCACATTTTACTTTATTAAAATGCATGCTATATCTTTCTATATTAAAGAGAGTATCTTTGTATAATATAAAAAGCTGATAACTGAGGCCATGTTTATATTAATCTTAGGGATGAGTGGACTACAGACTTCTGGACATATTTGGCCAAAGGAGTCACTTGTACCCGTTAGGTGCTGGTTTTGGCTATTGCTCAGCATTTTCCATTTTAATCTAATTTTAATTCAATAGTACTTTCAACAATGGACATTGTCACAAAGTATCTCTGCATAAATATATAAGTTTCACATTCATGAATTTTAATCTAACAAGCAATTTAGAGTTGTTGTGGTAAGAAAAATAACCAGATTTAAATGAATCCATCTGCATCTGAATGATACCAGCACAATTATGAAGTATACCTTGTATATAATTATATACTATATACAGTATCTAGGTAAACAATGCAGTTGTGTAAAGAGGAGCGTATGGTCTTCTGAAGAACATTCCATTTAGGTAAACTGGTGTTTGATATCAGCTGGGGTGTGAGAGATACGGGTTAGTAATCATTAGGGCAAATTACTGTATCCTGTATTAAAATACTGGATTTTTGCATGATTGTGGTGCTTTTGAGGCATGCAGAGATTGTGCATGAGGGTAGGAGAGATTAAATCTGTGTAAATGCCTCTGTACAGCCCAGGTCTGGACTACACACCCATGTAGACCAGCAGGTCCATTGTTGATGTTGGGACACACTAAAAATTGAATGTATTCACTAATAACTAACCTTGTTAAATACTACATACAGTGCAACCTCTTGAGTTTCCCTCAGTTATTTGATATAAAGGCTTAAACTTGCAGATCTTGCTGAAACATCTGCCCGCATTATTCAATCTAAATTGTTCCATTGTCTTTCAAAACAACTGCAAAAACACCCACACTCAAGAAACCTGACACAGACCCTAATAACTTGTGTAATTTCACTTTTTCTCTCAAATTACTTGAGAGAATAGTAGATTAGGTTCAGGCTCACTTGTGCAGCGCAGCCACCCATCAGGTTTATTTATAAAGCTGCCTATTATCTTGATTAGTAATAGGACAGCTGTGGCGTGTAATTCTTACCCCTCCTGTTGAATTGCTGTTATTTGTATTTTTTTCTGTGTTTTACTCTCAAGAGACTTTATCTCCAAATCACGATGGGATTCCCGGTGATGTAAGGGAGTCAGCTGACCATGCTTACAGGGAATATCCCAGGGAAGGCCAACGCTCAATTGTTGTCTATGTACATATGACAGGACTGTGAATTCTTCTGTCTCTTTGGGACAGTGTCACAGGACAGGGCCGCTGCTCTTAATGTTTGCAGATTAAGACATACTGTAAATCCGCTTCTTTTTAAATATCATATATATTTTAAATTCTGCTTCTCATCTTAAAGTCTTCACAAAATAGCACCTCACTGATATCTATTCACGTTCTCATACTCATAAATCCTCTTCTGCTGTCCGGCTCATAGCACAGCTGCCTGTTTAATAACCACAGGGTCTGAAGACTTCAGCTGTTCTGATCCCCACCTCCAGAACTCTCTCACTGATAATATTCATAATATTAACTCTCTCTCCAACTTTAGATCCCATTTCAACATGCACATTAACTCGCTTTTTTATTATTGTATAAAATTTTATGACTTTGTTTAGATTTAATTTATTTAAATAATTGTATTATTATTATTGTTATTATTATTGTTATTATTATTACTATTAACTTGTTTAGTAGTACTGCCAGTAGTGATACATCCAATAACATGAAGTTCATCTTAAATTCCTCATTTCCTCCTTCAGATGGTCCTAAAAACACATTAAAAAAAATTTAATCGCCAATCGCCATTTTATCGTGTTGGCTATAGAATATAAGCCTTGTTTTTAGGCTTTAGGTTTTGGTAATTATGTAAAACATTGCCAACATTCCTGCAAACCACACATTATCTACATTCTTTCGCTAATGTAGCACCACTGTCACAGCAGCAAATGCACAGATAACAGACAGAAATTATATTGGACCATAATTAATGCCACGAAAAAATATACTTTTGGGACACTGCTGTAAATTTCCATAAATCAATAAATGTTTACCTAATTACAAAAAGAAATTAAGAACCCTTTTGGGAGTCGGTCAAAACAATGACCCAAAGGTCAGATTATTTAACAATTGCTTGAATCCACATGTTCTTCCTCCTTCAGATGGTCCTAGAAACACATCAGTATCAGCATCTCCATCTGCTCCAGTGGTTTTGGGCAGTTCAGTGTCTCTGAGTTGCAGCAGTGATGCAAACCCAGCAGTGCTGAACTACACCTGGTACAGAGAGAAAAGAGAGCAGATAGGAACCGGAAACCATCTCACCATCAACACCACTGATTCTACACACAGTGGTTTATACTACTGTAGAGCTCAAAACCAGCATGGAGATCAAAACTCATCTGTCTACCTGGATGTGCAGTGTGAGTACAATGCTGTGCTGTGTGTGGTGGGGCATTGGTGTGTCAAATAGTTTATATTAATATGGGCTCCCAGTCATAAAAAGAAAGTCAACAATGTTTTGCTGTCATTTTACTAATGACTTAACTTTGCCAAAGAAATCATAGGAATTTGGAAAATGTTCACAAAACACAAACAGTGTTTTCTGCCAGGGTCAGGGCATCAGGGAACCATTTGGGGGTTTAGGGGTGACAGTTGGTGATGTTGGTGCTTGAATGGACAAAGAATGACCAAGGAGCAAACATGAGTAAGATAGCATTCCTATGTCATGCACCTCATTCTGATAGGGTTTTTTGGGTATTTTTACAATAGGACCCCCTGGATTATTTCCAAAAACACTTTACCTCAAAGTCTGATTCATTTTAATTAGTGAGAACACGATTGAAAAGGTGGTCTTGGGCACAGTACAGCATACTTGTGCATGAATCAAATCAGATAGAGAAGAATCTACCTGAACATGGAAGTAGATTGCTGTTTAGATGTTCTGTCGTTACTGCCAACTGTCTCCCCGAAATCTCTGTATACACACAGCCCAAAACTCAACCTACACAGCCATAACTGATACACTAGGAAAAGCAAGAGCATTGTTCTTTACATTATTTCAGAAATATCTATAATATTAGGCACAGCACAAAGAATGATGTCATTGCTCTCTTCTTCTCTTGTTTTTAATGGTGGCTTACAAATCAAGTAGGTACGCACTGCAATCTGCTGTATTGGCTGTATTAGTGGATGAAAATGCACAAGTGTACCCAGAGTTCTCAGTACTTGGGTACACTTGTGTATTTTCACCCACCAATAGGTAGGGAGGGGGAGCAATCATTCCTGGCCAGGGTACAAACTTATAATGCCTTATGTGAAATTACTCTAAGAATGAGTATACTGAAACCTTTAGGACATTTTCACCTACTAAATATTCCTGGCACTGAAGGTTGCAAAGTTCTTGATTTTTTAAAATATGGTCCACCTATGTTAAAAGTAAAGAATCTAGACTTTCTCCAACTAGACAACACTTTTCCCTCTCTCTCTATCTCTCTCTCTCTCTCCCAGATGCTCCTCAGGTCTCTCCTTCCTCCAGCTGTAACATCACTCAGGATTTGATAGTGTGTTCTTGTGAGGTTCATGGAAATCCATCTCCTAAACTGATATGGCGTCTCTCTAATCAACATTCTCCCACCAGCAGGGACGAGTCTGTTAATAACACAACCTTAAGAAGCTTCATCTCCATCAGTCAGTTATTTACACACATGCTCACTGTGCAGTGTGTTGGCTCCAGTAGGCTGGGCACTGACACACAGATTTTCTACATAATGAAAATGGTTCATCACTCTGCAAAAGGTTAGAAACATCAAAAAATCACTAATTTAAACCTTCACATGTTGTTCATAAATTAGAAGTGTTCTTTTCCACTTAACTCCTTAGATCTTATTATACACTGAGAAATAAGAAGAGACAAGACAAAATAAGATAAGATCATTAATCTTAACAATCTTAATAAATGAATCAATAAATGGGAATTCCAGTGCAAGAGAACTTGACAATAAGTGTTTAAATAATATCATATCCGCGGAAATATATTAAACAAAGAAATATTTTATTAATATATAAATTTAAGTATAGTAGAAAATGTAGACATATAAACAAATTGAACTAATAGAAACATAATTTATATTTTAAGAGAGTTAGTGAAACCAGCTCTGACCTCCATTTCCCAGCAAGCCCCATGGCCACCTAGGACTACAACATCTAACAGGGCTTCCACACGATCAGGTTCTCATGCCACACAGTATGAGCAGAATCTAAAGCGCTCATCTTTATGAAATCAGGTTTAGCATGCACTAAACATGTCTGAAGTTACCAAGCCTTTGCTTAGTGTTTTAATCTGCTTTTGACCACATTTTTCTTTTTCTCCAGATTCCAATTTTTGCTTTGACCCTGTCATCGTTGTTTGTACATTGACTGACCCTGCCTGTTTTTAACCTTGCCTCGAGAATAGTGTATTTTTTTATTTTTTTTATTGGTATTTATAATTATCGATCCTGTTTTTTTTTTTTGTTTTTTTTTGCACTTGTATGATTTAACAGATATATTAATTAAATAGCAAGTAAACTTGAGAAAAAAGTCCCAGACCCTGTGTAAAATCCAGTGCTGGACCAGTAGTGTTTGGAGTTAAAGACTTTATCAGCAATGCAAGTATCTATAAAAGATTATATTGGCTTTCACTGCAAAATGAGATAAATCTATTGTAGCAGATCAAACAACCTCTGAGAAATCCTGATTGGAGGATGTTCATATGATTCAGCAGGTGTACCTTGTGCCTCTTGTACAGAAGGTAAAATGGATCTCCTGAGCATTGTAGCTGTATCTGTTTTATATTAGCTGTATTTTATTTTGTAAATATTACTGCATCATGGCCCAAATGGTACAAACCGAGTGTTACTGATAATTTAAAGTTTCTAAAAGAAGAATATATAGTCATTTTCTCCCTGCCAGAGTTGCCGTCAGACAGGCCTCAGATTGCCAGATGGAATGATGAGAATTATACCACTGTCTGTTAATTTTAATGAATACAAACTCCACAAAAACAAATCAGATTTTTTTGTGTTGCTAAAAAGGGAAAAGAAACATAAACAATCTGATAGATGGAAGTAAAAAGTGTAAAGATAATTATGAGAAATAAAAATGTAGTTCAACATTGACCTGTGATCTTTATGTTTACAATAGCATAGCTGATCACTAACACTGCGGGGTCGTCATTGTAACATTTCCTTGATTTTACTAGTTGTTTGATATTTTGTTAGCAAAAAAAAAATAATAATATGAGCTATGCTATCGTGCTATATGTACCAAAAAATAATTAATATAACATTTACTGACTATATTTACAATTAAAACAAATTTCATGACCAGTCTAGTAATGTATAGGAGCTTATGTAATAGATAAAATCTTTGATAAAATTTCTCAATTTCTTAAACCATTGTTTTGACTTGTCATTATGTGTTTATATTCACATGCAGGAACAAGAACTTTAAATCAATGTCAAATTAGTAATCAATTAGTAGTTAATTAGTTAAGTAAGCAGGACTTGTTTTGGCCACATGCAAATAATCTCCACATGCAAATAATCTTTGCTATATTGATATTTTGTCCTTATATGTACAGTATATTTTACTAGTTAATTTTATTTTCTAACATATTTCTTTTATTCATATTTATTTTTTTTATGTATAAACTTTTTTTTTTTAAGGGCACTGGTGGTCGTATAAGCATTTCACTGCATATCGTACTGTCTATGACTGTGTATGTGACAAATAACATTAGAATTTGAATTTGAATCTGACAGCTATAAAAGTGAGCCTGTCTTTCTAAGCTGCCCGTAGTCTCATGATGAATTGATATTCACTAAATAATGTTAAAATATAAATAACTGTATATTTATATAAATGTTTACAGTTTCTAGTCTTGCAATCTAACAGTTTTTAATCAGCTAAATATACTTGTTTTCTTCTAAGTGACACCTAACAATTAAAGCCTGGGGAATTATTCCTCATAGTCCTGGACATAATAGATGAGGATTGTGGGGTTAAGTGGTGTTGAGCCAAGTCCACAAATCATAAGACTGAGTTACAAAGTCAGAATGGAGTGGGCAGTTCAGTCTCTGGATCAGCAATGGAAACAATCACAGCAAAGCAGTGTAGAGCGAGTAGCACCTCTTAGTGGTGGATCGTGGAATTACAGACCCCACTGTTCTCTTCAGTGCCACATTTCCAGGCGTGTTGTCCACGGATCAGTGCTATCTGTAGGGGATGGAGAGATTGTAATCCCCTGATTTACAGCTTAACTTCACTAGAACCTGAGCTAATGGTGTTCATGCTTACAAGCTGCTTGGGCTGGCTGTATAGCAGGTGTTGAGTTTAATCCCATCATTACAGGCAGTGGATTTATCAACCACGTGTTCAGTTTCAATGGGATAAATTTTTATATTAACTTGTGTTTTATCTCCCAGAACACAGACACACTGCAGTACTTTACCTGGTTCTCTCTGTGGTTCTCCTTCTGTCTCTTGGTGTTATTGGATTTCTCATCTACAGATTAAAGCAGTAAGTCAGCAGTAAGTTGAGTAATGTTTCAACAATTTAAACTTATTTTAAAGACTAGAATGTACCTGCATGAATAAAATTTTTTTTTTTAGAAATTTGTTCTTAGATTGTCCAGGAAAATAAAAGTAAGTCAAACTATTATTATTATTATTATTATTATTATTATCATAAGTGTGCATTGATGACCGTTAAAGACTTAAAATAAACATTTAAAAGGTTAAATCTAATAATAATCTGCTGATATTAATACAAAGAAATCCCATTCTGTAAGGTTGAGTATCTTACGCCTTGTTTACACTAAGTTGTCCTTCTTTGGTGCTCAGACAAATACACTCCCTGTTCGGTAATCGGAGAGTGAATCACAGATGAGAAATGGAAAAAGTAGATCAAAGGATAAAGATGAAGTTTTGTCTTAAAACCACTCCAGCGTGTTAAAATTCACTTATACCACTTCAGCGCTGTTATTTCAGCCAAAGTGAAAATATGAACTAATCCCAGTCAAAATATTCACTTTATCTTTTCTAATTAATATCTATTGGTGCAGGTGTTTGTTTACATTGAGACAGTAGCGCATTAGTAGATTATTTTACAGTAGATTATTAAATCCCACACATAACTGTTCATAACATCACTTTTACCCAACATTTAGATACATACTCAACAGTACACATCTAAGTACTGCAAAAGTTTCATTACATTCTGTCCAGACAGTTTTGTGTGACACTGTGACATACAGTACAGTACTCTAGACAGACAGACAGACAGACACATTTTTCTGAGACAGAAAGGTTTCTGATCCTCCAGTGTATGAAACATCATTGAAAAAGTGCAAGTTTGGACCAATGTACAGACGAAATATTTCCTTCATTAATATAGATTATTATTGTTCTTGTTATTCTTCTTATTATTATTATTGTTAATATTATTATGTGAAGGTTCTAGAGGGAGGAGACACGTACGCTTCTCTTCAGCTCTCAGCTGTACAGAACTCTGAATATGAAACTCTGCAGACTAACAGAGGTGACGTCACATCACTCATTAACACTCATTATTAACTTTATTCAGTTCAACTTATTTATTACTCCAGGTTTTAATAAAGAACCTTCATAAAGTGCTGATGGATGTGTGCTTTTGTGTTTCAGAGAGAAGAGAAACGAAGCACAAAGACTGAAAAGTTTGATTTATTATTATTTTTTGTCATGGAGTAAAATAGTCATTACTGAAGAATATTAAATTATATTAAATATTTAGATGTTTGATTTTTTTCATCATTTTATAGTTATATGTGATGCTGTGCAAAATTAATGGAACAAATGAGTTTCTGTTCTTTAGATTAGTTTTACAGGGAATTAATAAAGCTTGTATGTTTGATAGTAAAGTAGATAATATAGTCATTTTAATAACTGCTATTGATACAGTGCAGCTCACATAAATATTCGGTATGATTTAGCTGTAATTGCTATTTAACTCTTAATGAGTCTTGTTTCTGTTTCCATAAAGTTGTGTTGAACTTTTTGTACTGAAACTGAATAAACAATTCTCACTAGATTCACAAAAGTTTTGTTTATTTTATTTATACTTAAATGTCGATGTTGATAAAGGCAAATCAGCCTTAAATTAGCAAGATCACAGTGCAGTTATTTTATATTTAATTATGACCACAAAACTCGATGACTAAACACTTAGATACATTAAAAAAGAGACATTGAAAGAGAGACATACTTTCCTGTATGTAAGCAAATTGCAGCTATGTTACAGTGACCTAAAGGCCACTGGCCATTTTTATTGCAATGAAGGTTTGTTGGGAGGGCGTAGGAAATGTGCTCTGCTTTAAGTTTAGAGCAGAGTTTGTGCTTATGAGAATTTCATGTAAAATCCACCAGCCAAACCTATGTTGAGTTTGCATTTGAGAAATCTGTATTGTTTAATAAACTAGTGTTATTCCTTTGAGTTGAGAATGTTTCTATTGCCATAACATGGGTCATCTCATTGCTGTTTGTCCTATTTTAGCTCATAAAAAACGTAAGAAAACACAGACCCAGCCCAAAGGTGTCGCATAAAAACACCAACAATACACCAGTAAGATAATACACACTCGCAATCCTCTGTAGATCCTGCTTTCAATCCTTTTATTATAGAAAGTGTAATATATTGTTGGTGTATTGATGGTAAAAGAATTAAAGACCTAAATAACTACACTTAGTACATTGATGTATAAAATTGAGTAAATGTAATAAAAATCACAAGGTAATGCAATTGTTACTCCGAGTGAAAATGAGTCAAATAATTGAGTAGATGTAATTGAAGGTTGAAAAAAACTAAAAACTAGACTATTATTTAACAAACAAATGTGCTACAGTTACTAAATATTTTAACTGAATTAAATCATTCTGGTCTATCATAAAATTAATGTTAAACATTTATTTTTTTTCAAATTTGACAAGGCATGAAGTCTA
The DNA here is from genome assembly GCF_024256425.1 of Clarias gariepinus. Classification (NCBI taxonomy): domain Eukaryota; kingdom Metazoa; phylum Chordata; class Actinopteri; order Siluriformes; family Clariidae; genus Clarias; species Clarias gariepinus. The sequence continues at coordinate 649,600 of NC_071111.1, read as the reverse complement.
AACCTTTCTGCAAATGACATGTAGCACTGTCGCCTTGCACCTCCAGGGTCCAGGTTCAGTTCCCGGCAGGCTCGAGTCCCATCTCTGTGTGCATGGAGTTTGCATGAGGCTAAAGCCAAAGAACGTGTGAATGGAAGTATATTCTCTTAAAGTTGACTAGAAGGGAAAAATGTGGTAAGAAAAGGTGCACAAAAAACAGAGAGGACCACCGTGTACAAACTTTGTCAAGCAACACTGATTTAATAACTTGGCAAAGTTTAAGAAGCAGTGGAGTCAACCTGGAGCCAGTCCCTAGCAAACTTTTGTTGCTCTGGATGTTTTTCTAGTCTCATGAGACTGAATTGTGCTTTCTCATTACAAGCCCGACTTTGTTGTTGTGACTTTGGAGAAACAAAGATACAATAAGGGACTTTTGAGAAAGAAGAAACATTAGAGAAAGCTGAGACATACATGAGAAATAGAAATGCATTTGAAAGAGAAGCAAATGAGCAGTATATAAGACCGTAATAAGATTAAAGTCAGATATAAATGACCATGAATGAGAAATATTAACAACAAAAATCCTTAATTAACAGCATACAGTGAGCCACAACAAACCCCACCTGAGACCAGTCAGTGTCCATACTGACCTCTGTCCACCACAACATTAAAACCAGCAGGTTAACGATATTACAAATATTACAGTTTACTATCACCACTAATTTGTAAAAATATATGTAAATAAATACATAAATAAAAAAAGCTTAAATGTGCAAAATACAATATGCAGTTTTTATTGTGTTATATTGTGCAATATAACAGACACCAGCAAAATCTGGCAAATCAAGACACTAAATGATACAAAATGTCACACAACCTGATAAAGATATTAAGTTTCACACTGCTTAACTCAAAGTATGATTTATACAGGAGTTACACAAAGTCCACAGCACTGTGACGATCTTCCAGTGAAAAGAATCAGTCCAAAAGGAACATTTTAAAGGGAAAATTACTTGTTGTATGTAAGGGCTACAGGAACAGTGCTGGAATTTGTTTTTTTCACCAGCTACATCAGTCTTCTCTTGTGGTGGATGTCCAAAGTCTGACTCCTGAAGCTGCTTAATATCTAATGGAACAAAGAAAATGTATTAAAACGTTGGAGATTTACCTAAACACCATTCAGCTACTCCATTCCCAACTGTCTGAAGGATGAGCTTGGTTTGAGTTTGCTCGTGAGCTGCTGCTTACCTGATTGATGATGTGGTGCTGATGGAGACTCCGGAACATTCTCCTGCAGTTTCTTTGTTGAGATTCTTGTTCTCCTTAAAGGTTTCTTAAGTGGTATGCTTCTGAAAAGAACCCAGTTAAAGTGAAGTGTATACAGTGGTGTGAAAAACTATTTGCCCCCTTCCTGATTTCTTATTCTTTTGCATGTTTGTCACACTTAAATGTTTCTGCTCATCAAAAACCATTAACTATTAGTCAAAGATAACATAATTGAACACAAAATGCAGTTTTTAAAGGAAGGTTAACGTTATTAAGGGAGAAAAAAAACTTCAAATCTACATGGCCCTGTGTGAAAAAGTGATTGCCCCCCCTGTTAAAAAATAACTTAACTGTGGTTTATCACACCTGAGTTCAATTTCTGTAGTCACCCCCAGGCCTGATTACTGCCACACCTGTTTCAATCAAGAAATCACTTAAATAGGAGCTACCTGACACAGAGAAGTAGACCAAAAGCACCTGAAAAGCTAGAGATCATGCCAAGATCCAAAGAAATTCAGGAACAAATGAGAACAAAAGTAATTGAGATCTATCAGTCTGGTAAAGGTTATAAAGCCATTTCTAAAGCTTTGGGACTCCAGCGAACCACAGTGAGAGCCATTATCCACAAATGGCAAAAACATGGAACAGTGGTGAACCTTCCCAGGAGTGGCCGGCCGACCAAAATTACCCCAAGAGCGCAGAGACAACTCATCCGAGATGCCACAAAAGACCCCAGGACAACATCTAAAGAACTGCAGGCCTCACTTGCCTCAATTAAGGTCAGTGTTCACGACTCCACCATAAGAAAGAGACTGGGCAAAAACAGCCTGCATGGCAGATTTCCAAGGCGCAAACCACTTTTAAGCAAAAAGAACATTAAGGCTCGTCTCAATTTTGCTAAAAAACATCTCAATGATTGCCAAGACTTTTGGGAAAATACCTTGTGGACCGACAAGACAAAAGTTGAACTTTTTGGAAGGTGCGTGTCCCGTTACAGCTGGCGTAAAAGTAACACAGCATTTCAGAAAAAGAACATCTTAGCAACAGTAAAATATGGTGGTGGTAGTGTGATGGTCTGTTTTTTTTTTGCTGCTTCAGGACCTGGAAGGCTTGCTGTGATAAACCACCACCTTGCCTTCTGCGAATATGCCATACAAACACTCACGCCAGCGGAGAAATCATGACAGAAAGCTAGACCGTAAAAGTGGCATAGCGGAGGTCTCTCCCCTAGATTTTTTTTGGGGGGGAGCAATCGCCATCTCGCCCGAGCTGGCGGAATAGATAAAGGACAGCGAAGAGCAAGGAGAGAGAGAGCTGTTGCAGAGCTGGGAGGGCTGCCGGCTCGCCGAACCGGCGGACTGGCTGGAAGACAGCGAGGAGCAGTGAGAGATAGAGGCGCAGGCTCACCATCCTGCGGACGCCGTTCAGAGGTGAGGCAGCTGAGGGAAACAGGTTCCCATGCTCCGACGCAGAAGGAAGGGACCAGGGAGGTCGAGTACGTCAGAGGGGGCCCGAGGAGGAGCGAGGAAAGAAGGAGGACGGGACCCGAGAACTGCACAAGTTCTGGGCAGAGGTGAATGGGGAGCGCATCAGTACGGCGACGAGGACGCGTTTCCTCCACCTCCACCGCCGCTGCTCGGCGTAGAGGATGACGCTGCACTGCTGAACAGTGACGACGACGCGTTTCCTCCACCTCCTCCACCGCGGCGTGAAAGTGCCCGGCTTCGAGGACGGCACGCTTCTTCCGCTGCCTCCCGGCTTCGAGGACATCGTGCCAGCTCCTTAGCCTGGCCTCGGGGACGTCACGCTTCTTCCTCCGCCTCCCGGCTTTGAGGACATCATGCCAGTTCCTCAGCCGCCCAGTTCAGCGGACGTCGCTTCAGCTCCACAGCCGCCCAGCTCAGCGGACGTCGCTTCAGGTCCTCAGCCGCCGTGCGCATATCATAAGCATTCTCACAGCCTCCTGTTTCATTCACCCCTTTAGAAGTCCTGCGTTAGGGCTCTTACACATTAAAACATTGTGTGCTGTAGCTCTACATACTGCACCATGTACTGTAACAAAATGCAAGCTGAATTGTGAGAGTTTTTGTGTACTGTTTTTTGGACCAATAAGTAATATTTCTGTCTTATCTGAATTTAGTAAGAGAAAATTAATCGGTCATGTAATCTTTTATATCTTTGACACATTCAGTTAACTTGTATATCTAGTTTTGATGAGATGTATAGCTGGGTATCATCAGCATAGCAATGAAAACTAATCCCATGTCTTCTAATGATGTTACCCAAGGAAAGCATGTATATGTAGAACAGCAGAGGTCCTAAGACTGACCCTTGTGGGACCCCGTATTTCATTACCATTACACTGGAGAGTTCTCTATTCAGATTTACAAAATAGTATCAATCAGACAGGTATGATCTAAACCATTTTAATTCCTGTCCCTGAATACCTATATGATTTTATAAGCGATCTACAAGAATATTATGATCTGTAATGTCAAATGCAGCACTAAGATCAAGTAAGAGTAGTATTGTGATGCAGCCTTGGTCTGAAGCTAAAGACAAATCATTTGTGATTTTAACTAGTGCAGTTTCTGTACTATGATGGGGCCTGAAACCTGACTGAAATTCTTTACAGATATTGTTTTTCTGCAAGAATGTGCATATTTGAGCTGACACCACCTTTTCTAATATCTCTGATAAAAACAGAAGGTTTGAAATCATTCTGTAACTTGTTATTTTAATTTAGTTTTTTAAGAAGACGCTTAATAACTGCCAACTTGAGAGGTTAAGGGACGTGACCTAAAAATACTGAGGAATTAATAATGTTTAGAAATGGCTCTTCATCTGTATGTATCACTTCTTTTAGATCCATTTAGAACTCCAACTGGATCTAACTGGTTTGTTAGATTCAGTTAGTTAGAACTGGATCTAACAAACACGTTGTTGATTTAGCTGTGGTAATAAGTTTATACAGCTCTTCCTGTCCTAGCATTGAAAGCATTGAAAATCTAAATGTGGAACTTTAGGCTGGACTGGATCAGGGAATGCTGTCAGAGGGTGAACATCCATTATTTTGTTCCTGATACTATAATTTTTAATCATTGAAGAAATTCATAAAGTCTTTACTAGTAAACTGTGATGGAATACTCTTTACAGATATCTTAAATATTGTAGCGTTTTTCACCCGGAAAGGATGTTGGAGAGACGAGTGAGCTAATTGCTGCCCAATGCAATGGCTGGGAGTACTTTATTTTGCACACAGCATGTATAGCATGAGCAGCACATTCACACGAGCACCTATATCCAATCCAGCCTTAGCATGAACCAGAGCACATTCAACAGGTCACACACAGTCTAACACATTCAAACCTGGCCGAAACCACTAACCCAAACACCCTTCCCCAATAGGGTGAACACATAGAAACCCCTGCAAGGCACGCTGGTCGTCAGCCGCCGCCCCGCCCACGCCACACTGGTCGGCGATAGGTTGCTTACGGTCCAGTTGTGGCACAGGCGAAACTATGCTTTGCGCTCTAGGCGATGCAGTAACGCGGCTGCACGCCGGCTCGACGGCTGATCACCACCGGAGAGTCCGGAGGACTGCGCGAGGGGGACGTTCTGGATCGAAGGTCTTGGGGATTGGTCTTCATCGCCACCGCACACGCGCTCTTCCACTCGCTCGCAGTACCGATGGCGCGCTTAGCCGCACGGCCGTCGGGATAAAGCGTCGGCGTAAGCGTGTGGGTTTCCCCGCTCGGTCTGCTACTGGATGTTTACCTGGTGCGACTACCTGGTACCGCCCCGGGTGTGTGGTACTAACACATGCGACGGTGGTTTGGATATTAGCAACCTAGCTACCCCGAAATTACCACGCAGAGTCCCGTCAGCCAAATTCAGCACCGCACCCCATCTCTCCAAAATGTCCGAACCCAAAATGTAGTCCTCCTCGACATTCCCCACAAAGAACTCGTGTGAATGGGTTCGCTCACCCATTTGGACTCGCTCGCAGAATGTTGAAACCGGGATCAGGCAGTCTGCAAACGCGCTCGCTTTGTCTGAGTAATCCAGAGCGTAGCAGCGAAACATCTCGGGTTACTTTGCTGTAACCCTGTTCCCTGAAAAGGCGGGAACGAGATGCTGCGTGAAAACGCTAAGGGAAACATCTTGTCATGTTGCCAGTTGTGAAGCATGGCTTATATAACCTTGGTCGGGTGACGTCATCTGATGAAACGCACCTGTAGGTTATAAATAGGAGTGAACCGGAAACATTCCTCAGATTGATTTGTCTGAACGGACGTCCGGTCACGTAGGCATTGCGGCATTGGGACGCAGCATCTCGTTCCCGCCTTTTCAAGGAACAGGGTTACAGCAAAGTAACCCGAGACGTTCCCTTTCAAAGGCTACACTCGATGCTGCGTGAAAACGCTATGGGAACGAGAATATCAAGGCCGCCACACTGCAAGTGTCTGGACCCCAAGGTTGTGTAGCGTGTGCGCACAAGGCCGAGAAGGTCTCAGAACTATATCTGGGAAGCTGACTCGAGGACCTGTGAGCCCGGAGTGGCATGAACATCCAGATTATAAAATCTAACAAATGTGTGCGGAAAGGACCACGCCCCCGCGTCACACACTTGCTGCAGGGGAATACCTCCTGCTAGTGCAGTAGATGAGGCGATCCCCCTGGTTAAATGAGCCCTGGTTCCTAGAGGCGAAGTGGGCCCACGCGCCTCATAGGAGAGGGCAATAGCATCTCTCACCCAGTGTAGTGGCGGCCGAGGACAACTTTTGCGCTATCAATAAGAGGCGCAAACACTGTTGATGGACCCTCGCCAAGACTCCCAGGAGCAGAGCTATCAGGAAAAGCGCATAAAGGCATAACCAGGGCCATGTACGGGCCACGGCGTCCAGACCCGGGGTAGCTGGAGGAGTCAGAGAGTCGTAAAGGGGACATTTTCTGATCTTGCGAGGCAAAGAGGTCCACCTCTTTTACCTGAAATTTCTCCCAGATTGACTGACTATTTTGGGGTGAGGTTTCCATTCCCCGTGTGTCAGAGATTGACTGGACAGAACAACTGCTCCCACATTCATATGCCCTGGAATGTAAATCGCCCTGAGGGAAAGGAACCTGGTGCGCTAGCTATTTAGCAGTGCAAGCACAGTCCGCCCTGGCGATTAATATATGAGACTGCCATAGTGTTTTCCACCGGCACTAGGACATGGTAGCCTCTCAATGAACTGCTGAAGGAAGTGCTTTAGGGCCAGAAATAGAGCCATCATTTCGAGGCAATTGATGTGCCGCGCGAGAAGATGGCCTCTCCAGCTCCCTTGGGCTGGATGGTCATCTAAGACCGCACCCCAGCCCATGAGGGAAGCGTCTGTCGTTAGCATCTGCGACGACAAGACGAACTTAGAGTGGGACCCAAAGTCAGAAACCGGGGTCTGAACCACATAGGAAGGGTACGAAGCACCTGGCGCGTAACCTTTATTGGGGATTGGCCCTAGAGTGAAATCCCCTGGTTCTTAGCCACAACTGAAATGCTCTCATGTGCAGAAGGCCCAAAGGTGTCACCGTGGATACAGCTGCCATAAGAGCTAAGATCTATGAAAGTGATGGTCACTTTCTGGTCTAGCTTGATTTCCTTGAGGGTGTTGAGAATGGATTCGACACGAGCGGGAGACAGCTGTGCCCGCTTACGATCGAATCCCATGTGACATCCAATATGTTGTCCTCTGAACAGGAAAGAGCACGCTTTTCATGGCGTTGGGTCTCAATCCTAAGAAACAAAGATGAGCTAGGATGACATGCTGATGTCAAAGCGCTAGCTACTGAGACTGGACCAGCCAGTCGTCTATGTAATTCAAATATGGATGCTCTGGAGTCGGAAGCGCCAGAACTACATCCATGCATTTCATATGTGCGGGGTGAGAGAGCTAGACCAAATGGAAGGACCCGATACTGGTAAGCTTCGCACCCGAAAGCGACCTTAAGAACCTCCTGTGTTGTGGCAATATTTCTATATGAAAATGGTCCTGGGCACATGAACCTCAGGGCTTCTTTGTGAAGAAGACAATATGCCAGTCTGAGCTCTTTTAAGACGGATTGCGAAGCGCAGTGCGACAAACCCAAATCTTTACGAGGGGGTGCCCGGCTCAAAAACACTCTGCTTGTGTGTTTCACGCCTTGCAAGCGTCAGACCCGGTCGAGACTGGGTGGCCGACAGTCCCAACTCTTGAGCACAGCGGGGAAGGAATTTCCGAAGGCTTGTTCATATAACTTTGCCTCATGAACCTAGTGGCGAACGAGTTAACGACATCGCCAAACAGGCCGGACGGCGAAATAGGGGCATCAAGGAGGAATGAGCGATTCTACGCTTGATGCCGCTGAGATTCAGCCATAAGTCTGTGGCCTTGCCAGTACTCAAGTCTCTCAGCAGGTCAGCCTGGTAGACCTGCAAAACCGTCATGGTGTGCAATGGAGCACTAACCAGACCTGCTGCCTGAAAAGCTTTTCACTCCAGGGAAGATAAAAGTCTACACAGCTTGAAAGGAAGTATTAGCTTTTTAGGGAGGATGATGTCCCAGGAGAAAAATAGCCTGGAAGCGTCTCTTCTATCTGGGTGTCATCATATAACCCTGTGCTTCCACCTCAACTATATTTAAACAAATAAATAAAGTAGATGGCAGGAAAACACAGGATAGATACAGCTTACTCCATGAAAGGGTTAACTCATATGGAGATTGCTAAGAAAAAGGGAGAGAGCGTTGTTGAGGCTCCATCCCCCGGCCAGGTGGGAGTGCTTGGGTGCTATTTCCATCTCCGCGGAGCGAGAGAGAATGTTTATCCTTGCCCATTCACAAGAAGCGCTTGCGAGCGGACAGAGGGATTTCCCGATCCAACGAGGAAGTGAGAGATAGGAGTTTTAAATCTGTCTCTCACAGCTCTGCTGGATACACGCATTTTAAGCCCCAGAAATGAGCCGCGGCCCGGTGCTTCTCAAGGAATGCGGGGCGCACGCGAGCACTTTATTCGAAGCAGTAAAGTGTAAAGATCGCCCTCCGATATGTGTTTATTAGACATGGAGGGATATCTCAATTAAAACTCTGCCATATCGGTGAGTTAAACACTTTCTTATTTTGCTGGTTTAAACACACACGCATACAGAACAAGGTCAGTGAAGACAAAAGATCTGAGGAATGTTTCTGGTTCACTCCTATTTATAACCTGCAGGTGCGTCTTATCAGATGACGTCACCCGACCGAGGTTATATAAGCCAAAATTTGCCGTGTTTGATACACACATGCTTCACAACCGGCAACATGACAAGATGTGTCCCGTAGCGTTTTCAAGCAGCATCAAGTGTAGTCTTTGAAAGGGAACAGTGGAGCCGGTGTCCACGAGCGCCCGTAGTAAGACGCCGTCCAGCACACAGTTGACATAAATTCCAGCGCAGTTTCCTTAACATCCCGACTGGAAGTTAACTCCAACATTTTGGGGGAACAAGGACGGTTGTGGGAGGCAGCTTCCTCTTAGCGCCCCCCGGAGCTAGTTTACCGGCTGCTGGGGTACGCTGTCTCTCAGGCCTGAGAACGTTGCAACGGTAGTCCCAAGGTCCCGTGCCTCAGCATCGCCGCGAAACCTCGGAGACTTACCTACCGAGTGCCCCTGAGCCATTAGGCGCTCGGTAGGTGAACCTGTTTCCGCCATTAGGGGTTCAGCGCGCTCGGCCTCGCACAGTGTCCCAGAAAGGGAGGCTGGTGCCGCTAACCTGATGTGCTCAAAGAGCGGCGGCGGTTGAAGTTCTCGGAGAAAGGCGCGATGAGCTAGCTCTTCCTGCTTATCGGGCTCGAACTCTGGATAGCCCCGGCACGCGGGGCCTCTTAAGTCCATGGCGAATGCCCCCAGTGGCTCAGAAGCGCACCGCTTGCGGACCGCCAGCTCCTCGCATGCTGCCTGCTTATGGACACCCTCGCCGAACCGGAAGTGAAGCGACTCCCGTAGCTCAGTCCTTCCGCTCATCAGCCAAGAGGTCTTTCAACGCCTGGTGCGCGTCACTCTCCAGCGACAGTGCTACTCGGATGGCGGTTTTGGCCGGGAACCAGCCTGCGAAGTCGGCGGCTAGCTCCACTTGGGCGAAAAATGCGTAGGGTTAGACGGCGCCATTGTAGGAAGGAAGGGGCAGCTGCAGGTCGTTTTGCTGGCTGATGGCGCACGAAGCTGTAGCTTGCTTTGGTGCTTGCGCAGTGTCAACATTGGGCTCCGCCCCGAGATCCAGTGCCGGGATCTTCATCTCTCCGCTCTGCTTTGGTCGAGCTTCTTTGCTCGCGCTAGCCCCATCAGAAAGATGCTCTTTCTCCTTCCTTAACTCCTCCGCTACTCGGCGGCCTGCTTGGATCTTTTTTAGGTTCTCAATAGTGCGCTCCAACTCATAACTCTCCATCCCACTTCTGACACCAATGTAGTGTTTTTCACCCGGAAAGGATGTTGGCGAGAGAAGTGAGCTTAATTGCTGCCCAATGCAATGGCTGGGAGTACTTTATTTTGCACACAGCATGTATAGCATGAGCAGTATGTATTCACACAAGCACGTATATCCAATTAAGCCTTAGCATGAACCAGAGCATATTCAACAGGTCACACACAGTCTAACACACAAACCTGGCCGAAACCACTAACCCAAACACCCTTCCCCAATAGGGTGAACACATAGAAACCCCCACAAGGCATGCTCATCTTCAGCCGCCGCCCCGCCTACACCACAATGTTTACATAGTTGAGTTTCCTGCTGCTGCTTCCTCAGTGTTTAACAATGTTAAAAATAAACACATACAAGGTCGTGCAGGTGTAAGGAGCCTTCTGAGTGGCAAAGGGAGAGAGCCCTGAGAGAGCCACAGCGGGGCTACGCAGATCCTGTACTGCCGCAACATGCTCTGTGCTGCCACAGCTGGACACTATACCTCACTTTCTGCTGTTCAAATCTGGTTTTGTCTGCATTTATTTTTAAAGTGTTCGAGTGAAACAAGCAGACTTACGGTTTGGTGTGCAGGGTGGACTGTTACAAATGAGTATAATTGTAAGGGTCCACCACCAGAGGTCGCTGTTTTTTATTTGTAGTTTTTGTTGGCTGACTCAGTTTCCTAGCAGGCACCTCGGTCAGGTGATGCGAGGGCACACCAGAGCCGAGGTAGCCATTAACCCATCTATAAATAGCTGTTTAGACTGGGAAACTGGGTCGAGCATTTTTGGTTTAACCACTGTCCGTTGTGTGGGCATTTTGTTTTGGTTTGTTTAGTTCTTTGTTTAGTTTATATTTTGATTTAAGTTGTGTTGACTTGGGCTCTCTTATTGGCAATGTTTTCTGTATATGTTTTGTGTGTCTATGTTGGTGGAGCTGTTGCAGTCATGTCTGGTGTGGTTGTTCTTCTCCTGTTTTCTTGTATTTAGCTAGAGCAGGTAAGTAGATAGGTGTGTGTTTGGCTAGGAGTGTGTTGAGCTAAAATCTAAGTTGAGTTACCGTAACTAGCATGCTTCTAGCCATAGCCCCTTTGTCTATAGCTTTTCTGTGTTTCCTGTCTCCCTAGATCCCAGTGAGCCTAGCCTTTGAGTGTCCCCTAGCCTAGCCTTTGAGTGTCCCCTAGCCTAGCCACTGGGTATCCCTTGTCTCTGTGTTTCTGTGCCCCAATTCCCTAGTGTGTGTTGAGCTATTAGGTAAGTGTAGCTTAGTGCATGTTGGGGCTAAAGACATGCTTAGCTAGGTGTATGTGTAGCTAACTGCCATGGTTAAGTCCAGCTTAACCATGTTTAGCTAAAAGCCATGCACGTGTCTCCCCTAGTCTCTACGTATCTCCCTCTAGTGTCTCCCTCTAGTGTCACGTCGGGAGTGTTGTCTAGTAGTGTCCAGTTTCAGCTCCACGCATAGTCTGTGTGTCCCGTCACATGTTTGTCCTCCTTCAGCCTGTGTCTCGCCACAGGATGTGTGTTGGTCCTTCTACCTGTGTTACGCCACAGGAAGTGTTACCTGTCCTTCAGCCTGTGTCCTGCCAGAGAGTCCCTGTTGGCACAAAGTTATTAAATATTGTTTGAGTTTGATTGTTTCTTTTGTTTGTTTAGTTTTTACTTATACTTTTGTGTTTAATGTTCATTGAACTGTATCAAATATATTAAGAGTGTGTTAAAAATATAATTCAGTTAGCCAAATGCTAATTTCTATTTGTGATATGAACTTAAAGCCATGTTCCTTGCTCAGCAGTACCATGGTGCTAAATGTGCAGAAACCTGGGTGTGTCAGAGCATGTGTTACTGCACATGGAGATCTGTCTTACCAGAATTAATACAGAGGAAGTTGCTCAATATCCAGTATCTAATGTTTGTTTGGTAGGGGATTTGTGGTCATCCATACTTTAACCAATTATTACATGTATGTTTACCATACATTCATGTATGTGGTGATCGTACAACCACCCACAGTGTTGTGCATACACGTATTTCTACTACAGACTTAATCTGGTAATATAGTTACACACTAGTGAGTTTAGCCTTGTGTTTTAATCATAATTTCTTAAATAAGAGAATAATGTAAATAACTTCCTGCTGGTTAAGAGACCCCTGGCTACTGAGAGAGAAAGAGGAAGTTAAAGTGTTAGTGTAACTGTGATGTTCATCACTTCAGCTCAAGAACTAACAAACTCTGGTAAGAGACACTGTACCTTTAATAATAATAATAATAATAAAAGTTTATTATACTTGATCATAAAGTAAACAAACTGTGTAATCATCACCAGCAAAAAAGTACAAAATTTTTTGAACTTGAGATTGACTCTTCTTTAGCGTATTTACTCATAAGTATTTTCTTCATCAGATGCTTCAGTTGCACTACACTATCTTAAACATGTATTTTTTCAGTTGTTTTCAAACGGATATTTCTCTTCTATTGTCATGTCTGAGTTGAGCAGGGAATTATAAAGATAAACATTATGTTGCGTCAATATCATGTTGCAGATTCATCTGTTTAGAACAGATGCGATGAGCTTTGTAATGTTGTAGTGTGAAATATTTCTAATATTTACAACCTGGCTTCTGTGGTGAAGTGACATGTGGTACACCTTTAGCTATAGTTCTATAGCTCAGCTTTGAGGCAGGAGATGGGGATTTGTTACTCCTGTATAACAGTGTGACTGAAATAGATGAGTATGTTAAAATTAAAGCTTAAAAAGCCTGTCCAGGTGAATGTTGATCTACTGGAAAAGCTCAGTGTAAAGCAAAGGCACTGGTATTGTGTTACACCCCCAATACAGTGTGTTTATAATCATCAGGTTATTAATTAACTTATGGAAACAAGATGTATAACATGAGGAGGGTCAGATAAGGGAGAAGCTTTAATGCTATTACAGTGCTGAGTGTTTAACCATGTAGATTAAAGCACTATTAACATTTTGAATTGTTTGGCCACAATGATGTTGTATTCATTTGGTGTACTTATATACACCAGAGGAGCTTGTGGAGGTTGTGTAAATCATACACAGTTTAACTGCACTTCAGGGTAAACTGCAAATATATGCTATTTTTGTGTGTGAGGCATGGGGGCTATATATATATATATATATATATATATATATATATATATATATACTCAACAAAAATATAAACGCAACACCTTTGTTTCTGCTCCGATTTTTCATGAGATGGACTTAAAGATCTAAAATTCATTCCAGATACACAATATTACCATTTCTCTCAAACATTGTTCACAAATCAGTCTAAATGTGTGATAGTGAGCACTTCTGCTTTGCTGAGATAATCCATCCCACCTCACAGGTGTGCCACATCAAGATGCTGATCTGACATCATGAGTAGTGCACAGGTGTACCTTATACTGCCCACAATAAAAGGCCACCCTGGAATGTGCAGTTTTGTCTCACAGCAAAATGCCACAGATGCCACAAGCATTTAGGGAGCGTGCAATTGGCATGCTGACAGCAGGAATGTCAACCAGATCTGTTGCTTGTGCATTGAATGTTTATTTCTCCACCATAAGCCGTCTCCAAAGGCATTTCAGAGAATATGGCAGTACATCCAACCGGCCTCACAACCGCAGACCACGTGTAACCACACCAGCCCAGGACCTCCACATCCAGCAGGTTCACCTCCAGGTTCACCTCCACCACCTGTTGAGTTGATTAAAACAGCTGTCCCCAATAATTCGGTGTAATTAGGATGCTTTAGAACAGCTTGGACTATTTGGAATGGTGTAGAACTGTGGATTTTCCCACAGACTATGACAGTTTGCAAAGGGTATCATTCTTTCATCGTCCCAGAAAGGCACCATACCTTACCCAAAGACACTGGAATGTGCGTCGGACCTTTTCGAGGAGTAACCTAGATAGAGATGTGAACTCTAGTCATCTATCCTGTAGTCAGATGAGACTAAACTGGAGCACTTTGGACATATTGATGTTGCTTATGCTTAGGGTAAGAATGAAGAGGCCTTCAATCCTATGAATTCCATCCCAATCGTCAAGCATGGTGGTGGTCACATCATGCTATGGGGGATGCTTCTCTGCCAGTGGTACAGGTAACCTTATTAAGATAGATGGTATAAAAAAGAGGACTCTGTCAAGATCCTTGATACCTGGCAGAATCAGCACAGAAGCTCAAACTGCCAGAGGATAATGACCTGAAGCATACAGTGCAAGTGGTCAAGCAATGGTTCAGGGGTAAGAACATACTGTAAATGTTCTGGAGTGGCCTAGTCAGAGCTCATGAACCCAATTGGGAATTTGTGGAGAGAGTTGAAGATCTGGTTTACAGCTAGGAATCCTTCCACTCTCCAACAAATGGAGGCTTTTGAGAAGAAAGAGTGGAGAAACATTCCACATCAGACCTGTAAAAATCTTGTGGAGACCAACAAGCAGCATTTGCAGACTATCATTAAGAACAAAGTATTTTCTATTGATTATTGAAACATTGTAATAGAAAGGGTATTAATAATTCTGAACATGGTGATTTTGGAATATTTGTCATTAAAAACCCATGAAATGTCATATTTATTAAAATATGTTTTTTCCAGTTGTTTATCACATATTAAATTAGTGAAAGTATTACAGTCTGTGAGGGTGTTTGGGTGTGTGAGTGTGTGTCTGTGTGTGTGATGTTTGTAAATGATTAATGACACTTCAGTTTGTGAAAAGTAAAATACACATTGAAAAAATATATATATATATATATTTCTACAACAAACAAAAACTGGCAGGGTGTGTTGTGTGTTATTATCTCTATTCTTTTTAGCAAATCAAAATACTTTGTTGGTGCTCCCAGTCAATAAAATGTGCAAATAAAGTAGGAACAGAAAAGTGTTTAAATAAAATAGAAAACAATACAATAGTTTTATTTCCAAATGAATTGCACTAGGTAATATTGATAGTTCTGTAATGGATTAAACCCTGTCCAGGGTGTACCCCACCTCATGCCCTAAGTCTCCTGGGATAGACTCCACCCTTATGGAAATATATTTCTATATATATTAACTGTGAGGGATTTATTTCCAATTTCCCTTAATATTTGATATGAATATGGCACAATCATTAGTAATGGATTGATGTCAGCGCAATCTTTATAAGTGTCCTTGTTTACTTAGTAAGTGCTCTTGTTTACTTAGTTCTCACATGATGTTTTTAACCTTGATTGTATTTTTCAAATTCAAATTTTATTTGTCACATACACAGTCATACACAGTACGATATGCAGTGAAATGCTTGTACGACCGCCAGTGACCTTAAAAAGAAAATAAAAACTATATATAAGGAATAAATATTAATAAAAAATATTTATTAAATAAATATGTAAATATGTATTGCATGAATGTGTCCATCATTGTCCAGTCAATGTCAATGTTTAAAAGATATTACTTCTGTAGCGGAATCCTTCAGGGAGCGGAATCGCTTCCCAGACCGCAACAGAGAGAACAGTCTATTGTTAGGATGGCTGAGGTCCTTCACGATCTTCCTGGCCTTGGTCCAGCACCGCTTGCTGTAGATCAAGTGCAGGTCAGGGAGCTCGGTGCGGATGATGCGCTCAGCTGATCGCGCCACCCTCTGTAGAGCCCATCTGTCCTGCATGGTGCTGTTTCCAAACCAGGTAGTGATGTTTCCCATCAGGATGCTCTCTATGGTACAGGAGCAGAAATTCCTGAGCACCTTAGAGGGCAGTCTAAAGTCTCTCAAACGTCTGAGGTGGTAGAGACGCTGCCGGGCCTTTTTCACCACGGTGTTGATGTGACAGGACCATGACAGGTCCTGCGTGATGTGAACACCGAGGTATCGGAAGCTGTCCACTCTCTCCACTGGTCTCCTGTTGATGATGGGGGTCTGGTAGTTCCTCTCCTGCTTTGTACTAAAGTCCACTATCAGCTCCTTTATCTTGCTGACGTTCAGGAGGAGATTGTTCCTCTGGCACCAGTTCTCCAGATTTACAATCTCCTCTAGGTAGGCCGACTCATCATTGTTGGTGATCAGGCCCACCACGACAGTGTCGTCAGCAAACTTGATGATGGCGGTGGAGTTGGTAGCCGCCACGCAGTCGTGGGTGTACAAAGAGTACAGCAGGGGGCTCAGAACACAACCCTGGGGGGCTCCAGTGCTGAAAGTGAGTGAGGCTGAGACATGTCCGCCTATCCTTACTGCCTGTGGTCTGCCAGTCAGAAATTTTCCATTCCATTTCTTCCATTGTTTTTGCCTTTCTTGGCCTTGGGTCGATGTTTATATCGTAGTATAACATGAATGTTATGTCATTTATGTTTGGATTTCATTGCCCAGGCTGACTAATTGACGCATGCATGCAAAATAAAACTTTCCAGCTGAACCCTGGCTCTGAGTCTCCTGATTCCTTCATCATTTAATGCTCTGGTCAGACCTAGAAGATTTTATTTTTATTTACAACTGTCAATATATTGAATGATTTAGTGTTCAAGGCCCATATTCACAAAGCTTCTTAAGCCTAAAAGATGCTCCTAGTGATGAAATTCTAAGAAAATTCTTAGAATTATGACATTTTCTTAGAATTTCCCCTTAAATTTAGGACTAAATCTTAGTAAAGATAAAAATGATTCACAAAATATTTTAGTCCTAAAAACAGCTCGTAAGGCAAAAATGGTTACGAGTAAGGAGGAGGACTTTTAAGAGTCTTTAGAGTTTCTATGGCAGAGGACAAAATGGCGGAAAGAAGAAATATTCTCCTAACACTGAACGTAAAGCTAAAAGTAAACACTGCTCTACTGTCCAATTAGATTTTCTTGTTTTACTTCCTTCCATCTCTCTCGGATGGTTGGCTACATACCATCCAAAAAAGCAACTTAAATAGACTGTCCTATAATCATGTAAATTAGTAAAAGCTGAGCCATTTTGCTCCTATCAATCTGAAATATATTAAAAGTAATAAAATCATTATGATAAATAAATGTAAGAACTTAAATGTACATTTGGCTGTTTAATTATATTTAACAAAGAAACTTTGCATAAAGTAGCCTGTACTCATGCTTATACAATTTTTTATGTGCAAACATTTTGATTTCACTGTCTTTTCTATTATCATATATTCTATTTTCACAAAGAGCACATTTCAAGACCTTTACAGAGGTCAGAGGTTATTTTTTATTAACCAATCACAGTCCTTGAATTGCTGCATTATCCCTAGCAACGGGGTCAACCACACCTCCTCACTAAGATAAAGGTTTTTGTACTGTCCTTACTCAGAGTAGCTCTGAGAAGTTTGCTAAATCACGTTTAGTCTAGGACTTCCAGATAGGACTTTTTAAGCTAAGATAGGAGCTCTCTAAGAGAATTCTAAGAAGCTTTGTGAATACGGGCCCTGATCGAATTATATTCACAATATATAAAATCATATATTAAGAAATATACTTATATATCTTAATGTATGTAGTTTTATATTTAACAATATACTTTATAATATATTGAATATGATTACATATATCTATTTCTTTATAATATGCTCATGCAGTATGCTTATGGATCATTTGCATAAGCCACATACATGACAATAATTAGATTAAAGCCAGACATAAATGAGATGCATGAAACACAAATAAATCGAGCCCATGCATAAAAATAAATACACTTAAATGTACAAACTACAAAATCTGGAAAATCAAGACACTAAACAATACAAAATGTCACATGACCTGACAAAGATATTAAGTGTCACACTGCTCAACTCAAAGTATGATTTGTTGTGGGCCACAGGATTGTGACAATCTTCCAGTGAAAATAATCAGTCAGAAAGGAGATGAAAAAGAAAAAAAAATGGAAAAGTTTTCTCACTGGCTACATCAGTCTTCTCTTGTGGTGGATGTCCAACAAGTTTATTTGAAAGTCTGCAACTCCTGAAGCTGCTTAGTATCTAATGGAACAAAGAAAATGTATTAAAACATTTGGGATTTACCTAAACACCATTCAGCTACTCCATTCCCAACTGTCTGAAGGTTGAGAGGTGGGCTTGAGCTGGCTCATGGGCTGGTGCTTACCTGACTGATGATGTGGTGCTGATTAAGACTCCGGAACATTCTCCTGCAGTTTCTTCTCCTCGATGGGCTAAGGTTCTAAGGTGGCATGTAGTGATGGGGAGTTAAAATCATTTTAGTGACTCGGTTCTTTGAATCTCGTTCATCAAAATGAATCTTTTTTTTAAATCATTTACTTAATTTCATTCAATAAAAAAGACCGCCAGTACGTCTACATACATAAATTTTGTCTATAGTTCCAGTAATGAAAATATTACAATGCAGCTAAGGGCATATTATAATAATCAGAATGAGTAGCTCACAATCATATCTTTTAGTCTGAGTCGTTCGTTCTTTTGAGTCTATTGCATTGCATAGCGTCTATGGATGTCATGTGACAAAAGAATGAATGACTCAAAGTAGAAGAGTTATTGATAAAGAATCGCTCAATTCTGTTTCCTGTACATAACCTACGGAGGTTTTGCAATGCTTTGTGCATGCGCGCCCAATAGAACATGAACTAATCACTTTCCGAGAGTTATCCTTTTCACAAAAAACATATTGGTCTGGTAACTGTTAAACACTGTATAATAAAACTACTGTTTTTCAAAAGCTGATCATGCTGTAACATTAACTTACTATTTTAAAAACCATATTAATAATAATACTGTAACCAGATGATTGATTTTTACCATTGAAAAACAAACAATTAAAAAACAAAACAACTTTCAACCTCACTAGCGTTAGTTAAATAGACATGCTAATCCACAGGTAGAATTTAAATTCCTTTTGCAATTTAAGATCAAACTTAAGCTGTGTAATTTTCAGTTAAAATATACTAAATGTTTTTTGACCACGGACTCTACTACTTTAACATTTTTTCATATTCTATCGTTTTCTTTCAAAGGCCACACTCGATGCTGCGTGAAAACGCTATGGGAATAATATATTTTTTTATTCAATTCAATTTTATTTATATAGCGCTTTTAACAATGGTCATTGTCTCAAAGCAGCTTCACAAAAATGAAAGAAATTCATAAAATAATAATAATAAAAAAAAAATAATAATGATAATAATAAATTGTGTTTGTGTGAGAAAAATGTGTCTAGATAATAATGAGATGAATGAATAAAATGTCTCTGATGAGCAAGCCAAGGGTGACAGCGACAATGGCAAGGAAAAACTCCCTGAGATGGCAATGGGAAGAAATCTTGAGAGGAACCAGACTCAACAGGGAACCCATCCTCATTTGGGTGATAACAGATAGAAATGATATAACATCATGTGTGTTATGCAGCTGAAAGTACAATATAACAGAAATTCTTTAAATTAACATGAAGTCCAGTTCAGCATAGGGATGAGTCAGTAGGTGCAGAGGGCAGATGGGATCTGAATCACTGGGAGCACAGAAGCAGGATGTGTAGCTCCAACCATAATAAAGCAGAATCCAGCTGGAGCTGGTCCTTCTCTGGATGCCTCAGGATCCTCGCAGGGTTGGCCTTTGTCTGCTGAAGCTGGTACAATCTCCAGATGCTTTGGGATGGGTAGAAAAGTACAGAACAAATGGAGAGAATTAGCGTAGTTGCCATTCAGGATAGATGTACTGGAGTATGAGGTTATGGGATGAGTTGAGTGCGTCTTGAGTCTACTTTTAAACTGGGAAACTGTGTCTGAGCCCCAAACACTGTCTGGAAGGCTATTCCAAAGCTTTGGAGCTAAATATGAAAAAGCCCTACCCCCTTTTGTAGATTTTGAAATTCTGGGAATTACAAGAAGTCCAGAGTTTTGCGATCTTAAGGAGCGTGGTGGATTGTAGCGTATCAGAAGACTGGTTAGGTATGTGGGAGCTAAACCATTTAAAGCCTTGTATGTAAGTAATACTACATATTACTTACATAAATAATGTAAACTGAACATTAATTCTAAACTGAACAGGTAGCCAGTCCAGGGATGAAAATATTGGGGTTAAATGATCATATTTTCTGGATCTAGTGAGAACCCTGGAGGCTGCATTTTGGACTAACTGTAGCTTGTTTATTGAGGATGCAGGACAACCACCTAGTAAGGCATTACAATAGTCCAGTCTGGAGGTCATAAATGCATGAACTAGCTTTTCTGCATCAGATACGGATAAGATGCTCCTAAGTTTGGCGATATTTCTAAGATGGAAAAAGGCTGTTTTTGTGATATTGGAAATATGATTTTCAAAGGACAAGTTACTGTCTAATATTACGCCCAGGTCTTTTACTGTTGAGCTGGTAGTTACAGTACATCCTTCTAAACGCAGGCTGAATTGTGAAAGCTGTTGTGTGCTGGTTTTTGGGTCGATCAATAATATTTCTGTCGTGTCTAAGTTTAGTAAAAGAAAGTTATTGATCATCCAATCTTTTATGTCCTGGACACACTCAGTTAATCTGGATAACTTAGGTATTTCGTCTAGTTTTGTTCAGATGATTGGGTATCATCATCAGCATAACAATGGAAACTAATCCCATGTCTTCTAATTATGTTACCCAAGGGAAGCATGTATTATTTCACTGGCATTACACCAGACAGGGGCGATCTCCACAATTACTCGATTAAAGTGCTTCGCATGCGGCTCGCATTCTTTACAGAGAAGCTATAGGCTGCGGCACATTCCTGGGGCTTAAAACGACGTGCATCTGGCAGAGATGTGAGAGACGGATTCCTCCTTTCTTTCATGGAGTAAGCTTTATTCATCCCGTGTTTTCGTGCCATCGACTTATTTATTAATTTAAATACAGTTGATGTGGAATCAAGCGGTGTTATATGATGACACCCCAGATAGAAGAGACACTTCCAGGCTATCTCTCTCCTGGGACGTCATCCTCCCTGAAAAGCTAACACTTCCTTCCAAGCTCTGTAGACTTTCATTTTCCCTGGAGGGAAAAGCTTTTTAGGCAGCAGGTCAGGTTGGTGCTCCACTGCACATCATGACGGTTTTGCAAGCCTACCAGGCTGACCTGCTGAGAGACTTGAGTAGTGGCGGGGCCACAGAATTGTCTCTTCGTGTAACAAAGCAGATGGACCATGCTATTGTCTGTTTTATGGCTGCGATGGTTTCCGCGGAGAGGCACTTGTGGCTAAATTTCACAGGCATCAAGGATAAGGATTGTGCATCGTCTGTTCTCATGCTCCGCCACCACTGGTGTTTCTAGCAACACCAGTCACAATAAAGTGTTAGCTCTTTGTTTTTTTCCTGCCATGTTTCGGGATGCCAAACATCTAAAATCCCCCCGTTTAACGAAGCCACTGAGAACTGGCAGCGTGGAAGCTACTGCCAGGTATATCTCCTTGGGTACTAAGCACTGTAGAGAGAAGCTACAGGATTAAATCTCACATCACCCTACGCATTTCAACGGCGTGGTCTCCACTTCCGTGAAACCGGAAAGGGCGCATTTGCTGACTGAAGTTGCTGAGAAAAGGGGCCATAGAACATGTTCCCCTACCAGACAAAGAGTCAGGCTACTACAGTCGGTATTTCTTGGTTCCCAAGAGGAACGGGGGGCTGCGTCCAATTTTTAGATTTTCGCGGGCTGAACCGCTATCTAAAAATAAATAAATACAGCTTCAAAATGTTGACTGTCATTGTGCGCACAAGGGTCCAGACACTTGCAGTGTGGCGGCGTTGGTATTCTCGTTCCCATAGCGTTTTTACGCAGCATCGAGTGTAGCCTTTGAAAGGGAACGTCTGGGTTACTTTGCTGTAACCCTGTTCCCTGAAAAGGCGGGAATGAGATTCAATTCAATTCAATTCAATTCAATTTTATTTATATAGCGCTTTTAACAATGGTCATTGTCTCAAAGCAGCTTCACAAAAAATTAAAGATTTTTTTTTTTTTTTTTTAGAAAAGAAAAGAAAAGAAAATATTTGGAAGTGTGTATGTGTGAGAAAAATGTGTCTAGATAATAATTAGATGAATGAATGATGAATGAAATGTCTCTGATGAGCAAGCCAAGGGTGACGGCGACAGTGGCAAGGAAAAACTCCCTGAGATGGCAATAGGAAGAAACCTTGAGAGGAACCAGACTCAACAGGGAACCCATCCTCATCTGGGTGATAACACATAGAAATAACATCATGTGTGCTGTGCAGGTAAAAGTTCAATATAACAGAAGTTGTGTAGATTAACATGAAGTCCAGTTCAGCACAGGGAGTCAGTAGGTGCAGAGGGCAGATGGGGTCTGGATCACTGGAAGCACAGGAGCAGGATGTGTAGCTCCAGCCATCATAAAGCAGAATCCAGCTGGAGCTGGTCCTTCTCTGGATGCCTTAGAAACCTCGCAGGGTTGGCCTTTGTCTACTAAAGCTGGCACAATCTTCAGATGCCTCGGGATGGGTAGAAAAATACAGAAAAGATGGAGAGAATTAGCGTAGTTGCCATTTAGGATAGGTGTACTGGAGTATGAGGTTATGGGATGAGTTACGCGTATGCCAGATTAAAGAGATGCGTCTTGAGTCTACTTTTGAATTGGGAAACCGTGTCTGCTCCCCAAACACTGTCTGGAAGGCTATTCCAAAGTTTTGGAGCCAAATATGAAAATGCCCTGCCCCCAGATGCTGTCCACATTAGATTTTTTAAGAAGCGGCTTAATAACTGCCAACTTAAAAGGAATTAATGAGGAATTAATAATGTTTAGAAGTGGCTCTCCAACCATATGCATCACTTCTTTTAAAAATCTGGTTGGGATTGGGTCTAACAGGCACGTTGTTGATTTAGCTGTGGTGATATGTTTATACAGCTCATGTCCTATACCTGTAAAGCACTGAAAATTTAATGGTAAAGCTATAGGCTGAACTAGATCGTGAGATACTATTAGAGGTTAAACCTCCGTTATTTTTTTCCTTATGCTATCGATTTTTTCATTAAAGAAGTCCATAAAGTCTTCACTTGTCAATAGCTGCACATACTGTCTTTATACGTGATTCGAAAAACTTCTAATTTAGTTTTTCTCAATTTTCGCTTGAGGTTACGGGTTGCTCTCTTTAGGCCGCGAGTATGACTATTGTACCAAGGTGCAAGTGTTTTATCTCTGACTTTTTTTAATCTGATGGGAGCAACAGTGTCTAATGTACTGGTAAAAATAGTGCCCATGCTGTTAGTCACTTCATCTAGATCATCTGCATTTAGGACTCTAAAAAGAAATTGGGACAGATCCAGCAAATAACTTGTGAATCTGTCTTTAGTAGATCGGATTCATAATTCTACAAATCGATAACGTGGGGAGACACAGCTAGTCTGTTTTACGGGTAGAGTATATATCAAGAAGTGATGATCTGTGATATCATCACTTTGAGGTAAAATCTCTATATTAAAGACGTCTATACTATGGGATATAATTAAATATAGCGTATGATTACAGCGGTGAGTTGCTCCATTTTGTTTAACCCCAAAGGAATTTAGTAAGTTCATAAATGTTAATGTTAAATGAACCAGTCAGATGGTTCGTAGTGTCCTGGAAATGTTGTCAGAAAGGACCGCTCTGCTAGGGTGCAGGTCATCAATGTGGTAGAGCCTAGGACGCTCCCAGAAAACAGTCCAGTTATCAACAACGGGTAATCTCTGTTGTTGACACCAAGATTGTAACCATTCATTAAAGGCAAATAATATACTGAACTTCTTGATTCCTCGCTAAAATGTGGGAAGCGGTCCAGATACAATGATCTTCGTCATGGGTAATGTGCTGTGGACCTTCTCAACCAGGATCCTGAAGTTCTTCTTTAGGATCTCTGTCTGCCTCTATGAAGAACCACAGCTTGAATGTTTTTTCTTAGGGCCGCAGGCACCTGTGCAGCAACATCAAGAACACGTGCACCAGGTAAACAGCGTGTGTGCACCTTACCTTTAGCCGTTGTAGCACGCACGTGCCGGGCGATGGAGTCTCTGATGACCTGCACATCGTGTGCCATCTTGCGGAGAGGAGAGAAGCCGTTTCGGGTCGCGATCTCGAAGACGGATGGTGGCAGAGGAGGTGAGGTCCTCGTCTGAAGCATGGCGTGCGCCTTCCGCTGCTGCTGTATCCAGGCTTTGTGGTATCCCAGTGCCTGTGTGAAGAAAACCCGGGTGGGCCGCGTCCTCGGTATTGGAGAATTTACCTGGGACAGGTGAGTGACGGTCCACGACGATTTTAGCATGGCTTTCCGCTGCTGTAGCCAGGCCAGCTTCACCTGTAGGTTGCGGATCAACTTCTCCACGGCCTCCAGCTCCAAATCCTTCGAGTGCAGCTCCAATGTATCCTCACCTGCATTCAGAGGCAGAGTCACAACCGTCATGGTGTGTGGAAATGGAAATAATTCCTAGAAGCGGTGTGCTACAAAACAATTAAAACTTAACGTTATAACAGGCGTTTTGATAGAATATATTATAAGATACTATAAAATACAAGCATGTGTGTGTGTGTCGAGAGAGAGAGAGAGTGTGAACCGTCACGGTGTCAACCCAGATAGCACAGGTACATCGCGGTGATGTCTGCTAAAGAGCGTATTATCTGGTAAACATTGCGTTAGTTTTTTATAGTTGTATTTTGATCGTCTGTAGATCGCCTGTTTGACCTGTTAAATGATACATCATCTTTACATCCATCGTCTTTACATCTATACGACATCTATACGATGTATCTTTATCATCCGAAATTTGCTGGTATGTGGACAGGAAGCTGCAGCATCAGCTATGACTTTAATGATTTAAGGGGAAATACGTGATTATTTTTTTTATCCAGATATTTTACTAGAATGTATAGCACATTTAAAGGCGAACACTACATTACTTTGTAGATGTAAATGCAGGTTCATGTTCCTTTTCCCATTTTTCTTTCTTATACACTCAAAAAAATTAACTAAAAATTAAGCTACCTGTTACATGTACTTAAATGTAATATGTGTTTTTTACATAATAATTTTATGTAATAGTAATGTAAAAAAATTATGAACATGAATAAATTATGTTGTTTTTGCATCAAATTTAACAACTTAACATGTATTAGATTCAATCATGTTGAGATAATACAAAGAGATCTTGTCACTATAAAAACGAGAAATATCGCGAGAAGACATCGCGAGAAGATATCACGAGAAAAGAACACAGTTTGTTGAGAAGACAAACGTTTGGCGGGCATGTGGAAAAGGTAAGCAGGAATTTATTCCCATCTTTCTAAATAGAAACGAAATACTGAACATAAATGTCACCTGCTGTTTAACGATGTTTAGTCACGTTATTTTGGTTAATCGGTTAATATTTTCGCTTAATCTGCGGGTCGGTTCTGGTTTCGGTCTGTTCTCATGAGTTGTGAAGCGATAGGAACAAAGTATAAATATTGTCCATTTGCTAATTCTTGTTCTCCGACAGAATCGGATGCTGAAAAATTCATCAAAGATTTCCTTCGCTTGGCCCCAGGGAGGATGTCATTTTTTGTTATTTGTTATCCATGTATATATGTTATAAATATAAAGTGTATTGTTTTGTCTGTATATACTGGAGTTTGTTATCTCATTTTCACATTTTTGTATAAATTAATAAAATTTTGCTTGTTATTAAATGTATTTTTTATAAAAATAAACAAATCTGTGTTCATTATTAGTTGAGAGCGTGGTTTATTTATTTATTATCATATTTGGTCATTGAAACATGCATTAGGGAGGATTATAGACCTGCCGAGGGTATTTAATTAAAATAATTGGAGAGGGGTGTTTTAATAAAACAACGTCTATCTGACATGAATCAGACCTTTGGCAGATGTATAAACATCTGATTAACATTGTCTCAATTCAAATCAATTCAATAAAATTTTATTTGTATGGTGCTTTTAACAATTCAACAAGTCATTGTCGCAAAGCAGCTTTACACAATCAAATGAATTATTTAAGTTTGTATGGAATGTGAATGTGTATGAATCAAAATGGTCAGATAGTCCCTGGTGAGCAAGCCAAGGGCGACAGTGGCAAGAAAAAACTCCCTGAGATGGTAATAGCAAGAAACCTTGAGAGGAACCAAACTCAACAGGGAATCCATCCTCATCTGTGTGCTAACGGATAGCAGGGATTGATCTGCACTCATACTGTGTGTTAGGTGGCAGCCAGTTCAGCTATAACAGTTGATGTTAATTGATGTTAATATGGAGTCCAGGTAGTTATTGGAGACTCAGGTAGCCTTGGTGGAAATTCCAGTCCTGAACTATCGAGCAACTGCAGCCAAGTCAAGTCCTCTGAGAAACGGCTGTCACCACCAGTCAAGGCCAGAACTGTCTTCATGGTAGTGTGAAACCGTCCCCAGACACCAGACGCATCCCAAAGACACACACGGGGCATCCATGTGACGAGATCTTCAACCAGAAGCTCCCTGAGATGAAAGCAACCAATCACCTCACCGTCAACAAACCTGAGTGATCAATGAGAGTGGGGAAGACAGCATCTAAACATACCAGTTCACCATAATACTCTATGTCCATGAGTCCTCCAGATCTACTTTACCCAAGACAAATCTATTTATAAAAATGCTTGATTAAATAAATAAGTTTTTAGCCTAGACTTAAACACTGAGACTGTGTCTGAGTCCCGAACACTACAGATGGTACTCAAGCAGTATTCTGGTTTTACCGCCACGCCTCATGGTGGCGACATTTGGGTTTGTGTGTTTGTTGGCTTTTACTGCTGAGTGGCACTATATAACTTTAGACTGGCCAGTCAGTTTCCTTGCTGTTTTCCCCAACGCATTCATAATAATTAGTCTACTTCTGCTGGTGTGGCGTTTCTTAACTCCACCCCCGATCAAAATGCTCAAGATATGGGCAGACACAAGCAGCTTTATTTCAGTCATTCATCTATCATGAAGAGAGGCGAAATATAGTTGCTGATTAAACACTGCATTTTTTAAAAGTGAATGTGAGAAGTGAAAACGCGCAATGTGAGCAGCCTTAATTATTAATAATTAAATAATTATTCAAAGTTGGACATAAAGAGCAAAAAGCACCATAAGTATTTTTTTATTATTATTATTAATTTCATGTTCTTTTGCTGTTTGGGCTCAGCGTTGAAAATGTTTTTACAAGCCCTTGAGCTGTTGTTTGTGCTGTTTTCTTTAATAATAACAATAGACAGATAAAAACAGAGAGTCTGTCTAAACAAAATTAATTGCAGCCGTTTAGCAAATGTCCCTTTGCGCCACCTGGTGGTCATTTCACAAATTACTTTGAATTGCGACTGATTTATTTTGGCTGTTGCCGTTTGGCCGCGGCAGTCATAGACATTCCCCTTGAGTAACCACTGTATTTGGAAGGCTATTCCAAAATTTGGGGGCTTTGTAAGAAAAAGCTCCGTCCCCAGCTGTAGTTTTCATAATACGCGGTACTGACAAGCAGCCTGCATCCTTTGATCGAAGTAGGCGTGGCGGATTGTAAGACACTAGCAGTTTACTCAAATACTGCGGTGCGAGACCATTTAATGCTTTATATGTCAAGAGTAGTATTTTAAAATCAATGCGAAATTTTACAGGGAGCCAGTGAAGTGAAGATAAGATAGGGGTGATGTGCTCGTATCTTCAGGTTTTAGTGAGGACTCTCGCTGCTGCATTCTGGACTAGCTGAAGCTTGTTTATGCACCTAGCTGACCAACCAGACAGTAAGGCATTACAATAGTCCAACCTAGGATATATATATATATATATATATATATATATATATATATATATACACACACACACACACACACACACAGGGTCCACTCATATATTGCAATATATTAATAAATATAAGCATTAGTTTCCTATATATAGAAATCTATTATTTAATATATTGCATTATACTTTACAATATATTGCCATATTTTTTTTTCGTAAGGGAATCCCCTAATGACCCTGTATACATGATAATGTGGTGTAGATGATGAGTAAAAACATTGCTCTGTTTAAAATGGTGTTATTGCACATTTGCTATTGCACAAGACAATAAGATATTTTATTTATATCATTAGATAGTGTAACTATATTGTAAAGTTTCACTGTATCGCTCTTGGTCAATCAGGAAGCACAGAGCTTCTTTCAGCTATTTGAACTCCCTGTGCTGATCTGTCTAGACTTTTTGGACATTTCTGAGTGGGATTGTAGAGCTGCACCTGGAAGATTTAAGAGTCTCAGCAGTGTAACTGTCTGTAAGGCAGAAATTGGAAGCAAAGTCATGTCCTCACCTGTCTAAGGCTGCAGCACCTTTTATTTTGCACTGACTTTTTATGTAGTATGTTTTCGCATCTGCTTCTAAGGTCACCTAATGCTTTTGACTATATAAATTTATTTACTTATTTATTTTTATTTTTCATTTAATGAGCATTAGGAAATTCCCCAGCCATAAGTAAGAGTCAAGACTAAATCATTTCACATCGGTGTTGTGTAGTATGACAATGACAATGTGGCTGCAAATGTGTGACAGAAAAATGTTATCATTATTTTTAAGATCCCAAACGTTAAAAAAAAAAAAACAGAAAGTAAGAACAAAGAACTAGACTGCTCTGTGCTGAGGCTACCATCCACAGTGCTGTTGTTGTCGTGCATCTTGCTTTAAACATAATAAAAGTCCCACACATTTTTTTTAAAATTCTGCTTTAATAATTTCTAATCATTTCTTTGTGTTTAAATCTAATAACTAACTTACCTAATCATTCTTTTAAGAATAAAGTAATATTTTCATTTATTCTGAATGACATTGGACTATTAGTGAGGTATCAATAAAAAGAAATAAACCTAAAACAAAAAGAGGCATTATCGACAGATATTCTTTCATCCATGACTTATCTTTAATACTAATAATAGTATTTAGTTCATAAGACTGAGCTGTAAAATATATCTGATGTTTATCTAACATTTTGCTGTAGATCAGACGTACATGCACTCATCACTTTTGTCTGACAATCAGCAGGATGTGATTTTAAGGGTTTTTTTCCTTCTTCTTTCAGAAAAATGATTTTGTGGATTTGGTTGAACTGTGTTTAGAAAAGCCACAAATATTATTCAGTTGCCCTTTACTGCATCACAGTGATAAACAGCGGTGCATTTACATCCTTCACTATCTGATCTAACAGACAGACACTGAGTTACACTGAACACACTGTGATACTGTAGTCTGTCACACAGAAAGTTCATCAAGTTTATTATTAACAGCATTATTAACAGCCTGCATTTCAGTTAAACAATGTCTTACTTATTACTGAATTCACTGAATTCATGTCCAATGATAGATGTTTTATATGAATTTATAATATTTTTATGTAATATGTAAAAGCACAAACAAAAAGTGAGGTCATATTCAGCACAAACCGTTACAATCTTAAACAGTCCAAAGCCTTTATATATTATTATGTTTTTATTGTGCACTAAGAGAAAAGGGAAATTTAGTCATACAGTATGTTACAATGTTTGTGTTAGTGTAGTGGTTTTATATTTGTTATTTTTCTTCATTAAATAAAAATAATATATTTTATTACATAACACATTAACAAAGTATGTTTTAAATGTTTGATTTACTGTGTGTGTGTGTGTGTGTGTGTGTGTGGGTTAGTCTCTTCTCCAGGTGATCTTTCATAGAGATGAGCATAAAGATGAAATCAACCGAGAAACTCATCATCGTTTGTTTTCTGTTTGAAGGTTTGTGTAAAATTTAAGTAAGGTTTGTATAAAACTCAGGCAGTAACTCAATCAGTTCGGTGTGATTCTGTAACACAACTACAGTGTGTGTGTGTGTGTGTGTGTGTGTGTGTGTGTGTGTGTGTGTATTTGTAGCTGTTTTGTGCAGTGAATTCTCCATCAGTCTACCAGAGAGTGTAGAAGCTCTGAGAGGACTCTGTGTTCTCATACCCTGCAGCTTTCAGATTAATAAAGAATATGATGCACAGCTCCAGGGAAATGCTACAGGAATCTGGACAAAAGACAGCCATGACCATCAAACAAACACAGTCTTTAACTCTAAAATCCCTGAACAGAACAAGATTAAAGGTGAAGTTATAGGAGACCTCCGCAAGAAGAACTGCACCACCATCTTCTACAACATCAGTGAGAGTGACAGAGGAGTTTATTACTTTAGAATAGAGACTTCAGGATCCCTGAAATACACTTATCATTCTTCATCAGTATCTGTAAGAGTGCGAGGTGAGAGCTGCAGCAGTGTGTGTGTGTGTGTGTGTGTGTGTGTGTGTGTGTGTGTGTACAGTGTAACTGTAATTACACTAATGATACACTGGAACACATTTAAAACTCATCTCTAATGTGATACTGTGTGTTTATCTCAGACTCAATAAGACTGTATAAGGAGGATCAGGGGGAGGTGGAGGACCAAGATGAGGTGGTGGAGGGAACTTCAGTGAGGATCATCTGCTCTGCTCCATCTCCTCCATGTCTCTTAAACCCTCCCACTTTTACATGGAACCTCCTGCCTGAGGAGAGAAGACAGGAGCAGAACCACAACACCACCTTCAGCTCCTCTCAGCTGAACTTTAACGCTACGCACCTGCATCATGGACAGGATTTCACCTGCACTGCCACCTACTGGCTCCAGAACAAAACTATATCAGTACAGAGCTCTCTTACACTCCATGTTCTGTGTAAGTGCTGATTAATCAGTTCACATTCATTACACTTTTAATGATTCATGGAGTCTCCTAAATCCTGTTCTTCCTCCTTCAGATGGTCCTAGAAACACATCAGTATCAGCATCTCCATCTGCTTCAGTAGTTTTGGGCAGTTCAGTGTCTTTGAGTTGCAGCAGTGATGCAAACCCATCAGTGGTGAACTACACCTGGTACAGAGCGAAGGAAGAGCAGATAGGAACCGGAGACCATCTCACCATCAACACCACTGATTCTACACACAGTGGTTTATACTACTGTAGAGCTCAAAACCAGCATGGAAATCACAACTCATCTGTCTACCTGGATGTACTGTGTGAGTACAGTGCTGGAATATTCTTAATGCAAAGATAAGATAAGATAAGATAAGATAAGATAAGATAAGATAAGATAAGGCAAACCTTTATTTATCCCACAGCGAATTGAATGAATTGCACACAGGTGATATTGCACAGTTTAACAATGTTGTTATTGCACACAAATTTAAGATGTTACAACTGTATTGTAAAATAGAATTATTATATGTAAGATATTGTAACCATTGTAAAATTTAAGTATTGTATATGTTTTATTATATAACAGTATACAGTACAACAGTGTGAATTATGGATACTAGTTCACTGGGGGCATCTCTGATTATAATTGACCATACAAACTGACCATTTTGATTCATACAAATTCACATTTCATACAAACTTAAATAATTCTTTTGACTGTGTAAAGCTGCTTTGCGGCATTGAAAATTGCTAAAAGCGCTATACAAATAAAATTGAATTGAATTGAATTGAATAATAGCACCAGGGATAAAAGACCTTTGATATCACTTCTTCAGATGATTAGGATGTCACAGCCTGTCACTGAAGGAGCTGCTCAGAGATTATACTGTTTCATACAAGCGGTGAGAGTCATTCTCCAGCAATGACGATAGCTTAGTTACCATCCTCCTTTCTCCCACCTCCTGTACAGTGACCAGGTAAATTCCCAGGACTGAGCTGGCCTTCCTAATCAGCTTGTCCAGTCTTTTTCTGTCTGCAGTAGGGAACCTGCAGTGCTCCACTTTGTAGGCCACCACAGAGTCCAAAAAAGTCTTCAGTAGTGCTCCCTACACACAAAAGGACCATAGTGTCTGGGGATAACAGCGTCTGCCAAATGCCTAAATGTAAATGAAGTCTCCTCAACAGAAAGAGTCTGCTCTGTCCTTTTCTATAAATTGTATCTGTGTCGTCTGTCCAGTACTATGGAGTGATATCCCAGACAATATTCAAAAGGAATTGCAAATTGCAATTGTGTTTCCCATATGTGGACGCACAAAGTGTGCCATAATTCAAATGCAGTTGCAAACTTTGCATTAACGTTTGCTGTTTCGCCTTCTGACTGCCAAATTTCAAATGAAAAAGAAAAGTTAATTTGTATTTGTATTTCCCATGTCTTACAAGTCATGAACCTGACATATTTAAATAGCAAAATCAATGACCACGTTTGCTTTTTCACTTTCTCTGCGTCGCGGGTCAAGCCGGCCAAAATTCAAACGCAATCGCTAATCCATTTACAATTGCATTTCCAACACATTACACAGAAACCTGTCAATCAGCGTCAGGGGCGGGTCTATACTGTGGGGCGGGATTGTGTGGGGAGTGACGTCAGTCGCAGTCGCCGACCACGAGAGGGGAATTTGAGCAATGGAGGTGAACCGAGATTATCTCATCTGTTTATCAAGAAATAAACACACAAAAATGACAAATCGCATATTTTCTTACTCTGAAGTGGACAGAAAAGCTGTTACAAATAAATTTATTTTTAGATCTTCTCCTGTTACAGCCTGCTGGAGCTAAATCTGTCAGAAACGCTGCTTACCGGCGCTTTATAACGATGGAGAGTGCATGACCAAGACCCAACCGTTTGTTTACAGAAGAATACACAAGATTACAGAGAAATACCTCACAGGACATTAAACATATTACACTGTTAGGCTACAGTATGGATTATTTGTTTATTAATTTGTTTAATTGATTAATAAATCATTTAAAATAAATGATTACACACAATTCTTGTGGCAATAAAACAGATAATTTGTTAAGTGAGAGTTAGGGTGTTTTTTATTATAAAAATATTAATAATTGTAAAGATATGTATGAGAATAAATGCACTTTGGTACAGTCTATTATGAGTTGCAAAAAATGACAATTTAATCAACAAAATTCAATAACTTTTTTGCTATAGAGATTTAGCATTTAGAAAATGTAAAACCAACTGTACTATTATGCACTCTATCCTCGCTAATAACTACTACCCTTCCTTTTGCAATGTTCAGTTTGATATTAATTCAGTTCATTTTTATATCAGTTTTTTGAAAAATAAAATAAAAATGAAATCAAACTGAAACTGATGGACTGGATTATAGTACAGTATTATAGTAAAAATCGCTTCGTGTAATTTTTCATCACAAACAATATTTATTTAGTGTTTACATTTTTGTATTACATGACAAACCCCTGCAAAATAAATGTTCCACAAAATAAACATTATATGAGAATTTGTATTACGTGTTTTAATTTTTGTGTATTAATTTGTCACGTGCCTAGGGTTAATTATAATAGTAATAATATATTTGACAATAATATGAATTTTTGATTATGATGTCCTAATATTTTGATAGAGATTTGGTGGGGGGTGCAATACATGATAGGGCATTTTAGTGCATAACACTACTGCTGTTCACCTCCATTGCGTAAATTCCACCCTCTTGGTTGGCGACTGCGAGTGACGTCACTCCCCATACAATCCCGCCCCACAGTATAGACCCGCCCCTGACGCTGATTGACAGGTTTCCATGTAACGTGTTGGACATGCAATTGCAAATGGATTAGCGATTGCGTTTGAATTTTGGCCGGCTTGACGCGCGACGCAAAGAAAGTGAAAAAGTAAACGTGGTCATTGATTTTGCTATTTAACAAATGTAATTTGCAATTCCTTTTGAATATTGTCCGGGATATCACTCCATACAGTACAGTTTGCAGCAGCATTTGGAAATTTAAATAAATGTGTTGTGCTTCACTGAATATCCACCAGATGGCGCATGGAAGGACTTTATCTAAAAACCGGACCAAGTACAACAAAGAATTGTGTATAATTAGTTAGCCTAAAACAATATTGTTTCCAATGCTGAAGCAAGCATGAATTTTATTTAGTTTTACAATAGAAAATGATAAAATGAGATGCCCAAATCCGCGCTTTGAAATTCATAGTAAGTTACTTATATAGTTTTGTAATATCTTAACAGGGAAAAAACAATGAAAGACATGGCAATGCCTCGGTTTAAATGGTATTAAAATTAATTTAATTTCCTGATAGTAGGCTATCTGATAGTGTTAACTATGCGAATGTCCTGATTTGTGAATATGTAAACATATCTTATTTAAAACATGAAAATGTTGCGCCATCATCAGAAGACATGAATGAACCATATATAAATATATATATATATATATATATTTAACTATAACTATAATATATAATACAATATATATATTTAACTATAACTATAATATATATATATATATATATATATATATATATATATATATATTTAACTATATATATATATATATATATATATATATATATATATATAGTTTAATCATATTAAGTAAATATTATTTTATGAACACGAGGTGCTTTGGGCTTTTCATCATGTTTTTATCTGTTTTTATCTGTTTGTGTCCAGCATTAAATAATTATTTCATCCATTATTTGACCACGGCTGGGAATAAGAGCTGGAATGTGATTGTAAATTTATGACTGAAATAAAGCTGTTCTTTGCCTTGCGGAAACCTGCGGCTACTTTCACTTTACAAAAGGCAACATTTTGATCAAAAGGCTGCTAATCGCGTGCGATTTATTGATAAAAATGCAGATATTCTCTGCCAGAAATGTACCAAAGACAAATATGTAGCGAATAACAGGGCTCCCACAGAGAGAGCAATCAAGGGATCACAGTCCAGACACCCTCTCCCAGCATGCATGACGCCATCCCGATAACCATAACTGGTTCGCCATCTAAAGGGATGCTTTGAAGTAGACCCCAAAACCAAGGGGGTAAATCGGCGATCCGGTAAACAAAGCAGACGGTTTTACAGCTTCACCCCGAGCTGGGGGGAGAAGTCCAAGTCACACCTGGACACACTCCTGACCTCCGGAGCACATGTAATGTATGCACGAAAGAAGGGACCACATGAGGTGCGGTTAAGCCCCGCAACCACATCCGATTGGACCAATCACCAGTGGGACGGACTGACCCCCGAAGGGACAAAAACCCTAAGGGCGTCTACAGAAAAGAGTCGGGAAGTTAACATCAAAACTGCAACTACAACATCTTCCAAGCAGCCCCGGCTCCAGCCCTTGCGGCGGTATGCCGCCGCTGCTGGCATCATCCGATCTTTAAGAACTCTCAACGAGACTTTGTGCCAAAACTCCAAAGTCCCGCAACGAAGGAAACCTCAGGAGAAGTTCCAGAGCGCAGCCATCGGTAACCAGACAACCAACACCTCACCGAAGGGCTTTCCCGGCAGACGTCATCTCTACAACAGCGCACCAACCGATCAGCAACGCCGTGATTCCCTTCGCTGGAGGCGAACCAATGGATGAGACCTTAAAAAAAAAAAGTAAAATAGTAAAAACCCTACAAATACATGTACTGTATATAGGCTACTCACGTTGTTTTCGCGCGGAGAGATTGTGTGTGCCTGCACGAAGAGTTTGTGAGTGTCCATGCGCGCTTCTCATGTGTATGCACGGAGAGAGTTTGTGTGTGTTTGTGTCTCATATTTGACATTTAAATGGACATTCATCTGAAATGCACATTCTTGATACTTGTTGATAAGTGTATATTAATAAGTTGATAATTGTCAAAGTATTTGTTGACATATAATTAGGAGAATGCTTTAGTAATGGGCTCTAAAAGACAAAGGATTATTTCAGATGTGCCAGTTGACACCACCCATGCACCGATCACAAACCATAAAAAATGTTTTGAATGACTTGAATTAAAATGACACACACATGTGTGTGTGTATATATATATATATATATATATATATATATATATATATATATATATCGTGTATATTAAACTTTAAGTACTGTAAGTAAGCATGATAATAAATAATGAATAATCATTGTGTTCTGGTGTTTATAAATATATAAAATACTCACCAAGGTCTATTAATTTGAACTAATTGTAATTATTTAGGTTAACAGTACTCCATATGTTCAATGACAAAAGGTCTAGGAAGGAAACAGGTTTAGGTATTGTACACAATTTGAATATATTCCGTAAATTTATGAATTACACTCAAAGTATCAAATCCAACTATGAAGTCTGATTTAATTGTTATCATTAAACATTTTATATCTACTTATGTTTATTTTTTTATTTATGTTTATATTTTGCTGGCGAAATACATTTTAGGCAGAGACGTCTGCTCGGTCTTGTTAATTTATTTTAAAACCCCCAATTTTGCGAATTCCCCCATCCGCAAAACCTGTTTGATAACTTCACACCTATCGTGAATGATAAAGTCCTTATTTGATATAATTTTATTATTTAATTAATTATCTTATTATAAATATGATTCTTATTCTCTATATTCTTGTCGAGTATAGTCCTTCAGAGCAAGCATTGTGTCAGAAGATTCTGCGGAATCACTTCTTACCTTTCATTCACGATACGTCTAAATTTACCAAACTGTGTGCGCTGTTGGCAAATACTGTATTCAATTCAATTCAATTTTATTTGTATAGCGCTTTTAGCAATTTTCATTGCCGCAAAGCAGCTTTACATAGTCATAAGAATTATTTAAGTTTGTATGAAATGTGAATTTGTATGAATCAAAATGGTCAGTTTGTCCCTGGTGAGCAAGCCGAGGGCGACAGTGGCAAGGAAAAACTCCCTGAGATGGTAATAGGAAGAAACCTTGAGAGGAACCAGACTCAACAGGGAACCCATCTTCATTTGGGTGAAACAGAAAGCAGTAAATGATCTGCATTTATACAGTGTGTAGGGTGGGAGGCAGTTCAGCTATAATAGCTGATGTTAATTGATGTTAATATGGAGTCCAGGTAGTTATTGAAGACCCAGGTAGACTTGTAAGAAGTTCCAGTCCTGAACTATCGAACTGTCAAGTCCCCAGAGAAACAGTTGCCAACACCAGTCAAGGCCAGAACCATTTTCTAGGTAGAGAGAATCATTCCCAGACACCAGACGCATCCCAGAGAGACACACGGGGCATCCATGTGACGAGATCTTCAGCCAGAAGCGGGGCACCAGGATGGGTCAGACAGGTCCTGTAGGGGGGTTTAGATTAATTAAGAAGAAAGCGGACTTCTCTGCTAAATTGTATTTCCCTGGGAAAACATAAAATAGATTTAAAAAATAATAATGATTATTGATAGCAATTGAATCAGAGTCAATAGTTGGATTTAATACTTTTATTTTTATTTACTGTATGGACAATCGTATTATGCATTCTCTGGAGAATA
Organism: Clarias gariepinus; assembly: GCF_024256425.1. Lineage (NCBI taxonomy): Eukaryota > Metazoa > Chordata > Actinopteri > Siluriformes > Clariidae > Clarias > Clarias gariepinus. Next base: position 612,685 of record NC_071111.1, on the reverse strand, counting down.
AACAAACCTGGTAGATTGTCTTGAGCAGTAGAGGACTGGTGATCTGGAGCACCATGAAACATTCATTGAAATGCAGTTCTTATAAACACAAAAAAAATAAACTACACAGCAAAAATATATTATGACTTAAACAAATCGACTCGCATCGGAGCGCGTGTGTGTCTGCACGCGTCTCATACTGAAGGTGTGTATGCAGGGGCGGACTGGGACCAAAAACTGTCCCTGGACTTTCTGGCCCACAGCAGCCCACATCATGTAGAGATACATTTTTACCACCAGATACTAATATAAAAATATAACACAATACAGAAATCAATGCTATTTAAAAGTATCACTGAACATATATTGGGTCATATTAGTTAAACAAAGGAAAGAACATCAAGACAAACAGACAATATTTTAAACAGAATGGCAATAAAACTGAACAGGTAAGCTGAAATAAAATTAGTAGCAGCATTAACTCGTGCTAGTATTTATTATGGTAGTCAATATTAATTCAAAATAATGTTTCTCAGTGGTATTTTGAATTAATATTGACTGCCATAATAATTAAAATAAGTAACTAGTTTGCTAGCGTGAGCTACTGCTGCTACAAATTTTATTTCAGCTTACCTGATTTTATTCTAGCTTTTACAACACGGATGGAATAGACCAAACTAATTAATATTGAGGAAGGGCAATATATTCGCATGCGCAGTAACATGAAACACAGCGTCGATCCATATGCATAGAAAAGAGATAGAATATTATGGTTTCCTCCATTTGATCAGCGATCCACCGGGAAAACTCCCGGTGCTCCAGATGGCTAGTCTGCCACTGTGTGTATGCACGGAGAGTTTGTGTGTGTGTTTGTGACGTTTTCTTCTCCTTCAAACATGCTTCCAAGCAACCAACCAACCCTGGCCTCCAAACTCAGAAGACTACGTGTCATAGCCGATGCTGCTCCTTTGATCTGCTGGTTACAGACTAATTAGTGTAAAGTAGCCAGTAAAAGCCAACATAAAAATAATTTAATACCTTTAGCACACCACTGACATGTACAGATTGTTTTAATGTTGTTGCAAGAAAAATACATACTGTTTTCTTTTTTACGAGCCAGGTGTTCACAATTTTTTTTTTGTGCTTTGAGGCGACTTGTTCTCTTTTCCAGAACACTGTACAGACAGTAAAGAGTTAGGATACAAGTAGAACAAAATCAGAATGTCTAATAAAGTCAGTGAAAAAATCGGTAACTGAATAACTACTATATATTATTAAAAGGCTTTTTTACCCTTTATTTTTTACCCGCACAAACAGCAACATTCTTCATGGAATAAAACGTCTTTGCCTCTATGGCTGTTGCTACTAATATCTGTAGGAACTGCAAATGCCTACGATTGTTTTATTTAATTTCTTTTATAGCTTAGGACCCTCCCTCTACCTCCCCCGCCCCCTCCCCCCCCCAAAAAAATAAGGTGAATGTCTGCACCAATCACTAACCAGTAAAATGTTAAGAATTTAATTGTGTGTGTGTGTGTGTGTGTGTGTATATACGCTGAAGAACCATTTAAAGCTATTTATTCATTTATCTTTTATTTGCTTACTTACTAACAAGGTAATGCTTTAGTAAAGGTCTCTAAAGCAACAGCAATATGAATGACAATGGAATATCACAGAATGTGTGAGTTGACGCCCATGCACCAATCACTAACAAATTAAAATGTTGGATTTGAATTAAAATGCCACTTCTCTCTCTCTCTCTCTCTCTCTCTATATATATATATATATATATATATATATATATATATATATATATATATATATTTGTGTTATATAACATTTGTGTGTTAAATTAATTATCTTAAATCATTGTGTTCACCCATGGGTTTACTGCATAAACACCAGAACAAAAGAGCTAGGGAGGAAACGGAAACATTTCTTTTTCCGTGTTTTTGCATTGAGTGTGATTAAAGTACCCGAAATAACACAGAATTTTGACCCAGCATAAACAATCCAATAATTTGTTTACAGAAACCTACTAGTACTACTACTACTAATGAATGGAGGAAGCACAGTCAAAGCCCGGGAATTCTGCGTGCTGTCGCGTTGTATTTAGCGAGTAGCATATATTTCTGGTTTTTTTTTTGTTTTATTTTATTTCTGTAGTTCTATCAATAAATCTGCTTATATCTGTGCACGTGTTTATCAGCCTTTTGATCAAAAAGCCGCATGCACAACTTACTTTCACTTTGCACAAGGCAGTGTTTATTGTTTAGTGTATATTTAAAGCACATAAACACAATAAAACAATAATGTTTTAGGCTAACATATCAAAATTCTTGTATTATTAATACTCCGTATTAATAATCCGTATTAGTTGTACTCCGTCTTTTTGCACACGCACGCGGGTGCGTTATAATAATAATAAGTATAATAACAATAATAATAACAATAATAATAAATTCCGAGCACTACTGCTACCACTACTACTAGCTCAACAGTAAAAGACCTGGGCGTGATATTAGACAGCAACTTGTCTTTTGAAAATCATATTTCCAATATCACAAAAACAGCCTTTTTCCATCTTAGAAATATTGCCAAACTTAGGAGTATCCTATCCGTATCTGATGCAGAAAAACTAGTTCATGCATTCATGACCTCCAGACTGGACTATTGTAATGCATTACTAGGTGGTTGTCCTGCATCCTCAATAAACAAGCTACAGTTAGTCCAAAATGCAGCCGCCAGGGTTCTCACTAGATCCAGAAAATATGATCATATAACACCTATATTATCATCCCTGCACTGGCTACCTGTTCAATTTAGAATTAATTACAAAATAGTACTACTTACATACAAGGCTTTAAATGGTTTAGCTCCCTCATACCTAACCAGTCTTTTGATACGCTATAATCCACCACGTCCCTTAAGATCACAAAACTCCGGACTTCTGGTAATTCCCAGAATTTTAAAATCTACAAAAGGGGGCAGGGCATTTTCATATTTGGCTCCAAAGCTTTGGAATAGCCTTCCAGACACTGTTCGGGGAGCAGACACGGTTTCCCAATTCAAAAGTAGGCTCAAGACGCATCTCTTTAATCTGGCATACGCGTAACTCAACCCATAACCTCATACTCCATTACACTTATCCTGAATGGCAACTACGCTAATTCTCTCCATCTTTTCTGTATTTTTCTACCCATCCTGAGACATCTGGAGATTGTGCCAGCTTCAGTAGACAAAGGCCAACCCTGCGAGGTTTCTAAAGCATCTTGAGAAGGACCTGCTCCAGCTAGATTCTGCTTTATGATGGCTGGAGCTACACATCCTGCTCCTGTGCTTCCAGTGATCTGACCCCATCTGCCCTCTGCACCTACTGCTGAACTGAATCTACACAACTTCTGATATATTGAACTTTCACCTGCACAACACACTTGATGTTATTTCTATCTGTTATCACCCAGATGAGGATGGGTTCCCTGTTGAGTCTGGTTCCTCTCAAGGTTTCTTCCTATTGCCATCTCAGGGAGTTTTTCCTTGCCACTGTCGCCGTCACCCTTGGCTTGCTCATCAGAGACATTTCATTCATCATTCATTCATTTAATTATTATCTAGACACATTTTCTCACACATACACACTTCCAAATATTTTCTTTTCTTTTCTTTCTTAAAAAAAAAAAAAAAAAATCTTTCATTTTTTTTCTTGTGAAGCTGCTTTGGGACAATGACCATTGTTAAAAGCGCTATATAAATAAAATTGAATTGAATTGAATACTACTACTACTACTAATAATAATAATAATACTGAATGGAGAAAGTGCAGTCAAATAAGTACCACCATTGAAGGAGAGAAGAAAATGAAGAATAAATATATATCAGTATTTACAGAATAAATACATATCAGTTTGAGCTTGACATGTTTATGAGCCCTGTCGCTTGCTCTTAGGTGCCTAAGAGAGATTTTCAGCTTTAGTAGACACACACTACTTCATGTACGTGCATGTTATTTACAAGTTCTGACGCGTATCTTTCTTGTTACACAGTGTTACTCACGACTCCAGACGTCCGTTGATTTCTTTGTCTCTTGTTTTATTTTCAACACCAAAGTACAACGGTTGTTACAGTTTCTTGCATAAATCCACTGTAGTCATGACAAGTCGTTTGCTGTGTTCTGTAGCTTCGGTAGATTACAGTCACAACAACTTATTTTACTGTATCCTTTAGCTTACAGTGTCACGGTCAAGAGCTAGTGTTCTCCACACCTTTTTGTATTCTTCCGTATCTTAACAACAACTGAACAACTAACATACGTGATAGACATGCAGATACACAACTGTGGGATGATGTCACAGAACACCGTATGAAATGATGTCACAATACAACTTATGAGTATAATACTAAATGCTTAAACTAATAAACTTAATGGACTTAATGTATAATGCTTAACTAATAGACTTAATGCTTAACGCTTAACTAACAGACTTAATCCTTAATGCTTAACCAGTAAATTGAAATAAAATAAACACAACAACAAATCACAAGAATGAAATATGGCCCTTACACTTCAGATTGAAACACGACTGCCCCTACGGGTAATGAAGGGCTTTTTACAGCGCGGCTAGTCGCGGGATCTCTTGCGTTTTTAATGGCCAGATACACAAACATCTCTGCTATCATACAGTAATCAATGCCCTGTAGATGAAGTTCCTACATTCAAACTGACGACCCTTTCTCTGACCAAGACCAGATGTCCTCGCCTTATCATTTATTCTGATGCAACTAGTGCTGGAAAAACTTCAAAATAAGTAAACAAGGTTCAAACTTTCAAGGTTCAAAAGCTAATTATAGGGATTAAAACACATTTCAAAATCGTTGATTTTCTTTATCTTTATCTAAAAGGAAAATACTGAAATTGATTCAACATCACTCCCCTGTTTCACATCCCTCTATTCCTATTCCTTCAGATGGTCCTAGAAACACATCAGTATCAGCATCTCCATCTGCTTCAGTGGTTTTGGGCAGTTCAGTGTCTCTGAGTTGCAGCAGTGATGCAAACCCAGCAGTGCTGAACTACACCTGGTACAGAGAGAATGGAGAGCAGATAGGAACCGGAGACCATCTCACCATCATCACCACTGATTCTACACACAGTGGTTTATACTACTGTAGAGCTCAAAACCAGCATGGAGATCAGAACTCATCTGTCTACCTGGATGCTCAGTGTGCGTACAGTGCTGAAATATTCTTAATACAAAGTCACATAAGATAAGATAAGATAATATTCCACAGTCTAACAATGTTGTTATTGCACCGTTTCCATTGCACACAAATTTAAGATATTATAACTGTATTCTAAAATAGAATTATTATTTTTAAGATAATGTAACCATTGTAAAAATTTTAATATTGTATATGTTATAATATAATGAGATGGCGCCGCAGATGGCTGCCTCGGTGTGGAGCCCTCTATCTGTCTTACTGTTTTTGTTAGTTTGTCCTGTTTTTTGTTTCTTAAAATACCCCCTGCAGTTTGCCTATAGAGCAAACAGGTCTGTTGATGATGCAGTCAACATGGGAGTCAACTTCAACATCTGGACAAACCAGGGGCTTATGCAAGGGTCTTGTTTATAGACTTTTCATCAGCTTTTAATACGATCATCCCAGCACTGTTTCAGACCAAACTAAACCAGCTCTCTGTTCCTAGCTCTATCTGTCACTGGATCACCAGCTTTCTGACAGACAGGCAGCAGCTAGTGAGACTGGGAAAATTCATGTCCAACAGCCACACCACCAATACTGGAGCCCCTCAGGGATGCGTTCTCTCCCCACTGCTCTTCTCCCTCTACACCAATGACTGCACCTCTACAGACCCCACTATCAAGCTCCTAAAATTTCCGGATGACATCACAATCATCGGCCTCATACAGGACGGTGACGAGTCTGCTTACAGAAGTCAGGTCAAGCAGCTGGCTGTCTGGTGCAGTCTCAACAACCTGGAGCTGAACACGCTCAAAACAGTGGAGATGATTGTGGACTTCAGGAGGAACCCACCTGCACTTCCCCCACTCACCATCATGAACAGCACTGTGACAGCAGTGGAGTCATTCCGGTTCCTGGGCACGACCATCTCTCAAAACCTGAAGTGGGACATTCACATTGACTCCATTGTTAAAAAGGCCCACCAGAGGTTGTATTTCCTTCGCCAGCTAAATAAATTCAAGCTGCCACAGGAGCTGCTCACACAGTTCTACTCAGCCGTCATTGAATCCGTCCTGTGCGCTTCAATAACTGTCTGGTTTGGCTCAGCTACGAAAACAGACATCAGAAGACTACAAAGGACAGTTCGGACTGCTGAAAGAATTATTGGCACTGCTCTGCCCACGCCACAAGAACTGTATACATCCAGAGTGAGGAAAAGGGCTCGGAATATCAATTTGGACCCCTCACACCCAGGCCACCTTTTATTTGAACTTTTGCCATTGGGTCGACGATATAGAGCACCTAACACTAGGTAGGACAGTCAGGCACAAAAACAGTTCCCTTTCAAAGGCTACACTCGATCCTGCGTGAAAACGCTATGGGAATATCTTTTCATGTTGCCCGGTTGTGAAGCATGTGTGTACCAAACACACCAAATTTTGGCTTATATAACCTCGGTCAGGTAACGACATCTGATTAGATGCACCTGCAGGTTATAAATAGGAGTGAGCCGGCAACATTCCTCAGATCTTTTTCTTTACCGCATTGTGCGCGTGTGTGTGTCAGAAAAGCATAACAAAATATAAAACAAGCAGAATTAAATCTTATAAAACTCACCAGATAGTATGGCGGAGTTTAGAGTAAGATGTCCCCCTCCTTGTAAAAATTTCCTTTCGGAGGGCGATATGCATACATTCTGCTTCGAATGTTTGGGTGAGAAGCACGCTCTCGAAGGGCTTAATGGAGAGTGTGAGCACTGTGATCTTCTCCCCATAAAGCTGCTTTGCGTGCGCCTCGCGTTCTTTAGGGAACCACAAGCCGCACTGCACTCGTGGGGATCACAAGCAGATCTGGCCGAGGCGCGAGAGACGGAGTCCCTCCTTTCTCTCGCCCTTTCCCCCGATCCCAATGTCTCTCCTTCCACTTCACGAGTGCACTCCGGTGCTTCTCGCGGGTGTGTTGAAGAGACTCGTTCTCCTGCTTCTGTGGAAATGGAAGTTGCTTCCTCAGAACGCTTCTCAAAAGATGAGAGAGAATATGAGGAATTGCTCGAAGTTATAACGCGTGTAGCCGAATGACTGCATATTGACTGGCACAGGAGCAGGCTCACCCAAAACAATCTAAATTAGATGACAGATTTCTGTCGGGTGGCCAGGAGATGGAGCCAAAACACCGCTCTTTCCCATTTTTTGATGACCTCCACAACGAGTTATCTCGTTCTTGGAGAAATCCTTTTTCTTCCCGTATTTTTGTACCATCGACTTCATTTTATTCGAACATCGTTGATGTAAAAGCACGAGGTTATGTGGTGATGCCCCAGATAGAAGAGACGCTTGCGGGCTATCTCTCTCCTGGAACATCATCCTCATTAAAGAAACCAACACTTCCCTCCAAGCCGTGTAGAACTTCTTCTACCCTGGTAGGGAAAGCGTTCCAAGCAGCAGGTCAGGCCGGCGCTTCCTTGCACACCATGGCGGTTTTGCAGGCGTATCAGGCTGATCTCCTCTAAGATTTGAGCACGACCGGCACACTGAATCATGACGCATTCAATGAATTATGCCGGGCTACTGATTTATCCCTGCGTGCGACTAAACAGACAGCCCGTGCAATCGGCCGTTCCATGGCCTCCTTGGTGACCGCTGAAAGGCACCTGTGGTTAAACCTGACAGGCATCAAGGACAAGGATCGAACATTCCTCCTTGATGCCCCTGTCTCACCTTCCGGCCTATTCGGCGACGCTGTGAATTCCGTCGCCACTAGGTTCCGAGAAGCTAAACTGTATGAACAGGCTTTTGGGAAATTTCTCCCACGCCGTGCTCAAGAGTCGAGAAGCTTACCAGTATCGGGTCCTTCCATTCGGTCTAGCTCTGTCACCCCGCACATATACAAAATGTATGGATGCTGTCCTGGCTCCCTTGCATCTCCAGGGAATCCATATTCTCAATTACATAGACGACTGGCTAATCCTGGCCCAGTCTCAGCAGCTAGCGCTCCGACATCGCGATGTTGTCCTAGCTCATCTCCATTTGCTGGGATTGAGACTCAACGCTACCAAAAGCGTTCTCGTTCTGGCTCAGCGGACAACATACTTGGGTGTCAGATGGGATTCGATCACTATGCAGGCACAATTGTCTCCCGCTTGTGTCGAATCCATCCTTAGCGCCCTCAAGGAAATCAGGGAAATCCCTTACCGGCTGGGGTGCGGTCTTGGATGGCCGTCCAGCTCAGGTGCGCTGGAGAGGTCATCTTCTCGCATGGCACATCAATTGCCTCGAAATGATGTCTCTATTTTTGGCCCTACAGCACTTCCTCCAGCTGAGAGGCTACCATGTTCTAGTGCGGATGGACAATACATCGGTAGTCTCCTACATAAATCGCCAGGGCGGACTGCACTCGCGCCGCTTGAACGAGCTAGCGCATCAGGTACTGCTCTGGGCACAGGACAAGTTCCTGTCCCTCAGGGCGATTTACATTCCAGGGCACATGAATGTGGGAGCAGATTTACTGTCCAGACAAGCTGTGACACACCGGGAATGGAAACTCCACCCCGACATAGCCAAATCTGGGAAAGTTTCTTTACAGAAGAGGTGGACGTCTTTGCCTCCCAAGAGACAATGTCCTCTCTACTACTCTTTGACTCATCCAGCTCCCCTGGGTCTGGACGCGATGGCCCATACGTGGCCCAATTTACGCCTTTATGCGTTTCCGCCAATATCTCTGCTCCCGGGAGTCCTGGCGAGGGTCCGTCAACACGGTTTGCGCCTCTTACTGATAGCGCCCCGTTGGTCGGCCAGAGTATGGTTCTCGGATCTAATATCTCTCCTCGATGGCTCACCTTGGATGATTCCAGTGAGGAGGGATCTTCTGTCTCAGGCGCAGAGGGACAATATTTCATCCCCGACCCAAGCTTTGAAACCTTCACGTTTGGCCCCTGAACGGGACCAACTAAGTCAAGCTGGTCTCCCAGCCAGCGTTATTGACACTATTCTAGCCACTAGAGCTCCCTCCACTAGGAAAGCTTATGCCCTCAAATGGAATGTTTTCGAAAGTTGGTGCATGACGAAGCAGGTAGACCCAGTCCACTGCCAAATTGTTTCAGTGCTGAAGTTCCTGCAAGATAAGTTGTCCTCGGGCTTGTGCCCTAGTACCCTTAGGACGTACGTGGCCGCTATCTCAGCCTGCCACGTTCCAATCGAGGGGATTACTGTGGGAAAACACTCTTTAGTTGCCCGTTTTATTTGTGGAGCCAAACGGTTGAGGCCTTCCACTAGAGCCACGACCCCTTCATGGGATTTATCTATCGTGCTCGAAGGTCTAATTGACACTCCTTTCGAACCGCTAGAGTCAGCGCCTGACAGGCTTCTGACTCTTAAGATGGTTTTTCTTATGGCCATTACCTCTCTCAAGAGGATTGGGGATCTGCGCGCCTTGTCAGTCTCCCCATCCTGCCTGGACTTTGCCCCTGGGCTAGTCAAGGCCATTCTGCATCCTCACCCGAACTATCTCGTGAAAGTTCCATTTTCAAACATGCACCCTGTTGTTCTTGAAGCCTTCTGTCCTCCGCCTTTTACAGCTTCGGAGCAGGAGAAACTTCACCTATTATGTCCAGTACGTGCTCTTCGGATTTACTACGCAGACCATGTCACATTGGGTGAGAGATGCTATTGCTCTCTCCTATGAGGCGCGTGGGCTCACTTCGCCTCTAGGAATCAGGGCTCATTCAACCAGGGGGATTGCTTCATCTATTGCACTAGCAAGAGGTATTCCGCTGCAACAAGTGTGTGACGCGGCTGGCTGGTCCTCTCCGCACACATTTATTAGATTTTATAGTCTGGATGTTTCTGTCACTCCGGGCTCACGAGTCCTCGAGTCAGCTTCCCAGACATAGTTCTGGAACTTCTCAGCCTTGTGCGCACACGCTACACAATGCGGGGTCCAGACACTCGCAGTGCGGCGACGCTGGTACTCTTGTTCCCATAGCATTTTCACGTAGCATCGAGTGTAGCCTTTAAAAGGGAACGTCTCGGGTTACTTTGCTGTAACCCTGTTCCCTGAAAAGGCGGGAATGAGATGCTGCGTCCCAATGCCGCACTGCCCACGTGACCGGACGTCTGTTCAGACAATCAATCTGAGGAATGTTGCCGGCTCACTCCTATTTATAACCTGCAGGTGCATCTAATCAGATGACGTCACCTGATCGAGGTTATATAAGCCAAAATTTGGTGTGTTTGGTACACACATGCTTCACAATCGGCAACATGAAAAGATATTACCATAGCGTTTTCACGCAGCATCTCGTTCCCGCCTTTTCAGGGAACAGGGTTACAGCAAAGTAACCCGAGACGTTTTTTTCCCCAGGCAATCTCCGTCATGAACAGTTAAACATTAACTGCCAATATATGTGCAAAATTGTGTACAGTACCACAGTGCAATATACTGTATAATACCACAGATTTCAGATATTTCTATAACTTATTTAAAAGAATCTCACACCCTACTCCATTTGATGTCAAACCTTTTTTTTTTTTTTTTTTTGTCGTGCTGTTTTCGTCTTGTCATTTGTTTTCTGTTCTGGAAGCTCTGTCACTAAAACAAATTCCTTGTACGTGCAAGCGTACTTGGCAATAAAACTCTTTTTGATTCTGATTCTGATATAAGAGTATACAACAGTGTGAATTATGGATACTAGTTCACTAGGAGCATCTCTGATTATAATAGCACAAGGGATAAAAGAATTTCAATATCACTTCTTCATACACTTAAGATGTCACAGCCTGGCACTGAAGGAGCTGCTCAGAGATGAAACTGTTTCATACAAGGGGTGAGAGTCATTCTCCAGCAATGATGATAGCTTAGCTACCATCCTCCTTTCTCCCACCTCCTGTACAGTGACCAGCGAAATCCCCAGGAATCAGCTTGTCCAGTCTTTTCCTGTCTGCAGTAGGGACCCTGCAGCAGATCACTTTATAGGCCACCACAGAGTCCAAAAAAGTCTTCAGTAGTGCTCCTATCACACAAAAGGACCATAATCTCTGGAAAAGAGTGTCTGACAAATCTTCTTCTTTGTCTTTTGGCAGTTCCCTTTCAGGGGTCGCCACAGGAAATCATCTGCCTCCATTTAACCCTATCCTCTGCATCCTCTTCTCTCACACCAACTAACTTCATGGCCTTTCTCACTGCATCCATAAATCTCCTCTTTGGTCTTCCTCTAGACCTCCTGCCTGGCAGTTCCAACCTCAGCATTCTTCTACCGATATATTCACAATCTCTCCTCTGAACATGTCCAAACCTCCTCAATCTGGCCTCACTAACTTTATTTTCAAAACATCTAACATGAGTTGTCCCTCTGATGGACTCATTCTTGATCCTATCCATCCTTGCCACTCCCAAAGAGAACTTCAACATCATCAGCTCAGCTACCTCCAGCCCTGCCTCATGTCTTTTCTTCAGTGCTATGGCGTTATATTCCTGCCACAATTCTGAGCAGGTGGTTTGACATTTTAAGAGCAGTCAAAGCACTCTATGCGCGTGCAATGTCTCCACTGCGCACTCAACAGCTCAATTCTGTGCGTGCAGGTTCTTCCCTACTCGCTCAATGTGTTCTCCGACTCTGCCTGCACGCTCGCTCAACATTATCCAGCATTACAAAACTGCCACAAAACCAGCCAATCACAGACTTCCACACACTACTTCTGTTTGGCTGTTCCTTCTCTATAAGTTGGCAATATTCGACCGCATAACGCATACTTGAATTCATACGTTAAATTCTTTGTCGCTTGTTTTATTTTCAACATCAAAGTTCAAAAGTTTTTAGTAGGGAAATATCGCTCTTACATCGAGCACGCACAGAAAAGAAATTTTGCATGCGCATGGGAACGAGAGTACCAACGCGGAGTGCGATGAGCAAACTGAATCCTGTAGCCTTTCTCTACAGTCTTTAGCACCCAGGGAGATATGCCTGGCAGTAGCTTCCACGCTGCCAGTTTCTCCGAAAGGGGTACAAGTTTTAGTGCGCGGGGGGGTGTTAGTGGTTCGGCATCCTGGAATATAGCAGGATAAAACCGAGGCACTGACATATCTCTGGAGGTCGGTAAGTCCGAAACACCATCTCTTTTTTTTCTATTCTCTCACATCCGTGGACTTCACGGATCTACTGTGTGTACTGACAGACTAGGGGCTATGTATGCAGGATAATATTACCCTGTCCAGTGGAAATACATGGGTAAAGTTGCATATGCGATTAACCCCCACACAAACATTACTGCATTTTTTAGAAGAGAACTCTATGAATGGACAATTATTGTCATTAGGGAAATAATTACCTTCTATACTACATTTAGGTGACCTATCTTTTAAACATTTGGTTATGTGAACATAAGTGGTTTCCCATTTTTGTTTTGCATTTAACACAAGTGTCCACTTTTTGCCAAGGGTAGGTGAATTGTCTCCATATTTCGTAAAAGGCAATACTGTAACTTCCTGAGGCATGAAAACGTAGGTTATTGGTATAATTACACCCAAGGGCTGCTGAGTTTGGCCTTCATATTTGTTTGTTTGTAGTATGCCAGTATCTGCAGGACGGCCATGGTGTTTATCGGTATGATGCAAGATGTGTTGTCTGAAACACCAGAGGCGGCGGAAACTGAACACTGACCCCCTGGGGGTGTCCGGGGGGGCATGCTCTTATAGGAAAGAGCGTTGAGTGCCGTTCCCCGGGGGGGATCACCCCCACATTCCCAAATCTTTCAGCAGATCAGCCTGATACGCCTGCAAAACCGCCATGGTGTGCAAGGAAGCGCCGACCTGACCTGCTGCTTGAAACGCTTTCCCTACCAGGGTAGAAGAAGTTCTACACGGCTTGGAGGGAAGTGTTGGTTTCTTTAATGAGGATGATGTTCCAGGAGAGAGATAGCCCGCAAGCGTCTCTTCTATCTGGGGCATCACCACATAACCTCATGCTTTTGCATCAACGATGTTAGAATAAAACGAAGTCGATGGTACAAAAATACGGGAAGAAAAAGGATTTCTCCAAGAACGAGATAACTCGTTGTGGAGGTCATCAAAAAATGGGAGAGAGCGGTGTTTTGGCTCCATCTCCTGGCCACCCGACAGAAATCTGTCATCTAATTTAGATTGTTTTGGGTGAGCCTGCTCCTGTGGCCAGTCAATATGCAGTTGTTCGACTGCACGCGTTATAACTTCGAGCAATTCCTCATATTCTCTCTCCTCTTTTGAGGAGCGTTCCAAGGAAACAACTTCCATTTCCACAGAAGCAGGAGAATGAGTCTCTTCAACACATCCGCGAGAAGCACCGGAGTGCGCTCGTGAAGTGGAAGGAGAGACATCGGGATCAGGGGAGAGGGCGAGAGAAAGGGGGGACTCCGTCTCTTGCTCCTCGGCCAGATCTGCTTGTGATCCCCATGAATGCAGCGCGGCTCGTGGTTCCCTAAAGAACGCGAGACGCGCGCGAAGCAGCTTCATGGGGAGAAGATCACAGTGCTCACACTCTCCATTAAGCTCTTCGAGAGCGTGCTTTTCACCCAAATATTCGAAGCAGAATGTGTGCATATCGCCCTCCGAAAGGGAATTTTCACAAGGAGGTCGGACATCTAGTTTTAAACTCCACCATACTATCTGGTGAGTTTTTTGAGATTTTAATTCTGCTTATTTTGTATTTTTGTCATGCTTGCTGACACACACATGCGCACAATGCGGTGAAGAAAAAGATCTGAGGGATGTTGCCGGCTCACTCCTATTTATAACCTGCAGGTGCATCTAATCAGATGATGTCACCTGATCGAGGTTATATAAGCCAAAATTTGGCGTGTTTGGTACACACATGCTTCACAACCGGCACCATGAAAAGATATTCCCATAGCGTTTTCACGCAGCATCGAGTGTAGCCTTTGAAAGGAAACAATCACCTCACCGTCAACAAACCTGAGTGATCAATGAGAGTCACCTACCCACACCTGAAAATTGTCAGGTATATAGAAACAACAGGAGGTGTTTAAAAGCTTACAGACTTACCAGCCTACATTTACCTTTGGGCAAGTCCACAGGTTTGCTAAAGTGAAATTTACCAGGGTCATCTCTTTTTTTTCTATTCTCTCACATCCGTGGACTTCACGGATCTACTGTGTGTACTGACAGACTAGGGGCTATGTATGCAGGATAACATTACCCTGTCCAGTGGAAATACATGGGTAAAGTTGCATATGCGATTAACCCCCACACCCACATTACTGCATTTTTTAGAAGAGAACTCTATGAATGGACAATTATTGTCATTAGGGAAATAATTACCTTCTATACTACATTTAGGTGACCTATCTTTTAAACATTTGGTTATGTGAACATAAGTGGTTCCCCATTTTTGTTTTGCATTTAACACAAGTGTCCACTTTTTGCCAAGGGTAAGTGAATTGTCTCCATATTTCTTAACAGGCAGTGGGGTGCAATAACTTCCTGAGGCATGAAAACGTAGGTTATTGGTATAATTACACCCAAGGGCTGCTGAGTTTGGCCTTCATATTTGTTTGTTTGTAGTATGCCAGTACCTGCAGGACGGCCATGGTGTTTATCGGTATGATGCAAGATGTGTTGTCTGCATTTGCTTCTGCTGCTGTGACATTATTAAGGGGCAGTGCTACCCAGCTCAAGGTCATGACATGGCATATCCAACACAAGTCATTGTGTATGTCTTTCATATTATCACCAATGTCTAATGGTACAGTTGTGTTCAAAATACACTCAACAAAAATATAAACGCAACACCTTTGTTTCTGCTCCGATTTTTCATGAGATGGACTTAAAGATCTAAAATTCATTCCAGATACACAATATTACCATTTATTGTGGTCAGTATAAGGTACACATGTGCACTACTCATGATGTCAGATCAGCATCTTGATGTGGCACACCTGTGAGGTGGGATGGATTATTTCAGCAAAGCAGAAGTGCTCACTATCACACATTTAGACTGATTTGTGAACAATGTTTGAGAGAAATGGTAATATTGTGTATCTGGAATTTTAGATCTTTAAGTCCATCTCATGAAAAATCGGAGCAGAAACAAAGGTGTTGCGTTTATATTTTTGTTGAGTGCACTGTAATAGCAGTGTGTTGAAAAAAGTAAGTAAAGCTCCATATCCATATCACACAAATGCATTAGACTCCCTGCACATTCTATTCTGAATCACAACATGAAAAATGTGCTAAATGGATTATTAGTTTACAGAAAGTGAAGAAAAAAATGTTAGTCTGTTCAAAAGAACAGCAGTGTCAGCATTCATCTTTACAAAGTGATGAATTTACCACTTAAACAAAAATGCTTGTTTTAATCTTTCTTGTGCATCTCTGAACTAATATTTAGTTGTATAACCTTGCTTTCTGAGAACTGCTTCACATCTGTGACAATTGTAATATACAATTCCTCTGCCACAATTCCTCTGCATTTCTTGGTTTTGCCTCAGAAACAGCATTTTTATAGTCAGGCCACAACTTTTTTATTAAATTAGGGCGTGGGAATTGGGCTGGCCACGCCGTAACGTCAATCTTGTTGGTTTGGAACCAAGATTCTGCTCGCTTATTGGTGTGTCTGTGGTCGTTGTCTTGTTGAAACACTAATTTCAAGGGCATTTCCTCTTCAGCATAAGGCAACATTACCTCTTTAAGTATTCTGATGTACCCTACATCATTCTATTCTAACATATTCTAATTCTCATATTCTAATAAACATATTTTAATTCTCTTCTAGGGTCAATGGCAGCCGTAAAATGCATTTCACTACATTTCGTACTGTGTATGTTTGTGTATGTGACAAATAAAATTTGAATTTGAATTTGATATTCTGACTGTAGGCCAGTCAATGTGTTCTTTGGTGAACTGTAACCTCTTCAGCTCATGGTGTTTTTTCAACAATGGGAATTCTTGCTGATAGCTTGGCTTCACTTCACATAGCCATCTTCTAATAGTAACAGTACTCACAGGTAACTTTTTAGTTGTTCTTTGACCTGCTGGAACTGATCATTGGCTAAGTCTTTACCAATTTTGTTATTCTTCGATCCATTCGAATGGTAGTTTTCCGTTTTCTTCCACATTGTTCTGGTTTTGATCTCCATTTTAAAGCATTTGATACCATTTTAGCAGAGCAGCCTATCATTTTCTGCACTTCTTTGTATGTTATTTTCCATCTCTAATCAACAACAACCCGTTTTACTCTGATTTTCAGAGAGAAATGCGCAGGACAACCTTTTCTGCATTTATCCTTATATATAAGGGGAACTTGTTTGACACCTGTTTTTCACAGAATAATTTACCTCTCCAATTGAACTCCACACTGCTTCTATTCTGAACAGTCCCATTTCAATTAATGATTAATTTACACAGAAACAAGTGCACCCAATCATGACTGTTGGGTCTGTTGGTTTTCTATTACTCCACTAAATCTACAAGTGAAATATTGACCAAGAAGAAATATAATTTCTCCCAAAAACAATTATTGATCTGGTTACTGATGTTGGCCTGCTATTATTTAGAACACAACTGTAGAGCACATCTCAAAAGCAATCTCAGTAATTAATAATTCTACATTTCCCTTCTATTTTTTCTTTTTTCTTTCTTTATTTTCCCTGGAATACCACATTTCTCAAACATAACTTAGATGTTATATTTACCACAGGACCTCCACAAGGTCTTTTTTTGGTTGTTGTTTTGCTGTTACCCATGATTTTTATTTTTTTACTAATTTATGCGTGCCACTACCTCACAGTGAACTCAACAGTCCCCTTGACTGTTACTGTACCTGTGCACCTTGCACCCTGACTTGATACATGTCCAGACGTTCTTACACCAAGCACGTCCGCTGCGGGGCCAGGTTTTCGTAAACCTCTTTTTTTGTGCACCTTACATTTTTGGGTAATTCACGGTCCCTTACCCGTGTGATAGATCCGAGTCTAAATCTATCTCAGTCACTGTGAGAAAGCGCACTTCTTACATTTACATCTTCATTTAGGCATTCGGCAGACGAATGCCTAAATTTAACTCAATTAAAGTTTGTTTCTTTTCTTTCCTCGGCCATCTCTTTCTATGCTTCATCAGACAGGTTTAAAGCTTCTATAGTCTATGTGGAACCTTACTACAAATATCAGAATTAATACATGATTAAAATGTTTCCATTACATTGGGTCAAAATAACCCAACCAGGTGCTCATTTATAAATGACTAGCTACATCTCATTTGACTCAACATGATCAACCCAACAATGTCTTTAATGTTCCTGAAATAACCCAGAATTTTGACCCAGCATAAACAACCCAACAATGTGTTTACAGAAAGAACAGCATTTTTTAAAGTGGATTTTTTAGAGTTATTCCAATGTTTTGTTCTGAAAGTCTATTTTTGTCAGTTTTTTCTATGTTTAAAGATCGATGTCTTTAAATGTAAACCCTTTAAAATAATAACATTAAACAGATACAAACAGAGATAGGCTATATACATAACAGTAATTTTTTTGTACAAATAAAATTGTCAGCTAGTAAACTTGATCATCTGTCTGAACAACATTTCACCATTTTTTTAAACTCATTGTTGTACAGTAAATGATAATAGTTTTTGATTAAAATTTTTCATGTTTGTTGTATGAAGTTCTTACATGCGGAAATTACCATCATTGTAATATTTCTTCAATACAACATGTTCTTATGATTTTTTTTATGACTTAAGCTGTAATTATGTTTAAAAACTGCGGCAAATGAAAATGTCACTTTGCGCCACCTGGCAGCCATTTTACAAATGACTTTTTGCCACGGCGGGGAGTACGGCGGTAATAGACATTTTTGTTGACTACAGTACCTACTGAATGACTGTAAACAAAGTTTGGTGCCTTTGATGTCCAGAGTGCATTTCACAAATACTTACCCATACACTCGGAAAAAAAAAAAAAAACATGACGTGCTGGAAAAAAATAAGTAAATGCTTATTTACTTGTGGTCTTTAACTGGTAGAGGAGGAGGCGTCGCAGTTATTTACAATGATAATCTGGCTATCGTACAAAAACACAGATTTAAATTTAATGCATTTGAAATTCTCTTTAGTAATATAAAGTCAGCTTAGACGATTCCGCTAATCATCATTTACAGACCTCCAGGGCCATACTCTGAATTTCTCTGTGAATTTGCAGATTTCCTTTCAAACCTTGTCGTTTCCGTAGACAAAGCGTTAATTGCTGGAGATTTTAATATTCATTTTGAGAATCCAGAAGACCCTCTGAGAACAGCATTTATGTCTATACTGGACTCAGTAGGAGTAAATCAGTGTGTAGTAGGACCCACTCATAAAGCAGGTCACACTTTGAACTTAATATTATCCTTCGGATTAAGTATAAGAAACATAATTACAATTCCACAGTCTGAAGTTATATCAGATCACTGTCTTGTCTCGATTAAAGTGTCTCATAGTAATAATGTACGCACAGCACCGCGCTACCGCCTTAAACGTACATTCACATCAAATACCACACAGAGCTTTATCGATAATCTTCCAGAGTTATCAACTTTGATTGGATCGCCATTTGATTCCACAGAACTCGATCAAGCGACTGAATATCTAGAGTCAACACTTCGTCATAGCTTAGATAATGTAGCTCCAGTTAAAAGAAGAATGATTGGAGATAAGAAACTCGCTCCTTGGTATAACGATCACACACGCACTCTAAAACAAACCGCTCGGAAATTAGAACGCAAATGGCATCAAACTAAATTGTTAGTTTTCCAAATAGCATGGAAGGAGAGCATCCTGAACTATAGAAGAGCTCTCAGTGCTGCTAGGTCAATGTATCTCTCCACTTTTATAGAAAATAACAAAAATAATCCTAGATTTTTATTTAATACCATAGCTAAATAAACTAAAAACAAGACCACTGCAGAAATCTCCACAACAACATACAGTAGTGAGGATTTCATGAACTTTTTCAATAACAAAATCATAAATATTAGGCAAAAAATTCAGGCTTTAAAACCAGACAATTTAAGTGATACAGATGATTAATTTATCAAATCACATCAGAACCTAGAATAGTTTACTCCCCTTGAAGCGAGTGAACTAATTTCACTCATCTCCTCTTCAAAATCGTCAACCTGTAAATTAGATCCTATACCGACACATTTTCTCAAGCAGATAGTTCCAGCAATAACAGAACCCCTGTTAAAAGTAATTAACTGTTCACTCAGCAGTGGGTATGTTCCTAAATCCCTTAAATTAGCAGTTATTAAACCACTAATCAAAAAACCTGACCTTGGCCCTTGTCAGCTTTCCAATTACAGGCCGATATCAAACCTCCCGTTTATCTCTAAAATTCTGGAAAAGGTAGTATCACAACAGCTAAGTTCATATCTACATAGGAATAGCATACATGAACTGTATCAGTCAGGATTTAGGCCTCATCACAGCACAGAGACAGCGCTCGTTAAAGTAGTAGATGACCTCCTAGTGGCCTCTGATCAGGGTTGTGTCACTATACTTGTGTTACTTGACCTCAGTGCAGCTTTTGACACTATTGTTCATGGTATTCTCCTTCACAGATTAGAAAATGTAGTAGGAATTAAGGGAATGGCCCTCTTATGGCTCAGATCCTATTTGACTGATCGTTATCAGTTGAGTTTGGTGTTCCACAGGGTTCTGTTTTAGGCCCACTGCTTTTTTCCCTTTACATGCTTCCTCTAGGCAACATAATTCGTAAACATGGTATTAGTTTTTATTGTTATGCTGATGACACACAAGTATACGTTTCAGCAAAACCAGATGAGAAAAACCAGCTTACTAAAGTTGAGCAATGTGTGCAGGACATAAGAGATTGGATGTTAATTAATTTTCTTCTGCTTAATCCTGATAAGACAGAAGTTCTAGTCATAGGACCACAAGCAGCTAAAAGTAAGCTTTCTGATCACACTGTGATTTTAAATGGCCTTTCTGTTCCATCAAGTGCAACAGTAAAACACCTCGATGTGATTATAGATTCAAGCCTTTCATTTGAAGCACATGTAGATAATATTACCAGGATAGCATTCTTTCACCTCAGAAATATTGCCAAGATAAGAAATATATTGTCACTAAACGATGCAGAAAAACTAGTTTACGCTTTTATCACGTCTAGGTTGGATTATTTTAACGCCTTACTGTCTGGTTGTTAAACTAGGTGCTTAAACAAGCTTCAATTAGTCCAGAATGCAGCAGCGAGAGTCCTCACTCGAACCAGAAGATATGAGCACATCACCCCTATCTTATCCACATTGCATTGGCTTCCTGTGAAATTTCGCATTGATTTTAAAATAGTACTCTTGACGTATAAAGCATTAAATGGTCTCGCGCCACAGTATCTGAGTGAACTGCTAGTGTCTTACAATCTGCCACGCCTACTTTGATCAAAGGATGCAGGCTGCTTTTCAGTACCGCGTATTATTAAAACTACAGCAGGGGGCAGAGCTTTTTTTAAGCCCCAACGTTATGGAATAGTCTTCCAAATAGTGTTCGGGACTCAGACACAGTCTCAGTGTTTAAGTCCAGGCTAAAAACCTATTTATTTAGCCAAGCATTTTTATAAATAGATTAGCCTTAGGTAAAGGTCTTGGGGACTCATGGACGTAGAGTATTGGGTGAACTGGTATGTTTGGATACTGTCTTCCCCACTCTCATTGATCACTCAGGTTTGTTGACGGTGAGGTGATTGGTTGCCTTACTTCTCTGGAAGCCCTCATGTTTGTGTTTCCTTTTGGCTCTCCCTTTTTAGTTATGCTGTCATAGTTAGTCCTGCCGGAGTCTCTGCTTGCACTCTGCACTAAATATACATTAACTTTTTACATTGTTCGACTGTGACCATACCTAAATGTTATTTCTCCATCTCTTTGCTCTCTCCTTTTCTGCTCTCTCCTCTCTCTCTCCCCCTCTCCTTTTTCCTCTACCTATCTCTCTGTCGAGCTATACATGTTGCTCCTGAACTGCCAGTGATCCAGACCCCCTCTGCCCGCTGGACCTTTCTAACTCATCCTGGAGTCCTCCAGGAACAAACTGGACTTTAATCTTACACATCTCCTCTTATACTGAACTTCCAGTCTCGCATATTATTATGCACATCAATCCCTGCTATCTGTTTTCACCCAGATGAGGATGGGTTCCCTGTTGAGTCTGGTTCCTCTCAAGGTTTCTTCCTATTACCATCTCAGGGAGTTTTTCCTTGCCACTGTCGCTGTCGTCCTAGGCTTGCTGATCAGGGACAATTATATAATTTTGATTTATACACATTCACATTTCATACAAACTTAATTCTTTTGATTGTGTAAAGCTGCTTTGTGATGACGTAAATCGTTAAAAGCGCTATACAAATAAAATTGAATTGAATTGAACTGAATTGAGTCTTTAACTAAAATGCTGAAATATTCAGCTGGGCATTGGAGCTGGCTGGGTGCTTGTCATGGAGGCTATGTTAAACAACTGAAACAAAGCTTGGGGCTTTTGGTGAAAACATTATGCTGGCATATCCATGGCATCCCTAAAGTCAGGTAGTGGCACCAACATGACATCAGTGAGACTGGGGTGCTGTGCGGGAGTGAAGTTTTAAATTCTGGTTAGGACTCCAGCATGACATCCATGAGGCTGGGGTGTGAACTGGGCATGATGTCATCAAACCAGGGCAGTGGAGGGCGTGTGGTGTATATGCAGCTAGATGGTGGAACTCTGCTTGAGACTGGGTGCTGGAGGTCAAACCATTGAGCTCCCTTATTTAGATGAATCAGGTGGGTGCTGATCCCTACTCTTGGGTGGTGAGATCCCATATCCACTCCACTGCATGCTGTGCTGGAACACAATTCGACAAATGTCCCGCTATATGGCCTCATGGCAAGCTATAAGACGGGTATTAAAATATTCATAAATAACACAAAACTAAAAAAAAAAAAAAACAGAGGTAAATCCAGCAGATACTCAAATGGGAGCAATTTAAACAATGATAAACAAAAAAAAAAAACTAATAAGATGTAAGACATAGAACAAATAAAACTATGAACTTAAATAAGAGAACTAAACTGTAAACCTGTGAACAAATGTGGGAAGCAAAAGAGGAGATAAACTTAAAAGGCCCAAACATAATTCACAAAGAACAACAACCAGAAGTCCAGGTGCAGCTCATTAAAGATTGTCACGAACTAACCTGGATGATCGGAAGACTTTAGCACTAGCAGTTAGCCCTTTGTAGCGTGGATGGTAAACCCAAACGCGGAAGTAAGCGAATAGGCAGGATAACCACGCGATTTTATCTAAGGACTCTCACACAAGGGGAGCAAGGGAAAAACACAAATTTAACCCGCGTCCTATAAACACACACTCGGATCAGAAAGCAAACCCAAGAAAATGAGTACTCACGATTTGGCTGACGGACAATCTGGACCAACATGGGCGAAACTCAATGACTGAGCGAGTGTAAGGCGCCATCTTGGCTCCTTTTATGCTTCCTGTTTCGCGGCCGTACTACTTCCGGGTCCTAGTGCCGGTCGCGGAACGGGTGTGTGTGACAAAGATATTAAAATACATTTAAAATTTGTCGATTTTCTGTGTCTTTACCTAAAACGACAGAAATTTCAGAAAATACTGAAATTGATTCAACATCACTCCCGTGTTTCACATTCCTCTGTTCTTATTCCTTCAGATGGTCCTAGAAACACATCAGTATCAGCATCTCCATCTGCTTCAGTGGTTTTGGGCAGTTCAGTGTCTCTGAATTGTAGTAGTGTTGCAAACCCATCAGTGGTGAACTACACCTGGTACAGACAGAACAGAGAGCAGATAGGAACCGGAAACCATCTCACCATCAACACAACTGATTCTACACACAGTGGTTCATACTACTGTAGAGCTCAAAACCAGCATGGAGATCACAACTCATCTGTCTACCTGGATGTTCAGTGTGCGTACAGTGCTGAAATATTCTTAATACAATGTCACATAAAAAAAGATAAGACAGGATAACATAAGATAATATAAGATATACCTTTATTGATCCCACAGCAGGGAAATTTCTTTGTTACAGCAGCAAAGAAAAAGTTGTGCAAATAGTAAATAGAGACAGTACAGTGTATAAATACAAAAGAAAAAGAAAAACAATACAATAATTGCACTTTTAAACAAATTGCACTACTCCAAAAACTTGCACAAATGTAATATTGCACAGCTTCTATTGCAATGAGGATAATATTGCACAGCTAAAAATGCTGCTGCACAGTTTCTATTGCAATGAATTGCACATGGGTAATATTGCACAGTTTAACAATGTTGTTATTGCACAGTAACATGAGACACAAGATGGAGTGTAGTGGAGATGGCATCGTCGGTTGAGCGGTTAGGACGGTACGCAAATTGCAGTGGGTCCAGTGGGGGGGGGCAGGGGGGTCTTGATGGGTCTCATGACGAGCCGCTCGAAGCACTTCATGATGGTGGGTGTAACTGCAACGGGACGGTAGTCATTGAGACAGGACACATAAGACTTCTTAGGCACAGGAACGATGGTGGTGGCCTTGAAGCACGTGGGAACGACGGCGCTGCTCAGAGAGATGTTGAAGATGTTGGTAAGAACATCTGCCAGCTGTTCCGCACATTTTCTGAGCACTCTGCCTGGGATGTTGTCTGGTCCAGAAGCTTTACGTAGGTTGACTCTGCGTAGAGTTTTCCTCACATCAGCTGTAGTGAGACACAGCACCTGGTCGTTTGGTGGAGGGGTGGTCTTCCTCGCCGCCACGTCGTTCTGTCTGTCGAATCGAGCGTAGAAGTTGTTCAGCGCATCTGGGAGGAAGCCATCACCATCACAGGCAGGTGATGTCGTCCTGTAGTTTGTGATGGCTTGTAAGCCCTGCCACATGCGCCGCGTGTCGCCGCAGTCCCTGAAGTGATTGTGAATTCTCTGGGCGTGTGCGCGCTTCGCCTCTCTGATGGCCCGATGGCCCTTGCTCTTCTAAGGGCCACCTTGTCTCCCGCTTTAAAGGCAGAGTCTCAGGTCCTCAGAAGTGCACGCACTTTCGCAAAAATCCACGGTTTCTGGTTGGGTCGTGAAGTGATGCTCTTGGAGACAGTGACATCATCGGTGCACTTGTTTATGTAGCTGGTCACTGATGACGTTTACTCCTCCAAGTCAGTGAAGTCGCCGTAAGTTGCTGCCTCCCTAAACATGTTTCAGTCAGTGTTCTCGAAACAGTCCTAAATAGCAGAGATGGCTCCTGCTGGCTAGGTTTTCACCTGCTTCAGAACCGGTTTTGAACGCCTGATGAGTGGTCTGTATGCTGGAATTAGCATAACGGACATGTGGTCTGAGTACACGAAGTGGGGACGTGGCGGCGAGGAAGACCCCCCGTCCACCGAACGACCAGGTGCTGTGTCTCACTACAGCTGATGTGCGCCGGGGATGTTTGTGTAAACAAGATCCAGCGTTTTTTCCCATCTTGTTGCAAAGTCCACATATTAATGGAATCTAGGAAGCACTGACTTGAGATTTGCATGGTTGAAAGATGAATACTGTAGGTGATGAATTAGGTGGGTGCTGATCCCTACTCTTGGGTGGTGAGATCTCATATCCACTCCACTGCATGCTGTGCTGGAACACAATTCGACAAATGTCCTGCTATATGGCCGTATGGCAAGCTATAAGACAGGTACTAAAACATTCACTAATAACACAAAACTAGAAAACAAAATAAAGGTAATTCCCGCATATACTCAAATGGGAGCAATTTAAACAATGATAAACAAAAACAACAAACTAATAAGATGTAAGACATAGTACAAAAGAAAACTATGAAATTAAATAGGACAACTAAACTGTAACACCTGTGAACAAATGTGCGAAGCACAAGAGGAGATCAACTTAAAAGTCCCAAACATATGTGGCGAGTGCTAGGGGGGCGCTGGCTCGTGCTCTGCCGCTCCCCTACTGTTAACTACTGTAGCCAATTACGCCACCTTGGGAATTGCACCCAAGGAAATAAACTACCCTAATTATTAAATTAACTAAGGCACCCAGGTACATTCACTGAAGATGCAATAGGCATGGATTTCGTACATAAACGTTTATTTTCTCACAAATCATACACAATGTAATAATCCCAGAGTTATGTATAACAATACTAAAAGTAGCTTTAGTTTGGCGACATCAAAGATATGCTAAGCTAAGAATGACACACATGATAAAACGTACCATCAGACTAGAGCTGGAGCTTACCAGTGGATGGCCGACTATGACAGACAAGGAGGGGATGAAGATCCAGGCCAGAATCACCCCAAACACACGTGAATCACATCCACCCACAATTCACTGACAATCGACACAGAGGAGTGACCAACACGCACACGAAGAGGGGAAACAAACCCCAACACGTCGCACTGCCACCACCTTTAGCTCACAGCTCTACAAGATTGAGACATATACACAGGTGTGAAAAACTATTTGCCCCCTTCCTGATTTCTTATTCTTTTACATGTTTGTCACACAAAATGTTTTTGACCATCAAACACATTTTACTATTAGTCAAAGATAACACAAGTAAACACAAAATGCAGTTTTTAAAGGATGTTTTATATTATTTAGGGAGAAAAAAAATCCAAACCTACATGGCCCTGTGTGAAAAAGTAATTGCCCCCTGAACCTAATAACTGGTTGGGCCACCCTTAGCAGCAATAACTGCAATCAAGCGTTTGCGATAACTTGCAACGAGTCTTTTACAGCGCTCTGGAGGAATTTTGGCCCACTCATCTTTGCAGAATTGTTGTAATTTAGCTTTATTTGAGGGTTTTTTAGCATGAACCGCCTTTTTAAGGTCATGCCACAACATCTCAATAGGATTCAGGTCAGGACTTTGACTAGGCCACTCCAAAGTCTTCATTTTGTTTTTCTTCAGCCATTCAGAGGTGGATTTGCTGGTGTGTTTTGGGTCATTGTCCTGCTGCAGCACCCAAGATCGCTTCAGCTTGAGTTGACAAACAGATGGCCGGACATTCTCCTTCAGGATTTTTTGGTATACAGTAGAATTCATGGTTCCATCTATCACAGCAAGCCTTCCAGGTCCTGAAGCAGCAAAACAACCCCAGACCATCACACTACCACCACCATATTTTACTGTTGGTATAATGTTCTTTTTCTGAAATGCTGTGTTACTTTTACGCCAGATGTAACGGGACACGCACCTTC
The DNA here is from genome assembly GCF_024256425.1 of Clarias gariepinus. Lineage (NCBI taxonomy): Eukaryota > Metazoa > Chordata > Actinopteri > Siluriformes > Clariidae > Clarias > Clarias gariepinus. Next base: position 586,284 of record NC_071111.1, on the reverse strand, counting down.
CAAAAAGTTCAACTTTTGTCTCGTCGGTCCACAAGGTATTTTCCCAAAAGTCTTGGCAATCATTGAGATGTTTTTTAGCAAAATTGAGACAAGCCTTAATGTTCTTTTTGCTTAAAAGTGTTTTGCGCCTTGAAAATCTGCCATGCAGGCCGTTTTTGCCCAGTCTCTTTCTTATGGTGGAGTCGTGAACACTGACCTTAATTGAGGCAAGTGAGGCCTGCAGTTCTTTAGATGTTGTCCTGGGGTCTTTTGTGGCCTCTCAGATAAGTTGTCTCTGCGCTCTTGGGGTAATTTTGGTTGGCCGGCCACTCCTGGGAAGGTTCACCACTGTTTCATGTTTTTGCCATTTGTGGATAATGGCTCTCACTGTGGTTCGCTGGAGTCCCAAAGCTTTAGAAATGGCTTTATAACCTTTACCAGACTGATAGATCTCAATTACTTTTGTTCTCATTTGTTCCTAAATTTCTTTGGATCTTGGCATGATGTCTAGCTTTTGAGGTGCTTTTGGTCTACTTCTCTGTGTCAGGTAGCTCCTATTTAAGTGATTTCTCGATTGAAACAGGTGTGGCAGTAATCAGGCCTGGGGGTGACTACAGAAATTGAACTCAGGTGTGATAAACCACAGTTAAGTTATTTTTTAACAAGGGGGGCAATCACTTTTTCACACAGGGCCATGTAGATTTGGAGGTTTTTTTCTCCCTCAATAACGTAAACCTTCATTTAAAAACTGCATTTTGTGTTCAATTATGTTATTTTTGACTAATTGTTAATGGTTTTTGATGAGCAGAAACATCTAACTGTGACAAACATGCAAAAGAATAAGAAATCAGGAAGGGGGCAAATAGTTTTTCACACCATTGTATTTAAAAACAAAAAAAGAAAGAAAGACAGGAAAGAGACAAAACTTTTAATTTAAAAATAAACTCAAAGAATGCATACACCGCCGTAAGATAGCAAAGCAGCCCGCCAATAAAGCAGCAGTCATGCAACACAGCAGTGAAGCCAGTATATGGTGTATATTTATCCAGTAAAGCAAACAAAATGAAACAAAAATAAATCATGCAGGCAAAAACAGCGTTCATGCGAAGCAGCATTCAGGCAAAGCAGCGTTCAGGCAAAGCAAAACAAAACAAAGCAAAACCGCAGCGTTCATGCATTTGTCCACAGCACCCAGTTCAACCTATAGTTCCTGTTTCCGGATGCTGAATGAATAACCCCTAGCAATCCCGGTACAACTAGGAAGTACAGGGAACGAGCCACTTACCGACTCCAGTCAGGCAATGTTGTTAACAACGCAACCCAACCGTCTAGGTAAAAACTGAGACGGAAGCGGAAGTCAGACACGCAACAAAACGATGTGCACGCTACGCACAGGAAAGTCCACAGAAAAATGACATCACTTATATGGAAGCGAAAGTCTGACGCACCATAAAACAGCGCGCGCACTCTACAAACAGGGCTGGTAAAAAAATACCTCTCTGTTAATAAGTCCAGAGGAAACCTGTGGCAAGACCGGAAATCAGGTACACAACCAAAAGGAGGCGGGCGCGCTACCTGAAAGGCTCTTCCGCTACCTTTATAACAGCCCACAGGCAAGCGGATTGGCTAGCGCCTGGAAAAATCTCGGACACGAACTAGGTAACCCGGAAGTCCTCCAACCAGGAGTATGCCAATATAACCGGTTGTAAATAAGGTGCTCACATAAATATAATCAACATGATGAGACAGCTCATCCTGCTACACATTATTCACAAAGAACAGAAGTCCAAGTGTAGTTCATTATAGAGATTAAAATACATTTAAAAATTATTGAATTTCTTTATCTTTACCTAAAACGACAGAAATTTCAGAAAATACTGAAATTGATTCAACATCACTCCCGTGTTTCACATTCCTCTGTTCTTATTCCTTCAGATGGTCCTAGAAACACATCAGTATCAGCATCTCCATCTGCTTCAGTGGTTTTGGGCAGTTTAGTGTCTCTGAGTTGCAGCAGTGATGCAAACCCATCAGTGGTGAACTACACCTGGTACAAAGAGAAAAGAGAGCAGATAGGAACCGGAGACCATCTTACCATCAACACCACTGATTCTACACACAGTGGTTTATACTACTGTAGAGCTCAAAACCAGCACGGAGATCAAAACTCATCTGTGTACCTGGATGTACAGTGTGAGTACAGTGCTGGAATATTCTTAATACAATGTGACATAAGATAAGATAAGATAAGATAAGATAAGATAAAGTAAGATGAAATAAGATAATATATTATAAGATAAGATATACCTTTATTGATCCCATAGCGGGGAAATTTCTTTGTTACAGCAGCAAAGAAAAAATTGTGCAAATAGAAAATAGTGACAGTACAGTGTATAAATACAAAAGAAAAAGAAAAACAATACAATAATTGCACTTTTAAACAAATTGCACTACTCCAAAAACTTGCACAAATGTAATATTGCACAGCTCCTATTGCAATGAGGATAATATTGCACAGCTAAAGTGCTGCTGCACAGTTTCTATTGCAATGAATTGCACACGGGTAATATTGCAAAGTTTAACAATGTTGTTATTGCACCGTTGCCATTGCACACAAATTTAAGATGTTACAACTGTATTGTAAAATAGAATTATTATATGTAAGATATTGTAACCATTGTAAAATTTAAGTATTGTATATGTTTTATTATATAACAGTATACAACAGTGTGAATTTTGGATACTAGTTCACATGGAGCATCTCTGATTATAATAGCACCAGGGATAAAAGATTTTTGATATCACTTCTTCAGATGATTAGGATGTCACAGCCTGTCACTGAAGGAACTGCTCAGAGATTATACTGTTTCATACAAGCGGTGAGAGTCATTCTCCAGCAATGACGATAGCTTAGTTACCATCCTCCTTCCACCCACCTCCTGTACTGTCACCAGGTAAATTCCCAGGACTGTGCTGGCCTTCCTAATCAGCTTGTCCAGTCTTTTCCTCTCTGCAGTAGGGACCCTGCAGCGGACCACTTTGTAAGCCACCACAGAGTCCAAAAAAGTCTTCAGTAGTGCTCCCTACGTTATCTATGAATAAGAGCATCTGCCATTTTTGTTGACTAAAGTACCTACTGTATGACTGTAAACAAAGTCCAAAAAAGCAGGAAAGCAGAACAAACTTCGTGTCTATGATGTCCATAGTGCATTTCACAATGACTTACTTATACACTCGTAAAGAAGAAAAAACATGAAGTGCCGGAAATCTTCAAAATAAGTAAAAAAGGTTAAAACTATGACTTGTGGTCCCTAACTAAAATGCTGAAATATTCAGCTGGGCATTGGGGCTGGCTGGGTGCTTGTCATGGAGGCTATGTTAAACAACTGAAACAAAGCTTGGAGCTTTTGGTGAAAACATTATGCTGGCATATCCATGGCATCACTGAAGTCAGGTAGTAGTGGCACCAACATGACATCAGTGAGACTGGGGTGCTGTGCGGGAGTGAAGTTTTAAATTCTGGTTAGGGCTCCAGCATGACATCCATGAGACTGGGGTGTGAACTGGGCATGATGTCGTCAAACCAGGGCAGTGGAGGGCGTGTGGTGTATATGCAGCAAGATGGTGGAACTCTGCTTAAGACTGCGTGCTGGAGGTTTAACCATTAAACTCCCTTATTTAGATGAATCAGGTGGGTGCTGATCCCTACTCTTGGGTGGTGAGATCTCATATCCACTCCACTGCATGCTGTGCTGGAACACAATCCGACAAATGTCCTGCTATATGGCCTTATGGCAAGCTAGAAGACTGGTACTAAAACATTCATTAATAACACAAAACTAGAAAACAAAATAGAGGTAAATCCAGCAGATACTCAAATGGGAGCAATTTAAACAATGATAAACAAAAACAACAAACTAATAAGATGTAAGACATAGTACAAAAGAAAACTATGAAATTAAATAGGACAACTAAACTGTAACACCTGTAAACAAATGTGGGAAGCACAAGAGGAGATCAACTTAAAAGTCCAAAACATAATTTACAAAAAACAACAATCAGAAGTCCAAGTGCAGCTCATTATAGAGATTAAAATACATTTAAAAATTATTGATTTTCTTTATCTTTACCTAAAACGACAGAAATTTCAGAAAATACTAAAATTGATTTCACATCCCTCTGTTCTTATTCCTTCAGATGGTCCTAGAAACACATCAGTATCAGCATCTCCTTCTGCTTCAGTGGTTTTGGGCAGTTCAGTGTCTCTTAAATGTACTAGTGTTGCAAACCCATCAGTGGTGAACTACACCTGGTACAAAGAGAACAGAGAGCAGATAGGAACTGGAGACCATCTCACCATCAACACCACTGATTCTACACACAGTGGTTCATACTACTGTAGAGCTCAAAACCAGCATGGAGATCACAACTCATCTGTCTACCTGGATGTGCAGTGTGCGTACAGTGCTGGAATATTCTTAATACAATGTCACATAAGATAAGATAAGATAAGATAAGATATGATAAGATAAGATAAGATAAGATAAGATATACCTTTATTAATCCCACAGCGGGGAAATTTCTTTGTTACAGCAGCAAAGAAAAAATTATGCAAATAGAAAATAGTGACAGTACAGTGTATAAATACAAAAGAAAAAGAATACAATAATATTGTATTGTTTGTATTATACTAGTATAATATTGCACAGCTAAAAATGCTGTTGCAAAGTTTAACAATGTTGTTATTGCACAGTTGCCATTGCACACAAATTTAAGATATTATAACTGTATTGTAAAATAGAATTATTATATGTAAGATATTGTAACCATTGTAAAATTTAAGTATTGTATATGTTTTATTATATAACAGTATACAGTATACAACAGTGTGAATTATGGATACTAGTTCACTGGGAGCATCTCTGATTATAATAGCACCAGGGATAAAAGACCTTTGATATCACTTCTTTAGATGATTAGGATGTCACAGCCTGTCACTGAAGGAGCTGCTCAGAGATTATACTGTTTCATACAAGCGGTGAGAGTCATTCTCCAGCAATGATGATAGCTTAGTTACCATCCTCCTTTCTCCCACCTCCTGTACAGTGACCAGGTAAATTCCCAGGACTTAGCTGGCCTTCCTAATCAGCTTGTCCAGTCTTTTCCTCTCTGCAGTAGGGAACCTGCAGCGGACCACTTTGTAGGCCACAAAAAAGTCTTCAGTAGTGCTTCCTACATAATCTCTGAATAAGAGCATCTGCCAAATGCTTTAATATTTTATTTATATTAATTATATAATTAATATTTTTGTTTAAATCATCCCGGTGGACGCCTTAGTGTGCCGTATTCGGCCCGCGGGACAGATGTTTGACACCTCTGCTGTAAACAAAAGAATGCAGGACATCACATGCTTTTTTACCGTCAGCAGAGGGGGAATTCATGCAGCTATCGCGATAACATGCGTGCCTCCCCTAGGCAGATATTATGATCTCATGGCAATGGCTAACAGCCAATGCAAGCCATCAGATTTGCTCTTTAATAGTTATGTGACTTGGCTTATTCTTCACAAATACTGCCAGCCCTCCTCCCTTTCTCTTACCACTCTCCGCTGTTCTGTCCATGCGCAGTACTTGTAATCCGTCCAGAGCCACAATCATATCCGGTATTAGCTTGGTTAGCCATGACTCTGTAAACAGCAAGATGCTACAATCCCTGATGCCTGGTAAGAGCTGCTAGTTCATCCGTTTTTTTGGGTAGAGATCTATAATTCCCCATGACAATGGATGGGAGAGTTGGTTTGTAATGTCTCCTTTTGGCTCGACACAGAGCACCAGCTTGTTTTCCTATCTTCCTCTTCTTAGCTTGCGGGGAATATCTAGCTTTTCCTGAAGTAGCAATGCTGTGTTGCTAAATGCTAACATCAGATCTCTGGTGTAAACAATAGGATCGCGGTTATGAACAGATGTCCCACATACATATGGTACTCATTTGGAATAATGACTTTACCGCCGCATCTCCCGGTGACAGCATTTAAGTTTGTGTGTTTGCGGGCTTTTACCACTGAGTGGCGCTATATAACTAGACTGACGCCTCTGGCCTTAGTTCATTCTCTCAGGGATTAATGAGCTGAACGTAGTAGCGGATACAATAAAGTCAAACATTGTAATTAAACAAATTAATAATCACAGTACTAAAATTACAGTACAAATTTAGGAATTAATTTAAATATAGGTGTTTCTTATTTGCAGCAAATTTAAGCAAAGTAAATGTGAACTTGAGTGTCAAAAAATGAACTGAAACTCTGTGTATACTTGTCTCACAGACGTAAAAAATATATATTTATAGGAAGAGAAATTTGTGCTTTTATATAAACTAACAAAAAACTAATTTCAGATGATGTAATTCGTATGAAAAGTGAATTATAGACACGCCCACTGCTGTGGAGGCGACGAGATGACATGATCACCTCCAACACTACAGCCGAAACCAAAGAAGTCACAAATTTATCAATGAATTATTTAAATGGTCAGAGTCAGTCTCCCTGCTGTTTTTCTCTGACACATTCATAATCATTAGTCTACTTCTGCCGCTGCGCTTTGGAAAACGTTATGCATGCGGTTTAGTGCTGTTAGACTAAGTAGGAAATTAAAGAGAAGGATCATGGCTAAACATCCCAAACCTCATTTAAATTGAATTAACAAATCATTTTCAATAGTTATGGCATTTGACTATGGTTCGGACGGTCCCAGGTTCAAATCCCACGACCATCAGGTTGTTCCTGTTGGGCCCTTGAGAAAGGCCCTTAATCCTCAACTGCTCAGATGTATAATGAGATAAAATATCTAAGTCACTGTGGATAAGGGCATCTGCCAAATGTCGTAATGTAAATAATTCTGTATCTATTTTAGTTGTGCCAGCTAAGTTAAATATGAACATAAATAGCACAACTGCTCGGAACACTAAACTCAACTTAAAAGTCCCAAAAATAAATTTACACAAATCACGAAACTCAGAAGAGGCCCCTTTGCAGCTAGTTTATGAATAAAAAAAGAAACGATAAAGATATCTAAAGATAAAGCCAGAAAAAGACATATACTGAAATTGATTTAACATCAGACCCCTGTTTCACATCCTTCCGTTCTTCCTTCTTCAGATGGTCCTAGAAACACATTAGTATCAGCATCTCCATCTGCTTCAGTGGTTTTGGGCAGTTCAGTGTCTCTGAGTTGCAGCAGTGATGCAAACCCAGCAGTGCTGAACTACACCTGGTACAGAGAGAACGGAGAGCAGATAGGAACCGGAGACCATCTCACCATCAACACCACTGATTCTACACACAGTGGTTTATACTACTGTAGAGCTCAAAACCAGCATGGAGATCACAACTCATCTGTCTACCTGGATGTACAGTGTAAGTATGTGGCTCTCATGCTTATAGGGGTTATAAAAGAATTATAATTTAAAAGAGTGCAACAGGTAAGTTCTTGTGTAGAAACAAGTGATGCATGAGACCGCTTGAGAATGTTCATTCGGTGTCATTTATTAAGAGTTTATTTGAGTATCTTGGACTTATTGTGTAGAAAATACATACATACATACATACATATATATATATGTATGTGCTTCTTGTTTGATGCTGAGCATCATGTGATCACAACTGAGCCAACGTTTTTTCTCTGTCTTTCACTGCGGAATTGTGGGTAATCGTCTCCCCTGATGGGTCTTAGTGCGTGTCTCTTACTGGTATAATCAATATCCGTGCACGTGTTTACTGTTTACCATGACACTGTGACCACATGTGTGTGCGTAAAACATATTTTATTTTGTATCTGTATGCGTGTGTGTACAGCGCCATGTAAAGTAAAAACAAGTCTCATTAGAAACTATAAAAATAAATTTTTATTCTTTGTATCAGCCTGCTCAATGGTGTGCATGCCATTGGACACCGAGCCACACACACACACACACACACACACACACACAGACTCTGTCACAATTCTTTTCAAAGGTAAAGTTCAGGTTAATTTGTTTTATTTTTACTTTACAGTGGTGATTCTGTTTGTGTGTCGTTTAATTAAGTGTCATTAGAAAGATTTCTTATTTTTTCCGATAAAACAGTGTTTCCGCTGTGTGCGCGCGTGTGAAAAGAGTGGAGGAAGGGTAACTGTGTAAGACAAGAAAGGGGAGAGAGGTGCTAACTTTAGATTCACACACACTGACACACATATACACACATACACACACATACTCAAAGCCTGACAAACGGAAACACTTATCTGTCTGGATTTAATTTTACTTTTTTTAAGGGTAAAGTGCAGGTTAATTTGTTTTATTTTTACTTTATTCAATTCAATTCAATTCAATTTTATTCATATAGTGCTTTTAACAATGGTCATTGTCTCAAAGCAGCTTCACAAAAATGAAAGAAATTCAGTAAAAAATAATAATTAAAAAAATAAAGAAATTTAAAAAAAGAATATATTTTTTAAATAAAATAATTAATAATAATAATAATAATAAATTGTGTATGTGTGAGAAAAATGTGTCTGGATAATAATGAGATGAATGAATGAAATGTCTCTGATGAGCAAGCCAAGGGTGAAGGCGACAGTGGCAAGGAAAAACTCCCTGAGATGGCAATAGGAAGAAACCTTGAGAGGAACCAGACTCAACAGGGAACCCATCCTCATCTGGGTGATAACAGATAGAGATGATATAACAGCATGTGTGTTATGCAGCTAAAAGTACAATATAACAGAAATTCTTTAAATTAACATGAAGTCCAGTTCAACATAGAGATGAGTCAGTAGGTGCAAAGGGCAGATGGGGTCTGGATCACTGGGAGCACAGAAGCAGAATGTGTAGCTCCAACCATCATAAAGCAGAATCCAGCTGAAGCTGGTCCTTCTCTGGATGCCTCAGGATCCTCGCAGGCTTGGCCTTTGTCTACTGAAGCTGGTACAATCTCCAAATGCCTCGGGATAGGTAGAAAATTACAGAACAAATGGAGAGAATTAGCGTAGTTGCCACTATTAGAGGTTGAACCTCCGTTATTTTCTTCCTGATGCTATCGATTTTTTCATTAAAGAAGTCCATAAAGTCTTCACTACTAAAATGTTGTGGAGTACTCTCTGCAGGCATCTTAGGTTTTGTTAGTCGAGCCACTGTACTAAATAAGAACTTGGGAATATTTTGGTTTCTTGCTATCAGATGTCACAGCCTGTCACTGAAGGAGCTGCTCAGAGATGAAACTGTTTCATACAAGCGGTGAGAGTCATTCTCCAGCAATGATGATAGCTTAGTTACCATCCTCCTTTCTCCCACCTCCTGTACAGTGACCAGGTAAATTCCCAGGACTTAGCTGGCCTTCCTAATCAGCTTGTCCAGTCTTTTCCTCTCTGCAGTAGGGAACCTGCAGCGGACCACTTTGTAGGCCACAAAAAAGTCTTCAGTAGTGCTTCCTACATAATCTCTGAATAAGAGCATCTGCCAAATGCTTTAATATTTTATTTATATTAATTATATAATTAATATTTTTGTTTAAATCATCCCGGTGGATGCCTTAGTGTGCCGTATTCGGCCCGCGGGACAGATGTTTGACACCTCTGCTGTAAACAAAAGAATGCAGGACATCACATGCTTTTTTACCGTCAGCAGAGGGGGAATTCATGCAGCTATCGCGATAACATGCGTGCCTCCCCTAGGCAGATATTATGATCTCATGGCAATGGCTAACAGCCAATGCAAGCCATCAGATTTGCTCTTTAATAGTTATGTGACTTGGCTTATTCTTCACAAATACTGCCAGCCCTCCTCCCTTTCTCTTACCACTCTCCGCTGTTCTGTCCATGCGCAGTACTTGTAATCCATCCAGAGCCACAATCATATCCGGTATTAGCTTGGTTAGCCATGACTCTGTAAACAGCAAGATGCTACAATCCCTGATGCCTGGTAAAAGCTGCTAGTTCATCCATTTTTTTGGGTAGAGATCTAACATTCCCCATGACAATGGATGGGAGAGTTGGTTTGTAATGTCTCCTTTTGGCTCGACACAAAGCACCAGCTTGTTAGCACCTCTTCTTAGCTTGCGGGGAATATCTAGCTTTTCCTGAAATAGCAATGGTGTGTTGCTAAATGCTAACATCATATCTCTGGTGTAAACAATAGGATCGCGGTTATGAACAGATGTCCCACATACATATGGTACTCATTTGGAATAATGACTTTACCGCCGCATCTCCCGGTGACAGCATTTAAGTTTGTGTGTTTGCGGGCTTTTACCACTGAGTGGCGCTATATAACTAGACTGACGCCTCTGGCCTTAGTTCATTCTCTCAGGGATTAATGAGCTGAACGTAGTAGCGGATACAATAAAGTCAAACATTGTAATTAAACAAATTAATAATCACAGTACTAAAATTACAGTACAAATTTAGGAATTAATTTAAATATAGGTGTTTCTTATTTGCAGCAAATTTAAGCAAAGTAAATGTGAACTTGAGTGTCAAAAAATGAACTGAAACTCTGTGTATACTTGTCTCACAGACGTAAAAAATATATATTTATAGGAAGAGAAATTTGTGCTTTTATATAAACTAACAAAAAACTAATTTCAGATGATGTAATTCGTATGAAAAGTGAATTATAGACACGCCCACTGCTGTGGAGGCGACGAGATGACATGATCACCTCCAACACTACAGCCGAAACCAAAGAAGTCACAAATTTATCAATGAATTATTTAAATGGTCAGAGTCAGTCTCCCTGCTGTTTTTCTCTGACACATTCATAATCATTAGTCTACTTCTGCCGCTGCGCTTTGGAAAACGTTATGCATGCGGTTTAGTGCTGTTAGACTAAGTAGGAAATTAAAGAGAAGGATCATGGCTAAACATCCCAAACCTCATTTAAATTGAATTAACAAATCATTTTCAATAGTTATGGCATTTGACTATGGTTCGGACGGTCCCAGGTTCAAATCCCACGACCATCAGGTTGTTCCTGTTGGGCCCTTGAGAAAGGCCCTTAATCCTCAACTGCTCAGATGTATAATGAGATAAAATATCTAAGTCACTGTGGATAAGGGCATCTGCCAAATGTCTTAATGTAAATATTTCTGTATCTATTTTAGTTAGTAGTGCCAGCTAAGTTAAATATGAACGTAAATAGAACAACTGCTCGGAACACTAAACTCAACTTAAAAGTCCCAAAAATAAATTTACACAAATCACGAAACTCAGAAGAGGCCCCTTTGCAGCTAGTTTATGATTAAAAAAAAGAAAGGATAGAGATATCTAAAGATAAAGCCAGAAAAAGACATATACTGAAATTGATTTAAGATCAGACCCCTGTTTCACATCCTTCTGTTCTTCCTCCTTCAGATGGTCCTAGAAACATATTAGTATCAGCATCTCCATCTGCTTCAGTGGTTTTGGGCAGTTCAGTGTCTCTGAGTTGCAGCAGTGATGCAAACCCAGCAGTGCTGAACTACACCTGGTACAGAGAGAACGGAGAGCAGATAGGAACCGGAGACCATCTCACCATCAACACCACTGATTCTACACACAGTGGTTTATACTACTGTAGAGCTCAAAACCAGCATGGAGATCACAACTCATCTGTCTACCTGGATGTACAGTGTAAGTATGTGGCTCTCATGCTTATAGGGGTTATAAAAGAATTATAATTTAAAAGAGTGCAACAGGTAAGTTCTTGTGTAGAAACAAGTGATGCATGAGACCGCTTGAGAATGTTCATTCGGTGTCATTTATTAAGAGTTTATTTGAGTATCTTGGACTTATTGTGTAGAAAATACATACATACATACATACATATATATATGTATGTGCTTCTTGTTTGATGCTGAGCATCATGTGATCACAACTGAGCCAACGTTTTTTCTCTTTCTTTCACTGTGAGTTGTGGGTAATCGTCTCCCCTGATGGGTCTTAGTGCGTGTCTCTTACTGGTATAATCAATATCCGTGCACGTGTTTACTGTTTACCATGACACTGTGACCACATGTGTGTGCGTAAAACATATTTTATTTTGTATCTGTATGCGTGTGTGTACAGCGCCATGTAAAGTAAAAACAAGTCTCATTAGAAACTATAAAAATAAATTTTTATTCTTTGTATCAGCCTGCTCAATGGTGTGCATGCCATTGGACACCGAGACACACACACACACACACACACACACACACACAGACTCTGTCACAATTCTTTTCAAAGGTAAAGTTCAGGTTAATTTGTTTTATTTTTACTTTACAGTGGTGATTCTGTTTGTGTGTCGTTCAATTAAGTGTCATTAGAAAGATTTCTTATTTTTTCCGATAAAACAGTGTTTCCGCTGTGTGCGCGCGTGTGAAAAGAGTGGAGGAAGGGTAACTGTGTAAGACAAGAAAGGGGAGAGAGGTGCTAACTTTAGATTCACACACACTGACACACATATACACACATACACACACATACTCAAAGCCTGACAAACGGAAACACTTATCTGTCTGGATTTAATTTTACTTTTTTTAAGGGTAAAGTGCAGGTTAATTTGTTTTATTTTTACTTTATTCAATTCAATTCAATTCAATTTTATTCATATAGTGCTTTTAACAATGGTCATTGTCTCAAAGCAGCTTCACAAAAATGAAAGAAATTCAGTAAAAAATAATAATTAAAAAAATAAAGAAATTTAAAAAAAGAATATATTTTTTAAATAAAATAATTAATAATAATAATAATAATAATAATAATAATAAATTGTGTATGTGTGAGAAAAATGTGTCTGGATAATAATGAGATGAATGAATGAAATGTCTCTGATGAGCAAGCCAAGGGTGAAGGCGACAGTGGCAAGGAAAAACTCCCTGAGATGGCAATAGGAAGAAACCTTGAGAGGAACCAGACTCAACAGGGAACCCATCCTCATCTGGGTGATAACAGATAGAGATGATATAACAGCATGTGTGTTATGCAGCTAAAAGTACAATATAACAGAAATTCTTTAAATTAACATGAAGTCCAGTTCAACATAGGGATGAGTCAGTAGGTGCAAAGGGCAGATGGGGTCTGGATCACTGGGAGCACAGAAGCAGAATGTGTAGCTCCAACCATCATAAAGCAGAATCCAGCTGAAGCTGGTCCTTCTCTGGATGCCTCAGGATCCTCGCAGGCTTGGCCTTTGTCTACTGAAGCTGGTACAATCTCCAAATGCCTCGGGATAGGTAGAAAATTACAGAACAAATGGAGAGAATTAGCGTAGTTGCCACTATTAGAGGTTGAACCTCCGTTATTTTCTTCCTGATGCTATCGATTTTTTCATTAAAGAAGTCCATAAAGTCTTCACTACTAAAATGTTGTGGAGTACTCTCTGCAGGCATCTTAGGTTTTGTTAGTCGAGCCACTGTACTAAATAAGAACTTGGGAATATTTTGGTTTCTTGCTATCAGTTGGCTAAGATGCTCGGTCCTAGCAGTTTTTAGAGCCTGTCTAAAATTCAAATTCAAATTTTATTTGTCACATACACAGTCATACACAGTACGAAATGTAGTGAAATGCTTATACGACTGCCAGTGACCCTGAAAGAGAATTAAGCTTATAATAAGAAATAAATATGAATAAAAGAAATAAGATAGAAAAATTAAATTGAAAAAAATAAATTAAACTAGGAAAAATAGAAATAAAAATAGAAATATGCTGTACATGAAAAATAGAAATATACTGTACAAATTGAAATATACTGTACCGTACAAGAGCATTTAAGGAATTGAGAAATTTTGATATTTTGTAAGAAAGATGGTGTGCAAATATGCATAGAACAAAGTGACTTTGTGCAAAAGTTATTAAAGTGTCTTTGTGCACTGGTCCAGGATGTAAACGTAACCATGTAATGTAGATGTGAAGGTAGGTGTGTGTGGAATTGTAGAGCTGTAGAGCTCGTCTGTCCTGCATGGTGCTGTTCCCGAACCAGGTTGTGATGTTTCCCACCAGGATGCTCTCTATGGTGCAGGAGTAGAAATTCCTGAGCACCTTGGAGGGCAGTCTAAAGTCTCTCAAGCGTCTGAGGTGGTAGAGACGCTGCCGGGCCTTTTTTACCACGGTGTTGATGTGACAGGACCATGCCAGGTCCTGCGTGATGTGAACACAGAGGTATCTGAGGCTGTCCACTCTCTCCACTGGGCTCCTGTTGATGACGGGGGTCTGGTAGTTCCTCACCTGCTTTGTACTGAAGTCCACTATCAGCTCCTTTGTCTTACTGACGTTCAGGAGGAGATTGTTTCTCTGGCACCAGTTCTCTAGATTTCCAACCTCTTCCAGGTAGGCCGTCTCATCGTTGTTCGTGATCAGGCCCACTACAACAGTGTCGTCAGCAAACTTGATGACGGTGGTGGAGTTGGTAGTGGCCACGCAGTCATAGGTCTACAGAGAGTACAGCAGGGGGCTCAGAACACAACCCTGGGAGGCTCCAGTGCTGAGAGTGAGGGAGGCTGAGACATGTCCGCCCATCCTTACTGCCTGTGGTCTGCCAGTCAGACAATTTAAGATCCACTGACACATTGATGAGCTGAGTCCCAGGTGCTCCAGCTTGGTGGTAAGTGTGGAGGGAATTATGGTATTAAACGCAGAGCTGTAGTTGATGAAGAGCATTTTCACATAATTCCCCCTCTGAGTGTCCAGGTGAGTGAGAGATGTATGGAGGAGATGAGAGATTGCATCGTCCGTGGAACAGTTTGGACGATAACCGAACTGTAGTGGGTCCAGTGTGTCTGGTAGTGAAGAAATGATGAAGTCTCTGACCAGGCGTTCAAAGCACTTCATTACTACTGAGGTGAGGGCTACAGGGCAATAGTCATTGAGAGAAGCAGGATGAGGTTTCTTTGGGACAGGAACAATGATGGACTCTTTGAAGCATGTGGGGATCACCGACTGAGATAAAGAGATGTTGAATATCTCAGTGAACACAGGTGCTAGCTGGTCTGCGCAGGCTCTAAGAATACGGCCTGAGATGCCGTCTGGTCCTGCTGCTTTCCTGGTGTTCACTCTCTTGAAGGCTCTCCTCACGTCGTGCTCGGAGATGACACACCGGCATCCCATTCACAACTAATTTCTCCCGGCACTTAAAGAAGCGCAGAGGGCGGTTGCTGCTGGACTATTATGTGCCTTTAGAGCCCAGTTTTCTCATTTGCTGTTTATCTTTTCCTGGTTTTGACTTCTTGCTCTGGTTCACTCTGACTTTTTTGAATCTGATGGGAGCAACAGTGTCTAATGTACTGCTAAAAATAGTACCCATGCTGCTGGTCACTTCGTCTAGATCGTCTGCATTTAGGGGTCTAATAAGAAATTGGGACAGATCCAGTAGATTACTTGTGAATCTGTCTTTAGTAGTCGGATTCATATTTCTAACAAATCGATAACGTGGAGAGACACAGCTAATCTGTTCTACGGGTAGAGTATATATCAGGAGGTGATGATCTGTGATATCATCACTTTGAGTTAAAATCTCTATATTAGTGACATCTATACCATGAGATATAATTAAATCTAGTGTATGATTACAGCGGTGAGTTGATCTATTTATATTTTGTTTAACCCCAAAGGAATTTAGTAAGTCCATAAATGCGAGGGCTAAAGTGTCGTTAGCATCATCTACATGAATGTTAAAGTCACCTACTATCAACACTTTGTCAGAGTTAACAATTAGGTCTAATAGCAGATGTCCAAATTCTTTAAGAAAATCGGCATATGGCCCTGGGGGTCTGTACACGGTGGCCAGAGTAAAATATAGCGCGGGTTTATTATGTATTTCATTAAGTGCAACATTGATGACGAGCACTTCAAATGAGTTAAACCTGGGCCTTATTTTCTGAGTAACAGTGAGTACATCTTTGTAGATAGTGGCGACACCACCACCGCGACCAATTAGACGGGGCTCGTGCTTATAAAAATATCCTGACGGAGTAGACTCATTCAGACCAATATATTCATTTGGTTTAAGCCAGGTTTCAGTGAGGCAGAGTGCGTCAAGGCAATAATCTGATACCATTTCATTAACAATAAGTGCTTTAGGCGTAATGTCTCCTCACCTGCACACAGAGGCAGAGACACAACCGACATGGTGTCTAAAAATAGAAATAACCGGTGCGAAAGAGCGTAAACAAACTTGTGATAGCCGGGCTAACGGGCTAGCGATGCTAATGAAAAGCCGGCTAGAAGCGGTGTGCTGCAAAACAATTAAAACTTATGCGAAATAAACTTATACGAAAACGATATAACACGCGTTTCTAGTGAATATATTATAAGGTAGTATGAAATACTTATCTGTTATATGTTTACTCTTCGTAAGGGGACGAAAAAGTAGAAAAATTGGTCAGTCTGGCGGAGCTCGGAAAAAAGCCTCTGAGTCGATGGCATCTAGTGGAAGTGTTGGAAGTGTTGGTTCCTCAACACTTCCTGAACAATGTGTGCAGAGTGTCAGAGAGATTATCCTGCTGGAAGACACTGCAATCTGCTGGTGGCTACGTACGTTCTGAGAGAAGTAGGGCATAAGCCTGATGACAACTTTTCTTGCAGAAACTCCAGCACTGAAATGTAAAACATGCACCAACTTTCAAATACACTCTTTATCATGCTCTTTATCTAATATTTGAAAGCATAAGTTCTTTTAGAGGAGGGAGCCCTAGCACTTAAAATAGTTTCAATTACACTGGCTGGTTAAGACCAGTATCTCCTAATTGGTCCCGATCAGGGGCCAGATGTGAAGGTTCCAGAGCTCAGGCCAGAGATGAAATATTGTCCTCTGCGCCTGAGACAGAAGATCCCTCCTTACTGGAATCACCTACGGTGAGCCATCAAGGAGAGACATTAGATCCGAGAACCACACTCTGGTCGGCCAGTTGTTGACGACCCTCGCCAAGGCTCAAGGGAAGCACATATCTGAGCCACGTATGGGCCAAGGCGTCCAGAACCAGGGGAGCTGGAAGAGTCTGAAAGTAGTAAAGGGGACATTTGCTGTTTCCTGCAAGGTAAAGAGGTCCACCTCTGCTACATGAAATCTCATCCCAGATTGACTGACTACTTCGGGGTGGGGGTTCCATTCCCCGTGTGTCGGAGCTTGACTGGACAGCAAATCTGCTCCCACATTATATGCCCTGGAATGTAAATCGCCCTGAGGGACACGAACTTTTCCTGTGCCCAGAGCAGAACCTGATGCGCTAGCTCGTTCAAGCGGCGCGAGTGCAGTCCGCCCTGGAGATTTATATATGAGACTACCGTAGTGTTGTCCACCCGCACTAGGACATGGTAGCCTTTCAACTACTGGAGGAAGTGCTTTAGGGCCAGAAATAGAGCCATCATTTTGAGGCAATTGATGTGCCACGCGAGAAGATGACCTCTCCAGCTCCCTTGGGCTGAATGGCCATCTAAGACCGACCCCAGCCTGTGAGGGAAGCGTCTGTCGTTAGCATCTTGCGACGACAAGATGGACTTAGAGTGGGACCCAAAGTCAGAAACCGGGGTCTGAACCACATAGAAAGGGTACGAAGCCCCTGGCGCGTAACCCTTATTGGGGATTGGCCCTAGAGTGAAATCCCCTGGTTCTTAGCCACAACTGAGATGCTCTCATGTGCAGAAGGTCCAAAGGTATCGCCGTGGATGCAGCTGCCATGAAAGCTAAAGTGATGAACAGTTACTTTCTGGTCTAGCTTGTGTTCCTTGAGGGTGTTGAGAATGGATTCGACACAAGCGGGAGACAGCTGTGCCCACCTTACGATTGAATTCCATGTGACACCCAAATATGTTGTCCTCTAAACAGGAAAGAGCACACTTTTTGTGGCGCTGGGTCTCAATCCTAAGGAACAAAGATGAGCTAGGACGACATATCGATGTCGAAGCGCTAGCTCCTGAGACTGGGCCAGCCAGTCGTCTATGTGTGGGGTAAGAGAGCTAGACCAAATGGAAGGACCCGATACTGGTAAGCTTCGCCCACGAAAGCGAACCTCAGGGACCTCCTGTGTTGTGGCAATATTTCTATATGAAAGCATGCGTCCTTCAGATCGTGGAGGGCGATGTGAGAACTGAATCCTGTGTGTGGGGTGGGGGGTGTTAGATGTTCAGCATCCTGAGACATGGCAGGAAAAGACAGAAGAACTAACATTTTATTGGAGACCGGTGTTGCCCGAAACACCAGTGGTGGCGGAGCATGAACACCGATCTCCTGGAGGTGCCAGGAAGAACACTTCATTCTCAAAAGGAATTCTACGTGCCTCTCCCCGTTGGGGGGCCCACGGCCCCCACGGTCCTGGGCACATGAGCCTCAGGACTTCTTTGTGAAGGAGACAGTGTGCTGGTCCGCCTTCTTTGAGGCGGATTGCGAAGCGCGGCGCGCTGATCTGCTACCTGAAAAGCTTTTCCCTCCAGGGAAGATAAAAGTCTACAGAGTTTGGAAGGAAGTGTTGGCTTTTCAGGGAGGATGATGTCCCAGGAGAGAGATAGCCTGGAAGCGTCTGTTCTATCTGGGGCATCATCATATAACCCCACGCTACCACATCAACTATATTTAAATAAATAAATAAGTTGACGGCACGAAAACACGGAATGAATAGCTTAATAGGTTGCTAAGGAAAGGGAGAAAGCGTCATTGAGGCTCTGCCCCCGACCACCCGACAGAAACCTGTTGTCTAATTTAAGTGCTTGGAGGCTATTTCCATCTCTGTGGAAGCATCCAGCGAGTGCAAGAGAAAGGAGGGGAAATCCATCTCCCACAGCTCTGCTGGATGCATGGATTTTAAGCCCCAGGAATGCGGCGCAGTTCGTAGCTTCTCTTTAAGAATGCAAGCTGCACGCGAAGCACTTTAATCAAAGCAGTACAGTGGGGGCCATGACAAACAGCCGCTTGGAGCATGATAGGTCCATAACAGGACCGTGACAGGACTATGATCGATCCGTGCACGGAATGTGATCCCCCGCGATGACGTACTTAACGATGCCCCGCCCCATAAACGCCCCCATGCGCTTTCTAAAAAGATGGTTGCAATGCTGTATAATTCCGCCAGATGGAGCATTGACTGCTTCAGTTAACTGCAGTGTCCAAGCAGCGGTTACTTTATTTAATATATAACATAACTTACGTCAACATAGTTTCATAAATAGATGATGTGGTAAAAAAGAGGGATAAAAAACGATTCATAAAACAGATTTAAATCACTCAATACACAACCCATGATGCTTATGCTATTTTTAATTAATGATTAAATTAATTAATTAATTAATAAAACTATAGCAATATTTTTCACGACATCCTTAATAATACTTAAAGACACGGTAACATCTGTAATTTATTTATATTAGTCGTAGGTACGGAATACAAATGCGGGCTATGTACAGTATTTTACATTACGGTGTATTGATCTATTTCCGTTTAATACACTGGAAGATAATATTTTGCTGCAAAGTAAAGCTTAAAATTTTACTTCTGCTTAAGTTTGTTTTCGTTATATTTTTGATGTTTTCGCTGATGTTTTTTTTCGCTGATAGTCAAAAATTGGCATAACAAATCGATTAATGGCGCATAATATCTGGAACAAATACGGATCAGTATGTCTTTAGTCATTTAACCAGCATAACGTCTCCCCCATCAAAGATCTGATGGGACATTAATCACTTATCACTACGGTGAATAGATGCGGCAGCAGAGTCAGATTAAATCCCCATAAACATTCACACTTAAAAACAATACTAACAGAACTAAACAGTTCCAGAGGGTCAGCGCCTGTTATCGCAGGATCACCTACAGGATACTACTGTAATTTTACTGCTTATATATTTTTGCCATAGTTTCATTTGGTTTTACGCAATTTCATGTTTTATTTGTTTGTGTGTGTACGTGTGTGTGTGTGTGTGTGTGAGAGAGAGAGAGTGCGTGCGCGAGAGAAGGCTTATATTGTGATTTGTCCAAGTTTACTAAAGACTGGCTTACTACTACTAATAAAAATATTTCAATGTAACCCATGGGTCTCAATCACAAAATCAGCCAACGCTGTCAACAGGTGACAAGACAAATTATATAGGCTACTCTGAAACGTTAATTTGAACATTTATATATATATATATATATATATATATATATATATATAAAAACATAAATATAAAAACAATCGACTATTATTGTCAGGGTCAAGTTTACGGGGCTTCTCAGTCTTTCGTTAATTTTACTACTGACTCGAAACCAATGTGGCTTATTAAAGATGCACTGTTTTATTGAACATGGCTGTTTTGTAATGTTCTGCAGAATAAACACTGTCTACGGTTCGAATATACTATGAACGTCTTAAAGTCACGTCTCTAGATCCTTCTGCAGTAATGTTATCGTGGTGTAAATTATTAACGTATCGATGTATTTCACTTGCAGACAAAATAGTCTAGTAAGAAAGTAACGAATTTGTCACTACTCTTCTCTTACGCAGCACGGCTAAAAAGATAATAAAAATGACACCAATCCTGCCATGATGCTACCCTGCCCATAAACAACACTGGCTGGGGAGATGAACTCAGACTTTCCAAAACTTACTATTATTTTATGAGATGAAATTAAGCTAGGATGAAGAGAACAGAAGTGAACTCTCCTCTGTGTAATATCTAAGTAGAGTGTAACTGGATCAGCCACAAAATGCCCCCCTGTCTAAGTCTGATTAGGAAAAGCTCACAGACACCAAACCTGCAGCACTTTGGTGTAATTTTTATTATCTTTTTAGCCTGAGAAGAGAAGAGTAGTGACAAATTCGTTAGTTTTAATAACGTGATGTTTGATTGGATATTATATAATTTCCAAGTTTGATAGTGTCGATTTTAGAGTGCATTACGTGCGATGCGAAAAGGAAGTGAATAAACACGTAGCAATGCAAAGAGGACAGACCTGCGAAATATTTAAGCAATATAATGGGTTGGGTTCCATCGTTTTACTGAATGCAACTGTGTCCACAAAACCGAGCGCAGGGAAAGAAAAACACTTGCTAACGCGTTTGAGTGAAAAGGGGCGGCGGCTTTTCTTTGAAGATAGCGATTGCGTAATGGGGGGGCAAGCCGTGGCGATGGGGCGTTGTAGGGCATAACACACCTCTGAACGTCTTTTGTCTTGTAAATGATTATCTTCGTTCACCTTCCAATCCTCCACAGCGCACACACTCTCCACACTGTTGCTATGTCTGTTGGGGCACTTGGTTATACACAGCACTTTAATGTATGAAACACTTACTTCCTGGTTTGTTTTATTTTAAATATTGCTTATTACCTTTTCCCGCAAAATAAACATTAAACATAAACAACATGTTATCATGGTGTAAATTATTAACATATTGGTGTCTTTTAATTAAGGACAAAAACAGACCCTGCGCTTGTGTACAGCTGTGTTCATAGGTTTAATCAACGATTTACAAGACAACAGTTAAAGCGTTTGTGGATAAGAGATGTGTGTGCGCGCTCCTGCATTTCTCCGTTGGTTTAACACAAACATTTGCGCACAGACAAGTCTAAAGTACTTCTCCCCCCGCCAAAAACACACACACACAGAGCAATTAGCACCATGTCACAGTCAGTATTCTCCACTGAGGTTTCTTACCTTCCACTCCTTCTAAAGTTTGTCTTTGCTCTTTTGATGGAGTTCTTAAAACCCCCAAAAAATTTTATACTGAGAAAAAAATTATTATGGGTCACATAATCACAAACACAAACTAGCACAGATACATATGATCAAATGTTTAACTGTTGTTTTCATTTGTTTCTATAACCAGTAACAATAATAATAATAATAATAATAATAATTATTATTATTATCATCCCAACTCTTTGACTATTTAAAACAATGTCGGGTCCCATTTTTGCACATTGAAGTTGTTGGTTTAAGTAAATGTATTTTTAAATGCACAAACAATCCCCCAACAATTAAAACACACACACATGACTTTAAAAATAAAATTTATTCTTCCAAAACCAGTCAAAGATAAAACAATAATTTGTATAAAACAGGTTAAAACATGTTAAATTTTTGCTTAAAGGTCATTAAAATACCCGGATAACACCAGCTGCTTATCAGTCTCTATCTGGTTCTTTTATATTAAAATATCATTAAAAAATATATATATATTAAAGATGAAACTGTTTAATTCTTTGTTTTCCCCCTAAAGTATCAGACGTTTTGCAATTCTATGTTCAGAACATACAGTAGACCTGACCAAACATCATTCTAAAGCTGTTGCACTGTGACGTCATCCCTCCTACAGCTCCCTCAACAGCTTGTTCAGGCTCCTCCAGTAGCTCCAAAAGGCCAACCGTCATCCGTCTGACCCCCCAATCCTCCACAGCAGAGCTCTGATTAACAGACAACAGGAGAATTTAGTGAAGACAAAGATAAATAAACTTTACAGAATATCTAGTTGTAATAAATATAAAAGATATTAGTAAACCTACACCACAGAGTGTGTAAAATACTGTTTTGGGGAATTCTGGAATGTAAATAAACTGGGATAACTTTAACCATTGAACTTTGTTAGTGTTAACCCCGGTCTGTCTGTAGTATCGTCTGCATTAAATTAACCGAGAATTTACTTAATGCTCTTTTCATACAAATAAGTTAAGCGATATAACACTCGTATATATTAGTTCATCTCTGAAGCCAAACTATAACTTCCCAAGTACTGAAGCCCCCCACACCTCCCCCCACTCCTTAACTGATAAACACCTCAGAAATTAATAGTATTTTCGAAGCTTTAGTGTCTTTTTTAGTTAAAGAGGAGTGACATTGTGAGTTTGTGACACTGACAGTAAGCTGTAATGTTAACTCCAGACTTGGTAAACAGATCATTAAGTTATCTAAAGTTACATCTGACCGCTGCTGGTGCTGCCTGTGATTTTCAAAAACGGCCGATAAAAAACTAAACTGGGAAATAAACTGTAAACTAATCCCAAACAAATTTTATAAATTAAAACACCACTTACCGCGAATAGTCCATTAAGCCGCCATCTTCATCTCTAGTGCAGTTTGTCAGCGTCAGTTGGGCGAGGGTGGGGGGTGGGTTGTTAAAATCACGTGATTGCAACTCAGCGCAGCTAAATTGCTGGCTTGTGTTAACGTGTCCTTGAGAACGAAGCGCCATCTAGTGGTGGAACCAGGTAAATGCATAAATAGGGCTTGAATGGGCGTGTTTACTGTGAAATCTTGCCACGCCTTTCTCGAAGGAAAAGGAGGGGGGACTACGGCGTGCATAGGGCAGCCGTACGCCATTCGTACGCCATTTACACGGTCGTGGCTATTTGGCGTGGCTTCATCTGTAAGTGTGAAGATCGCCCTCCGGGATGGATTTATTACACGGCGGGACACACCTCGCTTGAAACTTAACCATATCGGTGAGTTAAACACTTTCTTATTGCACTGGTTTACACACACACACAAACACAAAACGTCATGAAGACAAAAAGATCTGAGGATTGTTTCCGGTTCACTTATGACCTGCAGGTGCGCTTCATCAGATGACGTCACCTGACCGAGGTTATATATGCCAAAATTTGGCGTTTGATACACACATGCTTCACAACCTGCAACACAGAAAGATGTTTCCATAGCGTTTTCATGCAGCATCGAGTGTAGCTTTTTAAAGGGAACTGCGTTTGAGTCCTGCTCCTCTAACTCTCTTCATCTCCCTGCCGTGCCTGACAGACACTATATCAAAATTATGGAAAAAAATCTACTTGACCACAAATCGAAACCCAAAGGCAAATTCTAGAGTTATTTTAAAATAAAAATGTATTGGCCAGCCACATTACCATACCCAGTACAACATGCAGGCAAATGCTGTCATGTACTAGCTCACATACATGGTGTAAGTGCAGATGAAGATGATTACAGTAAACAGACTAACTAAACCATACAATAAATTAGGAATTCAAAATATTACATGAACAGGACACTAAACCAAGAATCAAGAAATGAACACTAAAACAGCAGTAAACTAAACTGCACGGTGCATTGCGAGAATTAAGTTCTGTATATGTGACAAGATTTAATTTGATTTGAATCCTGGTGAGGGCCCCAGCATGATGTTTATGAGGCTGGGGTCTAATGCGGGCATGAAGTTTTCAAACCAGGGCAGTGGAGCAAGTATGGTGTCATCCAGCTAAATGGTGGAAGTGCTCAGCTCTTGAAATCACCTGGGTAAAACAGCAGCTTAAGGATGTTTTCTCACTGGGACCGATTGTTCTGTTCTGTTCCCGAGCACAATTTATCACCCTTCACAATGTTTGTGTGCACACTACATCAGTTCCAATCCCAGGCACGCTTGCATATTTACACAACTGGATTCAGTAGGTGGCGGTAGATACGTAGTTGGTTTGTCTTCCTCCAAACAGAGAAAGAAGAAGAAGCAAACGATCAGGTCATGAACTGTGAGACACCTGTTAATGCTCCGTGTGGATCCAAGATGCATGGGATTAGAAGTGCAAAATGTATTATTAAAAAGAATTCAAGTTAAATACCATTGACGTAAGTGGTGCGACAGAAAAGTAGCCGTCCAATACAAGAAATGTATAAATTAATAATTAAATCATTGCACCTTGTGCAATTTGTTGAAACTAGAACAATTTTCAGTTTGTAAGTGCAATTATTGTATTGTCTTTTCTTTTTCTTATTCTCTTTATACACTGTACTGTCCTTATTTTTTTTAATTTGCAAAATTTTTTCCTCGCTGCTGTAAGGTTTATCTTATTAAAATAAAGTATTTTTATATGTACTTGTACTTACATAGCAAGAGGGTGTGTGTTACGGAAATTAAAACAATGGCATCATGGCTTTAAACAGTTTGAGATTTCTCCAGGCATCAAGAGTCTCTGGCTCTTCCTTTTGCACATCACATTTTGTCTCTTTCTTTGTTGTTAGCTGGTCTTGTGCTACTGTCAGTGGTCTCAGTCTATGTTTCCTCCAGTGTCTCCAGCGTCTGAAAGAAAGTACTGTATAAAAGCAAGAAGCAAGAAATTGACTGAAGATTTCAACCATAGCAGCTTGCACAAATTAAATTCTTCTAACATTCAAATTGGTCACAGGAATCACCGATAACCTGAAATTGTGTGTGGAGCTTATGTGGATCATTAGCTACCCAGGTTTTCAGGAAACATCTAGGAAACCTAGGAAGCAAAACGTCTCGGGTTACTTTGCTGTAACCCTGTTCCCTGAAAAAGCGTGAATGAGATGCTGCCTCAAAACGCTATAGGAACATATTCTTGTGTTTTCAGTTGTAAAGCATGTGTGTATCAAACACAAACCAAATTTTTGGTATATATAAGCTCGGTCAGGTGATGTAATCTAATGAAGTGCACCCGCAGGTTATAAATAAGAGTGAACCGGAAACATTCCTCAGATCAATTCTGTCTGAAAGGACATCCAGTCCTGCAAGCAGTACGGCATTGGATCGCAGCATCTCGTTCCCGCTTTTTCAGGAAACAGGGTTACAGCAAAGTAACTCGAGACGTTCCCTTTCAAAAACTACACTTGATGCTGCGTGAAAACGCTATGGGAATGAGAATACCAACACCGCTGCACTGCAAGTGTCTGGACCCCCGGGGTTGTGTTGTGTGTGCACAATAGCCAAGGAGGGCTTAGACCTAGCATCTCTCACCCGATGTGACAGCGTTTGGCATAAAAAAGGCTGCTCTGACTTATGCCACTGGCCTTTCCAGCAATGAAACAATTCGGCAGTGGACAGGGTCTACATGTTTTACCATGCACCAACTTTCAAATACACTCCATTTGAGGGCATAAGTTCTTCTAGTGGTGTGAAGGTTCCAGAGCTCAGACCGGGAAGGAAATATCGTCCCCTGCGCCTGAGACAGAAGATCCGTACTGGAATCACCAAACATGAGCTGTCGAGGAGAGATATTAGAGAATCTGGGCCACGTATGGGTCATCGCATCCATCGCCCTGAGGGACAGGAACTTGTCCTGTGCCCAAAGCAAACCCTGGTGCGCTAGCTTGTTCAAGCGGCGCGAGCACAGTTGGCCCTGGCGATTATGTATGAGACTACCATAGTGTTGTCCACATGCTAGGACATGATAGCCTCTCAACTGCTGGAGGAGGTGTTTTAGGGCCAGAAATAACGCCATCATTTTGAGTCAATTGATGTGCCACGCGAGAAGATGGCCTCCCCAGCTCCCCTATTTGCCTCCAGGGATTGGCCCTTTAGTAAATACCCTGGCTTTTAGCTGGAATGTACATCGCCCTAAGGGACAGGAACTCGTCCTGTGCCCCAAGCAGAACCTGGTGTGCTAGCTTATTCAAGCAGCGTGAGCACAGTCCGCCCTGGCGATCGTGTACAGGACTACTGAAAATAGGGGGTGAACGCTGGCGCTGTTAGCTGCCGCTACTCACGGGAGCGATTTGTTTGTTTGTTGCTCTTATGTTTTTCTGACACGTTTCCGTAATTCTACCGTGTGTTGCTGCACATGTGTAGTAGTCTAACTACAGCTGTGTTTTACCCTGACCTGTCTGCTAACCGGGGTTACTGTCAGCGCGTGTATTGTGTATTATACCTGCCCCTGGCTCCAAGCGCCTAGTTCCAGCTATTAGCAGTCGTTTCGGCCGTATCGCCGGCTGTCGCGGCTTTTTTCCCGGCTGTTCTGGCTCACTGCTGATCCCCGGTCATGGACGCTGGCGGTATTGCGGCTACCGACGACCACTGACGATTACTGGCGGCTGCTCCGACGACCACTGAGGGCTACCGGTGATAATCGGTTTCTGTCCGTGACTCCCTATCGGCTGTTCGCGCTATCGGTGGCTACCTGGTGCGGTCTAGCAATCATTTATTAGCCGCTCTCTGAACTGAGTGCCACGCCATCTTTCTGTGACCTACTGCCCTGTGCCTCTAATCAGTGGGAAATATGAGGCTTGTTGACTTGCAGGTCCAGGCTATATCTGCTTGGATCATCCTCTCACTCATCTGTATTCCAGTAGCTTCGATACTACGATATACGGCATCGGAACTTCTTCAACTTCGGTCCTGTCATTCTCAGCCACCATCAGCACTGCTCTCATATAAGGATATCATTTACATACCTCGCCGTAAATATGTCCACCGGGGATCTCGTCGGAATTACAACTTTGATGACACAAGAGCAATACGCTCATTCTGGACTTCAAAACCTCGTCCACCAAGAAAAACTATACGAACTGTTGACCACAACGTGCTGGTGCACCCCATCAGGTCTGCTGATACAGGTACTGTCTCAAGTGCTATTCTCTTGTTTGGCCTATGGAACACGCGATCACTCTCAACTAAAGGTCCTGTGCTCCATGACTTACTATGTGAACATAAGTTTGATTTCCTGTGTTTAACTGAGACTTGGCAGCATAAGGATGACTTTACACAGCTTAATCAGTCTACTCCAACAGGATATACTTATGTTTGCAAACCTCGCACAACTGGTCGCGGTGGAGGTTTAGCAGTGATATATCGCGAGAAATGGAAAGTGTCACATGTTTCTGCACCTGAGTTTACTTCTTTTGAGTCCATGGTTATACAAATAAATGGTCCAGTTCCGACCATTCTTGTTAATGTATACCGTCCTCCTAAGGTTAATAGCAACTTTTTAAATTATTTTTTAACGTTCTTAACCTATATTAGTTCTCTGTCTCCAAATGTGATTCTGGTTGGCGATTTTAACATACATGTTGACAATGAATCAATTGCATGCACTAAGGATTTTTTGTCTTGTCTTGACAGTTTTGGCATACAGCAATACACTGATTTTCCAACTCATCTGAAAGGCCACTCATTGGACCTTGTTTGTTGTTCTGGTATTACTCCCGTTGGTCTCACCACGTCCGACCTAACACTTTCCGACCATTTTCTGGTTTTCTTTAAAGCTAGCTTAAATCTAGCAAAGCCCAATAATTGACGTACCATCACATTTCGGAATACTAAGAACATTGATACAATGGCATTTACATCTGACCTTACTACTCTTCTTATGAAAGACTATTTAGTAACTCCGGATGGTTTGGTTTCTCATTACAATGAAGCGTTACATTCATCATTTGATATGCATGCACCTATAAAATCCAGAACTGTTTCATTTGTTAATTCTGCTCCCTGGTTTACATCTGATCTGCGTAGGCTAAAAGCTCAAGGTCGCCGTCTAGAACGTCTGTGTATTAAAACTGGACTTGTTGTTCACAAAGAAATGTATTCTGACCATATGAAACAATACAAAACCGCTATTAATACAGCTAAATCCGAGTACTATTCAAATCAGATCGCATCTAACGAAGGTAATACAAAAACTCTCTTTACTCTTGTTAAAAACATTTCAAAGCCTCCTGATTCTCTACCTGTACAGTTGCATACAGCTGAACTATGTAACACACTACTCATTTATTTTTCTGAAAAAACAGAGAACATACATAAATCTCTGTTCGTTTCTAATCCTCTTCAAGTTCCTTTTTCCTTCACTCTTTCACATGTATTCAACTCTCCTCTCTCTTCTTTTAAACTACCTACAGCTGATGAGATCGCTTCTGTTATTCGGAAATCGAAACCAACTACCTGTCAATTAGACCCTCTTCCAACTCAATTAGTCAAAGTTTGTCTTCCGGTTCTCTTACCATTCATCACTGAGATCATCCACTCTTCTCTGACTTCTGGCATCGTCCCCAATCTCTTTAAAACTGCATTAATAACTCCTATACTCAAGAAACCAGGTGCTGATCCAAACAATTTTGATAATTTTCGTCCAATTTCAAATCTGCCATTCTTATCAAAAATCCTAGAGAAGGTTGTTTCAGCACAGGTACATGATCACCTGTCAATTAATAGATTATATGAACAATTTCAATCAGGTTTCCGTCCTCAGCATAGTACTGAGACTGCCCTTGTCAGAATATCCAATGATCTTCTGGTAGCAGCTGATTCAGGACTTCTGTCTATTTTAATACTTCTTGATTTAACCTCAGCATTTGACACCATCTCCCATAATATTCTATTAGAAAGACTAAAGTCCATTGGAATTGTAGATACTTCCTTGGCTTGGTTTTTTTCATATCTCTCTCACCGCACTCAGTTTGTTCAGCTAGGCCAGATCAAATCTACACCTTTACCCATCACTGCAGGAGTGCCTCAGGGGTCAGTCTTGGGGCCCTTACTCTTTATCATCTACTTATTGCCCTTGGGGAACATTTTCCGGAAATACAGTGTTCAATTTCATTGTTATGCTGACGACACCCAGCTTTATATTACTTCCAAACCTACTTCTGACCTTCCTCCATCTTCTCTTTCAAATTGTTTAGCTGAAATTAAATCTTGGTTCTCAAATAATCTTCTTAAACTCAACAGTAGTAAAACTGAAATACTCCTCGTGGGCACTAAAAATACTCTATCGAAGGCCAATAGTTTTTCCTTATGTATCGATGGTTCTACAATCTCTCCTTCAACACAAGTTAAAAGCTTGGGTGTTATTCTTGATAGCACCCTATCCTTTGAAGCACATATTAATAAACTCACTAGGACAGCGTACTACCACATCCGAAACATTAACCGTCTTCGTCCGGCCCTCTCAATGAGAAGCGCTGCTATCCTGGTACACGCCCTCGTCACCACACGCATCGATTATTGCAATGCTCTATTTTTTGGTCTTCCCCTAAAACTCCTACATAAGTTACAATTAGTACAGAACTCAGTCGCTAGAATACTAACTAGAACTCCTACAATGGACCACATAACTCCTGTTCTTCAACAGTTACACTGGCTTCCTGTTCAACAGCGCATACATTATAAAATTCAGTTTTTTTGTTTATAAGGCATTACATAATCTGGCTCCGTCATATTTAACAGATCTTCTCCTAACCTATACTCCTTCAAGAAATCTGAGATCATCATCGTCACCAAATTTGGTTCTTCCTCGTATGCGTTTGGCAACCATGGGATCTCGAGCTTTTAGCTACGCTGCCCCTTACCTGTGGAATCTACTACCTCTTGATATCCGAAATAGTAACTCTATTTCTGTTTTCAAATCCCGTTTAAAAACACATCTCTTCAGGCAGACATACTTTTAACACTGCATTGCTTGTATATTGTCCTTTACTATTGTTGTTGGTTTTTTATTTTATTTATTTATTTTATTATTATTATTATTATTATTTATTATTATTATTATTTTTTTTATTTTTTATGGTGTGTAAGGTGTCCTTGAGTGTCATGAAAGGCGCCTACAAATAAAATCTATTATTATTTATTATTTATTATTACTGTAGTATTGTCCACCTGCACTAGAACATGGTAGCCTCTCAATTGCTGGAGGAGGTGTTTCGGGGCCAGAAATAAAGCCATCATTTTAAAGCAATTGATGTGCCACACGAGAAGATGGCCTCCCCAGCTCCCTTATTTGCCTCCAGGGATTGGCCCTTTAGTAAATACCCTGGCTTTTAGCTGGAATGTACATCGCTCTGAGGGACAGGAACTCATCCTGTGCCCCAAGCAGAACCTGGTGTGCTAGCTTATTCAAGCGGCGTGAGCACAGTCCGCCCTGGCGATTGTGTACAGGACTACTGTAGTATTGTCCACCCACACTAGAACATGGTAGCCTCTTAAATGCTGGAGGAAGTGTTTCAGGGCCAAAATAGAGCCATCATTTCGGAGCAATTAATGTGCCCCGCAAGAAGATGGCCTCTCCAGCTCCCTTGGGCTGGACAGCCATCTAAGACCACACCCCAGTATTGGGTCTTTCCCCAGCCCATAAGGGAAGCGCCTGTTGTTAGCATCTTGCGATGACAAAACGCAGATAGAGTGGGAAAAAAACCTGGGTCTGAGCAACATAGAAAAGGTACAAAGTCAAAAACCCGGGTCTGAGCAACATAGAAAAGGTACGAAGCCCCTGTCGCATAACCCTTATTTGCCTCTGGGGATTTGTCCTTGAGTAAAATACCCTGGCTTTTAGCCACAACTGAAACGATCTCATGTGCAGAAGGCCCACATGAGACCCAAAAATCTGCCATGAGACCTAAAAATCTCAGAAAGTAAAGAACAGTCACTCTCTGGCCTAGCTCGATTTTCTTTAGGGTGTTGGAAATGGATTTGACAGGTGCAGGAGACAGCTGTGCCCGTGTTGCGATCGGATCCTACGTGACACCCAATATGTTGTGTTCTGAGCAGGATAGAGAACGCTTTTTATGGCATTGAATCTTAATCCTAAAAAATCAAGATGAGCTAGCACGACATGCCGATGTCGAAGCGCTTGCTTCTGAGACTGATCCAGAATCAGCCAGTTGTGTATGTCATTCATAATGTTTGTGACAGAAATAGGCCGAAAGGAAGGACCCAACACTGGTATGTTTCGCCCCGAAAGTTCAATTTCAATTTTATTTTATTTGTATAGCGCGTTTAACAATTGTCATTGTCCCAAAGCAGCTTTACACAATCAAAAGAATTATTTAAGTTTGTATGGAATTTGAATGTGTATGAATCAAAATGGTCAGATAGTCCCTGGTGAGCAAGCCGAGGGCGACAGTGGCAAGGAAAAACTCCCTGAGATGGTAGTAGGAAGAAACCTTGAGAGGAACCGGACTTAACAGGGAACCCATCCTCATCTGGGTGAAACAGAGAGCAGGAATTTATCTGCATTCATACTGTGTGTTGGTTGGCAGGCCTGGATCACTGGCAGCTCAGGAATGACATGTGTAGCTCGACAGAGAGAGGGGGAGAGAGAGAGGGGGAGAGAGGGAAAAGAAAGAGCGGGAGAGAGAGCAGAAGAGGACCTGACCTCGACCCCTGTCAGCTGTCCAGTTACAGGCCAATATCAAACCTCCCCTTTATCTCTAAGATTCTGGAAAAGATAGTAGCGGAGCAGCTATGCTCATATATACATAGAAATGGCATACATGAACTGTATCAGTCAGGATTTAGGCCTCATCACAGTACAGAGACAGCACTCGTTAAAGTAGTAAATGACATTCTATTGGCCTCTGATCAGGGTTGTGTAACTATGCTTGTATTACTTGACCTCAGTGCAGCTTTTGACACCGTTGATCACGCTATTCTTCTTCACAGATTAGAAAATGTAGTAGGAATTAAGGGTACAGCCCTCTCCTGGCTCAGATCCTATCTGACCCATCGTTATCAGTATGTAGACTTAAATGGTGATTATTCTGCATGGTCTCTAGTGAAGTTTGGCGTTCCGCAGGGTTCAGTTTTAGGTCCAGTGCTTTTTTCCCTTTACATGCTTCCTCTGGGCAACATAATCCGTAAGCATGGTATTAGCTTTCATTGTTATGCTGCTGATACACAGTTATATGTCTCAGCAAAACCTGATGAGAAAAAACAGCTTACTAAAATTGAGCAATGTGTGCAGGACATAAGAAATTGGATGCTAATTAACTTCCTTCTGCTAAATCCGGATAAGACAGAAGTTCTAGTCATAGGACCGCATACAGCTAGGAGTAAAATTTTAGATCACACCGTAACTTTAGATGGCCTTTCTGTTCCATCAAATGCAACAGTGAAAGACCTTGGTGTGATTATTGATTCCAGCCTTTCATTTGAAGCACATGTAGATAATATTACCAGGATAGCATTCTTTCACCTCAGAAATATTGCCAGGATAAGAAATGTATTGTCGCTAAACGATGCAGAAAAACTAGTTCATGCTTTTATCACCTCTAGGTTGGATTATTGAAATGCCTTACTGTCTGGTTGTTCAGCTAGATGCATAAATAAGCTTCAGCTAGTCCAGAATGCAACAGCGAGTGTCCTCACTAGAACCAGAAGATATGAGCACATCACCCCTATCTTATCTTCACTCCATTGGCCCTGTGAAATTTCGCATTGATTTTAAAATACTACTCTTGACATATAAAGCATTAAATGGTCTCGCGCCACAGTACCTGAGCGAACTGCTAGTGTCTTACGATCCGCCACGCCTACTTCGATCAAAGGATGCAGGCTGCTTGTCAGTACCGCGTATTATGAAAAATACAGCTGGGGGCAGAGCTTTTTCTTACAAAGCCCCAAAATTATGGAATAGTCTTCCAAATAGTGTTCGGGACTCAGACACAGTCTCAGTGTTTAAGTCCAGGCTAAAAACCTATTTATTTAGCCAAGCATTTTTATAAATAGATTTGCCATAGGTAAGGAGCAGATCTGGGGGACTCATGGACGTAGAGTATTATGGTGAACTGGTATGTTTGGATGCTGTCTTCCTCACTCTCATTGATCACTCAGGTTTGCTGACGGTGAGGTGATTGTTTGCTTTACATGTCAGGAAGCCCTCATGTTTGTGTTTCCTTATGGCTCTCCCTTTTAGTTATGCTGTCATAGTTAGTCCTGCCGGAGTCACTGCTTGCACTCTACAGTTAATATACATTCACATTATACATTGTGTGACTGTGACCATACCTAACTGCCATCTCTCTTCTTCTTCTCTTTCCCCCCTCTTTCTCTTTCCTCTCTCCTCCTGTCTCCCCCTTTCACTCTTTCTCTCTCCCTCTGTCGAGCTACACATGTCGTTCCTGAGCTGCCAGTGATCCAGACTCCCTCTGCCCTCCGGACCTGTCTGACCCATCCTGGTGCCCCGCTTCTGGCTGAAGATCTCGTCACATGGATGCCCCGTGTGTCTCTCTGGGATGCGTCTGGTGTCTGGGAATGATTCTCTCTACCTAGAAAATGGTTCTGGCCTTGACTGGTGTTGGCAACTGTTTCTCTGGGGACTTGACAGTTCGATAGTTCATGACTGGAACTTCTTACTAGTCTACCTGGGTCTTCTATAACCACCTGGACTCCATATTAACATCAATTAACATCAGCTATTATAGCTGAACTGCCTCCCACCCTACACACTGTATAAATGCAGATCATTTACTGCTTTCTGTTTCACCCAAATGAGGATGGGTTCCCTGTTGAGTCTGGTTCCTCTCAAGGTTTCTTCCTATTACCATCTCAGGGAGTTTTTCCTTGCCACTGTCGCCCTCGGCTTGCTCACCAGGGACAAACTGACCATTTTGATTCATACAAATTCACATTTCATACAAACTTAAATAATTCTTTTGTCTGTGTAAAGCTGCTTTGCGGCAATGAAAAATTGCTAAAAGCTCCATACAAATAAAATTGAATTGAATTGAATTGAAGAGGAGAGATAACAGTTAGGTATAGTCACAGTCACATAATGTAAATGTATATGTGCAAGCAGAGACTCCGGCAGAACTAACTATAACAGCATAACCAAAAGGGAAAGCGAGAAGGAATCACAGACATGAGGGCTCCTTGAGATGAAAGCAACCAATCACCTCTCTGTCAACAAACCTGAGTGATCAATGAGAGTGGGGAAGACAGCATCTAAACATACCAGTTCACCATAATACTCTACGTCCATGAGTCCCCCAGATCTGCTCCTTTACCTAAGGCAAATCTATTTATAAAAATGCTTGATTAAATAAATAGGTTTTTAGCCTGGACTGAGATTGTGTCTAAGTCCCGAACAGTATTTGGAAGACTATTTCATAACTTTGGGGCTTTGTAAGAAAAAGCTCTGCCCCCAGCTGTATTTTTCATAATACATGTTACTGACAACCAGCCTGCATCCTTTGATCGAAGTAGGTGTGGCGGATCGTAAGACACTAGCAGTTCAGACAGATACTGCGGTGCGAGACCAATTAATGCTTTATATGTAAAAAGAAGTATTTTAAAATCAATGCTAAATTTCACAGGGAGCCAATGAATTGAAGATAAGACAGGTGTGATGTGCTTGTATCTTCTGGTTTTAGTGAGGACTCTCGCTGCTGCATTCTGGACTAGCTGAAGCTTATTTATGCACCTAGTTGAACAACCAGATACAGTAGTAGGGCATTACAATAATCCAACCTAGAGGTGATAAAAGCATGAACTAGTTTTTCTGCATCATTTAGCGACAATATATTTCTTATTTTGGCAATATTTCAGGGTGAAAAAATTTTATCCTGGTAATGTTATCTACATGAGCTTCAAATAAAAGGCTGGAATCTATAATCACACCAAGGTCTTTTACTGTTGCACTTGATAGAACAGAAAGAGCATCTAAAGTTACAATGTGATCTAGAATCTTACTTCTAGCTGTATGCGGTCCTATGACTAGAACTTCTGTCTTATCTGGATTAAGCAGAAGGAAGTTAATAAGCATCCAATTTCATATGTCCTGCACACATTGCTCAACTTTAGTAAGCTGTTTTTTCTCATCAGGTTTTGCTGAGACATATAACTGTGTGGCGTCAGCATACCAGTGAAAACTAATACCATGCTTACGGATTATGTTGCCCAGAGGAAGCATGTAAAGGGAAAAAAGCAGTGGGCCTAAAACTGAACCCTGTGGAACACCAAACTCCACTAGAGAACATGCAGAATAATCACCATTTAAGTCTACATACTGATACCGATCGGTCAAATAGGATCTGAGCCAGGAGAGGGCTGTACCCTTACGTCCTACTACATTTTCTAATTTGTAAAGAAAAATACTATGATCAATGGTGTCAAAAGCTGCACCGAGGTCGAGTAACACAAGTATAGTGACGCAACCCTGATCAGAGGCCAATAGGAGGTCATTTACTACTTTAACGAGTGCTGTCTCTGTGCTATGATGAGGCCCAAATCCTGACTGATACAGTTCTTGTAAGCTATTTCTATGAAGATATGAGCATAGCTGCTCCGCTTCTATCTTTCCTAGAATCTTAGAGATAAAGGGGAGGTTTAACATTGGCCTGTATTTGGACAGCTGACAGGGGTCAAGGTCAGGTTTCTTAATAATCGCAGCAGGGGTTCTGTTATTGCTGGTACTTTCTGTTTAAGAAAATGTGTATAGGATCTAATATACAGGTTGATGAATTTGCAGAAGAGATGAGTGAAATTAGTTCATTCTCTTCAAGGGGAGTAAGATATTCAAGGTTCTGATCTGACATGGCTAGTTAAACATCTGCTTAAATTACATTGTTTGGTTTCAAAGCCTCAATTTTATGCCTAATATTTACAATTTACAAAAGTCCTCACTATTACACGATGTTGTTGTGGAAATTTCTGCAGTGGTCTTATTTCTGGTTAATTTGGCTACGGTATTAAATAAAAATCTAGGATTATTTTTGTTATTTTCTATAAGAGTGGAAAGATACGTTGATCTAGCTACACTAAGAGCTTTTCCATAGTTCAGGATGCTCTCCTTCCATGCTATTTGTAATACTAACAATTTAGTTTGACGCCATTTACGTTCTAATTTCAGAGCGGTCTGTTTTAAAGTGCGCGTGTGATCGTTATACCAGGGAGGGAGTTTCTTATCTCTAATAATTTTTCTTTTAACTGGAGCTACATTATCTAAGGTGTAACGAAATGTCGACTCTAAATATTCAGTCGCCTGATCGAGTTCTGTGGGGTCAGACGGAGATTACTGATAAAACTCTGTGTGGTAATTGATGTAAATGTACATTTAAAACGGTAGCGCGGCGCTGTGCGTACATTATTACTATGACACACTTGAAAGTAAACCTCAGGAACTTTCTGTGTTGTGCCAATATTTCTATATAAAAATATGTGTCCTTCAAGTCAATTGTCACAAACCAATGCTCTGGTTGGATTTGAAAAACAATCATTTTGACAGTCAACATTTTGACAGTCAACATTACTTTTTCAGATAGAGGTTTAGCCCGAGAAGATAAAAAATCGGACGCAGCCCCCCCTTTTTCTATGGCCCCTTTTCCCAGCAATGTCTTTAATCTTAGAGTCAGCAGGTGCGCCCTTTCCGGTTTCACAGAAGTGGAGACCACGCCGTTGAAACGCGGAGGGCAATGTGTGAACTAAATCCTGTAGCCTCTGTCTACAGTGCTTAGTACCCAAGGAAATATAACTGGCAGTAGCTTCCATGCTGCCAGTTTTGCCGAAAGGGGCACAAGTTTTGGCAGCTCGGTTAGACGGGGAGTGTTAGATGTTCGGCATCCTGAAACATGGTAGGGAATGACCGAAGAACTAACCTTTCGTTTGAGACCGGTGTTGCCCGAAACACCAGTGGTGGCGGAGCATGAACACCGACCTCCTGGGGGTGCCAGGCAGAACACTTCTTGAAAGAAATTTTATGTGCCCCTCCCTGAGGGGCAGCCCCCCCACGATCCTGGGCGAATGAGCCCCAAGACTTCTTCGTGAAGAAGATAGTACGTAGATCTGACTTCCTTAAGGGGGATTGCGAAGCGCGGCGCGCCGCACCCCAGTCTTACATTTAGATTTTGTAGATCTAAATGGAGAACTGTCTGGTGTAATGCCAGTAAAATATGGGGTCCCACAAGGGTCAGTTTTAGGACCTCTGCTGTTCTCAATATACATGCTTTCCTTGGGTAACATCATTAGAAGACATGGGATTAGTTTCCATTGTTATGCTGATGATACACAATTATATATCTCAACAAAACCAGACGAAATACCTAAGTTGTCTAGATTAACCGAGTGTGTCCAGGACATAAAAGATTGGATGACCAAAAACTTTCATTTACTAAACTCAGACAAGACAGATATATTACTCATCGGCCCAAAAACCAGCACACAACAGCTTTCACAATTCAGCCTGTGTTTAGAAGGATGTCCTGGTACTGCTAGCTCAACAGTAAAAGACCTGGGCGTAATATTAGACAGTAACTTGTCCTTTGAAAATCATATTTCCAATATCACAAAAACAGCCTTTTTCCATCTTAGAAATATCGCCAAACTTAGAAGCATCTTATCCGTTTCTGATGCAGAAAAGCTAATTCATGCATTCATGACCTCCAGACAGGACTATTGTAATGCATTACTAGGTGGTTGTCCTGCATCCTCAATAAACAAGCTTCAGTTAGTCCAAAATGCACCTGCCAGGGTCTTCACTAGATTTTGAAAATATGATCATATAACCCCAATTTTATCATCCCTGCACTGGCTACCTGTTCAGTTTAGAATTAATT
Organism: Clarias gariepinus; assembly: GCF_024256425.1. Lineage (NCBI taxonomy): Eukaryota > Metazoa > Chordata > Actinopteri > Siluriformes > Clariidae > Clarias > Clarias gariepinus. The sequence continues at coordinate 548,346 of NC_071111.1, read as the reverse complement.
ACAAAATAGTATTACTTACATACAAGGCTTTAAATGGTTTACTCCCACATCCCTAACCAGTCTTCTGATACGCTATAATTCACCACGCTCCTTAAGATCACAAAACTCTGGACTTCTTGTAATTCCCAGAATCCATGCGCGCATGGGGAAATCCCGCTTCTGCAGGCAGACGATATGCAATCGCTCAATCGCATATATTAGTTATCTGCAGTAGCTCCTCCATACCTGCGGAAGCGAGAGTAGGTCTCTCCTGTAAATTTATAAGAAGCGCCAAGGTGCGCTTGAGAAGTGGGCAGAAAGCTTCCTGATCCAGCGAGAGTGCGAGAGAAAGGGGGAATTTCCATCTCGTGCACGTCTGCCAGATTGCACTGTTTAACCCTAGGAATGCGCTGCGGCTCACCATTTCTCTTTTTCACGTGAAGCACTCGAAACAAGGGAGTGGAGATAGACATTGCTATCAGGACAAGGTTCTAAAAAGATTTGCAGCATAGCAAATGTCAGTTTGATACTGTTTTTCAGTATCGTTTATATGATATATTTCTGGTTTGTTTTAATTCTCTATCTCTCTCTATGTCTCTCTCTTAGATGCTCCTCAGCTCTCTCTCTCCTCCAGCTGTAACAAGACTCAGGATTTGATTATGTGTATCTGTGAGGTTAATGGAAATCCATCTCCTAAACTGGAATGGCGTCTCTCCAATCAAACTGTACTGTCTTCACATACTGGTCCCATCCAAGTCATGTCTCTGGGCAACATGAGTTTAAAAAGATCAATTTCATTTTCTATTCCACAGTCAGTTAAGGACACACCCACTCTACATTGTGTTGGCTCCAATCATCTGGGCATTGCTTCTCAGGTCTTCTTCTTAACATTCAAGGCTCAGTGTCCTGCTGCAGGTCAGAAAAATATACAGATGGTACTCAACCAGAATAACAGAATGATAACCAAAGAATGATTTAGGACTCTGTGCAGATCAGGATGAAGTAAGCAGGATTCATTGCAGCAATAAAATAATGCAGCAATAAAAGTGAGGAATGTTTAGATCTCCACTAGAACGGTATATGGTCATAAACCCTAGCATGATCAGGAGCAGTCAGGAGGGTCAAACAGTTACATTCACACTCATTATATACAGTTTGCAAGGGGAGGGATGCACACCGTATAATTCATTTTTCTTGCAAATTACTTTCCATTATTTTTACACATTTTGTTTAGCTTCCAAAAAATAAAAGGACGGTGCTTATTTTTACTATACAATTCCTGATTTTTCTGATTTATTCTACAGTTCATTATTACTTATTATGACTTAATTAAGTCACATTTAAGTATCTTATTACTTGAAATTTATTCTCATTTAGTAACCCATTTATTCATGCCATGCTCCACAGTCCATTCTCAGTCTATCCATTCCATTCTCGTTCCCCTTGAACTAAACATTTTTGCTCCCTGTGGTTTGGAATCATACTTTACCGTAGCCATTTACCACAATATTACCATTTCTCTCAAACATTGTTCACAAATCAGGCTAAATGTGTGATAGTGAGCACTTCTGCTTTGCTGAGATAATCCATCCCACCTCACAGGTGTGCCACATCAAGATGCTGATTTGACATCATGAGTAGTGCACAGGTGTACTCTATGCTGACCACAATAAAAGGCCACCCTGGAATGTGCAGTTTTTTGCTTTATTGGGGGTCTGGGGAGTCAGAACCGGTCAGTATCTGGTGTGACCACCATTTGCCTCATGCAGTGCAACACATCTTCTTCGCATAGAGTTTATCAGATTGTCAATTGTGGCCTGTGGAATGTTGGTCCACTACTCTTCAATGGCTGTGCGAAGTTGTTGGATATTAGTGGGAACTGGTACACGCTGTCGTATACGCCGGTCAAGCACATCCCAAACATGTTCAACGGGTGACATGTCCGGTGAGTATGCTGGCCATGCAAGAACTGGGACAATTTCAGCTTCCAAGAACTGTGTACAGATCCTTGCAACATGGGGCCGTGCATTATCTTGCTGAAACATGAGGTGATGTTCATGGATGTATGGCACAACAATGGGCCTCAGGATCTCATCACGGTATCTCTGTGCATTCAAAATGCCATCAATAAAATGTACCTGTGTTTTTCGTCCATAACAGATGCCTGCCCATACCATAACCCCACCACCACCATGGGCCACTCCATCCACAACATTGACATCAGCAAAGCGCTCACCCACACGACGCCACACACGCTGTCTGCCATCTGCCCTGAACAATGTAAACCGAGATTCATCCGTGAAGAGAACACCTCTCCAACGTGCCAGACGCCATCGAATGTGAGCATTTGCCCACTCAAGTCTGTTACAGCAACAAGCTGGAGTCAGGTCAAGACCCCGATGAGGACGACGAGCATGCAGTTGAGCTTCCCTGAGACGGTTTCTGACAGTTTGTGCAAAAATTGTTTGCTTATGCAAACCAATTGTTTCAGCAGCTGTCTGAGTGGCTGGTCTCAGATGATCTTGGAGGTGAACCTGCTGGATGTGGAGGTCCTGGGCTGGTGTGGTTACACATGGTCTGCGGTTGTGAGGCCGGTTGGATGTACTGCCATATTCTCTGAAACGCCTTTGGAGACGGCTTATGGTGGAGAAATGAACATTCAATGCACGAGCAACAGATCTGGTTGACATTCCTGCTGTCAACATGCCAATTGCACGCTCCCTTAATGCTTGTGGCATCTGTGGCATTTTGCTGTGAGACAAAACTGCACATTCCAGGGTGGCCTTTTATTGTGGGCAGTATAAGGTACACCTGTGCACTACTCATGATGTCAGATCAGCATCTTGATGTGGCACACCTGTGAGGTGGGATGGATTATCTCAGCAAAGCAGAAGTGCTCACTATCACACATTTAGACTGATTTGTGAACAATGTTTGAGAGAAATGGTAATATTGTGTATTTGGAATGAATTTTAGATCTTTAAGTCCATCTCATGAAAAATCGGAGCAGAAACAAAGGTGTTGCATTTATATTTTTGTTGAGTGTATATACTTAAGATGGCTGAACACCCTGTGAAGTATACTTGGCAGGGTACTTCAGGCTGATTGGAACACACCTCTATAGTCTAATATCTTAACCACTGAGCTGTATGTTCTTGAGCGTTTATGCTGTAGCAGTAACAGAGACTGCTGACAGGATCAAAACAGTCTGTATCTCAGTGTGGCAAGGTGATGGGTAATGCTCTGCTGTACCACACCTCATATCACATTCATTTGCCCTGATCACATTGGCCACTGTCACTTGTAGCTAATCAATGCTGCCTGCACAAAATACAGTGATAAGGCACATGAGGTCACAACACCAAACTGATGTGATAAGGGTGGGATTTTATGACATTGCCTCATATTTAAAACACACCTGATTTGAAGTTTAGTTGCATTGGAACCGTCACTTCAAACTGCAGCCAGTGAACTCTGTGTGGTACAAACAGATCAGAACTTTCTTCTTGGCACAAGACACCTAGAACAGAATGCATGTCAAATCCCTATCAAAGCAATTTATAAGTGATGTTATTGCATCATCATAGCATTGCGTGAAAGCATTGTTATCATGACCGATGTAAAAAACATCAATCAAAAGTCAGTGTAAATGAATGAAATAGTATGTTGGAATGTTGTTTAGGTGCCTACAACTTTCATCATTTTAATTTCTCTGTTTTATTGATTAAGTTTCAGGTGTGAATATTTCCTCTGTGCTGATTGGTGCTGTAGTTGGAGCGTTACTAATGATGATCCTGGGTGGGAGTTTCCTGGGTGTAAAGTATGTTCTTTATAAATATGTTAACTTTACATATTATAGGAATATTAACCTTAAAAAAGCTCAAACATTTTAGCCACAAAGATGATTTTGTGTATTATTATAAATAAACACAAACTTATTATTTTTTTATATATATATATTTTCAGAAAATTAAATCATTTTGAAAGAGAAACTACAGTGGGATTGCCATTAAATGAGAAGGTTAGTGTGAAATCACACCACAAACACACACACACACACATACACACACATATATATTAATTTGAAAGTGCAATATTTTAAGGCAGCATGTAGTGTTTAGCACTGTGGCCTCGCACCTCCCAGATTAAAGGTTTGATTCCTGCCTCGGTTGTGTGTGTGTGTGGAGTTTTCATGTTTTCTCTGTGCTTGATGATTTTCCTCCCACAGTGCAAGGACATGCAGTGTTGCCCATTGTGTGTGCATGTGTGCCCTGTGACGGATTGGCACTGATCCAGGGTGTACCCCACCTTGTGCTCTGATTCTCCTGGGATACATTCCAAGCATCATGTGGGCCTGTAAAGAAAATAACCATAGAGAATGAGTAAATAAATGATTTTATTGCTTTACAGAAGGAAGACGGAGAGTCTGTGTATGTGAACAGAACAGATTTATCAGGGTCGCTCCAATACTCCACTGCGGTAGTTCCACATGGAACAGGAAATGACATCAGAGGAGTGTCTTCAGTCAGAGAGACAGTGGGTGGGACAGGAGAAGCAGCACTCGAGGAGGTTAAGGAAACCTCCCTGATCAATATGGACAGTATAATGATGCAAAACTCAGCAGAGGAGGAGGTATTGTACGGAAATATCACACGTCAGACAGAAATAAAGCAAACTCAGGTCAGTTTGGATAAAAATGATGGTAAGGTTGAGGATGATGATGAAATTAGAAAGTCTAAAGAAAAAGAAGAGGCTGAAGGCAAAGCATCAGAGCAGCTTAAAGAGTCAGATGGAGCTGAATGCATTTACGCACAAGTTAAACTTCATAAACATGAAAATAAATAAATAAATAAATAAGTTTAGTGTTTAAAACCACTGTTCAGATGTTCAGGGTACAAACTATGAGTCTAAGTTTTTTTTTTTTTTATATATATACATTTATTATTTCACATATACATTATATATTTTACATACACTCTGCCTGAGAATAAAAGTCACCATTTCAGCAGATTCAATTTATTGGACTAAAAACAATGAAGAGTTGAAATTATTGGAATTCGGTTAAGAATTATTAATTAAAACCTCCTAGTACTTTGCTGAGCCCTTAAGATTGTGTAAAAAATGTGTTCAGAAAAAAATCATGAATGGAGCGCACATAAATGCTTAGTAAAGATGCAAAGGTCATGTGACCTGATGAGTCTGGATTGGGTCTATACCAGAGCAATGGGCGTGTCAGGGTAATAAGGAACAGCAATGCACCCATCATGCATAGTGTCCACTGTACAAGCCACAGTGTTATGATCTGGGGTTGATCAGTTACTCAGGTCTAGACTCAGTAACGTTATGGGGCAATAAAATGAAGTCGGCTGACCACCTGAATGTACTGAACCACCAGAGGATCACATCTATGGAGGGTTTCTTCTTCCCTAATGGCACAGACATATTCCAGGACTCCAGGAGTGTGAGAGAGTGACTCTGGGAGCACAAGGAATCATTTTCACGAATGAATTTGCCACCATGTAAAGTATTATAATAATAATAATAATAATAATAATAATAATAATAATAATAATGATAATAATAATGATAAAGATAAAAATATTTAAAAATAACAATGCTTCATACACAAACTCTCAATTTTGCTTTGTAAAAAAGAAATGCTTCATCTTTAAAATTATGATGTCAGTTTTTTTATTTGCTCTGGTGGACAAGCCAAAGATAATATCTGTTTTGACTTCCAAACCAAAATTTTGGATGGATTTTGCTTCGTCATGTGAAGCAGTTTCGGGATACGAGTGATGAAGCCGGTCGTGCGTATTTCCAGTAGCAGGTCTAAACTTGTTTGTGTCAGTGGAAAGCCAAGAGAAGCTAATTTACATATTGTTTTAGTTTTTTTGGATTCTTTTTTGCAAGAATAATAAGGACATAGCACCCCGGCTCCTCAGAATGTTCGTAACGCTCATATTAATGAAATAATTGGCATTACACAAACACAGGACTTCTATCTCATCTTTTGTTTTAATAAAAAGAACAAGAACATGAAAGACACACAAACAACACTTAAAATGGCGATCTCAAATGTATATTATACAAAACAGACACTGCAGTGCACAAAATACAGCTATTTACGACTATATACTAAATATTTTGGTGTGTATGTGATTGGAGGTATAGACCCAAGTCCTGTATAATTTATGTGTGCGCGCGTGGGTGAGTATTGTATTGACCTTACTGATTTTATGAGTCAATCTGGGAGCATGATAATGAAAAAAGCTGTCCTGTGATACTGTCCAATGGTGAGTCATCCAATTTTGATGTATCTACAAAGAGATAGAAGAATTTACCACCTTGTGCAGTGCTGGGGAAAAGAAGTTGACTAGTCGTATGTGTATACATGAGGCGTCAGCGTATTTGTGCCTTCCCTTTAAACATGGTCAGCTGACCTCCTTGCGTCCCGGGGATTCCATTTGTTTTTTTTAGTATACAACGACATTAAAAATGATCGGCAGCCTAAAATCCCATTATGTGGCTGCGTTACATGGTATCAAGGAGTGCATCAAGAAGGAAAGGGAGCCATTTTCAGTTAGCAGCTGGGGCCAAGTGGAATCATAAATTAAGGTTAAGTGAGGTTTAATATCCATTTATTTCATATTTTATTACATTTACATGTACATGTTTTGATTAATTATATTTTTGGTAATATTTTTTGGGTGGCTGGAAAGGATTATCTGCATGAGAAAATGTGTTTCACAAAAAAAAAAAAAATTGCCTAAAGAACAGAATTAAACAAAATAAATTTAAATGCAGAGGTCCCGCTGTACTTTTAAAATCTGTAGTCTTATACTTTATAACCAACGTATTATTCAGCAGCACTGAGAACAGAATTTGCTCCAGCACCTAGTCTAATTTTATACTTTATTATTAATGTTTTAATATGATGTTCTCCTAGTGTCATTCAGTGCTTAACTATAAAGGAAACATAATCACAGTGTGAAAGATAATCTGACTGAGCGCTTTCTGACTTTAATTTCATTCATCATTTTTATCAAAATAAATAAATAAATAAATAAATGGCCCTTGCGCTGAGATGTCTAATGAAGTCACGTATCCTCTAAAGTAAAGCTTTAATGTCATATGTTAGAATTTAATATTGTGGTGTGTTTGCATTATACACTGTATGTTTTATATGCATTAATACATGCTGAGTTTGTTAACTTAGTGTTGACTGATTAGTGTTTCACGGACTAAAATCTCTTTAAGCATGATGTATATATGTTTTTATATTTTATATTTGAATTCCATGTTAAATCTAATAAGGTTTTCATGAAATGAAAAAATAAATAAAAAAGGTATGATGAAAGATCATGTTTTTGATAAAATTACTTTGTTTTTTAATCTAATTACTGATTTTTTAAAAGTTTTTGTATCATAATCCATGCATTTTAAAATGGCTTTATTATTTTATGGCTTTATTGTATTTATATATACAATTTTGTTGTACCTAATAATATTTATACAGTATAATCAGGGCCTCTTACAACATTCAAATGCAAATTTCTTTTTTTTGTGTGTGATTTTGTGAAAGCTGCCGCTTATTCCTGCAGAAAGCAGCACTTATTACATGTTTTGTTGCATTTCTGCAGTACTCTTATTGATGTTAATTTTACTCTCACTTTGCAAACAGCGCCTATTTAGGGACTATATATACACCACTATATTATTACTGATCCCACATTTCATCAGCCCCGCAAAAGCCGCCACATCCTGTGACTAAAACACAGCTGCTTGCGCTGGTGAAAGCAGCCCTGGCTTAATTACATACACTCAGATAACAAAGGGAGTGGCAACTCCCGCAAAGCTGACCAAATGCAAAATAAACAACAGTACCCTAAAAAACAACATAGATAGATATTTTTTCTTCATTCAAGCTTCCCCCAAACAGTGCATCAATTAGTATTTACAGTGGAACCTTGGATTGCAAGCATAATTCGTTCCGGGAGGGTATGCTTGTATATGAAAACACTACCTCTGCCGCAGACGAGAAGTTCATTTAGAGTTATCAGCCTGAAAAATGACCAATTAACAGCACCTCAGATTAGAGGCGTTATAAAGTCTTTACAGAGCAGAAGTAGCAAAAACATCTCACCATTAACTGTTCAAAGGAGATTAATGCATTTTTTGGACGCCTTTAGCATTCCTTTACAATGTAGAAAGAAATAAAAATCAGGAACATTAGAAAGTGTTCTAAAACTTTTGAACGGTAGTGTACTCAGCAAAAAAAGAAACGTCCTCTGACTTTCAGCTGTTTTTACTTTCAGTAAACTTAATGTGTAAATATTTGTATGAACACTAAAAGAGTCAACACCATAAGACATAAACTAAAAATGTTTCCCAATGTGTCCCTGAATGAAGGGAGGCTCAAAATCAAAAGTACCAGTCAGTATCTGGTGGCCACCAGCTGCTTGAAGTACTGCAGTGCATCTCCTCCTCATGGACTGCCTATTGCAGACAGTCTGAGCACTGATGGAGGGATTGTGTGTTCCTGGTGTGACTCGGGCAGTTGTTGTGGCCATCCTGTACCTGTCACGCAGGTGTGATATTCGGATGTACCCATCCTGTGCAGGTGTTGTTACACGTGGTCTTCCACTGCGAGGATGATCAGCCGTCCTTCCCGTCTCCCTGTAGCGCCGTCTTAGGCGTCTCACGGTGCGGACATGGCGATTTATCGCCCTAGCCACATCAGCGGTCCTCATGCCTCCCTGCAGCATGCCTAATGCACGTTCACACAGATGAGCAGGGACCCTGGGCATCTTTCTTTGGGTGTTTTTCACAGTCGGTAGACAAGTCTCTTTAGTGTCCTGCGTTTTTAGAACTGTGACCTTAAATGCCTACTTTCTGTAAGCTGTTAAGGTCTTAACGACCATTCCACAGGTGCATGTTAATTAATTGATTATGGTTAAATGAACATGCATGGAAAACATTGTTTAAACCCTTTACAATGAAGATCTGTAAACTTATTTGAATTTTTACAACATTATTGTTGAAATACACAGTCCTGAAAAAGGGACGTTGCTTTTTTTGCAGAGTATTGATGGATGTATTTAGACATACATACAGTATATGTGAACATGTCTGTGTGGCTGTGGTCATCATTCGTGTGTTAATCGCCGTGTGTGTCTAATAATATGTAACATTCTATCCCCCGATTGTATCTATATACAGACCTGGTCGTAAGAATGCGTGTGTTTTCCCGCGAGATGCCGCAATTTGGCGCGCAGCGCATGGAAGGACTTTATCTAAAATCCGGACAAAATACAACGAAGAATTGTTTATAATTAGTTAGTCTAAAACAATATTGTTGAACGTGTGTATATGTGCTTCATCCTATTTTTATAATGATGAAATTACCAAATTCGTGCTTTAAAAGTTTCTTATATAGTTTTTGTGATGTCTTAACAGGGACAAAACAATGAAAGACATGGCAATGCCTCGGTTTAATTGGTATTGAAATTAATTTAATTTCCTGATAGTAGGCTATCTGATAGTGTTAACTATGCGAATGTCCTGATTCGTAAATATGCCAACATATCTTATTTAAAATATAAAAATGTTTCGCCATCATGAATGAACAATCATATTAAGTAAATATTCTTTTATCAACACGAACTGCTTCTGGCTTTTTAGAATAATAGTAATCATGTTTTTTGCTGTTTGTGTCGAGCATTGAATAATTATTTCATCCATTATTTGACCACGGCTCGAAATAATACCTGGAATGTGATTGTGAATTTATGACTGAAATAAATAAACCTGTTCGTCGCCGTGTGGAAACCCGCGGCACGTACTTTCTTTTTACAAAAGGCAGCGTTTTTATCAAAAGGCTGATAAACGCGTGTTGTACAGTATATCCAACGCGACAGCGCGCTCAGTTACTGTAATCCCTTTTCTCACCTTTGATGTAGGTGTGAAGTTATCAAAATGGTTTCCCGGATGGGGGAATTGGCAGAATTGAGGCATTTAAAACTATTTAACAAGACCAAGCAGACGTCTCTGCCCAAAATGTACTTCGCCAGCAAAACATAAAATAAATAGAAATAAAATGTTGAATGGTACCAATCAAATCAGACTTTATAATTACTTTGAGTGTAATTCACAAATTTACTAAATATATTATGGGCAGAGCCGCGCATAAACTGTTCAGAACGGTTCGGGTCGTGATACCGCAACACTCCGTGTGATCATCCGGTGGCACCGGTAAAAGGTGTCAGGGCCAAAGACAAAATGCGCTGAAGAAGACACAGGCAAAGCCCAAGCCTCTGTCTGTCTAAGACACCGGCGAGAAAGTGAGGGAGAGAGACACGCATCAGTTTAGCGCGTGCTCTTTCTACTATAAATCCTCAGTAAGGGCATAAGCCCCGAGAGCATCTTTAGTTTTTTAGTTTTTAGTTTTAGTTTCCAGAATCCCGTCCGTTCTCACATAGATGGCGAAGCTCTGTTTATTTTGTGTTTTCAGTTTTCTTTTGGTTTTCTTTTAAGTTTCTTAATTAATAATCCCACGCTATCTTCAAACGGAAATGTCTTCCCGTGTCTGTCATAAGCTCTCACAACAACTCCTATTTCACTGACCCCCTCTAATACCCTGCGTCAGGGCTATTATAATCAGTAAAACATCTCTTGTCCACCACAAGAGAAGACTGATGTAGCTGGTGAGAGAACTTTTCCAGCCCTGTTCCTGTAGCCCTTACATACAGCAAGCAACCAATTATTCCTTTAAAAAAAATTCCTTTATTGTCACAATGCTGTGGGCTTTGTGTAACTCCAGTATAAATCATACTTTGGATTGAGCAGTATGACACTTAATATCTTTATCAGGTTGTGTGACATTTTGTATCATTTAGTGTCTTGATTTGACAGATTTTGCTGATGTCTGTTATATTGTGTGAATTGTAAATTTATTACACAATATAAATAGTTTTTATAATAATAAAAACTGTATATTGTATTTTGCACATTTAAGTTTATTCCATTTATGTATTGATTTTTAAGCATGGGCTCAATTAACAAATTGGTAATAGTAAACTGTAATATTTTAAATATTTTTAACCTGCTGGTTTTAATGTTGTGGTGGACAGAGGACAGTATGGACACTGACTGGTCTCAGGTGGGGATTGTTGTGGCTCATCACTGTATGCTGCTAGTTGAGGATTTTTTATATGTTCTATAAAACTATAATATTTTCTATCAGCCTTTAATCTAATTATGGTCTTATATGGCTCAATTGCATAAGCATATTGTAAAAAAATAGATATATTTAATCAAATACAATATATTATTAAGTGTATTTTTAAATATAAAATTACATACATTATATTTGCCAATATATGAAAAGCAACAATTCCTTATCTATTTCTCAATATATTGTTATATATTGATAAAATATATTATTCAGTATATTGTAAATATATTTCGATCAGAACACTAAATCATTCAATATATTGACAGTTAATATATAGAGAAATATATTTTCTTTGTGTAAGGCTTGAGAGATATCTTGAACAGCAAACAGACCATGTGACTCATACTTCAGGTCATTCTTTCAGCTCCAGAAAATGGAAAGGGGCGAGATCAAAATATCAACTGAATGTCCTTATATTTTAGGTCAAGCTGAAAGTAAATTTATATAATTCTCTCCATGCCTGTTTAACAACACCCGTAACCTGTTAACCCTAATTCAAGTATTATCTGCCCATTTGCTTCTTCTTCCTTATTTATTTATTTTTTATTTTTTTGTGGTTAGCAGCCAGCTTTTAGGTCTATTACTGCCACTCAGGAGACTGGATAGGTAACACTCATCTTTGTAGTCAAGAACAAAGTTTGGTAGGCAGCTATTAGTTGCGTTAATGCCATCTGCTGGACTACTGTGCTTTGAAGAACAATTTATCCACCTCGACTGGAACAGTCCTATTTGCCTAGGGCTGATTTACCGTCCTCCACACTCAGATAAGGACTTTCTTCAGCAATTCACCAACTTCATTGATGATATTGTCACCAAATTTAATTATTGCTGGGTGATTTTAACGTTCATGTTTGCTGCCAGTCAAACCCTCTTTCGAGGGATTTTCTTAATTTAATGGAGGCTTTTAACCTGACACAGTGGGTAAAAGGTCCCACTCATATTCATGGACATACTCTGATTATATGCTCTTTGATCACAAGCCTGTTTTATTTTCCATGTGTCTTCAGGAGCCTTCCTCTTGCTTTTTCCAAAGTGACCTCACTGTCTAGGGTTTATTTCCCTCAGTTTAACATCAATTTTAGTCAGTGTTTTACAAAGTCTTGCTCCCATGATGGCTTGGCCATGACTGCTTTGTTTTCTTGTTTAGATGAAGTTAAATATTGGTTATCTCATAATTTCCTGTCCCTTAATGAAAAGAAAACTGAGGTGATAGTCTTCGGCCCTTCGGAACACATGAAGGCCCCTGATTTTGATCTAGGTCCTCTATCAGCCTTTAGGTCCTCACAGGTTCGAAATTTATGTGAATTCATTTTTAAATTTTACTATTTGTTTTTAAATCAATGCAACCACAGGGGGGCGCAATCCAGTGTCTTTTTGTGCCAGTCCCAAGTCTGGATAAATGCAGAGGGTTGTGTCAGGAAGGGCATCAGACGTAAAACATTTGCCAAATCAATGATGCAAATCACGAATATAAATCCCATACCGGATCGGTCGTGGCCCGGGTTAACAACGACTGCCACTGGTGCTGTTAACCTACAGGGTGCTGGTGGAAATTGGGCTACTGTTGGTCGAAGAAGGAGAGGAGGAAGGCGTGTTCGAAAGCAGATAGAGAAAAGGAAAGGCATGGGTTTAGGAGTGATAGTAGGGACTTTAAATGTTGGGACCATGACAGGGAAGGGAAGAGAGTAGGTTGATATGATGCAGAGAAGGAAGGTGGATATACTGTGTGTCCAGGAGACCAGGTGGAAAGGTAGCAAGGCCAGAAGCTTAGGATCAGGGTTCAAATTGTTTTACCATGGTGTGGATAGAAAAAGAAATGGAGTAGGAGTTATTCTGAAAAAGGAATTTGTAAGGAATGTTCTAGAGGTGAAGAGAGAATCAGATAGGGTGATGAGTCTGAAGCTGGAAATTGAAGGGATAATGTTCAATGTTGTTAGTGGTTATGCCCCACAGGTAGGATGTGAGTTAAAAGAGAAGGAGAAATTCTGGAGTGAGTTAGATGAAGTGATGCAGAGCATCCCCAGAGGTGAAAGAGTGGTGATTGGTGCAGACTTCAATGGACATGTTGGGGTGATGAAAATGTGATGGGCAGGTTTGGTCTTTAGGACAGGAATGTAGAAGGACAGATGGTGGTGGACTTTGCAAAGAGGATGGAAATGGCAGTAGTAAATACTTTCTTTCAGAAGAGGCAGGAACATAGGGTGACATATAAGAGTGGAGGCAGAAACACTCAGGTCGACTACATCTTGTGTCGATGTTGTAACCTGAAAGAGATCAGTGACTGCAAAGTGTTGGTAGGGGAGAGTGTAGCCAGACAACACAGAATGGTCGTGTGTAAAATAACCCTGGTGGTGAGGAAGGCGAAGAGGACAAAGGCAGAGCAGAGGACAAAGTGGTGGAAGCTGAGAAAGGAAGAATGTTGTGTAGTCTTTAGGGAGGAGTTGAGACAAGCTATGGGTGGTCAGGAGGGGCTTTCAGTTGACTGGACAACTACAGCCAATGTGATCAGGGGGACAGGTAGGAGGGTACATGGTGTATCATCAGGTAAGGGGAAAGTGGACAAGGAGACTTGGTGGTGGAATGAGGAAGTCCAGACGTGTATACAGGGAAAGATGCTAGCTAAGAAGAAGTGGGACACTGAGAGGACTAAAGAGAGTAGACAGGAGTACAGGGAGATGCAGATTAAGGTGAAGGTAGAGGTGGCAAAGGCCAAACAAAGAGCATATGAGGACTTGTATGCTAGGCTAGACAGTAAGGAGGGAGAGGTGGATCTGTACAGGTTGGCAAGGCAGAGAGATAAAGATGGGAAGGATGTGCAGCAGGTTAGAGTGATTAAAGATAGAGATGGAAATGTACTGACAGATGCCAGGAGGGTGATGGGAAGATGGAAGAAGTTCTTTAAGGGGTTGATGAATGAGGAAAACGAAAGAGAACAAAGAGTAGAAGAGGTGACTGTTGTGAAACAGGAAGTAGCAAATATTAGTAGAAGTGAGGTCAGAAGGGCGTTGAAGAGGATGAAGAGTGGAAAGGCTGTTGGCCCTGATGACATACCTGTGGAGGTATGGAAGTGCTTAGGAGAGGTGGCAGTAGAGTTTCTGACTAGTTTGTTTAACAAGATCTTGGAAAGCGTATGACAGGGTGCCAAGGAAGAAGCTGTGGTATTGTATGAGAAGGTCTGAAATGGCAGAGAAGTATGTTAGAGTGGTGCAGGACATGTATGAGAGCTGTAAGACAGTGGTGAGATGTGCTGTAAGTGTGACAGAAGAGTTCAAGGTGGAGGTGGGTCTGCATCAAGGATCGGATCTAAGCCCCTTTTTGTTTGCTCTGGTGATGGACAGGATGACAGATGAGGTAAGACAGGAGTCCCATGGACTATGATGTTTGCAGATGACATTGTGATTTGTAGCGAGAGCAGGGAACAGGTGGAGGAAATGCTCTGGAAAGCAGAGGAATGAAGGTTAGCCGCAGCAAGACAGAATACATGTGTGTAAATGAGAGGGACCCCAGAGGATCGGTGAAGCTACAGGGAGCAGAGGTAAAAAAGGCGCAGAATTTTAAGTACTTAGGGTCAACGGTCCAGAGTAACGGAGAGTGTGGAAAGGAGGTGAAGAGGCGGGTACAGGCAGGTTGGAATGGGTGGAGAAAAGTGTCAGGTGTGTTGTGCGATAAAAGAGTATCAGCGAGAATGAAAGGAAAGGTGTACAGGACAGTGGTGAGACCAGCGATGCTCTACGGCTTAGAGACAGTGGCGCTGAAGAAAAGACAGGAGGCAGAGTTGGAGGTAGCAGAGCTAAAGATGTTGAGGTTCTCTTTGGGAGTGACAAGGATGGATAGGATCAAGAATGAGTTTATCAGAGGGACAACCCATGTTAGATGTTTTGGAGATAAAGTCAGAGGGGCCAGATTGAGGTGGTTTGGACATGTTCAGAGGAGAGATGGTGAATATATCGGTAGAAGGATGCTGAGGTTGAAACTGCCAGGCAGGAGGTCTAGAGGAAGACCAAAGAGGAGATTTATTGATGCAGTGAGAGAGGACATGAAGTTAGTTGGTGTGCGAGAAGAGGATGCAGAGGATAGGGTTAGATGGAGGTAAATGATTCGCTGTGGCGACCCCTGAAAGGAAACAGCCGAAAGACAAAGAAGAAGACTATTTGTTTTTAAATCGTTACACCAGCAAGCACCCATCTACTTATCTGAATCGCTGAACCATCATACACCCCTGAGAAGTTTGCGATCCTGTGACCAGAACCTCCTCTTTATCCCATACTTCAGACTCAAGCATAGAGGTGAACGTGCTTTTTCGTGTACTTTTAGCCTTTTTATGATGTTATGATGTGGATGGTCAGTCTCGTGGGTGTTGTAAATGTGCTATATAAATAAACCTAAAGATTCATTTTTTTCTTTCCCTCTCTGTAGTTAGTCGTTATGTGTGTGCTTGCGTAATTCGACACCGTGCTCCTTCACACACACCAACACACACACACACACACTCGCCTTTACAGCCCCCCTTCCCACCCCCTCCTCTTCTCAGCTTCCCACACACATTCACACACACACACACACACACCCTCTGCCTTGCACAGAAATTCTGCTCTGTCGCAATTCTTTTCAAAGGTAAAGTGCAGGTTCATTTGTTTGTTTTTGTTTTAAAGTTACAGAGTATTCCGTTATAAAGCGCTCACGCAAGTGTGATTAGCGATGTTACTTGCTAATTTTTTCCTAATGTCTTTACGTTAATGTGTGTGCACGCACATTACACACACACACACACACACACACACAGTGCCTGCGCGCATAAATGGAAACACTTATCTGTCTGGATTTATTTTTTTTATTTTTTTTTAGTGCAGGTTGATTTGTTTTATTTTTACTTTACATTTTGTATTGATTATTTGTGTTTTTTTTTGTCTGTGGAACGGATAATTTGAGTTTTCATTATTTCTTATAGTGTTGTGGTGATATTGTGGTTGTGGTAATATTTCACTTCAGTTCTCACTGACAGGAGACAGGACTTTTATTATGAAGACCCGCGCACATGCGTGTTGGGTCTCGCCACAGCGGGCGCGCGCTTCCCACTGCTCGAGCTAACATCGCTTCATGGCAGTTTCAGACTTTACTCAGTTCCACAGCTCAGAGTCACTCCGTTATAAACAGCCCCGGATTTAACTCTCCCTCTGGCTGTACTATGTTTAAGAGGATGGCTGAATTCGGTCCGGATTCTGGAGGCCGCGTCAAGGTCTGACGATAAACAGTTAGCTTAGCATAGGGAGCACAACGCTAGCGTTAGCTTAGGCTGTTTATAAAGTTTAGCGGTTTGTCTTGTTTGTTTAATCTGTGTAATGTTTATATATACATGTGTGTGTGTTTTATAAATTCTGATTGTATAGTTTAAACTGGATGTTTGTTTTTCGCATTAGCGTTGTCATTTTACGACAGTAGTGAAAGAATGGAAGCAGAGTTGCCATGGAAACAGAGCTACGGTATCCCAGAGAGCTCATACGGGTCCATAACAGTGTTAATAAAAGGCGATTTTTATTACTGTTGATAAAAACGACTTGCTTTTGCTTAGTTCATTTTATTTCAGATAAAACACACAATGTACCATAAAGTTTGAGAAAATCAAAGCGTTAGAAAGTAATGAATAAACTTTACACCTAAATATAAATGATATATGGTAAACCTTGTGTTTAAGCATAAAAGTAACATTGACTTTTTATTTTATTAAATAAACTAAATAAATCAATAACGCGATATTGGATTGTTTTATTAAATATGTGGCTTGTGTCATTGATTGGTAAAGAGTTTGTATAAATATTTAAAATGTTAAATCTAATAATAATCTGCTGATCATTATTGTAATCAGTGATATTATTATTGTTGTTATTATTATTATTTGAGGTTGAAGCCCACGTCCATGTCTGTGTGTCTCTCTGTACAGCAGAACTCTCTGTCTAACTTATTAATACAAAGAAATCCCATTCTGTAAGGTTGAGTATCTTACGCCTTGTTTACACTAAGTTGTCCTTCTTTGGTGCTCAGACAAATACACTCCCTGTTCGGTAATCGGAGAGTGAATCACAGATGAGAAATGGAAAAAGTAGATAAAAGGATAAAGATGAAGTTTTGTCTTAAAACCACTCCAGCGTGTTAAAATTCACTTATACCACTTCAGCGCTGTTATTTCAGCCAAAGTGAAAATATTCACTTTATCTTTTCTAATTAATATCTATTGGTGCAGGTGTTTGTTTACATTGAGACAGTAGCGCATTAGTAGATTATTTTACAGTAGATTATTAAATCCCACACATAACTGTTCATAACATCACTTTTACTCCACATTTAGATTCACTGATGGTGCAGATTAAACTTCAGGCAGAGATCTAAGGACTGCAGGAGATTCAGTAAATTTTGGAGACACACAAATTTGGACAGACAGTTTCTGGTCCTTCAATGTATAAAACATAAGATGTACCTTGATTCATCCCACAGTGGAAAAATTTCTACCTTACAGCAGCAAAGAAAAATGTGCAAACATAAAGTAGTGATTAGGGATGCACCGAAATTTTGGCCGCCGAAAATTTTCGGCCGAAATAGCATTATCGGTTTCGGCCGAAGCGCAAGAAAGCGCCGAAAATAAAAGCCGAAATTGTCGCCACGCCTCTCCCATCCTCCCGTCTCGTTCGCGCTGTCATTACGCATCAAACACGGAGTATGTCGGCGGTTTGGAAGCACTTCAAAGTTTCAGATGAGGACAGCAAAGTTGCAATATGCAACATTTTTTTAATACAAAAAAAAAGAAAATATTTTAAACGTTTTTTAATGAAGCCATTTTCGGTATCGGTTTTCGGCCAAGTGCATCCAAAAATTTCGTTTTCGGACCAGAATTTTCATTTCGGTGCATCCCTAGTAGTGATAGTACTGTGTCTAAATACAAAAGAAAGAAAAACATCAAAAACAAATATTTATACACAGCACAGTGTAGAAATGTAAAATATACAGTATTTACACTTTCAATCAAATCAAATTGCACTAGTTAATATAATATTCCACAGAAAAGTATTATCAGATAAAGTAGATATATTTCGAATATTGTAACTATTGTAACTATAATTGTAAATATCACAGTACAGATATTACTAAAAGAGTGGGTTCTGACCCAAAGAACAGACTAAACCTTTCTTTTACTTAAATAGATAGAGGATTATCTGCTCGGGCCGTGACGTGAGTGTGTTTGTGTGTTTGTTTGTTTTCAGGGCGTGACCATTGTGAAGCCCATCGTGTTCGGTAATGTCGCTCGCTATTTTGGGAAGAAGCGCGAAGAGGACGGACACACACACCAGTGGACTGTGTACGTTAAACCATACAGGAACGAGGTAAAGTCGGATCTCACAGTGACGCGGTGCGAGAGTAATTCACTGACACGCCTGAGGTCATGTGACCCATAAACTAACCCTGTGTTTGTGTGTGTGTGTTCTCTCAGGACATGTCTGCTTACGTAAAGAAGATCCAGTTTAAACTACATGAGAGTTACGGCAACCCTTTACGAGGTATTTATTAATCACATAAATACAATGACATACCTGAAAACCCAGCCACAGTGTGATGTCAGAGACCGCCCCCTGTTGACACGCACCGACATTACATCTATATACGGAGTCGGGTCTG
Organism: Clarias gariepinus; assembly: GCF_024256425.1. Taxonomy (NCBI): domain Eukaryota; kingdom Metazoa; phylum Chordata; class Actinopteri; order Siluriformes; family Clariidae; genus Clarias; species Clarias gariepinus. The sequence goes on along the minus strand of NC_071111.1, from coordinate 529,466 downwards.
TCACACTGCTTGAGCTCTAATGGTTAAAGATAACTTACTGTGGAAATAACACAGAGCTTCGAGCAGTGGGAATGTACCAGTGTGTAATGGTGTGTGTGTGTGTGTGTGTGTGTGTGTGTGTGTGTGACAGTGGTGACGAAGCCTCCGTATGAGATCACAGAAACCGGCTGGGGAGAGTTTGAGATCATTATAAAGATCTTCTTCATCGACCCCAATGAGAGACCTGTGAGTAACTCACACACACATACACTGGAGATCAGTGTAACCCTCAGCCATGTTCAGACTCAAGAGCGTTAAAACTATGATGTTGGAGTTATTAATAAATATTTAAATTTATTTATTATTTATTTTGTTATGCTGTAAATCCTCAGTCTTGTCCACAGTACACGCAATTAACAATTAGCTCCGCCCACAAAACCATAAAAGGCAAAGTTCCCCAGTGCACACAAACACAAACCTGGTTTATATCCTGAGACGCCGCAGCACGTCCTCGTCTGATACAGCGGCGTTTCATCCTGACTGACTGAAACATTAACATAATCACAGTGTGTGTGAGATTCTGTAAATACAGAAACGTGACTGTGTGAACTGGGAAACTAAAGCCCGGAGTCACAGGGAGCAGCCAACACCATATTACCATGATACCTATACACTGAGTTTATTTTATAATTCTGTAAATAGCGTAGTGTTATAAATACTCTGCTTATATGTGTGTGTATTTTTTCCCTTGTTCCAGATTTAGCAGGTACTTGTTTGAATTGGCTTGTTCATCAGGGACTATCTGATCATTTTGATTCAGACACACATTTCATACAAACGTCCATAATTTCTTTTGATTGTGTAAAGCTGCTTTAAGACAATGACAATTGTTAAAAAATGCTATACAAATAAAATTAAATTGAATATTAAAATGTACATACTATCAGAGTGCACTACTATATAGTAGTAGGATGTGAATATTTTTATTACATTTCAGGATGTGTAGAAATACCGGCTCCTCTGTGTAAACATTCTTCAGTGTGATGAATGAGGCCTGGGGTCAGTATTGATCTGTCGTTTTACACTGAAGCACTGCACTAATTATTCTGAATAATCGATAAGATCAATGAGAGAAGTGTGTAAGAGACTGAGACAGAACCCTCAGGGCTTTATTCCTGCACAGGGTGGAACACGCCCAGTACACACCTCTGTTCAGAGTCTGTTTAACACAGAACATTTTCCTAAACCAGTGGTTCTCAAACATTTTCTGTCATTCCCCACTTAAGGTGGTGGGCAAATTTTCAAATCTCACTTGTCAACAAAATGATAACGAAATCAGCCAAGTGTACTATTTATTGAAATATCAATTTCTAAACCAATAAGATCAAATAACACCAAGATAAAATACACGTGCTATTGTTATAACAGCCTTACTTCATCACTTATCTAGAGCTTTCTTTTAAAGAAGTCGAGTGGCTTATTAACGTGACTGGGGTGTGTTGTCTCTAAGTGTCTTCCTACTTTGTTGGGTCTCATGCTGTCTGCTGCCAGTGGTTTGGAACACAAAACACACAGAGGTCTCTCCTCTGCCCCCACCATCCCCACCATCAATCCAAACGCAACATACAGTGGGGTTCATCATGTTTTCCTTTCGGCTTTTTGGTTGATTAGGCTGATGATGCTGAATCACCTGCTTTTTTGTGGTCCATTTAACAAATGTACCCATTGACGTTTACAAATTATAACAAATGAATTTAATTATAAAATAAGCAATATAAAAAAATTTTGTATAGGGGCAAAATATATAAATTATATATTTTTTCATATACCACATGTATATTTTTATATTGCTTATATTATAATAAAAATCGTTTCCTGTAATTTCTCACCACAAAACAATATTTATTTAGTATAAATACTACTATTTAGGATAAATAATTTATTTGTACATTGACAAACCTCTGCAAAGTAAATGTGCCATAAAAGAATCATTTTGGGGATTTGTATTAATCGTCTCGACGGCTGTCACGTGCCTAGGGTTAATTATAATAGTAATTATATATTTGATAATAATAAACCTTTGAATGCATGTCCTAATATACTATTTGATAGAGATTATGTAGGGGGGCAATCCGTGGCAGTGGGGCATTTTAGCGCATAACACCGATTTGTTTCCGCGGTAAAGTTAGTTTTATATTCGCATCTCCGAATTCAATAGCTGCGTAAATAAACCCGCGAATAAGATACCCAGATATATTTCCTCTCTACATTGTCTTTCAGCTACATCCGCCTTAAATTATACATGTTTAAAAGCATAAACACCATTATTCTCTACGGCGCAACGAATGATTTAGGGATCATCGCAAAATGCCAACAAAAAGCGTAGAACGATATTGATCTTCCCTTCTGTTCAGCGCCTGAAGGATCAAAAAGCAACTTTGTTACCACACTGGAAACTAGAAACGCCAGACTAGTACTGCCTGATAAAATATTAATGTTTAACAAAAATACAGAAACATCAGCATACACATTGGAATAAATGAAATGACATATATAATACCGAATGTTTCCTTATATATTGTTCCTCTGCAATTAACATGCTGACGTTAAACCGTTATTGTTGCACTATGGTTCCACTTTTTCTCTGATGTTATTTTAATTTACTTGTATTAATGATCCATTTCTTTGCGTGTGATTGTTTAGTTTCGAGTGTCCGATCTTTATTGTCAATAAAGAAAAGCATGAATTAGAATAGGTACTTTCCTATTATTTTCCACTAATTCCCCCCCGTTCATTGCGCCCCACCTGTCATGTCTGTATTCACCACTAGTGGGGCGCCACACACTTTGAGAACCACTGCCCTAAACTGATGCAGAAAGATTCTAAGCACTTGTATCTTAGCATTGTAGATTTCTGACAGACTGTACAGATGGGAGCCCTTATCAGAATTCAGAGTAAAAACAATGAATAAAGCTGTTTATTTAAATAAAATTTAAAAATGAAGAAAAAACAAAACGAGGCTACAATTCCATGTCCAAAACTGTGCACTGCCCATACTGCAAGTGCGCCCCTTTGTGGTGCAAAAGTTTAAAGTATATGTAAGAAATACAATATAAAACGTAAAATCAGTTATAAAATATTATCAGGTAATAAGGCTTTAATCAGATATATTGTAAAATGCAATTGATGAAGAAATGAGTAATAGTAGGCATCCCTAATTTATGTAAAATTTTAAGGATCTTAGACGCGAACGCTCTAATTTGTACTTTAAAATGGTTGCTATAGTAACAGGGATTAATAAAATAAAGAAATTTTCAAGAATAACAATGTCGAGTTTTATACAATAGTAATAAAGCACATCAGTTCTCATTAACAAACTTTATTAAAGGCTGAGATTTATTTGTTTACTTATTTATTTACTTTTACAGCTCTGAGACCCAAAAACACTCCAAGAGGTGTTTCAGTGAAAACTGTTGCAGTAAGGGACTTAAAGGAGCAGTCATTAATTCTAATCTGATCTCACATTCATCAATCCTGGCAAACAGTCTGGTGTTTAAACAGAATTCTGAAATAAACAGCGGTGCAGGACGCTTCACACGACACTGTTCCAGCCAATCAGCAGCAGGGGAGGTGTTTGTGTATTTACATTTACATTTAGTCATTTGGCAGACGCTCTTATCCAGAGCGACTTACATTTTTATCTCAGTACACATCTGAGCAGTTGAGGGTTGAGGGCCGCGCTCAAGGGCCCAACAGTGGCAACTTGGTGGTTGTGGGGTTTGAACCTGGGATCTTCCGAACCGTAGTCCAATGCCTTAACCACTGAGCTAACCCCGGCCCATGTTAATGTTAGACAACTAGCCTAGTGGTTCGTCTTACTCTCTTGCCCATGTGTCTCCATGAGTTTGGGGGCGGAGCTTCTGAAGGGTCAAATCTGAGACATTTGGTATGTGCTGTAACTATTGTAACCAACCCCACCCACTAAGTACCAGCACTTTCTGTTGTACAGGAACCGTGCTCCATTTATCAGGAACCTTTGGAACTAGTGTCTGATAGTGAATAGTTAGGGTTCTGATCCTTATTGTTCCGTTTGCCCCGTGTGTGTCTCAGGTCACTCTGTATCACCTGCTGAAGCTCTTCCAGTCCGACTCCAGCGCCATGCCTAAGAAAACCGTCGTCTCCGAGTTCTACGATGAGATGGTACGACCCGATCAGGCCACGCCCTCTTAGCGAGTCCTCATCTACATGTTCTGTATCGTTTATCACAGTCGTAGTGATTTCGCAGGAGATAACGTTTGTTTTGTGGTTTGTAGATCTTCCAGGATCCCACAGCGATGATGCAGCAGCTGTTAAACACCACGAGGCAGCTCACGCTTGGAGCCTACAAACACGAGACTGAGTGTGAGTGCATGTTCACACACTCATCTGACAGGCAGGATGGGGTTCGAAACAAGGCCGTGGTTACTGCTGAATACTTAATGTGTGTGTGTGTGTGTGTGTGTGGTAGTTGCAGAGCTGGAGTTGCGTACGCGAGAGAAACTTGAGGCGGCGAAGAAGAAGACGAGTCTGGAGATCACAGAGCTGAAGGAGAAGCTGAAGGCCTCCAGAGAAAACATCAATTTCCTGAAGGAGGAGATCCGCAAACTGGAGGAGGAGGACCAGCTAAAGGATCACTAACACACACACACACACACACACACACACACACCTTTACCTGTGAGGGTCTCATCACCTCTCTGTACTCCATGAACTTGATTTTCTTTTAAATGTTCATTATTTCTACACTGGACTGTAGAACTGTTGGTGTTACATCTCATCTCTAGTCAGATCCAAACTGTGCAGGTCGTCCGTGTTGCGTTTCAGAGCTGTGGAGAATATTAGATATTAATGGTAGACAATATTCTGGGTAAACCAATCAGCGTTTGAATCTGATGTGATTGAAAGCTGAACCCTGCAGTATTACCTGAGGACCTGGAGAATTAGTTCCTAATCCACAGAAGGTGCTGTTTTATTTATCCTGAGGCTCTGTGTTTCTGTTTTTCCGTTTGTCTTTAATGCTTAGATGATTGTTTGTACTGTTTGTATCATTAAAATATTTTTTATAGCATGTCTCATGCCATTAAACCATAACGTACAATTAATTTTGTTTATATATTTGTAAGTGTAATTGAATGTCTCTCCACTAGAGGGCAGTGACACCACTGAACTACACAAGGTGCTGAATAGGAGCAGGGTTCTGAAACTAAGGAACTAAACTGGAAGAGGCTGAAGCTGAGATGTGCGACAGATTCCACAAATCCACTGGCACTCACTTCTAGCTTTTCTTCCTGTGACTTCAGCGTAAATCAAAACATTAATACAACAATGAAACTTTAATAATCTTTCATTAGCAAAATAGTTGTTTTCAAAATGTCGATGTTCTTGTAGTGTATTTGACTCTTGGATCTTCAGCCTCATAAAGAGCTCTGTCCACCATATAGGCATGACATCAGTCATATCTATAGCATTACTTAAATCAGTTGTCATGACAGGAAGCTTTGAGGAACCAGAAACTTTTGTTTTTTTCTTGCGGAAGAACAAGAGGTCTGTCCAAATTCAGTGTCCCTGAGGATATCCAGCCTTCTGCAGACTAGAAGTCCTGTGTTCCTCTGGTTCCTGTTCACTGACACTGGAGACTCCTTTCTCTAATGATACACAAACACATCTCCCCTTACAGGAAACTTCACAACATCTACTGCTATATGGAAACAGTAAGATTTTAGAATGCATGCATTAAACATTAAACTGCAGTGTATATAAAATATTTTTTTTTGTTCATGAAAAATGACCTGAAACTTTATAAAATAAATGAGTCTTCTGTTTAGATAGATAGATAGATTCCGATTGAAATGTAAACAGTTCTGAACCCCATGTCTTGATGTAAAACTTTGTTTTTTATTTGCAACAGAATTAATCCACATAAAGCAGAAACACACTCTTTTGATCTCTATGTAATAATCGCTGCAGTCACATGAACTTGTGAATTCATGACTTTGATCTATTCTCACAGAGCAAAAGGATAAAGTAATAAGAACACCGTTGCTAGGCATCATGGCCGCTTAGTGTAGGCTAGTTAAAGACAGTTAACGATTTCAGTGCGTTATACAGAGAGTGTAAAGACACAGCTATAGCCAAACCAACACAGAACCAACCCGAACCATAACCTTTACCTCATGTGTTCAACAATCACTCAATTACTGTAATTACGCTTAGCATCACAGCTAACACAGGTATCATGGGTTATGTAGTGTGTGTAATAATCTACTGGTGTTAGAAAAATTACTGATGTTTAAAGTTCACAAAGCTGATGCTAACGCAAAGTATTATTAGCTAATCGTTAGCTAAGTTTTTATTCAAGTTCTAGACATTTTAGGGCTTCGTCTTAAATATCACTTAACCACTATGTAGTATTCTTACTAAGTTATTTATTTTATTTATTTTAAGTTATTTACACCTAAAGGTCAGGGCCTGTATTCACAAAGATTCTTAAGCCTAAAAGTTGCTCTCAGTGACAAAATTCTAAAAAAATTATTAGAATTATGAGATTTTCTTAGAATTTCCCCTTAAATTCAGAAGGACTAAATCTTAGTAAAGAAGTTTTTTGAATTGCGTATAAAGACAGTATGTGCAGCTATAGACAGGCTCTAAAAACTGCTAGGACCGAGCATCTTAGCCAACTGATAGCAAGAAACCAAAACAATCCCAGGTTCTTATTTAGTACAGTGGCTCGCCTAACACAACCTAAGATGCTCACAGAGAGCATATCACATCACAGTTTAGAAGTGAAGACTTTATGGACTTCTCCAATAAAAAAAAATTAATAGTATCAGGAAGAAAATAACGTGCACACTATATATATATATATATATATATATATATATATATATATAGTGTGGCGTGTTCCTGCGAAACAGAGACCAGCATGCCTTGCGTGGATGTCTATATCTATCTATCTATCTATATATATATATATATATGATTTATTACAAAAATATAAAGTAGAAATAAAACAAATTAATCTGCACTTTACCTTTGAAAAAAGTAAAAATAAATTTAAACTAGGGTGTTTTCATCAGTGTTTGTGTGCACATGCACTGTGTATGTGTATGTTAGAGAGGTGAAGATCCATTTTCTCTCTCTCTCAGCCTGCACCGTGTGTGTGTGTGTGTGTGTGTTTGTGTCATTAGACACTGTGCCCTTCCGTAAATGACTCTGATACTCATAACTAAAACCCATTGGTGCTATATGAAAGCACATTGATGAAAAGTTGACTGGAAGGGAAAAACCTGGTCTGTTGTTCAGTGTTCCAAAGTCCTCTTTTCAGATGAAAGTAAATTTTGCATTTCATGTGGAAATTAAGCTTCCAGAATCTGTAAGAAGAGTGAAGAGGCACAGAGTCCAAGTTGCTTGAGATCCATAGTCTGTGATCATGTGTGGAGCCATATAATCTGCTGGTGTTTGTCCACTCTGTTTTATTAACACCAAAGTAAACACAGCATCTACCAGGAGATTTTAGAGCACTTCCTGCTTCCTTCTGCTGACCAGCTTTATGGAGGTGCTTGATTGGCCAGCCAACTAACCTTAACTTAACCCCATAGAGAATCTATGAGTTATTGTCAAGAGGAAGATTAAAAACACCCGACCCAAAAATACAGATGATTTTGATTTAAACTGGAAAAAATTAATCTTTTCTATGATCATTTTTCTGCTGGAATTTTTGTGTTACTTTGTATCTTTTTTAAAGTCTCTCTGCCAAACACACATACACACACACACACACACACACAATTTGGTCTTAAGACCTTCGTATGTGTCACCTGGCAACCGCAGTGTTGCTTGGATACAACAATCTTCTCCATTTTAGCAACGATCAAAGAGTTTGGACTAAAGGAAGTGATGTGTTGGGTTAAGTGCAAAGCATCATAAATTTATCAAACATAAAAAAAATCATTGCTTTGGGGATGATCTTTTTTTTTCTTTAACATGCATTTGCACTTTATGTGCCATTCTACTTCTTATTTAATTTCCATTTTAATTTTGTCAAAAATCAAAGTTACAATTTTTTATTTATTTATTTTTAATAAATAGAAATGAACAATGCTAAATTAAGAAAATTATAATTAAGAAAAATAAAGAAATTGACAAACTCATAGAAGAACAAATGAAAGAATGTTAATGAAAATGTTTTGTAAAACATTTAAGGTTAAAATGTAAAGAAAAAATGGTTTAAACTATATACAGTGCATCCAGAAAGTATTCACATCACTTTTTCCACATTTTATGTCACAGCCTTTTTCTAAAATGGATTAAATTATTTTTTTTTCTCAGAATTCTACACACAACACCCCATAATGACAACATGAAAAAAGTTTACTTGAGATTTTTGCAAATTTATTAAAAATGAATAAATTGAGAAAGCACATTTGAGTATTCAGACTTATACTGAGTCTACCAGGGAGTTTCTTATCTCTAATGATTTTTTTTTTAACTGGAGCTACATTATCTAAGGTATAGCGAAATGTCAACTCTAAATATTCAGTCACCTGATCAAGTTCTGTGGGGTCAGACGGTGATCTAATCGAAGTTGGGAACTCTGGGAGATTACTGATAAAACTCTGTTTGTTAGTTGATGTAAATGTACGTTTCATACGGTAGCGCGGCGCTGTGTGTACATTATTATTGTGACACACTTGAATTGATTCTTAATCCGAAGAATATTATTAAATCTAAAGTGTGACCTGCTTTATGAGTGGGTCCTACTACACACTAATTTACTCCTACCGAGTCCAGTATGGACATAAATGCAGTTCTCAAAGGGTCTTCTGGGTTTTCAAAATGAATATTAAAATCTCCAGCAATTAACACTTTGTCTACAGAAACGACTAGGTTTGAGAGGAAATCTGCAAATTCACTAAGAAATTCAGAGTACGGCCCTGGAGGTCTGTAAATGACAATTAGCAGAATCGACTGAGCTGACTTAATATTTGTAGCTACACTTCTTATGTTACTAAAGAGAACTTCAAATGAATTAAATTTGTGTCCGTGTTTTTTTACGATAGCCAAATTATCATTGTGAAGAACAAAATAATATATCCTATAACCAGAGCTCTTTCAGGTTTCTCAGCGGGTGAATCACTGAGGAGAGCAAACCTGTTGGACACGTGAAGCGCAGAAGAGGTGTGCTCCGGTGGGCTAGCCTTAGTGTTAACTTTGGCTGATCGAGTAAGCCGCCGAGTCGTCACCCACTCGCCCCGCTGTGAGGGCTCTAATGCCGAAGTCGGGGGCTGGTTATCTCCGCCTGCAGCACCCAGACTGTCCGCTACAGGAATAACGCTGCTCTCACACTCTCTAACCCTCTCTAAAGTCTGGATGCGCTCCTCTAACGCTGATATCTTCTCCGTCAGAGTGCTCACTAACACACACCTATCACAAGTAAAATTACCACTAACGACGGAGGAAGAATGTCTAAACATCCTGCACTCTACACACTGAACGAGCTGAATATTAGACATGATATCGTACCTGAGTCGGAGTTGTAGTTGTTTGGAGCTGAATTCCGTTTGTTGTTTTTAGACGAAAAAACTTGCGCGTTCTACGAAAAGCGCAAAAAACTGAAAAAGGCAAAGTCCAATAGCATGAAAAACATAACAAAAACTAGTTGCTATCGATATTATTATTGTGTAAACGGAAAAGCTATATAATTTAAACGCTGATACAAACGTGAAACTTTCGCGGCAACGATACAAAAACAGGAAGCTACGTTACCAACAGGAAGTCCCACCAATATATATATATATATATATATATATATATATATATATACTGTATACACAGAGAAGGGTTATGTAAATGCAATGGTTGTGGATGAGGAAACGTATACCTATACATTGTATACCGTGGTTATGATATTACAGCAGAGAGGGTTATATACATTTGTGCAACTTGTTATTGGAAGTGGAGTGAGGTATGAGGTAGGTAGTTGTATACAATATGTGCAGAAGTAGTGAATGGTGCATTCCTGAGTGTTCAGTTTATGTCCAGTAGTGAGCAGTTACGTAGTGCAAGGTAAAGTAATGTATCCAGTCAATGTGTATGTCCTTGGGGGAGGCAGAGTACAGCAACGAAACAGCTGTGGGGAAAAAGCTATTCCTGAACCTGCTTGTCTTTGTCTGGAGGCTTCTGTAGCACCTCCCAGAAGGCAGGAGGGCAAAGAGCAGGGTGAGAGGAGTCCTTTGTGATATTGTGTGCTCTGCTGAGATACCATTTCCTGTAGATGTCCTTAATCTTTGGTATTGAAGCTTCTACAATTCGTTTCTGCAGTTTTCACCACCCTCTGCAGCGTTTTCCAGTCCATCATGGTGCAGTTCCCATACCAGACTGTGATACAGCTAATCATAATGTTCACCAGAATGTCTGAAGAGAGGTAGTTTTCTTCAGAGTCCAATCACAGTGGTGTCATCTGCAAACTTGATAACTGTGATGGAATTATGTATAGGCTTGCAGTCGCTGGTGAAGAGAGAGTAGAGAAAGTGACAAAGCACACAGCCTTGTGATACTCCGGTGCCAAGGATGAGGGTGGGAAAGCAGTGGTGATCTGCTCGGACAGGCTGGGGCCTGTTGGTCAGACAGTCCAGAAGCCAGTTGCATAGTGAGCCAGGGGTAGCTCAGTGGTTAAGGCATTGGACTACGGTTCAGAAGATCCCAGGTTCAAACCCCACAACCACCGAGTTGCCACTGTTGGGCCCTTGAGCAAGGCCCTTAACCCTCAACTGCTCAGATGTATATGAGATTAAAAAAAAATGTAAGTTGCTCTGGATAAGAGCATCTGCCAAATGCCTAAATGTAAATGTAGTGATGCATTAATTCCCAGGTCTCCAAGTTTAGTGACTAACAGGGAGGGAATGACAATGTTAAACGCTGAACTAAAAGAAGAGCAAAAGGAAAAGAAATCTGGCATATGTGTCTTTATTGTCCATGTGGGAGGACTGAGTGCAGCGCTGTGGAAACTGCGGCCTACATACTCCTGATCTGACAGTAAGCAAATTGATGAGGGTCCAAAGTGGCAGGAAGACAGGTTTTGAGGTGTGCTGGGACCAGCCACTCAAAGCACTTGGTGATGATGGGGGTAACGCTACTGGGCGGTAGTCATTAAGGCGCCTTGCAGTCAAGCTTGTGGGTACTGGCACAATGAAGATGGTCTTAAGGCAGGTGCGTACAATAGCTTGGGCTAGAGAAAGGTTAAATAAGTTCTGCCAGTTCTCCAGCACATGCTCTGCAGCTTTCCGTGTATTTATCCAGCTCAAAACTGTGCTGACATCATTGATGAAGAGTGTGAGTGGTTGGTAGCCTGCAGGGAGCTCGAATTTGATTGCTGGGTCCAGATTATTCCTTTCAAATTCAATTCAATTCAATTCAATTTTATTTGTATAGCGCTTTTAACAATTGGCATTGTCCCAAAGCAGCTTTATGTGTGGAATTTGAATGTGTATAAATCAAAATGGTCAGATAGTTCCTGGTAAGCAAGCCGAGGGCGACAGTGGCAAGGAAAAACTCCCTGAGATGGTAGTAGGAAGAAACCTTGAGAGGAACCAGACTCAAAGCGAGCATAGAAGTTGTTTAGCTCATTGAGAAAGGAGATATCAGTAAATGGGGTGAGTGTTTGATGGGCCTATAGTTACTGATTGACTGAATACCTCACCACATCGGCTGGGGATTGTAGTTGGAGAAGTGTTCTTAAATTTTCAGCTTGTAGCAGTACTTGGTCATCTTAATGCCCTGTCTCAGATTGGCTCTGTCTGTACTGTAGGCCTGTGCATTGCCGGATCTGAATGTGTCGTTGCGAGCCTTCAGTAAGAGGCGAACCTCATCGTTTATCCAAGGCTTCTGATTTGGGTACATAGTGACCTGTGTCTGGGTGGGGACACTGTCTGTCGTGGTGTTGATATAGTCCAAGATAGAGGAACCGTAGATCGCAATATCCAAGTGGGAACCACAAGTGGCCTGCATACCAGTCAGTTTGTTGAAACCTGTCCTGAAAAAATAAAACCAATAACCAATAAAAATCTTGAAAGTTTGCCATGCATTTGTATTCAGCCCCCTTTACTCTGATACCCCTAACAGCCCCCTTTGGCCACACTTTGATTGTCTTTACTGTTGGTCTCATGCGTTGGATAAGTCGTGAATATGCAGGGGAGAGAAACAAAGAGAGGTGATCTGATTGTTCCAAGTGGTTGAGGGAGGTAGCCTGTTGGTGTATACATGGTTCAGAGTCCATGGTCCATCATAAGACTGACCTTCCAGAAAGGATGTAATTTATCACATACTTTTGTGACATTGTAAGAAGTAATAATAAAAAAAATGTATAGAAATATAATGAAAAATCTAAGCAAAAAAAGACATTATTGAAGAAAAAAGAACATGTGTGTATATTCACACTTATACAGAATTATCATTAAATTGTTGTTCGTCTCTCTGCTGCTCCTGTTGAGGCGTCACCACAATTAGGGACCGATTCACATACAGTGCCTTGCAAAAGTATTGTCATGCCAGGGGTGGCTCTGTGATTAAGGCATTGGACTACGGTTTGGAAGGTCCCAGGTTCAAACCCCACAACCACCAAGTTGCCACTGTTGGGCCCTTGAGCAAGGCCCTTAACCCTCAACTGCTCAGATGTGTAATGAGATAAAAATGTAAGTCGCTCTGGATAAGAGCGTCTGCCAAAATGCCCAAATGTAAATGTTAAACCACAAACGTAAATGTATTTTATTGAGATTTTTAATGAAAGGCCCTAGACAAAGTGACACATAATTGTGAAGTGAAAGGAAAATGACGAATGATTTTCAAAAAGTTATTTACCAATAAAAATCTTGAAAGTGTGCCATGCATTTGTATTCAGCCCCCTTTACTCTAATGCCCCTAACTAAAATCCAGGGGGAACCAATTGCCTTCAGAAGTCACATAATTAGTAAACAGATTTTAACTGTGTGTAAAGACCACAGAGGTTTATTAGAGAACATTAGTGAACAAACAGCATCTTGGAACACACTAGACAGGTCAGAGATAAAGTTGTGGAGAACTTTAAAGCAGAGTTAGGTTATAAATAAATTTCGACATTTTGTCAACTCTTAAAATTCTTACAAGTCCTCATCTCTACTCTTAACAATTTTTTACTTTGGTAGCTAGTCTTAGGGCTAAGATCTAATTCAAATCAAATTCAAATTTTATTTGTCACATACAGTCATACACAGGACGATATGCAGTGAAATGCTTATACGACTGCCAGTAACATTAAAAGTAAAAGCTTATTTATAAGAAATAAATATAAATAAAAAGAAATACAACAGAAAATAAAATTTAGCTAGGTAAAATAGGGTAAAAATATTTCTGTACAAATAAAATATTCTGTGCAATAGAAAAAATACAGTATAAAAAATGTGGAATTTTTTGTAAATAAGGAAAGATGACTGAGGGGTATGCAAATATGCATGAAAGTGACTTATTATTAAAATGACTTGTGTGCATGATCCAAGAATGAAACATAAATATAAATATGTGTCCATGGGTGTCCAGGATAAGTGCGAGAGCCAATGTCATGCTTGTGGATTTTTTGGAAAATGGTATTAGTCCTGTGTGGTGTTGTGGTTGTGGTTGAGAGACCTTATCACCTGCGGGAAGAAGTGGTTGAGGTCTTTCACGATCTTCCTGGCCTTGGTCTAGCATCGCTTACTGTAGATTGAGTGCAGGTCAGGGAGCTTGGTGCAGATGATGCGCTCAGCTGATCACACTACCTTTTGTAGAGCTCGTCTGTCCTACATGGTGCTGTTTCCAAACCAGGTCATGATGTTTCCGATCAGGATGCTCTCTATGGTGCAGGAGTAGAAATTCCTGAGCACCCTGGAGGGCAGTCTGAAGTCTCTCAATCGTCTAAGGTGGTAGAGATGCTGCCGGGCCTTTTTCACCATGGTGTTGATGTGACAGGACCATTACAGGTTCTGCGTAATGTGAACTCCGGGGTATCAGAGGATGAAGAGTGGAAAGGCAGTTGGTCCTGATGACATACCTGTGGAGCAGTGGTGGCTGCTCTAAGACTACTATGTCAGAAAATAAATGCTCATATATGCACTGTTGTATTTATATTGGTTTTAATAAAAGTGCGCTAGAACACGTAACTTTATGACTAGCTCGTTCAGAATCAGGTATTTATTGTAAATTGTTTAACACGATTTTCTTGTCATACATTTCTGTGCAGCACAGCGCGTTAAACCTGCAGAAAAGCTGGATGGTAATTGGATAAATGCACCAAAATCATCACTTCAAGTGCTTCTCTGGGGGTGAATGGAGCAGTGGGCGGGCCAGGACGCTGGGCTGCTGCATGATGATTGGAGGACCTGTTTAAAGGGCGGAACCCCTTTTTTGATTGACAGCATGTCTTAAGTATACATCAGTGCTACAGAGATTCGAGTTCAGTCCCATGTTGATTTGCAGGTGAAGTGGTACGACGATGCTGCACTCTGTATTGTTTGCTGGTGATATAAACCATTTTTGTTTGTACAAATCATTCTTTAAATAATAAAAAAAAAACATATTATAGCGTTCTTGACTTTGCTCCTTGTTTCAGCATTGTAAAGTTAGTTCATTCATATAATTTAAGTAACTCGTGGAAGGTAAAACTAGCCAGCTAGCAAGCTGTGCATAACGGCAGATGCAGACGGTGCTAATATTGTTAATCTGCTTTTTTTTTTTTTTGATGGAGGCCTAATATGAGCTTCCCCTGTTTCAAAAGCTAGCAGCCGCCACTGCTGTGGAGGTAGTGCTTAGAATAGGTGACAGTAGAGTTTCTGACTAGTCTGTTTAACAAGATCTTGGAGAGTAAGAGAATCCCAGAGGAATGGAGGAGAAGCGTATTGGTGCTTATCTTTAAGAACAAGGCTGTGCAGAACTGTGGCAACTACAGAGGCATGAAGCTGATGAACCATACAAAGAACATTTGGGAAAGGAAAGTGGAAGCTAGGTTAAGGGCAGAGGTGAACATTTGTGAGAAGCAATATGGTTTCATTCCTAGAAAGAGTACATCAGATGCAGTATTTGCTTTGAGGATGATGATGGAGAAGTACAGAGAAGGTAACAGGGAGTTGCATTGTGTCTTTTGTAGATTTAGAGAAAGCATATGACAG
This sequence comes from Clarias gariepinus, assembly GCF_024256425.1. Taxonomy (NCBI): domain Eukaryota; kingdom Metazoa; phylum Chordata; class Actinopteri; order Siluriformes; family Clariidae; genus Clarias; species Clarias gariepinus. Next base: position 514,275 of record NC_071111.1, on the reverse strand, counting down.
GGTGCCAAGAGAGGAGCTGTGGTATTGTATGAGGTCTGGAGTGGCAGAGAAGTATGTTAGAGTGGTGCAGGACATTTAATGTTTAAGAGCTGTAAGACAGTAGTGAAATATGCTGTAGGTGTGACAGAAGAGTTCACGGTAGAGGTGGTTCTGCATCAATGATGCATCTGAACCCCTTCTTGTTCACTATAGTAATGGACAGGTGATATGTAATAAAAGAGTATCAGCAAGAGTGAAAGGAAAGATGTTCAAGACAGTGGTGAGACCAGCGATGCTCTACGGCTTAGAGACAGTGGCACTGAAGAAAAGACAGGAGGCAGAGTTGGAGGTAGCAGAGCTGAAGATGTTGAGGTTCTCTTTGGGAGTGACAAGGATGGATAGGATCAAGAATGAGTTGATGAGAGCAACAACCATGTTAGATGTAGATGTAGATAAAGTCAGAGAGGCCAGATTGAGGTGATTTGGATATGTTCAGAGGAGAGATTGTGAGCATATTGGTCCAATGCTGAGGTTGGAACTGCCAGATGATTCACTCTAGCGACCCTTGAAAGGAAACAGCAGAAAGACAAAGATGATCTATATAAGGTGATATATATGTTTAATGTATTAATAATAATATTAATAATAATATACACTGGAGAAATCTATATATGCTTTGTGTGAGTGTGTGTGCGTGTGAGTGTGTGTGTGTGAGAGAGAGAGGGAGAGATGGGTGTTCCTCATCCACATTATAAGACATTCTTTTACAGTTTGATTATTTGTTTGTTTGTGTGTGTGTGTGTGTGTGTGTGTGTGTAGTAGTAGGTGTGTGTGTGTGTGTGTGTGTGTGTGTGTGTGTGTGTGTGTGTGTGTGTGTGTGTGTGTGTGAGTGAGAGGAGCCATATGGCGACACCCTCTCAGAAGCTAATGTGCATTACAAATTGAGACCTCATTTGCATATTGGTCCAAAACCTGTTACCATGGAAACACTGAAACATATCACCACCATATACACCTGAGCACTGTAATCATACACACACACACACACACACACGCGCGCACACGCATACACACTTTCCTAGTTCTCACTGCACTTGAATTGCACACACAGGTCTTTGGTTCATTCATTCATTAGGGACAAATTTATAAACGTAAAGCTGTAAAGCTGATTATTAAAAGACTTATGCAAATAAAAATTAATTGAAGTGAAATGTTGAAAACATGCAGAATAGTCACCATTTAAATCTACAAACTGATGCTGATCAATCATTAATTTTTTCAAAATGTAGTTTTCAAATGTAGAAAACTACATTTTCTAATCTGTGAAGAAGAATAGCGTGATCAATGGTGTCAAAAGCTGCACTGAGGTCGAGTAATACAAGCATAGTTACACAACCCTGATCAGTGCCCAATAGGAGGTCATTTACTACTTTAACGAGTGCTGTCTCTGTACTGTGATGAGGCCTAAATCCTGACTGATACAGTTCATGTATGCCATTTCTATGTATATATGAGCATAGCTGCTCCGCTACTATCTTTTCCAGGATCTTAGAGATAAAGGGGAGGTTTGATATTGGTCTGTAACTGGACAGCTGACAGGGGTCGAGGTCAGGTTTCTTAATTATTGGTTTGATAACTGCTAATTTAAAAGATTTTGGAACATACCCAATGCTGAGTGAAGAATTAATTATTCTCAACAGGGGTTCTGTTATTGCTGGTACTATCTGTTTAAGAAAATGTGTCGGTACAGGATCTAATATACAGGTTGATGAATTTGAAGAAGAGATGAGTGAAATTAGTTCATTCTCTTCAAGGGGAGTAAAGTATTCTAGGTTCTGGTCTGACATGGCTAGATTAACATCTGCATCAATTACATTGTTCGGTTTCAAAACCTCAATTTTATGCCTAATATTTACAATTTTATTATTAAAAAAGTTCATGAAGTCCTCACTATTGCATGATGTTGTTGTGGAGATTTCTGCAGTGGTCTTATTTCTGGTTAATTTGGCTACAGCATTAAATAAGAATCTAGGATTATTTTTGTTATTTTCTATAAGAGTGGAGAGATATGTTGATCTAGCTACACTAAGAGCTTTTCTATAGTTCAGGATGCTCTCCTTCCATGCTATTCGAAATACTAGTAATTTAGTTTGACGCCATTTACGTTCTAATTTCCGAGCGGTCTGTTTTAAAGTGCGCGTGTGATCGTTATACCAGGGAGCAAGTTTTTTATCTCTAATAATTTTTCTTTTGACTGGAGCTACATTATCTAGGGTATAGCGAAATGTCGACTCTAAATATTCAGTCGCCTGATCGAGTTCTGTGGGGTCAGACGGTGATCTAATCGAAGTTGGGAACTCTGGGAGATTACTGATAAAACTCTGTTTGGTAGTTGATGTGAATGTACGTTTCATACGGTAGCGCGGCGCTGTGTGTACATTATTATTGTGACACACTTGAATTGAGACAAGATAGTGATCTGAGATAACTTCAGATAGTGGAATTGTGGTTATATGTTTTATTATATTTGAGATATAATCTCATTATCTCATTAAGATAATAATGAGATAATGATCACAGATCAGTGGTTATTCATAATGTTTTCTACAGTCAAGGTCTCAGTTTAATGGTTTCATTTAATTTAATTTTTCATTGTGTATGTTTCATGTTTGTGTGTGTGTGTGTGTGTGTGTGTGTGTGTGTGTGTGTGTGTGTGTGTGTGTGTGTGTGTGAAAGAGAGAGAGAGAGAGAGAGAGACAGTAAGTTTATTCTTGACTTGCCATCTGTTAAACCGTATTCTCCTACATTTGTGTTAGATCACACTCGGTTCTCTGCCACGGGTTCTGCCTCAATCAGATGGAGATCTCTCTCTCTCTCTCTCTCTCTCTTTCTCTCTCTCACACACACACACACACACACACACACACACACACACACACATTTTATAATAATAATAATAATAATTATTATTATTATTATTTTTATTATTCTTAGAATTCTTCTGGTTCTGGTTGTGATTCAGGTTCTTCAGGTTAGCTCAGTTCTGGGTCTGGTGTCAGTATTTCTGGCTCTAGTTGCAGTTATAAATGATTATGTTCTAATTCTGCTCCTAGTCCTGGATTTGTTAAACTTGAAACAACTCGGGGTTGGGTTCTAGAGCCGCTACACACTCAGGTTCTTCTGCATCGTGTTTCTGAGCACAACATCTTCAGGATCCACAGCAGAACCAGAGGAGCGTGTTATCTGATTTACTAATCACACAGATACCACATGTGTGTGTGTGTGTGTGTGTGTGTGTGTGTGTGTGTGTGTATGGCTATACTAAAGATCTGACCTTGAAGAGAGAAAGACACACGCACACACACACACACACACGCACACACACACACAAACACACACACACACACACACACACACACACACACACACATGCTAACGAAGCTGGTCGTTTCTTAGCGACCGGCTCCAGTGGGTGTGGATTAGACACTCAGCTCACTAAAATTAGTTTAAAGTATTATTATTTAAGAGGAAGAAAAAAAATTTCAACTCATAATAGAAATAGTAATGATTTTATAATGTTATAAAAATATAAAAATATTTTAAAAAATTATTGAACATTTTAAATATAAAATAATTTGTAAAATCATTACATTTAAATAAGTCCTATTGTAACTACAATATACAGAAATTATAACAAACGGATTAATAATTAATGTTAAAAAAATTATTGTTGAATCAATTTAACATTATTTTATGCATTCAATTATAGTTACCTCATTCACGAATAAAACATTTGTATTTATTAATATGTATATTCCAATATGACCATATTAAAGATTATTTTTTTAAAAATGAAGAAGTCAGTATGACGTACAAACACACACACACACACACACACACACACACACCTAAATCTGCGGTCTGGGTGTTGCCATGGCAATGCGAGGAAGGGGAGGGGCTGAGTCTACACACACACACACACACACATCAAACCCAGTCAGATGTTAGAGTTGATGTGAATTATGAATCAGTACAGTACAGAGTGCAGCAGTGTATTCTGGGTAAACTGCAGTCTACTGTACATAAGAAAGAGCTGAACCAAACTCACGTCTTATTCATGACCGAGTCGTGACTCCACACACTGTTTATACTCCACTGAGTGACAAGTCAGAACAGACAGAGGGAGACAGTGTGTGTGTGTGTGTGTGTGTGTGTGTTGACATGTCATTCATTTGAAAGTGTGACTCACAGTGTACACTACACTAGCTACAGTATTGTCCTCTTCGTTATTCGCACACACACACACACGCACATACACACACACACACACACACACACACACACACACACACACACTAACATTAATAAATAACATATCTAAAGTTGATTTAGATTATATATTTAAAATAAAAAAGTGCAAAGACAAATAAAGGTAAATAACTTTTAGAAATGAGATAAAAATAAAATATCTTGCCAAAAGCCTCAGGATACACAAACAGAAGGAGAAAAGACTTTTATTATGACAGTTAAGAAGGAAAAGAGTAAAAAAAAAAAGGAAACAATGAGACAAATAAGCACAAAGAGAAGATGAGACTAAGGAAGTCGACTTAGGAGGGATCCGTGCCTGAGACCGCAGTGTGAAAGCGTCCTAAGAAATAAAGAGCTGCTGGTGAGGAAGCAAACTTTTATAGCTGCTTTAACGTATGTGAGAACAGGAACTCAGTCGCTTCACCAACAATAAATACAAATGAGCTACTGTGGTGTAAGAGGAATAAAACACTCAGGGATGTGTGGTTAGAGAAAGACACACACTTTGTTTACCCCATGCTAAAGTATTAATAGAATCATTTTAAATAAATTAAACAAATATATTTGTATATGTGTGTGAGGTGAGAGCGCGGGATCGGAGACGAAGCCTGAACTGAATTGATTTTCACACGGATATGGTGGATCCCCGGTTGTCATAGAGACAGGGCTGCGGCGGTGGGGGTGTTGTGTGTGGCCAAAACACATGCTCATCCCTCCTGTTTACGTCTCTGCCACGGCAACAGTTTCCATGGTGACGGTGCAAGTACGGCCCCGAGTTTGAGAAGGGAAGAGTGGGAAGCTGAATTTAGTGGCTAAAAACATCGTTACACCCTCATACACCAAAATATCTCTCTCTCACACATACACACACACACACACACATACACAGAGCATTATTAGATACATCAGCACAGTAAAAACTTCAGATTTAATGAAGTTTATTGAACAAAGATTTTTTTATACATTTTAGAGAATAACTTTAGAGAACAAACTGTATTTTAAAAGATTACACTTAAACAATATCACACTGAAGGTCATGTTGTTGTACTGAATATCAGCACAGCCGTGATGTGGTCAAGGTGGGCAAAGCATAAGAGCTCAAGATATTACAGCAGTGCCGTAATGTAGAGTGTACAATCCCTTGTTCCACACACCAAGTAGTGCCCTTGATCAGGGGTTAGAGAGGGATTTAGGATTCAGCCTTGTGTTAGACACTAGTTAGCTTTGTAGCTAAGCAATAGCAGTTAGCTAAGCGATTTAGAGTGACTTAGAAGTGATTAGTGCAGAGACGGCGTGTTGTTTAAGACGCCATAACGTTATCAGATGTGTGTTCTTACTGAAAGTGCTTCTGTGACTGGGTGTGAATGTGGGTTTAGTCAGACAGCTGCTCTCTCCTCAGTACTGCGGACCGTACAGACCTACTCTCACCCACGCTGAGACACACAGTTAGTGTCATTAACCACTGGACCACACCTGGGACACGCCCACTCGTACACAGAGTTACACCTCACAGTGCTGTTACTGTCTGTTATCATCATTCTTGGAAAGCCTAATTATAATAATAATATTTTTTTCTTTAAAATTAAAAAAAAAATAATGTAAAAAAGAGCTTTATAAATAATATTGAATTTAACAATGATAATGATTAATATTATTAGAAAATATTATTATTAGAAACTATTATTATTATCATTGCCAATCAGTACTGCAAACTTTAAAACTGCAAATCTTGCCTAAAATCTACAGTCATACTCATTCATATGGAGGGCGGAGCAGAACAATATAAAATAAAAAACTACCTAGCCTGCTGACTATGCTAATTGGTGTTCACAAATTGCGTGTAGTATGGGTGTGCCCTGAGATGGATTGGAACCCTGTCCAGGGTGTACTGTGCCTTGCGTCCTAAGTCTCCTGGGATAGGCTCCGCCCCCTGCAACCAGGATAAAGTGGTATAGATGATCAGTGAGTGAATGAGTGAGATTGACATACCAAATGGTAACCTGTTAACATTTGTTTTTTTTTTAAATATATATAACCTCAACAACTACACTCCATATTATTACAAATGACGTAGCATGTTTATGATATATTTATTTATTAAGAATATTATTCATTTTGTTTACTTATTCGACAATACACAAAATAAAGCACCTGTAAAATTGCATCAAGTTATCATTTAATTTACATTTGTGTCAGCATGCACTACAAAATATCAACAATATACACTGAAAAACACAAAACATTAGCAATACACATGTACACACACATCTCATATTACAAACACATACATATTCACACCAACATTATACAACATTGTTAACGCAAAAATTATAAATCAAAAAAGTGGTTTTACTTTAAACAGCATTTAAAACCTCTGGATTCTAAGAGCAGCACGTTGTAAAATTATATAATTATATAACACATAAACAGCTGTTTAGGTGGTAAAAGGAAAAACACACACACGCACACAAAACAGCTTTAATCTCTACATGGCTAAATCTCCCAATAAAAGTGTTGATGCCTATGGGCCCCGAGTGTGTGAGTGGGGCGGGGGAGGGGAGGAGGGCGGTGGGGGCTAATCACAGTGCAGTTTCGGTTTATATTATTATTGCACAAAATGTCAGACTTCCTTTGTCCTTAGAACTTTTTTAATGTAAAATGTATCACCACACAGAACGATAAACAGCATATATTTATGATTCCTGGTCACATTTGTTAACATTTTATTTTGCTACTCTGTAACACACTAACACTCAGTTTTACACACAGTGTATACAAACACTGTTACTAGTGGTGATCTGGGGAAGGTTTAAGTTATTTTATAATGTGGTTCTCTGTACAGATGCAGTGATTAAAGCTTATAGGCCAGTTTAATAAAGAGAGTCATTGGGGGGAGTGAACATTCAGGGATCTAAAAGGATTAGACTTTTGGGAACAAACAACAGCAGCATTATGGAGGAGCAGTGGCTTTTGGGCAATAGGGATGGAGACAGAATGGGAACAAGGTTAGCTGGGGGCAGGTATGTGTTTATGTTTCTCTGTAAACATACAGTGTTTATCCATGAAGCTGCTTCAGGAGATGTGCTAGTCCATACCATACAATCAACGATAAACAAATCCATACTGTCCAATCAGAGAGATACACTAATCTGTACTGTCCAATACAATAGTCTATACTTTCCCACTACAGAGATGTGCTTTTCCTCATTGTTCAATCAAATATGTGCTAATCTATACTGTTCAATCACTGTTTTGCTAACTCTTACTGTCCAACCACAGATATATGCTAACCCATACTGTCTAATCAGAATAATGTTAATTTATTCTGTCCAAACAGGTTATGCTAATCCATAGTGTCCAGACAAATATGTACTAACGCATACTGTCCAATCACAGAGATGTTTAACCCATACTGTTCAATCATAGAGATGTGCTAATCTAAAATTTCTAATCAGATATGTGTTATCTAATCACAGAAAAGTACCAATCCATACAGTCTAAACAGAGATCCATATTACACTAATCCTGTCCAAACAGAGCTGTGCTTATTTATACTGTCCAATCAGGGACATGGTACTCCATATTCACTAGTCAGAGATTTAAAAAAAAAAAAAAAAAAAAAGATGTCCATACGGTCCAATCACAGACATGTGGTAATCCATACTGTCTAATCACAGAGATGTGTTTATCCATGTTGTCCAATCACGGACATGTGCTTATTCATATTGCCTACTCACAGTCATGTGCTTAACCATACTGTCCAATCACAGACATGTGCTTATCCCTACTGTCCAATCACAGACATGTGCTAATCCAAACTGTCTGCCACTTTCCAATCTGAAAATGCTATTTCATACTGTCCAGAGATTGTGCAAATCCAAACCATCCAATAAGGAATGTGTTAATCCATACTGTCCAATCAGAGATGCCAATCCCAACTGTCCAGTCACAATTATGGTCTCCAGACATACAGACAGTTTTGGACTGCTTAATCCAGCATCCAATCATACAATTGTGCTGGTTCAGACTGTCCAATCAGAGGATGTGCATTATTCCAAGTGCATTCTGTCACCTGTGGCTCCACCTCATCCAAACAGGAATGTGAGTAATTTGTGGCTCCGCTCCATCCAAACAGGAATGTGCTAATCAACAGTGCCCAATCACAAAGTTATTCTATTCCATACTGTCCAATCCAGGTCGTCAAATCCATCTGAGTCTGTATTGGCTCCTCCCTCTCCATTTTTAGCTGATATTAGTTGTATTTCAGCTAGAGGTTTGGTCGCAGCTGGAACAACAACATTCTGAATAATCAGCACCATTAACATACATCACACAGGCAGTGACATACAACACACACAATTACAAAAGGATTAATAATAAAAAAAACACACATTTCTGAACACAGTGTGTGTGTGTTGACACACAGCGAGTCAGTAAATTAAGCATGATGTGAAATGTACAGTAGTTTAATGAGAAATAAACAACATAAGTATAAATAATCCAAGTTGCCTAGCAACATTTAATTTCATCTGTCAGACAATTTCAAAGACAAAACAATCCATAATATGCAAATATTATATATGCGTTTAAGTGGGGCAGAAATGGGACAGATGAGTGGGGCAGAAATGGGACAGATGAGTGGAGCAGAGAGGAAGAAGTCAGATTTAAATGTGGCAAAAATGAATGTTTTGGATTTGGGTGGGGCAGAAATGGGCCAGGTGCATTTGGGTTAAGATTAATAGCACAGTTACAGGCATTGCTTCAGTACACTGTATCAGGTGTCTAAACATAATACTGTCATCAAAATTACTTCCACATTCCAGATTGTTGTCCATATTGGTCCATATTGGCTCCACCCACTTTACCTTTACCTGTATTGCATTTACAATAACCTTGACAGATCAAACAAAACCTCACATTTAGGGCAAGTGGTAATAGATAAATAAATGAAAGCCCAGGTTATGTGTATCATATCTAAGGATGTATTTGTACATTACGTACCTGAATAAAAGCTGATGTTGCATAAAGTCTATTAATTTATTGCCTATAATACTGCTGTAATGTAATGCAAATATAGCCCCACCCACTTAAGGAGTGTTCATAATACAGTATGCAGATGCCGGTGTTTCATTGGACGGATGGAATCGACGAGCAAATGCGTCTGATTGGACAGGATGAGCAGAATTGTGACGTCACCGCTATGTTGCTTAAACTTTCGGATTTTTTTTTTGCGGATTTCCCAAAGCCTTTAGACACATAATTAACATTAAATTGACATTAACCGGTACATTAACCACTACCCTGGTTTAGAATTTATTTATAAATTATGTTTACTGGTATACATACACACTATAAAAAATAACTGTAGGAAGAGATGTGGTTGAGTAGAGACTGATGAACCACAACTAAGAGAATGGTGTCATCTGTCGCTCTCTTTGGTCTGTAGGCAAACTGTAGGAGGTCTAGGTTGTCAGAAAGGCCATCAGCTGCATTCTCAAACATCTGCCAATCAGTTGATTCAAAGCAGTCCATTAACGCCTCATCAGTCTACTGCTCCATTTGTGAATGTCTCTGAGGGCTGGTTTACCTTGTTTTAGCTTTTGTCTGTATAGGACAAAAGCTATGGGTGGCACATTTCTTGCAGAAGACTTCGGCCAGGTCCCAATAAATGGCGAAGATGGCTTTGGTGTCGACATCGAGGGACTCGGACTCCCTAGAACACGTCCCAGCCGAAGCCTGCAGGCAGAGTTCGGTGCAGGTCGGGCCCCACTGCAGAATTCGCTTTTGGGTCCATAAGATGAGAGGGAAGTGGAAGTGAGGGGAAATCGGATCTGCTCTAAATGTTGGTGGCTGTTGTGGTGAAGAAGGGTTGGGCTTCAGGAACCGGGGTGTGTTAAAAGAAAGTGGAGGAGCAGGGCGTGGTATGGGATAGTGACAGCGTAGCAGGGTGTGGGGAGATGGCATCAGACGAGAGAGCAGACTTGATCTATTCGGAGGGCCAGTTGGATTAGACCCTCCAGCGTAGCAGACAGCTCTCGTCTGGCGAGTTCGTCCTTAATGCAAGAAGCCAGTCCCTCATAGTAGGCCATCCAGAGGGCAGAATCTCCCCTGGTAGTCTGGACTGCAAGGGTCTGGAACTTGGCATTATAGCGGCTCACGGATGACCCTCCCTGCTGCAGATGGTACAGCTTGGTGTCGGTCTCGACCTCGCCGGCAGGATGTTCGAAAGTGAGCTTCAACTGGTGGGTGAATTCGTTAAAGGAATGAGCTATATCTGAGGCTGATAAAAAGAACCGCCGTGGCTCACTCAGCTGCCTGCTCGGACAGCAACAAGACGAGAAGGGCAATACGCAACCGGTCTGTAGAGTATCTGGTGGAATTAAACTCAAACAAGGTCCAGTGCGGTTAGAAAGACACTACACTTTCCATCCATGCCATTTATCCGGCAGAGCCAAGTAAACATCAGAATGAGCTTCCTGTTGGTGACGTAGCTTCCTGTTTTTGTATCATTGCCCTTCTCGTTTTGCGTTTGTATTAGCGTTTAAATTCCATATCTTTTTTAATTTATACAATAATAATATTAATAGCAACTAGTTTTTACATCTCATACTATTTGGCTTCGCCTTTTTCTGCGCTTTTCGGAGAACGCGCGAGTTTCTTCTTCTAAGAACAACAAACGGAATTCAGCTCCAAACAACTAAAACTCCGACTCAGGTACGTTATCATGTCTAATATTCAGCTTGTTCAGTGTGTGGAGTGCAGGATGTTTAGACATTCTTCCTCCGTCGTTAGTGGTAATTTTATTTGTGATAGGTGTGTGTTAGTGAGCACTCTGACGGAGAAGATATCAGCGTTAGAGGAGCGCATTCAGACTTTAGAGAGGGTTAGAGAGTGTAAGAGCAGTGTTATTCCTGTAGCGGACAGTCTGGGTGCCGCAGGCGGAGATAACCAGCCCCCGACTCCGGCATTAGAGCCCTCACAGCGGGGAGAGTGGGTGACGACTCGGCGGCATACTCGTTCAGCCAAAGCTAACGCTAAGGCTAGCCCACCAGAGCACACCTCTTCTGCGCTTCACGTGCCGCTCAGGTTCGCTCTCCTCAGTGATGCACCCGCTGAGAAACCTGAAAGAGCTCTGGTTATAGGAGACTCTATAATGAAGCACGTGAAATTAGCTAGGCCTTTAGGGGCGCCAGCGGCAGTGGTTAGGTGTATCCCGGGAGCCAGAGCACCGGACATAGCAGGTAATCTTAGGGCTCTAGGACAGCACAGGTTCTATAAGATAGTAGTACATGCTGGAGCTAACGATATACGCCTTCGTCAATCAGAGGTTAGTAAGAATAACTTTATAGAGGTGTTTAAATTAGCGAAGGCGATGTCCGATGGAGTAGTATGCTCTGGTCCCATCCCAATGAGACGTGGTGACATAACTTACAGCAGGTTATGGTCGCTGAACCGCTGGATGTCCAGGTGGTGCTCTGAAAACAACGTGGGCTTCATTGATAATTGGAAGACCTTTGAGGGCAAAGCTGGCCTGTTAGGGCGGGACGGTGTCCATCCCACTCGGGAAGGTGCTGCTCTCATTTCTTGCAGTATAGCTCATAGTCTCAGAAGAGGCCTAGTTAATCGGTGACAATCCAGAGCCCAGGACAGGGAGCAGACAGACAGGCTAAACCAACCGTCTGCTAGCTGCATAGAGTCGTCACTTAGGGTTTATCATATTGAGACCGTGTCTGTTACCCGAGCTAAAAACAAATTTAGAAAGACTCAGAAAGTCTGTTTTAGTAATTTAATTAACATAAAGACCACAAACTTGGATCAGACTGAATGCGCAGCCGGCACCTCTGATCTGAAGCTAGGACTGTTAAATATTAGATCTCTCGCATCTAAAGCAGTTATAGTTAATAAAATTATCACAGATCAGGAGTTTGATATACTCTGTTTAACAGAAACCTGGATTAAACAGGACGAGTATGTACAGTGGGAGCCACGTCAAACAGCCGCTTGGAGCATGATAGGTCCATGACAGGACCGTGACAGGACCATGATCGATCCGTGCACGGAATGTGATCCCCCGCGATGACGTAGTTAACGATGCCCCACCCCATAAACGCCCCCATGCGCTTTCTAAAAAGATAGTTGCAATGCTGTATAATTCCGCCAGATGGAGCATTGACTGCTTCTGCAGTGTCCAAGCAGCCGGTTACTATATTTAATATATATATAACATAACTTACGTCAACATAGTTTCATAAAAAGATGATGTGGTAAAAAAGAGGGATAAAAAACGAGTCATAAAACAGATTTAAATCACTCAATACACAACCCATGATGCTTATGCTATTTTAATTAATGATTAAATTAATTAATAAAACTACTTATTGCAATATTTTTCACGACATCCTTAATAATACTTAAAGACGGTAACATCTGTAATTTATCTATACCAGTCGTTGTAGGTACGGAATACAAATGCGGGCTATGTACAGTATTTTACATTATGGTGTTTTTATCTATTTCCGTTTAATACACTGGTAGATCATATTTTACTGCAAAGTAAAATTTAAAATTTAACTTCTGCTTGAGTTTGTTTTCGTTATATTTTTGATGTTTTCGCTGATGTTTTTTTCGCTGATAGTCAAAAATTGGCATAACAAATCGATTAATAACGCATAATATCTGGAACAAATATCTGCCCATACAGATCAGTCTGTCTTTAGTCATTTAACCAGCATAACGTTTCCCCATCAAAGATCTGATGGGACATTAATCACTTATCACAACTGTGAATAGATGCGGCAGCAGAGACAGATTAAATCCCCATAAACATTCACACTTGAAATCAAAACTAACAAACCTAAACAGTTCCAGAGGGTCAGCGCCTGTTATCAGGACAGGAATCACCTACAGGATACTACTGTAATTTTTACTGCTTATATATTTTTGCCATAGTTTCATTTGGTTTTACGCGATTTCATGTTTTACTTGTTCGTGTGTGTACGTGTGTCTGTGTGTGTGTGTGAGAGAGAGAGAGAGAGAGAGAGAGAGAGAGAGAGAGAGCGTGCGCGTGAGAGGGCTTATATTGTGATTTATCCAGGGTTACTAAAGCCTGGCTTACTACTACTAATAAAAAATATTTCAATGTAACCCATGGGTCTCAATCACAAAATCAGCCAACGCTGTAAACAGATGACAAGACAAATTATATAGGCTACTCTAAAACGTTAATTCGAACATTAAATTAAAAAAAAAATAATAATAATATATATATATATATATATATATATATATATATATATATATATATATATATAAATATAAGATCGACTATTATTGTCAAGTTTACGGGGCTTCTCAGTCTTTCGTTAATTTTACTACTGACTGGAAACCAATGTGGCTTATTAAAGATGCACTGTTTTATTGGACATGGCTGTTTTGTAATGTTCTGCAAAATAAACACTGTCTACGGTTCGAATATACTGTGAACGTCTCAAAGTCACGTCTCTAGATCCGTCTGCAGTAATGTTATCGTGGTGTAAATTATTAACGTATCGATGTATTTCACTTGCAGACAAAATAGTCTAGTAACGAAAGTAATGAATTTGTCACTACTCTTCTCTTACGCAGCACGGCTAAAAAGATAAGAAAAGTTACACCAATCCTGCCACGATATACCCTGTCCCAACACTGGCTGGGGAGATGAACTCATACCAAAACTCCAAAACTTACTATTATTTCATGAGATGAAATTAAGCTAGGATGAAGAGAACAGAAGTGAACTCCCCTCTGTGTAATATCTAAGTAGAGTGTAACTGGATCAGGCACAAAATGCCCCCCGTGTAACTCTGATTAGGAAAAGCCCACAGACACCAAACCTGCAGCACTTTGGTGTAATTTTTATTATCTTTTTAGCCGTGCTGCATGAGAGAAGAGTAGTGACAAATTCGTTAATTTTAATAACGTGATGTTTGATTTGATATTATATCATTTCCAAGTTTGATAGTGTCAATTTTAGAGCGCATTATACGTGCGATGCGAAAAGGAAGTAAATAAACACGTAGCAATGCAAAGAGGACAGAGCTGCGAAATATTTAAGCAATATAAATTCAACAAAGTGTGATCATAGTGGTTGTTGTTGCTGCTGTTTAGGTAATTGGTTCCATTGTGTTACTGAACGCAACTGTGTTCACAAAACCGAGCGGAGGGAAAGAAAAACACTCGCTAACGCGTTTAAATGAAAAGGGGCGGCGGCTTTTCTTTGAAGATAGTGATTGCGTAATAGGGGGCAATCCGTGCCGGGGGGGGGGGGGGGGGGGGGGTTAGGGCATAACACACCTCTGAACGTCTTTTGTCTTGTAAATGATTATCTTCGTTCACCTTCCAATCCCCCACAGCGCACACACTCTCTACACTGTTGCTATGTCTGTTGGGGCACTTGGTTATACACAGCACCTTAATGTATGAAACACTTACTTCCTGGTTTGTTTTATTTTAAATATTGCTTATTACCTTTTCCCGCAAAATAAACATTAAACATAAACATGTTATCATTGTGTAAATTATTAACATATTGGTGTCTTTTAATTAAGGACAACAAACAGACCCTGTGCTTGTGTTTAGGACTGATGCTGAATAGCTGTGTTCATAGGTTTAATCAACGATTTACAAGACAACAGTTAAAGCGTTTGTGGATGAGAGGTGTGTGTGTGTGTGTGTGTGTGTGTGCGCGCTCCGGCATTTCTCCGTTGCTTTAACACAAACATTTGGGCAGAGACAAGTAAGTCTGAAGTACCCCTCCCCCGCCAAACACACACACACACACACACACACAGAGCAATTAGCACCATGTCACAGTCAGTATTCTCCACTGAGGTTTCTTACCTTCCACTCCTTCTAAGTTTGTCTTTGCTCTTTTAATGGAGTTCTTAAAAAAAACACAAAACTTTTATACTGAGAAAAAATTATTATGGGTCACATAGTCACAAACTAGCACAGATAAATATGATCAAGTGTTTAACTGTTGTTTTAATTTGTTTCTATAACCAGTAATAATAATAATTATTATTATTATTAGCCTAACTCTTTGACTATTTAAAACAACGTCGGGTCCCATTTTTGCACATTGAAGTTGTTGGTTTAAGTAAATGTATTTTTAAATACACAAACAATCCCCCAACAATTAAAACACGCACACATGACTTTAAAAATAAAATTTATTTTTCCAAAACTAGTCAAAGGTAAAACAATAATTTGTATAAAACATGTAAAAACATGTTAAATTTTTGCTTAAAGGTCATTAAAATACCCGGATAACACCAGCTGCTTATCAGTCTCTATCTGGTTCTTTTATATTAAAATATCATTAAAAAAAAATATATTAAAGATGGAACTGTTTAATTCTTTGTTTTCCCCCTAAAGTATCAGACGTTTTGCAATTCTATGTTCAGAACATACAGTAGACCTGACCAAACATCATTCTAAAGCTCCTACAGCTCCCTCAACAGCTTGTTCAGGCTCATCCATTAGCTCCAAAAGGCCAACCGTCATCCGTCTGACCCCCCAATCCTCCAGGGCGGAGCTCTGATTAAAGAAAACAGGAGTATTTAGTGAAGACAAAGATAAATAAACGTTACAGAATATCTAGTTGTAATAAATATAAAAGATATTAGTAAACCTACACCACAGAGTGGGTGAAATACTGTTTTGGGGAATTCTGGAATGTAAATACTGGGATAACTTTAACCAGTGAACTTTGTTAGTGTTAACCCCGGTTTGTCTGTATTATCGTCTGCATTAAATTAAAATGCGCTTTTCATACAAATAAGTTAGGCGATATAACGCTCGTATATATTAGTTCATCTCTGAAGCCAAACTATAACTTACCCAGTACTGAAGCCCCCCTCACCTCCCCCCACACACACACACACCTCACCTCCCCACACGCACACACCTCCCCCTCCCCCTTAACTGATAAACACTTCAGAGTTTTTATCCATCTCGGTAACTAAGCGCTCGCGCTACCGCGCAAAGTCACGGCCAAACTGAGAAAAATATAAACCGAGCGTTATGAGCGTTTAGCTCGCGAGCTCCTGTACATCTATCCTCAGCTTGTGTTCTTCATGAACTGCATCACATTATATTCACAGATATAACCTGCAGATTAACTCTTACCCAAAGAATAAATAAATGCTGAATTTATCCAGACAACACGCGGTCAGATTCTAAAGGCATTTTTATAGAGCACAAACACTCTTCATCCGGTAGTGCAGCTTTTGTAATAGGGACATTAAGAGTATTTTCGAAGCTTTAGTGTCTTTTTAGTTAAAGAGGAGTGACATTGTGAGTTTGTGACACTGACAGTAAGCTGTAATGTTAACTCCAGACTTGGTAAACAGATAATTAAGTTATCTAAAGTTACATCTGACCGCTGCTGGTGCTGCCAGTGATTTTCAAAATGGCCGATAAAAAAACTAAACTGGGAAATAAACTTTAAACTAATCCCAAACAAATTTTATAAATTAAAACACCACTTACCGCGAATAGTCCATTAAGCCGCCATCTTCATCTCTAGTGCAGTTTGGTAGCGTCAGTTCGGCGGGGGTTGGGGGGAGTTGTTAAAATCACTTGATTGCAACTCAGCGCAGCTAAATTGCTGGCTTGTGTTAACGTGTCCTTGAGAACGAAGCGCCATCTAGTGGTGGAACCAGGTAAATGCATAAATTGGGCTTGAATGGGCGTGTTTACTGTGAAATCTTGACACGCCTTTCTCGAAGAAAAAGGAGGGGGGATTACGGCGTGCATAGGGCAGCCGTACGCCATTCGTACGCAATTCACACGGCCGCGGCTATTTGGCGTGGCTCCATCTGTAGCTCTAAATGAAGCTAGTCCTCCTGGATACAGCTACATACACCAGCCTCGGTTAACTGGTAGAGGAGGAGGCGTCGCAGTTATTCACAATGATAATTTGACTATTGTACAAAAACATGGACACAAATTTAATTCATTTGAAATTCTTTATAGTAACATAAGTGTATTTAACTATATTAAGTCAGCTCAGTCGATCCCGCTAATTTTAATTCAATTTATTTAATTAAATTTTATTTGTATAGTGCTTTTAACGATTTACATCATCACAAAGCAGCTTTACACAATCAAAAGAATTAAGTTTGTATGAAATGTGAATGTGTATGAATCAAAATTATATGATTGTCCCTGATGAGCAAGCCTAGGACGACGGCGACAGTGGCAAGGGAAAACTCCCTGAGATGGTAATAGGAAGAAACCTTGAGAGGAACCAGACCCAACAGGGAACCCATCCTCATCTGGGTGAAAACAGATAGCAGGGATTGATGTGCATAATAATATGCGAGACTGGAAGTTCAGTATAAGAGGAGATGTGTAAGATTAAAGTCCAGTTTGTTCCTGGAGGCTCAGGTAGACTGTGAAAAATTCCAGTCCTGAACTATTGAGCGACTGAAGTCACAGGTCCTCAGAGAACAGCTGTCTGCATCAGTCGAGGACAGGACCACCTTCATGGAAAAGTGGAACCAACCCCAGTCACCACATGCATTCCAGGCAGACCACACGGGGGCATCCATGTGATGAGATCTCCAACCAGAAGCAGGACTCCAGGATGAGTTAGAGAGGTCCAGCGGGTAGAGGGGGTCTGGATCACTGGCAGCTCAGGAGCGAAATGTATAGCTCAACAGAGAGATAGGTAGAGGAAAAAGGAGAGATGGAGAGAGAGAGAGAGGAGAGAGCAGAAAAGGAGAGAGCAAAGAGATGGAGAAATAACAGTTAGGTATGGTCACAGTCGAACAATGTAAAAAGTGAATGTATATTTAGTGCAGAGTGCAAGCAGAGACTCCGGCAGAACTAACTATGACAGCATAACTAAAAAAGGAGAGCCAGAAGGAAACACAAACATGAGGGCTTCCAGCATTGTCATTTACAGACCTCTAGGGCCATACTCTGAATTTCTTAGTGAATTTGCAGATTTCCTCTCAAACCTAGTTGTTTCTGTAGACAAAGTGTTAATTGCTGGAGATTTTAATATTCATTTTGAAAACCCAGAAGACCCTCTGAGAACAGCATTTATGTCCATACTGGACTCGGTAGGAGTAAATCAGTGTGTAGTAGGACCCACTCATAAAGCAGGTCACACTTTAGATTTAATAATATTATTCGGATAAGGTATAAGAAATTTATTTACAATTCCACTATCTGAAGTTATCTCGGATCACTATCTTGTCTCAATTCAAGTGTGTCACAGTAATAATGTACGCACAGCGCCGCGCTACCGTATGAAACGTACATTCACATCAACTACCAAACAGAGTTTTATCAGTAATCTCCCAGAGTTCCCAACTTCGATTAGATCACCGTCTGACCCCACAGAACTCGATCAGGCGACTGAATATTTAGAGTAGACATTTCGCTATACCTTAGATAATGTAGCTCCAGTTAAAAGAAAAATGATTAGAGATATGAAACTTGCTCCCTGGTATAACGATCACACGCGCACTTTAAAACAGACCGCTCGGAAATTAGAACGTAAATGGCGTCAAACTGAATTGCTAGTATTTCAAATAGCATGGAAGGAGAGCATCCTGAACTATAGAAAAGCTCTTAGTGTAGCTAGAAGAACATATCTCTCCACTCTTATAGAAAATAACAAAAATAATCCTAGATTCTTATTTAATGCTGTAGCCAAATTAACCAGAAATAAAACCACTGCAGAAATCTCCACAACAACATCATGCAATAGTGAGGACTTCATGAACTTTTTTAATAATAAAATTGTAAATATTAGGCATAAAATTGAGGTTTTGAAACCGAACAATGTAATTGATGCAGATGTTAATCTAGCCATGTCAGATCAGAACCTAGAATACTTTACTCCCCTTGAAGAGAATGAACTAATTTCACTCATCTCTTCTGCAAATTCATCAACCTGTATATTAGATCCTGTACCGACACATTTTCTTAAACAGATAGTATCAGCAATAACAGAACCCCTGTTGAGAATAATTAATTCTTCACTCAGCATTGGGTATGTTCCAAAATCTTTTAAATTAGGAGTTATCAAACCAATAATTATGAAACCTGACCTCGACCCCTGTCAGCTGTCCAGTTACAGGCCAATATCAAACCTCCCCTTTATCCCTAAGATTCTGGAAAAGATAGTAGCGGAGCAGCTATGCTCATATCTACATAGAAATGGCATACATGAATTGTATCAGTCAGGATTTAGGCCTCATCACAGTACAGAGACAGCACTCGTTAAAGTAGTAAATGACATCCTATTGGCCTCTGATCAGGGTTGTGTAACTATGCTTGTATTACTCGACCTCAGTGCAGCTTTTGACACCGTTGATCACGCTATTCTTCTTCACAGATTAGAAAATGTAGTAGGAATTAAGGGTACAGCCCTCTCCTGGCTCAGATCCTATCTGACCCATCGTTATCAGTATGTAGACTTAAATGGTGATTATTCTGCATGTTCTCTAGTGGAGTTTGGCGTTCCGCAGGGTTCAGTTTTAGGTCCACTGCTTTTTTCCCTTTACATGCTTCCTCTGGGCAACATAATCCGTAAGCATGGTATTAGTTTTCATTGTTATGCTGACGATACACAGTTATATGTCTCAGCAAAACCTGATAAGAAAAAACAGCTTACTAAAATTGAGCAATATGTGCAGGACATAAGAAATTGAATGCTAATTAACTTCCTTCTGCTAAATCCGGATAAGACAGAAGTTCTAGTCATAGGACCGCATACAGCTAGGAGTAAAATTTTAGATCACACCGTAACTTTAGATGGCCTTTCTGTTCCATCAAATGCAACAGTGAAAGACCTTGGTGTGATTATTGATTCCAGCCTTTCATTTGAAGCTCATGTAGATAATATTACCAGGATAGCATTCTCTCACCTCAGAAATATTGCCAGGATAAGAAATTTTGGACTATTGTAATGCCTTACTGTCTGGTTGTTCAGCTAGATGCATAAATAAGCTTCAGCTAGTCCAGAATGCAGCAGCAAGAGTCCTCACTAGAACCAGAAGATATGAGCACATCACCCCTATCTTATCTTCACTGCATTGGCTCCCTGTGAAATTTCGCATTGATTTTAAAATACTACTCTTGACATATAAAGCATTAAATGGTCTCGCGCCGCAGTACCTGAGCGAACTGCTAGTGTCTTACGATCCGCCACGCCTACTTCGATCAAAGGATGCAGGCTGCTTGTCAGTACCACGTATTATGAAAAATACAGCTGGGGGCAGAGCTTTTTCTTACAAAGCCCCAAAATTATGGAATAGTCTTCCAAATAGTATTCGGGACTCAGACACAGTCTCAGTGTTTAAGTCCAGGCTAAAAACCTATTTATTTAGCCAAGCATTTTTATAAATAGATTTGCCATAGGTAAAGGAGCAGATCTGGGGGACTCATGGACGTAGAGTATTATGGTGAACTGGTATGTTTGGATGCAGGAAGCCCTTATGTTTGTGTTTCCTTCTGGCTCTCCCTTTTAGTTATGCTGTCATAGTTAGTCCTGCCGGAGTCTCTGCTTGCACTTTACAGTTAATATACATTCACATTATACATTGTGTGACTGTGACCATACCTAACTGCCATCTCTCTTCTTCTTCTCTTTCTCCCCCTCTTTCCTCTCTCCTCCTGCCTCCCCCTTTCACTCTTTCTCTCTCTCTGTCGAGCTACACATGTCGTTCCTGAGCTGCCAGTGATCCAGACTCCCTCTGCCCTCCGGACCTGTCTGACCCATCCTGGTGCCCCGCTTCTGGCTGAAGATCTCGTCACATGGATGCCCCGTGTGTCTCTCTGGGATGCGTCTGGTGTCTGGGAATGATTCTCTCTACCTAGAAAATGGTTCTTGCCTTGACTGGTGTTGGCAACTGTTTCTCTGGGGACTTGACAGTTCAATAGTTCAGAACTGGAACTTCTTACAAGTCTACCTGGGTCTTCAATAACTACCTGGACTCCATATTAACATCAATTAACATCAGCTATTATAGCTGAACTGCCTCAAACCCTACACGCTGTATAAATGCAGATCATTTACTGCTTTCTGTTTCACCCAAATGAGGATGGGTTCCCTGTTGAGTCTGGTTCCTCTCAAGGTTTCTTCCTATTACCATCTCAGGGAGTTTTTCCTTGCCACTGTCGCCCTCGGCTTGCTCACCAGGGACAAACTGACCATTTTGATTCATACAAATTCACTGTAAGGGTTAACCCCTAGAGGGCGCCCAAAGACTGGTTCCCTTTCAAAGGCTACACTCGATGCTGCGTGAAAACGCTATGGAAACATCTTGTCATGTTGCCGCTTTGTCTTCACTGACCTTGTTGTGTATGCCTGTGTGTTTAAACCAGCAAAATAAGAAAGTGTTTAACTCACCGATATGGCAGAGTTTTAATTGAGATATCCCTCCGTGTCTGATAAATACATATCGGAGGGCGATCTCTGCACTTTACTGCTTCGAATAAAGTGCTCGCGCGCGCCCCGCATTCCTTGAGAAACACCGGGCCGCGGCGCATTTCTGGGGCTTAAAACGCGTGTATCCAGCAGAGCTGTGAGAGACGGATTTAAAACTCCTATCTCTCACTTCCTCGTTGGATCGGAAAATCCCTCTGTTTGCTCGCAAGCGCGCGCTGCGCTTTTAGTGAATGGGCAAGGATAAACATTCTCTCTCGCTCCGCGGAGATGGAAATAGCACCCAAGCACTTAAAAAAAAAAAACATTAGACGGCAGGTTCTGTTGGGTGACCGGGGGGCGGAGCCTCAACAACGCTCTCTCCCTTTTTCTTAGCAATCTCCATATGAGTTGACCCTTTCATGGAGTAAGCTGTATCTATCCTGTGTTTTCCTGCCATCTACTTTATTTATTTGTTTAAATATAGTTGAGGTGGAAGCACGGGGTTATATAATGACGCCCAGATAGAAGAGACGCTTCCAGGCTATCTCTCTCCTGGGACATCATCCTCCCTGAAAAGCTAAGACTTCCTTTCAAGCTGTGTAGACTTTTATCTTCCCTGAAGGGAAAAGCTTTTCAGGCAGCAGGTCTGGTTGGTGCTCCATTGCACACCATGACGGTTATGCAGGTCTACCAGGCTGACCTGCTGAGAGACTTGAGTACTGGCGGGGCTTTTCAAGATAGGGCGTTCTGGAATTACGCCGGGCCACAGACTTATGGCTTGAATCTCAGCGGCATCAAGCATAGGATCGCGCATCCCTCTTTGATGCCCCTATTTCGCCTTCCGGCCTGTTTGGCGATGTCGTTAACTCGTTCGCCACTAGGTTCATGAGGCAAAGTTATATGAACAAGCCTTCGGAAATTCCTTCCCCGCGTGCTCAGGAGTCGGGACTGTCGGCCACCCAGTCTCGACCGGGTCTGACGCTTGCAAGGCGTGAAACACACAAGGAGAGTGTTTTTGAGCCAGGCACCCCCTCGTAAAGATTGGAGTGCGTCGTGCCTGCGCTTCGCAATCCGCCTCAAAAGAGCTCAGACTGGCATATTGTCTTCTTCACAAAGAAGCCCTGAGGTTCATGTGCCCAGGACCATGGGGGTGGCCCCCCAATGGGGAGAGGCACACAGAGTTCCTTTCGAGAATGAAGTGTTCTCCCTGGCACCCCAGGAGGTCGGTGTTTTTGCTCCGCCACCACTGGTGTTTCGGGCAACACCAGTCTCCAATAAAGTGTTAGCTCTTCGTTGTTTTTTGCCATGTTTCAGGATGCCGAACATCTAACATTGACCCCCCCCCCCCCCGTGGAAACTACTGCCAAGCATATCTCCTTGGGTACTAAGCACTGTAGAGAGAAACTACAGGATGCAGTTCTCACATCACCCTTCCGTAAAACCGGAAAGTGCGCATCTGCTGACAGAAGTTGCTGGGGAATGGCGCCATGGAACATGTTCACCCCTACCAGACAGTGAGTCAGGCTACTACAGTCAGTATTTCTTAGTTCCCAAGAGGAACGGGGGGCTATGTCCAATTTTTAGATTTTTGCGGGCTGTTCCGCTATCTAAGCTTCAAAATGTTGACTGTCAAGTGATTGCTCTCAAATCCTACCAAGCAATTAATTTGGGACAATCGATTGAAGGACGCTTACTTCATATAGAAATATTGCTACAACACAGGAGGATCCTAAGGTCGCTTTCGGGGGCGAAGCTTATCAGTATCAGGTCCTTCCATTTGGTCTAGCTCTCTCACCCGCACATATATGAAATGCATGGATGTAGTTCTGGCGCTTACGACTCCAGGGCATCCGTATTTGAATTACATAGACGACTGGCTGGCCCAGTCTCAGTAGCTAGCGCTTTGACATCAGCATGTCATCCTAGCTCATCTTTGTTTCTTAGGATTGAGACCCAACGCCACGAAAAGCGTGCTCTTTTCTGTTCAGAGGACAACATATTGGGTGTCACATGGGATTCGATCATAAGCGGGCACAGCTGTCTCCCGCTCGTGTTGAATCCATTCTCAACACCCTCAAGGAAATCAAGCTAGACCGGAAAGTGACAATCACTTTCATAGATCTTAGCTCTTATGGCAGCTGTATCCACGGTGACACCTTTGGGCCTTCTGCACATGAGAGCATTTTAGTTGTGGCTAAGAACCAGAAGATTTCACTTTAGGGCCAATCCCCAATAAAGGTTACGCGCCAGGTGTTTCGTACCCTTCCTATGTAGTTCAGACCCCGGTTTCTGACTTTGGGTCTCGCTCTAAGTTCGTCTTGTCGCCGCAGATGCTAACATCGGACGCCTCATGGGCTGGGGTGCCGTCTTAGATGACCGTCCAGCCCAAGGGAGCTGGAGAGGCCATCTTGTAGCGCGGCACATCAATTGCCTCAAAATGATAGCTCTATTTCTGGCCCTAAAGCACTTCCTCCAGCAGTTGAGAGGCTACCATGTCCTAGTGCGGGTGGACAACACTATGGCAGTCTCATATATTAATCGCCAGGGCGGACTGTGCTCGCGGCGCTAAATAGCTAGCACACCAGGTTCCTGTCCCTCAGGGCGAATTACATTCCAGGGCATATAAATGTGGGAGCAGTTGTTCTGTCCAGTCAATCTCTGACACACGGGGAATGGAAACCCCACCCCAAAATAGTCAGTCAATCTGGGAGAGATTTCAGGTAGAAGAGGTGGACCTCTTTGCCTCGCAAGATCAGCAAATGTCCCCTTTACTACTCTCTGACTCTTCCAGCTACCCCGGCTCTGGATGCCGTGGCCCGTACATGGCCCTGGTTACGCCTTTATGTGCTTTTCCTGATAGCTCTGCTCCAGGGAGTCTTGGCGAGGGTCCATCAACAGTGTTTGCGCCTCTTATTGATAGCGCCCTGTTGGCCGACCAGAGTGTGGTTCTCGGATCTAGTATTCCTCTTCAACGGCTCACCATGGGTGATTCCAATGAGGTGGGATCTTCTGTCTCAGGCGCAGGGGACGATATTTCATCCCCGGCCTGAGTTTTGGAACCCTCACGTTCAGTACCTGAACGCGACCAACTAAGTCAAGCTGGTCTTTCAGCCAGCGTAATTAAGACTATTCTAAGTGGTAGGGCTCCCTCCCCTAGAAGAGCTTATGCCCTCAAATGGAATGTATTTGAAAGTTGGTTCATGACGAAGCAGGTAGACCCAGTCCACTGCCGAAATGTTTCAGTGCTGGAGTCTCTGCAGGAAAAATTGTCCTCGGGCTTGTGCCCTAGTACCCTCAGGACGTACGTAACTGTTATTTTAGCCTGCCACAACGGGACCAACTAAGTCAAGCTGGTCTTTCAGCCAGCGTAATTAAGACTATTCTAAGTGCTAGGGCTCCCTCCCCTAGAAGAGCTTATGCCCTCAAATGAAATGTATTTGAAAGTTGGTGCATGACGAAGCAGGTAGACCCAGTCCACTGCCGAAATGTTTCAGTGCTGGAGTCTCTGCAGGAAAAATTGTCCTCGGGCTTGTGCGTGGTCCTTTCCGCACACATTTGTTAGATTTTATAATTTGGATGTTCATGCCACTCCGGGCTCACAGGTCCTCGAGTCAGCTTCCCAAATATAGTTCTGAGACCTTCTCGGCCTTGTGCGCACACGCTACACAACCTTGGGGTCCAGACACTTGCAGTGCGGCAGCATTGGTATTCTCGTTCCCATAGCGTTTTCGCGCAGCTTTGCTGCGTTACTTTGCTGTAACCCTGTTCCCAGGAACGAGATGCCAAATCCGTTCAGACAAATCAATCTGAGGAATGTTTCCGGTTCACTTCTATTTATAACCTGCAGGTGCGTCTCATCAGATGACGTCACCCGACCGAGGTTATATAAGCCAAAATTTGGCGTGTTTGATACACACATGCTTCACAACCGGCAACATGACAAGATGTTTTCATAGCATTTTTACGCAGCATCTCGTTCCCGCCTTTTCAGGGAACAGGGTTACAGCAAAGTAACCCGAGACGTTTTTGTTGTGTTATAGGTTGATTAAAGAGAAACTTCAGTTCCTTCAGGCGTCCAGCTTCTGTTGTCGTAGTTGTTATTATACTTAAGGTTTATGTCGGTTGTGTTTTTGTTAAGTAGTTACATTAAAGCGTCATACGTGCTCTAAAGAAAGAGCTTTACTTTTGTTTTTGTGTATTAAGATAAATAAAAGCCTTCATTGAACCGCCAGCTCGCCTCTGCAGTTATGCCGCCGACTGAGGAACCGTGACACAGGGGGTCCAATGCATTTATGTAACTTAAATTAAAATGTATTATATGGATATGGAGCTTTACTCACTTTTTTCAACACACTGCTATTATTTTGAACACCACTGTATATTAGTACAAAAAGTATGTATTTGAACGGAAGTACTATTTTACCAGACCTGGTAGGCTTTACAGTAACAGTCACACTTGTACTTACTTGTATACTATTGTTCCTTTTTTAGGTGCCAGCTTATGGGATGGCGGTGGAAGCTCTGCACATTTGTCGCATCATCAAAAGGAATTCCAATCATGTGAATTCCAATCGAGTGAAGCATGGTACTGTTGGTCAAGGGTATTCAGTGTCCTGTGTTCATTTAGACTGTCATTGCCTGAGAAGGTCTGCACACACATTTGTATGGATCCCACAGTGAAACTGAAGTGTGAAGGTGTGCAATCTTTCAGATTTAAAATGTGACTCATTAGATTCTAATACAGAAGTCAACTTTCCACATATTAACTGTATAATACTTGGAAAAAGTATTGTTTCTGAGACTGTTTACTAATAAGATCAATTCAGCTCATTGTTTATGATCTTGTTAAATGTCATTTCAGTTTAGACTTCATGTCTTATCAAATTTAACAAATAAATGTTTAATTGAGATGGTAATGTTTGTATTGTTTCTTTGTTTATAATTTGGTGTTATTAGATACATTGATCTAAACTAAAATACCACTTGAGTAAAGGGTAAAAATAGTTAAATTTAAGTGTAGCATATTAATTCTGTAATAGAGCAGTATGAATTAAATTCAGTTAAAATATTTTGTAAATCTAGCACTTTTGTTTGTTAAATAATAGTCAATTTTTTAAGTTTCTTCTATCTTGCATTTCAATCATATCTACTCAATTATTTTACTCATTTTCACTCAGGGCAACCATTGCATTAACTTCTTATTTTCATTACATTTGCTCAATTTTGTACATCATTGTACTAAATACACTTATTCAGGTCTACTTAATTTTTTTACTGACTTGTACTCAATTTATGAAGTTTATTTTACTGAATTTTGTGACTTTTTATATTTACTTAATATTTTTAAGTGTAAAATTGTTTCACCAAAAAAATTGAAGACAGTACAGTTTTATTTTTTAGAGTGTAGGTAGCGGTGAGAGATCTCAGAACTTCACTGATGGTCTTATCCACCCATGGCTTCTGATTGGGAAACGTTTTGATGTTTATTTTCTGCATGGTATCATCCGTTAGTTTCCCCAATGAATCCCACAACTGTTTCTGTAAACATGTTGATGTCATCGGAGCTGTTTTAGAACATGTCCCAGTCTGCGTCATTGAGTGCGTCCTGTAGCGCGGCCACAGATTGGTTTGTCCAGCGCGTGACCTCCCTCTGAACCGGAACTTCCTGTTTGAGCCTTTGTTTTTATTTTGGCATGAGGAGGATAAAAATGTGGTCAGATTTCCCAAACGGAGGGCAAGATTGTGCCTTGTAGCCGTCCTTGACTGTTGTGTAACAATGTCCAGTGTCCTTTAGTCGCAGGTGATGTGTCAATAGAAGTTCGGCGCCGCACTCTTGATGTTGGCGCTGCAGAGGAGATTGCAGTCCCAAATGTCTCTCTGGAACTTTACCCTGGCCCTGAGGTCATCAAGCTTGTTCTCCAGTGACTGGATGTTGGCAAGCAGGATGCTAGGGAGAGGTGTGTGGTGTGCACAAACTCTCAGCCTGTTCCTGACGCCGACTCGTTTCCCTCGGGGCTGCCACTTCGGGTCACATCCTTTGTTCTCCCTTAGGATCTCACTCGGCCAGCTCAGATCCGGAGTTAAAAATGTCAAATTGTGAGTACATTGTAAACCAATAGAAACAATAGTATCTCTATTATACTTAATGCACTCCACGTTGATAAATTTGCTGGTTTAAAGTTACTAAAAAATAACTTAGTACATAAAGTACTTTATAAAAAACTTTATTTATAAAGTAAATAAAGACATAAAGTAATATAGGTCGGAGCAGTTGGCAGCCAACATCACCGGCGCCATCTTGGATTTTTCTTTAGTTTGGAGAAACAATCAGGGCATAAGCAAAGATTTGGGGAAATTTAAGGTGCATTTGCCATTGTTTTTGCCAATTGTTTAAACAGGAAGCTCTATCTGGCAATGTGTTTCTGAGACATTTTTGGTTTCTTGAGTATTTTTGTCTCTTATTCTCTAAATTCTGGATTCCTCTTCTGAAAATCTCCAATATAATGTGAATTTAGGATTTGCAGTAGACATGAACTATGCGATGTTCTTACTGATGAAAGTGACAAAGAATCGAATTGATTTTATTTTTATTTTTTTTTTCATTTTGGAGCAAGCATTTTCTTATGGTAATGGTAGTGAAGCATAGCATGCTAGTGACATTTGCTTTGAATGATGGTGATGATGATTGTTACCATGATGTACAGACAGCTGTGCATGCTGTGACCATTTAAGAAAAACAAGTGAACTGGTGAACTGGTTGGCTATTTAGAACATACCTGATTTGTGAAGGGTGGAGTCAGCAGTGCAGCTGTAATCACTTGCAGCCAACAGGAAGCAAGTTCCTCCACCATGTCGACCCTGCATAGGAACTCGTTCCTCTGGAGTTGTAGTGATGTCACTTCCTGCACTGACTTCTGCAGAAACAACCATACTGTTCAAGGTGTAAATTTAATACCATTGTACCTCCAGGACCTAGAGTCAAATTTACACCCAGACTAATGGAAAGTGAAATTTAAGACTAGGTAAATATTAGTAGTTCAAGAACCGGGATTAAAGCCCCCAAGATTTTGTCATGCACACTCAATCGGCGACCGGCACTAGGACCCGAAAGTAAAGCAGTCGCGAACTAGGTATAAGAGGAGTAAACAAACCACAATTCAACGCTCAGTCATTGAGTTCGGCCCATGTCGGTTCTGGTTGTCCATCTATCGATTTGTGAGTATTTACTTTATTGGGTTTCGCTTTCTGATATTGAGTGTGTGTTTATAGGACGCGGGTTAAATTTGTGTTTTTCCCTTGCTCCCCTTTTGTGAGAGTCCTTAAACTAAAACGTGTGGTTATCCTACCTACTGGCTTTCTTCCGCGTTTGGTTTCACCATCCACGCTACATTGGGCTAATCGCTAAAGCTAAGTCATCTGGTCGCCTAGGTTAGTTCATCCTGACAGAATGACTGAACCTAAAGCGGTGAACCCAGCGGATTACGCGCATCTCTGCAACGTGGTTGACCAGCATGCCGAGCTAATCAATAAGCTAACCGGGGAGATTGCTACTCTGCGCCAGGGCGCCTTGCGCCGCGAGGTTGAGGAGCTCAGGCAGGAGAACGCGGATCTCCGGGCGGCTGTTGCTAGCGTGGCGAGCTGGCCTCCCACCGTGTTTTTCTCTCATTACCAGAGAAATGGAATGGCATGGACGGGAAGTGTAGTGTGTTCCTAACAGCGCTCGATCTGGTGTTGAAGTTTAATTCCACCAAATACTCCACTCCACGGCTACGCATTGCTCTCCTCGTCTCGTTGCTAACTGGGCAGGCAGCAGAGTGGGCCACGGCAGTTCTTAAATCAGACTCGGACACCGCCCATTTATACAATGAATTTACACTCCAGCTTCAACTCATCTCCGAACACCCTGCGGGCGAGGTGGAGACCGACACCAAGCTCTATCAGCTGCGGCAGGGTGAATTGTCTGTGAGTCGCTACACCACGGAATGTATAACCCTTGCCGTGCAGACATCTTGGAGAGACGCCACGCTCCGGACATCCTACTACGAGGGGCTGGCGTCACGCATAAAGGACGAGCTTGCCGGACGAGAGCTTTCAGCCACGCTGGAGGGATTAATCCAGCTGGCTCTCCGCATCGACCAGCGCCTACTCTCTCGTCCGAAGCCAGCCCCGAGGACCCTGCCGCATGCTTTCACCTATCACCATACTGCACCTCCACCACAGCAGAATGCGCACGCTGGTATCGAGAGGTTGGAACCATCTGACCCTCCTCGTCGCCAGCGGCCGCTGGCTTCTTCTTCGAAGAAAGGGGGTGAACTTCGTCCATGTGTCGACTATCGGGGCTTGAATAAAATCACTATCAAAAACCGACATCCGTTGCCGCTCACCAACCCACCCTGGACGCCCTCTCTGGTGCCACCGTGTTTACAAAGTTGGACCTCCGGAGCGCCTACAACTTGGTGCGCATCAGAGAGGGCGATGAGGGTTGTGTGCTTACTGTGGGTCCGCGGCACACCACCGGGCGATTTGCCCTTTTCGTCCGGGAAATGCGCAGCCCCGGTGAGCCGGAGGAGAGACTCACCGGGCTCCCTCCAAATCTCCAGCACGACCAACACAACCACCTCTCGGCTTACTATTCAGGTAATCCTCCAATTTGGCCACAAATGAGTCAGAAGTGCAGCATTCATTGACTCCGATGCCAACAGCAACTTCATTGACTCCACTTATGCCAAAGAAATGGGGGTAAAAATTGAGGCGTTATCCCAGCCAGTGCAAATCACTTCTGTCGACGGTCGGCCCCTGTCATCCAGCCCCATCACCCATCAGACTCAGACCATCACCCTCATCATAAATCAACACCACAAACCCATTCAATTCCAGCTCACATCCATTTTCTCACCTCCCATCATCCTCGGATACCCCTGACTGCTACAGCACGACCCTCTCATCTCCTGGACCAGAAATAAAATCCTCCAGTGGGGGCCGACCTGCACTGAGCTGTGCCTACGGGACCCAGCTGGGAACGGAGTCCGAGGCCCCCGATGTCGACACCAACGCCATTCCTTCTGCCTACCGTGACCTGGCTGCAGTTTTTTGTAAACGGAGAGCCACTCACCTTCCACCACACCGCCCTTACGACCTGGCGATAGAGCTGCAGCCAGGATCTGTACCCCCATCTGTACTCGCTGTCGGCTGCTGAGACACGGGGGATGGAGGAATACATCGCCAGTGCCCTTCGCCATGGAACCAGCTGGCCCTCCTCGTCGCCAGCGGCCGCTGGCTTCTTCTTCGAAGAAAGGGGGTGAACTTCGTCCATGTGTCGACTATCGGGGCTTGAATAAAATCACTATCAAAAACCGACATCCGTTGCCGCTCACCAACCCACCCTGGACGCCCTCTCTGGTGCCACCGTGTTTACAAAGTTGGACCTCCGGAGCGCCTACAACTTGGTGCGCATCAGAGAGGGCGATGAGTGGAAAACGGCCTTCATCACTCCCACGGGACATTACGAGAGCCTGGTCATCCCCTTTGGACTATGCAACGCACCCTCGGCCTTCCAACAATTCATAAACCATGTCCTGAGAGACATGTTAGGCCAATGGGTGTTTGTATACTTGGACGACATCCTCATCTACTCTCGCACCACCGAAGAACATATCCAACATGTACGGGCGGTTCTTAAGAGATTGCTCGCTCACCAACTGTACTGTAAGTTGGAAAAGTGTGCCTTTCACCAGCACTCCACCACGTTCCTGGGTTTTGTCATCTCGTCCCAGGGTGTGGCCATGGATCCGCAGAAACTGGAAGCTGTTCGTCATTGGCCTCTACCCAGGACTCTCAAACAGCTTCAACGGTTTCTCGGGTTTGCGAACTTCTATCGTTGCTTTATCCGGGGCTACAGTACATACTGTAACAGCACTGGATTTATCTGCTCAATTCTTCACACCATGAGAAATATCTTAGAAATAAGAAAAGTCTTGATTTCCCAATGTGCATTACACTTTTTAGGCAATAAGTGATCTTCTTTCGGCTGTTCCCTTTTAGGGGTCGCCACAGTGAATCATTTGCCTCCATCTAACCCTATCCTCTGCATCCTCTTCTCTCACACCAACTAACTTCATATCCTCTCTCACTGCATCCATAAATGGTCTTCCTCTAGACCTCCTGCCTGGCAGTTCCAACCTCAGCATCCTTCTACTGATATATTCACAATCTCTCCTCTGAACATGTCCAAACCACCTCAATCTGGCCTCTCTGACTTTATCTCCAAAACATCTAACATGGGTTGTCCCTCTGATAAACTCATTCTTGATCCTATCCATCCTTGTCACTCCCAAAGAGAACCTCAACATCTTCAGCGCTGCTACCTCCAACTCTGCCTCCTGTCTTTTCTTCAGCGCCACTGTCTCTAAGCCTAGAGCATTGCTGGTCTCACCACTGTCCTGTACACCTTTCCTTTCATTCTCGCTGATACTCTTTTATCGCACAACACACCTGACACCCATTCTAACCTGCCTGTACCCGCCTCTTCAGCTCCTTTGAACACTCTCTGTTTCTCTGAGCCATTGACCCTAAGTACTTAAAATCCTGCACCTTCTTTACCTCTGCTCCCTGTAGCCTCACCGATCCTCTTGGGTCCCTCTCGTTTACACACATGTATTCTGTCTTGCTGCGGCTAACCTTCATTCCTCTGCTTTCCAGAGCATACCAAATTTTCCTCCACCTGTTCCCTGCTCTGGCTACAAAGCACAATGTCAAAGCGCAATAAGTGATCTTTTTTTTTTTTTTTTTTTTCGGCCTGTCAGTATCACAGATAACACATAGCAGAGTGTATGTGTAGCTGTTCTATCATCATTCACAGCCATTTTATTTTATTTTTTATTTTTTTTTGTTTGTTTCCCATATTATAACAGACAAGACCTGGGGACCAAAAAAAGAGAAGAGAGTAAAAAAAAAAAAAAAAAAAGGGAATAAAAATAAATAAACAAACAAACAATTGAGGGAAAAAAAAAAAAAAAAGGGAAAAGAGAAAAAAAAAAAAGGGAGGGGGGGTGGGAGGGGGGAGAGAATACAATAAAAATTTGCTTCCGCACCTGCCGAAGAAAAAGAGAAAAAAAACAACAGAAGACACAACAGCAGAGAAACCGCAGCCACAACCAACACCTGCACGACTCGCGGCAAACCACAAATCCCAAAACCTGTTGATTAATAAAATATTTTGAAATAATAATATTGGTTTGAAGCAACAGCAAAGACAGTGTGTGTGTGAGCACCTGTTTGTACACCAGTGTGAACGTTTGTGTGCACACCTGTGTGTGTGAGCGCACTTGTGTTCATAGGGCTCCTCCATGTAAATGTTTAATAGTGTGTGTGGGGGACCACAGTCCTGTCTCGCGAGGCATGGAGCAGATACAGCGGAGACACGGGTCCCAGACATCCAGAGGCCCCCCAGAGCACAGGAGTCTCAGGAGAACCACCGCAGGGACAGCCCCCCCACCCCGAAAGGGGCAGCGGAGAGCCCAGAGGGGGGTCATCTAGCAGCCCCGGTGCAGACGCCCCAGGGGGCCGTGGTGACAGGACCGCAGGCTCCGCCGGTGGTCGTCCACTCCGAGGCAGTCCGGTCCAGAGATCCCAGGGCCCCCCCCATCCACCAGCCGGTGCCCAGCCAAGCCAGGAGAGCCAGATTCCGCCCAGCGACCGCCGTGAGTGAGCCAGCGCTCACCCGAGCGCCCCGCCCCGGAGCGAGAAACCAACAACCCACCAGCGGCTGGGGGCACCCCACAGCAGGGGGGGCCTGGGATGTTGAGAGAGGTGGAGTCTAGGACCTGACCTGACACCTAAACGTAGACAGCCAGGCACACACATACACAAACATACATTCCCACCCTCATACACACAAACAAATATTCACACACTCACACATGTAGACACACAAAAATAGACAGTATACACACTCACACTCCCCATATACCCACTTCCCTCGGTTGTGGGGACAGAAAGACCCCCCCCTGGTCCCCGCAGCAGCGGAAAGGACCACCAGCCCAGACCCCGACCGAACGGCCAGCTCCTCCTCTCAGCCCCCGGCCCTGGACCGCGGATAGAGAACGGGGGTGTGGAAAAAAGGAAGACCCCCGCTTCGCTCCTCCCGCTCTAATGTAGTGTTGGTGTGTGTTGTTCTAAAGTGCTTTAAAACAAGGGAGGGGCAAAACACTAACCACCCTCCGGCAGCTCGTGTCAGCTCTGCCCCTCCCAATAACCCTAAATGTCTACATGCCCCTTAAAATTGGGAAGTGGGCACTGGCACCAGAGGTAAGGCTGATTAAACAGCCCGCCCTCTGGACGCCATTCAGTGTGCCCACCCCCAAGGCCCTATATGTATGTGTAACATGACAGTAAGTAATGAGAGTGTCTAAGATGTGATATAAAATTGAGATGCAGGTGGTCACAAGGAGACAGGGAAGGAAAACCTCCCCTGCATCCCAGCAACACCCCCGCACCCCAAAGCCCTACCTGTATGGTGTTGTGATGGAGCGGGAAGAGGGAAGCATCGGGGATGGGGAGAAAATAATCGGAGGGGGCAAGTACCCCCCCCCTTGGGACCAGCTCCCCTACTGACCCCCATAGGCACCCCCGTTGCCCAAAAAAAAAAAAAAAAAAAAAAAACCGCCCAGGGCCGGGGGCCCAGGCCCATCCAAACCAGGGCCCATGGCAGCGGCCCCACTGGCCACCGCAGAGCCCGGGGCAGTCCACCAGGCCCCACAACAGAGGGGAAGAAAAAGGAAAAAATAAAAAATAAATAAATAAAAATACTCCCACCCCCACATTCAGTCGACTCCCAGACTACATAGAACAATAGACACCCAAGTTAGGCCCGTCCTCCTCCTGTAATGGACCCCCCCTGCAAAGAGGACACTTGCAGATGGTAGAAACACATTCACCAGCTGAAGAGGCCCCCCAGCTCCACCGATGCGTCAAAGGTCCCCGCCCAGGGTCGGGCAACAGGGCAAGCACCAAGCCACATCCCGGCAGCACACCAGCCAGGACCCAGGCCCCCCAGGCCCAGCTGGAACCCCAGCCCAGAGGTAGAGCGCCCCCAGGACCCCAAACCCCCCCCGGACCTATCTCGGAGCGGTACGGCCGCCAGGCCGGCAACCTACGTCCGCCGACACGGGCCTCCCCAGCAGCGCCGCGTTGCGGACGGTAGGGTGGGGGAAAAAATAAATTATAATAAATAAATAAATAAGAAAATAAAAAAACCACCGCCCAGGAGCCACCCACGCCCCCTCCAGGCCAGGACCGCAGCCCCAGCGCCGGACCCCCCAAGAAACCCACCCCCCGAGAACGCCCAGACGCCCCAGGCCAGCATGCCCCCCCGCCGCATCAGCAACCAGGACCAAAACCGGACAGAACTGCGGCCCCCAGCCACACTAGGTAATGGAGCCGATCAAAGGAGCCCAGAGAGATTGATCTAATGTGGCAGCAGACGCCGTGTCAAGACTAATATAGTCTAACAAACGATCTCTATATTGGTTGATATTAAGATTATTTCTATTTTTCCAGTTCATGAGGACAGTTTTCTTAGCAATGCATAAGGCGGTGAAAGCCATGTGGATTATGTTGACCTCTGTAGTGACACCCTCTAGGTCACCTAACAAGCAAACTGAAGGTTTGATCTTCTGATTAAGTAAAATCTTCAACCTGTTAACTGATGGCAGCTAACCTGAACAACAGCAATATGTTATATTCATTCACTGTTACATTTTATTCACTGGTAAATATAATGGTTATATGTGGTTTAATGTAGAAGAGGTTGTACTTGGTGCCATTTACTCTATGATACTCTATGATTTTGCTTTACATTAAACACATTATGATGTCATGTTTTTGAAATCTCTTTGTGCTCTACTCAAGATGCTGGAACATTATTTAATGCCCCACATGCCAGACTGAGACATAGCTAAATCCTCAGATCTGTGACAAAAGCAGCAAACATTTTAAGCCAAAATTATCCACAGCCTAGAATCACACTGTTCTATCTTCACACACACACACACACACACACACACACACAGTCAGCTTCCAGATTCCAGCCCTCCTCCTCTCTCAGAAGAACATCTCCAAAGTCACCAGCTGTTCATTTTAAAATTAAACCTGATATCTCTAAGGACAGAAAACCTATATAACAAATAAGAAAAAATAAGTAGCTTTACGATCCAAAAATGGAATTTCCAATAGCTGCTTTTAATGTACAAAAAAAATAATTATTTAGGTATTATCTGCACTTAGACTTACTGGTTACAAATTCAACTCTAAATACTGATGTAACAATCATGGGGTGATGACAAACAAAAACCTGGGGTGGTTTTTATTATTCACAGCTGGGTCAGTCTGACAAGTCTCCCTGTATTTCAACCAATATTGGACCATCTAGCAGCACTTACAACTGATCGATCCTGCAGACTAACTTAATCATTCTAGCTGGAGATTGCAATGCCCATATTGTTATAGATAAATCGGCAAGGGAAGATACAAAGAGACGGTTTGGCCACAGTGTTTCCAATTGCAGTTGGCTGCTTACACTAGGACCTGGATAAGATTCAGTGGTTCAGTTGTTCAGTTAGATTACATTCTGATCAGCTCCCAATTTTGGTCAGCATGCTAGGACATACAAGCAATGAGAGGGCCGGATTATGGACCTGACTATTTTCTTATTGCTATACGTCAACTACAATTACAAAGGGCAAAAAGGGACTAACAGCTGCCTTGACTATGTGAGTCAAATAAGCAATAATGTCAAATTGGCCTGTTAAACAAGTTTGCAGTAGTTAAATCTGAGTAACATAGATGACAAACAACTACTAATATCCGAAGACATTCTATGTCTATGTAGCGCAGCCACATAAGGGGTTAGTTTATCTAGGCTAAAATAAAGTGGTAACTAAAAAGTAAAACCACCAGGCCTTTTTTAACACACCTTTACAGTTATTTTTGTCTCCAAGACGACAGTGTTTTAGTTCCAGGGTTAAGGCATGACCTATCGGGTCACGTGTGCCGGTATAAAGCTGGAAACGGCATAGCACTTAAGCAGCGTGCTGGTTTTTTGGATAGAGAAAGAGCGATTGTGTGGATTTGCCGTGGATTACTTTTCCCTGGACTCACAACAATACCGATCTCATTCCGTTTCTTGTGCATTCCTTAGCAGAATTCTCCAACCTGTCATCTGATGAGATTCAGCAGATCATTTAGTTATCTAACCCCACCACCTATTCATTATACCCAATCCCTTCCACAATGCTCCAGGCCATCTCACGAGACCTCCTTCCCTTCATCATACCCATTATCAACCATTCCATATCTGGTCATGTTCCTGCTGCTTTGAAGATGGCAAGGGTTATTCCCATCCTCAAGAAACCCTGACTGGACTCATCAGAAGTTAACAACTATCGCCCGGTATCACTTTTTTCTTTTATTTCCAAAATTCTTGAAAGGACTGTTTATAACCAGATGTCTCTTTATCTCTCACAGAATAATCTTAATGATCCCAACTGATCTGGATTCAAAGGGGCACATTCCACAGAGACTGCCAGTCACTGAGAGGCTCCATGCTGCTAGATCTGCTAAACTGTCATCTGTTCTCATCCTTCTGGACCTGTCAGCTGCAGTTGCTTCTTACCTAGAAGATAGGTCATATGAGGTAACATGGAGGGGATCTACATCTGCCCCACGTAGACTCTCTACTGGTGTCCTCTGACACTCAAGTTTCCACCTGGATCTCA
Source organism: Clarias gariepinus (assembly GCF_024256425.1). Lineage (NCBI taxonomy): Eukaryota > Metazoa > Chordata > Actinopteri > Siluriformes > Clariidae > Clarias > Clarias gariepinus. Next base: position 476,787 of record NC_071111.1, on the reverse strand, counting down.
GCATGTCTGGCAGACATTTCATCCTGGATGGCAGCTCATCAGCTGAAGCTCAATCTGAGTAAAACAGAACTGTTGTTCATCCCTTGTGACTCATCCCCAGGTCAAGACCTTGTTATACCACCTCATCCCACTATCTCTCAGGGATAGAGGGCGCCATTCATCCAGACTCTTTTCTGTTCTGGAACTTCCTTTAGATGTCTGTACAGCAGAGACTCTGACCATCTTTAAATCTTCAAATCAGTTTTCAGTGTGGAAAGGCCTGAAAACCATCACTAACTACAAGATGCCATCCCCCAACTCTGTAGAGAATCAACAACTGGTTGATGACCTGAATGAGTTCTATTGTAGATTTGAATTAACCAGTCTCACACCACACCCCTGTCCTGACCCTCTTTCTACACCACCATTATCTCCTCTGGAACCATCTCTTCCCCCCCTGCACTCCAGGCCCGTGAAAAGGATGTTCGCCAGATCTTTCTAAAACAAAAGAGAAGGAAAGCTCCAGGCCCAGACGGCAGGGCACCAGCCTGTCTGAAATCCTGTGCTGACCAGCTGGCTCCCATCTTCACACAGATCTTTAACAGATCACTGGAACAATGTGAAGTGCCTTTGTTCTTTAAACATTCCACAGTCCTCCCCATTCCAAAAAAACCCTAAATTCACAGGACTTAATGACTACAGACCAGTCGCACTACCATCTGTGGTCATGAAGTCATTTGAAAGACTGGTATTGGCCTATCTGAGAACCATCACAGGACCCTTACTGGACCCCCTGCAGTTTGCTTATAGAGCAAACAGGTCTGTTGATGATGCAGTCAACATGGGACTGCACTTCATCCTTTAACATCTGGACAAACCAGGGGCTTATGCAAGGGTCTTGTTTATAGACCTTTCATTAGCTTTTAATATGATTATCCCACCACTGCTTTAGACCAAACTAAACCAGCTCTCTGTTTCTAGCTCTGTCACTGGATCACCAGCTTTCTGACAGACAGGCAGCAGCTAGTGAGACTGGGGAAATTCATGTCCAACAGCCACACCACCAATACTGGAGCCCCTCAGGGATGCGTTCTCTCCCCACTGCTCTTCTCCCTCTACACCAATGACTGCACCTCTACAGACCCCACTGTCAAGCCTCAGAAATTTGCAGACAACACTACAATCATCGGCCTCATTCAGGAAGGTGACGAGTCTGCATACAGAAGTCAGGTCGAGCAGCTGGCTATCTGGTGCAGTCACAACAACCTGGAGCTGAACACGCTCAAAACAGTGGAGATGATTGTGGACTTCAGGAGGAACCCACCTGCACTTCCCCCACTCACCATCATGAACAGCACTGTGACAGCAGTGGAGTCATTCCGGTACCTGGGCTCGACCATCTCTCAGGACCTGAAGTGGGCCATTAACATTGACTCCATTGTTAAAAAGGCCCACCAGAGGTCGTATATCCTTCACCAGCTGAAGAAATTTAACCTGCAACAGGAGCTGCTCACACAGTTCTACTCAGCCGTCATTGAATCCGTCCTGTGCACTTCAATAACTGTCTGGTTTGGCTCAGCTACGAAAACAGACATCAGAAGACTACAAAGGATGGTTTGGACTGCTGAAAAAATTATTGGCACTGCCCTGCCCACGCCACAAGAACTGTATACATCCAGGGTAAGGAATAGTGCTCGGAATATCACTTTGGACCCCTCACACCCAGGCCACCTTTTATTTAAACTCTTGCCGTCGGGTCGACACTATAGAGCACAAAAACAGTTATTTCCCCCAGGCAATCTCCCTCATGAACAGTTAAACATCATTCTAACTGTCAATAAATATATGTGCAATATTGTGTACAGTACCACAGTGCAATATACTGTATAATACCACAGATTTCAGATATTTATATAACTTATTTAAAAGCATCTCACACCCTACTTTTTAATGACATTTAATGTCAACCTTTTTTTTTTGTCGTGCTGTTTTGTCTTGTCATTTGTTTTTGTTGTGGAAGCTCTGTCACTAAAACAAATTTCTTGTATGTGCAAGCGTACTTGGCAATAAAAATCTTTCTGATTCTGATTCTGTCATTGTCCCAACATTTAAAGTCCCTACTATCACTCCTAAAATCTTGCCTTTCCTTTTCTCTCTCTGCTTTCAAATACGCCTTCCTCTTCTCCTTTTTCGACCAACAGCACCGGTGGTGGTTGTTGTTAACCCGGGCCCCGACCAATCTGGTATGGAAATTATATTTTTGATTCGCATCATTGATTTGCCAAATATTTTACATCAGATGCCCTTTCTGACACAACCCTCTGCATTTATCCAGACTTGGCACTGGCACAAGAAGACACTGGATTGCACCCCCCGTGGTTGCATTACAATGATAATCTGACTATCATACAAAAACACGGAAAAACTTCATGCATTTAAAGTTCTCTATAGTAACATAACAAGTGTAGCTACAAACATTAAATCTGCTCAGTCGATAGTAAATATAAAAAATTAATTAAAAATTCCATTGTGTAAATTTATCTCAGATCACTATCTAGTCTCAATCCAAGTGTGTCATAGTAATAATGTACACACAGTGCGGCGCTACCATATTAAACGTACATTCACATCAACTACCACACAGAGCTTTATCAGTAATCTCCCAAAGTTACCTACTTTGATTGGATCGCCATCTGACCCCACAGAACTTGATCAGGCGTCTAAATATTTAGAGTCGACATTCTGTTATACCTTAGATAACATAGCTCCAGTTAAAAAAATAATAATTATTAGAGATAAGAAACTTGCTCCCTAATGCAACCACAGGGGGCGCAATCCAGTGTCTTCTTGTGCCAGTCCCAAGTCTGGATAAATGCAGAGGGTTGTGTCAGGAAGGGCATCTCACGTAAAATCAAATCAATGATGCGAAATCACGAATATAATTCCCATACCGGATCGGTCGTGGCCCGGGTTAACAACGACCGCCACTGGTGCTGTTGACCTACAGGGTGCTGGTGGAAATTGGGCTACTGTTGGTCGAAGAAGGAGAGGAGGAAGGCGTGTTCGAAAGCAGAGAGAGAAGAGGAAAGGCAAGAGTTTAGGAGTGATAGTAGGGACTTTGAATTTTGGGACTATGACAGGGAAGGGAAGAGAGTTGATGTGATGCAGAGAAGGAAGGTGGATATACTGTGTGTCCAGGAGACCAGGTGGAAAGGTAGCAAGGCTAGAAGCTTAGGATCAGGGTTCAAATTGTTTTACCATGGTGTGGATAGGAAAAGAAATGGAGTAGGAGTTATTCTAAAAGAGGAGTTTGTATGGAATGTTCCAGAGGTGAAGGGAGTATCAGATAGGGTGATGAGTCTGAAGCTGGAAATTGAAGGGATAATGTTCAATGTTGTTAGTGGTTATGCCCCACAGGTAGGATGTGAGTTAAAAGAGAAGGAGAAATTCTGGAGTGAGTTAGATGAAGTGATGCAGAGCATCCCCAGAGGTGAAAGAGTGGTGATTGGTGCAGACTTCAATGGACATGTCGGGGAAGGGAATAGAGGTGATGAAAATGTGATGGGCAGGTTTGGCCTTTAGGACAGGAATGTAGAAGGACAGATGGTGGTGGACTTTGCAAAGAGGATGGAAATGGCAGTAGTAAATACTTTCTTACAGAAGAGGCAGGAACATAGGGTGACATATAAGAGTGAAGGCAGAAGCACTCAGGTCGACTACATCTTGTGTCGACGTTGTAACCTGAAAGAGATCAGTGACTGCAAAGTGTTGGTAGGGGAGAGTGTAGCCAGACAACACAGAATGGTGGTGTGTAAAATAACCCTGGTGGTGAGGAAGGCGAAAAGGACAAAGGCAGAGCAGAGGACAAAGTGGTGGGAGCTGAGAAAGGAAGAATGTTGTGAAGTCTTTAGGGAGGAGTTGAGACAGGCTATGGGTGGTCAGGAGGGGCTTTCAGTTGACTGGACAACTACAGCCAATGTGATCAGGGAGACAGGTAGGAGGGTACTTGGTGTATCATCAGGTAAGGGAAAAAGTGGACAAGGAGACTTGGTGGTGGAATGAGGAAGTCCAGAAGTGTATACAGGGAAAGAGGCTAGCTAAGAAGAAGTGGGACACTGAGAGGACTGAAGAGAGTAGACAGGAGTACAGGGAGATGCAGAGTAAGGTGAAGGTAGAGGTGGCAAAGGCCAAACAGAGAGCATATGAGGACTTGTATGCTAGGCTAGACAGTAAGGAGGGAGAGGTGGATCTGTACAGGTTGGCAAGGCAGAGAGATAGAGATGGGAAGGATGTGCAGCAGGTTAGAGTGATTAAAGATAGAGATGGAAATGTACTGACAGATGCCAGGAGGGTGATGGCAAGATGGAAGGAGTACTTTAAGGAGTTGATGAATGAGGAAAACGAAAGAGAACAAAGAGTAGAAGAGGTGACTGTTGTGGAACAGGAAGTAGCAAATATTAGTAGAAGTGAGGTGAGAAGGGCGTTGAAGAGGATGAAAAGTGGAAAGGCTGTTGGTCCTGATGACATACCTGTGGAGGTATGGAAGTGCTTAGGAGAGGTGGCAGTAGAGTTTCTGACAAGTTTGTTTAACAAGATCTTGGAGAGTAAGAGGATTCCAGAGGAATGGAGGAGAAGTGTATTGGTGCCAATTTTTAAGAACAAGGGAGATGTGCAAAGCTGTGGCAATTATAAAGGTATAAAGCTAATGAGCCAGACAATGAAGCTGTGGGAAAGAGTAGTGGAAGCTAGGTTAAGGGCAGAGGTGAGAATTTGTGAGCAGCAATATGGTTTTATGCCTAGAAAGAGTACATCAGATGCAGTATTTGCTTTGAGGATGCTGGCGGAGAAGTACAGAGAAGGTAACAGGGAGTTGCATTGTGTCTTTTTAGATTTAGAGAAAGCGTATGACAGGGTGCCAAGAGAGGAGCTGTGGTATTGTATGAGGAAGTCTGGAGTGGCAGAGAAGTATGTTAGAGTGGTGCAGGACATGTATGAGAGCTGTGGTAAGATGTGCTGTAGGTGTGACAGAAGAGTTCAAGGTGGAGGTGGGTCTGCATCAAGGATCGGCTCTAAGCCCCTTTTTGTTTGCTCTGGTAATGGACAGGATGACAGATGAGGTAAGACAGGAGTCTCCATGGACTATGATGTTTGCAGATGACATTGTGCTCTGTAGCGAGAGCAGGAAACAGGTGGAGGAAAATTTGGAGAGGTGGAGGTATGCTCTGGAAAGCAGAGGAATGAAGGTTAGCCGCAGCAAGACGGAATACATGTGTGTAAATGAGAGGGACCCAGGAGGATCGGTGAGGCTACAGGGAGCAGAGGTAAAGAAGGTGCAGGATTTTAAGTACTTGGGGTCAACAGTCCAGAGCAACGGAGAGTGTTCAAAGGAGGTGAAGAGGCGGGTACAGGCAGGTTGGAATGGGTGGAGAAAAGTGTCAGGTGTGTTGTGCGATAAAAGAGTATCAGTGAGAATGAAAGGAAAGGTGTACAGGACAGTGGTGAGACCAGCGATGCTCTACGGCTTAGAGACAGTGGCGCTGAAGAAAAGACAGGAGGCAAAGTTGGAGGTAGCAGAGCTGAAGATGTTGAGGTTCTCTTTGGGAGTGACAAGGATGGATAGGATCAAGAATGAGTTTATCAGAGGGACAACCCACGTTAGATGTTTTGGAGATAAAGTCAGAGAGGACAGATTGAGGTGGTTTGGGCATGTTCAGAGGAGAGATTGTGAATATATTGGTAGAAGGATGCTGAGGTTGGAACTGCCAGGCAGAAGGTCTAGAGAAAGACCAAAGAGGAGATTTATGGATGCAGTGAGAGAGGACATGAAGTTAGCTGGTGTGAGAGAAGAGGATGCAGAGGATAGGGTTAGATGGAGGCAAATGATTCGCTGTGGCGACCCCTGAAAGGGAACAGCCGAAAGACAAAGAAGAAGAAGAAGAAACTTGTTCCCTGGTATAATAATCACACGCACACTTTAAAACAGACCGCTCAGAAATTAGAACGTAAAGGGCATTAACCTAAATTGTTAGTATTTCAATCTTTTATATTTCTATATTTTGTGATATTTTTATTATGCCCTTATTTGTACAGTTTATTTTACTAGTTAAATGTATTTTTTTTCAGTTTTTTTTATTCATATTTATTCCTTACGTATAAGTTTTTATTTAATTTTTTTTAAGGTCACTGTCAGTTGTATAAGCATTTCACTGCATATCGTACTGTGTATGACTGTGTACGTGACAAATAAAATTTGAATTTGAAAGCATCCTGAACTATAGAAAAGCTTCTAGTGTAGCTAGATCAACTTATCTCGCCACTCTTATAGAAAATAACAAAAATAATAAATTATTTAAAATATTTAATACTTTAGCCAAATTAACCAGTAATAGGAACAATGCAGAAATCTCCACAACAACATTGTGCAATAGTGAGGACTAAATTTTAAATATAAAATTGTAAATAAATTACAATTATTGAGGCTTTGAAACCGGACAATGTAATTGATGCAGATGTTAAACTAACCATGTCAGATCGGAACCTAGAATACTTTACTCCCTTTGAAGAGAATGAACTAATTTCACTCATCTCTTCTGCAAATTCATCAACCTGTATATTAGATCCTGTACCGACACATTCTGTTAAACTGTTGGTGCCAGAAATAACAGAACCCATGGTGAGAATAATTAACTCTTTACTTAGCATTGGGTATGTTCCAAAATCTTTTAAAATAGCAGCTATTAAACCGATAATTAAGAAACCTGACCTCGACCCCTGTCAGCTTTCCAATTACAGGCCAATATCAAACCTCCCCTTTATCTCTAAGATTCTGGAAAAGATAGTCGCGGAGCAGCTATGCTCATATCTACATAGAAATAGCATACATAAACTCTGGGCTGTGATGAGGATTTAGGCCTCATCACAGCCCAGAGACGGCACTCGTTAAAGTAGTAAATGACCTCCTATCGGCCTCTGATCAAGGTTGTGTAACTATGTTTTTGTTACTCGACCTCAGTGCAGCTTTTGACACCACTGATCATAGTATTCTTCTTCACAGATTAGAAAATCTAGTAGGAATTAAGGGTACAGCCCTCTCCTGGCTCAGATAATATTTGACCGATCGTTATCAGTATGTAGACTTAAATGGTGATTATTCTGCATGCTCTCTAGTGGAGTTTGGTGCTCCTCAGGGTTCAGTTTTAGGCCCACTGCGTTTTTCCCTTTACATGCTTCCTCTGGGCAACGTAATCCGTAAGCATGGTATTAGCCAAATGCCTAAATGTAAATGTATTAGTTTTAATTGTTATGTTAATGACACACAGTTATATGCCTCAGCAAAACCAGATGATAAAAAACGGCTTGCTGAAGTTGAGCAATGCTTAAAGGATATAGGAGACTGGATGCTAATTAACTTCCTTCTGCTTAATCCTGATTAAATAGAATTTTTAGTCATAGGACCGCATGCAGCTAGAAGCAAAATTTTAGATCACACTGTAACTTTAGATGGCCTTTCTGTTCTATCTAGTGCAACAGTAAAAGACCTCGGTGTGATTATAGACTCCAGCCTTTCATTTGAAGCTCATGTAGATAATATCACCAGGATAGCATTCTTTCCCCTCTGAAATATTCCCAATTAAGGAAAATATTGTCACTAAACGATGCAGAAAAACTAGTTCATGCCCTCTAGGTTGGACTACTGTAATGCCTTACTGTCTGGTTGTTCAACTAAGTGCATAAACAAGTTTCAGCTACTCCAGAATGCAGCAGCGAGAATCCTCACTAGAACCAGAAGATACGAGCACACCACCCCTATTCTATCTGTACTTCATTGGCTCCCTGTGAAATTTCTCATTGATTTTAATATACTACTTTTGACATATAAAGCATTAAATAATCTCGCGCCACAGTATCTGAGTGAACTGCTGGTGTCTTACTATCCGCCATGCCTACTTCGATCAAAGGATGCAGGTTGCTTGTCAGTACCACATATTATGAAAACTACAGCAAGGGGCAGAGCTTTTTCTTACGAACCCTAAACCTACTTATTCAATCAAGCAATATTGTAAATAGATTTGCCTTAGGGAAAGGAGCAGATCTGTGGGACTTATGGACGTAGAGTTTTACGGTGAACTGGTATGTTTAGATGGCTCTTCCAAATTTAAATGGAAATAAAAATGGAAATTAATGGCAATGTCCAGAAAGTGTGCAAATGTGCATGTGTGTGCAAATGTGCAATGTCCATGATTGTCCGGTGTACAGTGTACTGGGGTATGTGCATCTGTGCATGAGTGAACAGATGAATAATGTCCATAAGTGTCCATTTCTGTGCGGTGTGTAAAAACACGGAGATGATAAGTCCTGTGTATTGATCTGGTTTAGAGACCCTATTGCCTGTGGGAAGAAGCTCCTCCTCAGTCTCTCTGTGTTAGTCTTCAGGAAGCGGAAACGATTTCCTGACCGCAACAGAGAGAACAGTTCATTGCTGGCGTCCTTCACAATCTTCCTCGCCTTGGTCCAGCACCGCTTGCTATAGATTGAGTGCAGGTGTGGGAGGTCAGTGCGGATGATGCGCTCAGCTGATTGCACCACCCTCTGTAGGGCTCATCTGTCCTGCATGTTGCTGTTCCTGAACCAGGTTGTAATGTTTCCCATAAGGATGCTCTCTATAGTGCAGAAGTAAAGGTTCCTGAGCACCTTGGAGAGCAGTCTAAATTCTCTCAAGCGCCTAAGGTGGTAGAGACGCTGCCGGTCCTTTTTCACCACGGTGTTGATGTGACAGGACCATGACAGGTCCTGCATGATGTGAACAAGGTATTGGAAGCTGTCCACTCTCTCCACTGGGCACCTGTTGATGACGGGGGTCTGGTAGTTCCTCTCCTGCTTAATACTTAAGTCCACTATCAACTCCTTTGCCTTGCTGACGTTCAGAAAAAGATTGTTCCTCTGGCACTAGTTCTCCAGATTTCCAACCTCATCCAGGTAGGCTGTCTCATTGTTGTCAGAGATCAGACCCACCATAACAGTGTCGTCAGCAAACTTATTGATGGTGGTTTGTAGTGGCTATGCAGTCATAGGTGTACAATGCATACAGCAGGGGGCTCAGAACACAACTCTGGGGGGCTTCAGTGCTGAGAGTTAGGGAGGCCCATCCTTACTGCATGTGGTCTGCCATTTAGGAAGTTGGAGATCCACTGACACAGAGAGTTCCAGGTGCTCCAGCTTGGTGGTAAGTGTGGAGGGAATTATGGTATTAAATGCTGAGCTGTAGTCGATGAAGAGCACTTTAACATAATTCCCTTTCGGAATGTCCAGGTGAGTTAGAGATTTATGGAGGAGATGAGAGATGGCTTTATTTGTATTTTGGCATGAGGAAGATGGTTGCATGGTTGGATTTCCCAAACAGAGGGTGAGATTGTGCCTTGTAGCCATCCTTGACCGTTGTATAACTTTCCCCCCTGGTGGGACAGGTGATGTGTTGATAAAAGTTTGGCGCTGCACGTTTGAGGTTGGCGCTGTTAAAGTCCACCGCCACAATAAGCGCAGCATCCCGGTGTTTGGTCTGGTGCTTTGTAAGTGCCTCATGTAGCTTGCATAAGGCAGTGTGTGTGTCAGCTTGTGGTGGAATATAAACGGCGCTGACTATGACCGATGTAATCTCCCGAGAAGGGGTCAAAGGAACGACACATGATAAACAGTAGTTCCAGGTGGAGTGTGCCGAAGCGTGTAAGATGAACAACGCTTGTGCTGTTGCACCAGCTGTTGTTTACCATTAATCACATGCCGCCTCCCCTTGATTTCCCCAAGTCCCGTGTCCTGCCCATGCGGTTAACCAAGAAGAACTCGGCTGGCTGGATGGCATGGTCCGGCACCGCTGGATTCAGCCATGTCTCAGTAAAGCAGAGGATTTTTCAGTCTGGAATGTCTCTCTGGAACTTTACCCTGACCCTGAGGTCATCGAGTTTGTTTTCCAGTGAATGGAGACTGATGTTGACAGCTGGTTCTCTTAGGGCTTGACTTGGCTGCAATTGCCCGATAGTTCAGGACTGCAATTTCCTACAAGTCTACCTGAGCCTCTAATAACTACCTGGACTCCCTATTAACATCAATTAACATCAACTGATATAGCTGAACTGCCTGTCACCTAACACACAGTATGACTGCTGATCAATTCCTGCTATCTGTTTTACCCAAATGAGGATGGGTTCCCTGTTGAGTCTGGTTCCTCTTAAGGTTTCTTCCTATTGCCATCTCAGGGAGTTTTTTCTTGCCACTGTCGCCCTCAGCTTGATCATCAGGGACCATCTGACCATTTTGATTCATACACATTCACATTTTATACATTATCTAAAGCTGCTTTGCGACAATGACAGTTGTTAAAACCACTACACAAATAAAATTTAATTGAATTGAATCCAAAAACACACTGGCCCAAGCATATTAACCCCAACACAATGGTTCATATAAGCAAATTCACAAAAACACATACAGACCAAACTATAATTGTACACTGGTCAGAAGCCACAATAGCCCGAAAAATTTGTAAGGAAGAAAATAAAGAAATAAAATAGGGGGAGAGAAAGAGAGTTGTTTGCACAGAAACACCACCACTTTCAGGAACATTCCCAGCACAGAACTGCATTAAGGTGTTTTAGATGTTTGAAAGTTTTGATGTGTGAAAAGTAGGCTGAATCTTAAAATACCACTCTGTCTGAAAGGATTATTAATGCCTTCTAGGTAGTGAGAACACTCAATTCTGACCTGTGACCCAACATATAGACATCAACCTCTGATGTCTGTGATGTCTAATTATAATTAGTGCAGTAAAAGATATATGTACTAAACAGGAATTATGTAAACTTTTTACACATTAGTTTAGCAGATGTGTGTTGAGTCTGATTTAGTTTTATTGAAAACTTTATCATTTTATTTGACCTTTTACAGGACTTTCTTATGTTTGTAAATGTATTGATACTTTTACCACAAAACAACATATCAACCATTTCAAAGATGCCTGTCCTGGCGTAATTATATGTATTGTTATTATATGGAATATTTTTTTTCCAATACATTTTTTAATTAAAATGTTAATGGCTTTAATTTTTTTTCAGTGTCTCTAGGAAAAATAAATAATTTTATTCCCAGTGGTACTAGATCCATTTCTTCTTCAACACTCACCTGATCGGTGGCCCTCAAGTCCTCGGCTCTGTCCCAAACGTAAATCTACAGGATTGCTGTTGCAGGCTAAAATCAGATCAGTCCTGCAGAAAGATGGAGATGCAGTTTGTACCACCTGTGGAACGTGCTTCTTCCTCTTTTTTGGTAACTTCTGCTTAGCCATGGCTAGCGAGTAATACATGCCAAAGTTATTGACGATAACAGGAACAGGCATTGCTATTGTTAGCACCCCTGCTAGGGCACATAACGCCCCAACCAGCATTCCAGACCATGTTTGAGGGTACATGTCGCCATACCCTAGAGTTGTCATGGTGACCACGGCCCACCAGAATCCAATAGGAATGTTTTTGAACATGGTGTGGTCACTGGCGGTCGGGTCATTGGGATTAGCGCCAATTCGCTCTGCGTAGTAGATCATGGTGGCAAAAATAAGGACACCGAGGGCAAGGAAGATGATAAGGAGGAAGAATTCGTTCACGCTGGCACGCAGGGTGTGTCCAAGAACCCGGAGTCCGACAAAGTGACGAGTCAACTTGAAGATTCTGAGAATACGTACAAATCGGACCACTCGAAGGAACCCCAAAACATCTTTTGCTGCTTTAGATGACAAACCGCTTAGTCCAACTTCAAGATAAAACGGTAAGATAGCTACAAAGTCGATGATGTTCAGCACGCTTTTGACAAATTCCAGTTTATCTGGACTGAATGTCACTCGCACCAAGAACTCAAAGGTAAACCAGAGGACACAGACGCCCTCCACATACGTGAGCGTCGGATCCGTCTCGATCTCATACTGAGGCACTAAGTCAAGCACACTCTCGTTCCTTAAAGTTTCTGTCTTGTTGATGATGGTATTGAAGGCTTCATGAGTCTCCAGGCAAAAGGTCGTGATGGAGACCATGATGAAGAACAATGATGCAAAGGCCACAAACTGGAGAAAGAAAAATAAAGAGATATCATTATATATTTCAGCTACAGGATAAAAGGTCAGAGATGAAACAAGCCCTAAAATCAAGTGAAACACTGTACTTAAATAAATTCATAATCACAGTACACCCCCATGTACCACTGCCTGCAAAACCTTATAAAATACAAGTGAAACATTAAACGAATTTACAATCACAGTACTTAAATTACAGTAAAAATTTAAAATAGAAAGTAAATACAGTGTACCCTTGGATTAAGAGCATAATTCGTTCTCGTATTTAATTTTCACATAAGAAATATATATACAGTGGTGTGAAAAACTATTTGCCCCCTTCCTGATTTCTTATTCTTTTGCATGTTTGTCACACTTAAATGTTTCTGCTCATCAAAAACCGTTAACTATTAGTCAAAGATAACATAATTGAACACAAAATGCAGTTTTTAAATGAAGATTATGTTATTAAGGGAGAAAAAAAACTCCAAATCTACATGGCCCTGTGTGAAAAAGTAATTGCCCCCCCTTGTTAAAAAATAACTTAACTGTGGTTTATCACAGTTAAAAGTTCAATTTCTGTAGTCACCCCCAGGCCTGATTACTGCCACACCTGTTTCAATCAAAAAATCACTTAAATAGGAGCTACCTGACACAGAGAAGTAGACCAAAAGCACCTCAAAAGCTAGACATTATGCCAAGATCCAAAGAAATTCAGAAAAAAATGAGAACAAAAGTAATTGAGATCTATCAGGCTGGTAAAGGTTATAAAGCCATTTCCAAAGCCTTGGGACTCCAGCGAACCACAGTGAGAGCCATCATCCACAAATGGCAAAAACATGGAACAGTGGTGAACCTTCCCAGGAGTGGCCAGCCGACCAAAATTACCCCAAGAGCGCAGAGACAACTCATCTGAGAGGCCACAAAAGACCCCAGGACAACAACTAAAGAACTGCAGGCCTCACTTGCCTCAATTAAGGTCAGTGTTCACGACTCCACCATAAGAAAGAGACTGGGCAAAAACGGCCTGCATGGCAGATTTCCAAGGCGCAAACCACTTAAGCAAAAAGAACATCAAGGCTCGTCTCAATTTTGCTAAAAAACATCTCAATGATTGCCAAGACTTTTGGGAAAATACCTTGTGGACCGACGAGACAAAAGTTGAACTTTTTGGAAGGTGCGTGTCCCGTTACATCTGGCGTAAAAGTAACACAGCATTTCAGAAAAAGAACATCATACCAACAGTAAAATATGGGGGTGGTAGTGTGATGGTCTGGGGTTGTTTTGCTGCTTCAGGACCTGGAAGGCTTGCTGTGATAGATGGAACCATGAATTCTACTGTCTACCAAAAAATCCTGAAGGAGAATGTCCGGCCATCTGTTCGTCAACTCAAGCTGAAGCGATCTTGGGTGCTGCAGCAGGACAATGACCCAAAACACACCAGCAAATCCACCTCTGAATGGCTGAAGAAAAACAAAATGAAGACTTTGAAGTGGCCTAGTCAAAGTCCTGACCTGAATCCTATTGAGATGTTGTGGCATGACCTTAAAAAGGCGGTTCATGCTAGAAAACTCTCAAATAAAGCTGAATTACAACAATTCTGCAAAGATGAGTGGGCCAAAATTCCTCCAGAGCGCTGTAAAAGACTCGTTGCAAGTTATCGCAAACACTTGATTGCAGTTATTGCTGCTAAGGGTGGCCCAATCAGTTATTAGGTTCAGGGGGCAATTACTTTTTCACACAGGGCCATGTAAGTTTGGATTTTTTTTCTCCCTAAATAATAAAAACCATCATTTAAAAACTGCATTTTGTGTTTACTTGTGTTATCTTTGACTAATAGTTAAATGTGTTTGATGATCAGAAACATTTAAGTGTGACAAACATGCAAAAGAATAAGAAATCAGGAAGGGGGCAAATAGTTTTTCACACCACTGTATATATATATATATATATATATATATATATAAAGTATATGGGTCATTCTAGAATTGCGGATACATTTTGCGTCTCCGAGATAAACCTTTTATTATTTTTCAAAAACAAAAAATTTATTGAAAGAGTTTTGAAAAATTACACAAATTATATCAAGCTATCACTAAAAATAATGTTTATATGTGTATTTAGGAACATTTTGTCATGAAAATATTAAATTAAAGACTCCCTCTATTTTTGACTGTCTATGCCTCCTGAATCATACATTCAGCTTTAATTATCATGAAATAATTACGTCTAATTTTAATCTTTTTTGTGTGTTTACGCTACTAATTTATGTAAACAGTTGCATAAAACATCTATTTTCTGTATTATTTGTAATTTTAGTAATTAAAAAATACATTTATTTTCTGTTTTATACATGCCATATGGTATCTGGTTTGAGGTTAGCATCTTGAGCTAAAGCACAAAATGGTGGAAAATGACAACTCTGTTATTGTCAACTCTGTTAGTGGTTGACAGATTTTTCTGTTCGTACTTTGATTTTTAGAATAATTTCTAAAAATCTTACAAGTTTAAGATCAGCAAATATTGAAAATATTACATTTAAAGTGTGTTCTATGAAAATTAAAAAGTTTAAAATAAAAAGAAAATACTATTTTTTGTCTTTATATATATACTTAGCAAAAAAAGAAACGCCCCTTTTTCAGGACTGTGTATTTCAACAATAATGTTGTAAAAATCCAAATAACTTTACAGATCTTCATAGTAAAGTGTTTAAACAATGTTTTCCATGCATGTTCAATTAACCATAATCAATTAATTAACGTGCACCTGTGGAATGGTCGTTAAGACCTTAACAGCTTACAGAAAGTAGGCATTTAAGGTCACAGTTCTAAAAACGCAGGACACTAAAGAGACTTGTCTACCGACTGTGAAAAACACCCAAAGAAAGATGCCCAGGGTCCCTGCTCATCTGCGTGAACGTGCATTAGGCATGCTGCAGGGAGGCATGAGGACCGCCGATGTGGCTAGGGCGATAAATCGCCATGTCCGCACCGTGAGACGCCTAAGACAGCGCTACAGGGAGACAGGAAGGACGGTTGATCATCCTCGCAGTGGAACACCACGTGTAACAACACCTGCACAGGATCGGTATATCCGAATATCACACCTGCATGACAGGTACAGGATGGCCACAACAACTGCCCGAGTCACACCAGGAACACACAATCCCTCCATCAGTGCTCTGACTGTCCGCAATAGGCAGTCCATGAGGTCCAGTCTGGAGGTCATGAATGCATGAACTAGCTTTTCTGCATCAGATACGGATAGAATGTTCCTAAGTTTGGCAATATTTCTAAGATGGAAAATGGCTGTTTTTGTGATATTGGAAATATGATTTTTAAAGGACAAGTTACTGTCTAATATTACGCCCAGGTCTTTTACTGTTGAGCTGGTAGTAACAGTCAACAGTAAAAAGTCGTGGCCAAAAGTTTTGAGAATTACATGAATATTGGAAATTGAAAAAGTTGATGCTTAAGTTTTTATAATAGCAATTTGTATATACTCCAGAATGTTATAAAAAGTGATCAGATGAATTGCATAATCCTTTTTTGCCTTGAAAATTAACTTAATCCCCAAAAAAACTTTCCACTGCATTTCATTGCTGTCATTAAAGGACCTGCTGAGATCATTTCAGTAATCGTCTTGTTAACTCAGGTGAGAATATTGACGAGCACAAGGCTGGAGATCATTATTTCAGGTTGATTGGGTTAGAATGGCAGACTTAACATGTTAAAAGGAGGGTGATGCTTGAAATCATTGTTCTTCCATTGTTAACCATGGTGACCTGCAAAGAAACGTGTGCAGCCTTCATTGCGTTGCATAAAAATGGCTTCACAGGCAAGGATATTGTGGCTACTAAGATTGCAATTAACAATTTATAGGATCATCAAGAACTTCAAGGAAAGAGGTTCAATTCTTGTTAAGAAGGCTTCAGGGCGTCCAAGAAAGTCCAGCAAGCGCCAGGATCGTCTCCTAAAGAGGATTCAGCTGCGGGATCGGAGTGCCACCAGTGCAGAGCTCGCTCAGGAATGGCAGCAGGCAGGTGTGAGCACATCTGCACGCACAGTGAGGCGAGACTTTTGGAAGATGGCCTGGTGTCAAGAAGGGCAGCAAAGAAGCCACCTCTCTCCAAAAAACATCAGGGACAGATTGATCTTCTGCAGAAAGTATGGTGAATGGACTGCTGAGGACTGGGGCAAAGTCATATTCTCAGATGAAGCCTCTTTCTGATTGTTTGGGACATCTGGAAAAAAGCTTATCCGGAGAAGAAAAGGTGAGCGCTACCATCAGTCCTGTGTCATGCCAACAGTAAAGCATCCTGAGACCATTCATGTGTGGGGTTGCTTCTCATCCAAGGGAGTGGGCTCACTCACAGTTTTGCCCCAAAACACAGCCATGAATAAAGAATGGTACACCCTTCAAAAAACAACCCTCCAACAGCAACTTCTTCCAACAATCCAACAACAGTTTGGTGAAGTACAATGCATTTTCCAGCACGATGGAGCACCGTGCCTTAAGGCAAAAGTTATAACTAAGTGGCTCGGGGACCAAAACGTTAAAATTTTGGGTCCATGGCCTGGAAACTCCCCAGATCTTAATCCCATTGAGAACTTGTGGTCAATCCTCAAGAGGCGGGTGGACAAACGAAAACCCACTAATTCTGACAAACTCCAAGAAGTGATTATGAAAGAATGGGTTGCTAATCAGTCAGGATTTGGTAGTAATGGTAGTAGTAGCCTTAATGTGGGAGCCCCCTAGTGACGGGGAGGAATTGGACACGACTAAATTAGGGAGAAAATCTGGGAAAAATAGTAAATAAATAAATAACCCAAGCAGGTGTTTACAGAAACAACCCAAGATTTTTTAGAGTGTATTTTTTTGTTGTTCTAAATTTTATTCTGAAAGTCTATTTTCTCTTCAAATGTAATATTTTTTAAATAATAACAATAAACCAATACAAACAAAGATAGGCTATATAACAGTTCATTCTTCGTACAAATAAAATTGTTAGCTAGTGAACTTGATCATTTGTCTAAATAATATTTAGCCATTTCTTTTTTTTTACTTATTATTGTACAGTAAATGTCAGTAGCTATGGTTTTGATTTTTCATGTTTGTATGTTGTATAAAGTACTCGGATGTGGAAATTACCATCACTAGGCATTATTTGATACAACATTTTAATTGTCTATAACTTAAACTGAAAACTGCTTCCAATGAAAATTTCCCTTTGTGCCACCTGGCGGTCATTTCACAAATTACTTGCGACTGATTAAATTTGGCCGCTGTCGTCTTGCTGCGACAGAGAGCACGGCGGTAATAGACATCCACCTTGAGTACCTCCTGTTTGTATCTCTGTCTAACTACTTATCCGCCTCTGTCTGCCTGCTGTCTGTCCACAGTCCACTGTGAGCTGTAGATGTGTAAACAGTCGCTAATGATCTTGTCGCTCTTGTTAGCCTTAGATGTTTCTGGGTGCACTCTGCAGTTAGCAAGGCAAATTCAGTGCACATGCATTCTGGAGCGTTTGATTTCAGCAGGGTGTCAGATCCAAGAAGTGGTAACCTTGGTAACACTGTACATAAGGTTTCACAGACTGCAGCAAGGCATTGATGATATCTTTAATATGTGTGCACATGAAACATGTATACGTCACTGTTATATTGCTAATTAAACACATGCTAATGAAATGTCTAGCGCTCTTTTCATCTACAGGGTTTTATTGTCAGATGTTTATCACACATGTATTTAAATGCAGAATAAGAATGATCAAGGTCAGTCCAGAGAGACGATGTCATTGGTTTTACTAAATTTAAACACATGAGGTTTTAACCCCAAAAATCAGATCTTTACACGCCCAGAGTACACACGTCTCTCCTCATAGTACACACGTCTCTCCTCATAGTACACACGTCTCTCCTCATAGTACACGCCCCTCTCCCCAGAGTACACACTTCTCTCCTCAGTGTATATACGTCTCTCTTTAACCTCACAAGTTCTCACAGTCCAGGTGCAGGTTATAGAGCATGAACACATTTGTAAAGCACTTCATCATGCTTTAGGATCACCTCTACTTAGAGTTTTCTGAAATTCGCTCTCTGCATTGAGATTGCTTTAAATACCCTTAAGTCTTCCACTGAACGTCCAGAGCAGAGAGAAGAAAAAAGACGAGAGATTTCAATAATTCTCTTTAATAATTTATGCTGAACGTAAGTTCAGTGTAGTGATATGGCAACACGGGGGGTGGGCGGGGAGTATATGTGCTTGTGCATCTGTGCAAACACTCAAGTGCGTGTTCAATGCTGTATTTAGCACTGACATTGCGATTAGCATTAGCACGGATGCTAATTGCGGAAAATACAGACCTTTATCCTGAATCAGTGACTCACTTCTCAATTTTACATGTGCGTGTGTGTGTGTGTGTGTGTGTGTGTGTCACCTCTTTTCAAATCTTTCAGGCTTCCCAGGGCTGTGCAAATGGCAACTACACAAGACATGCATTCTACACACACACACCTGAACAATTCTTAACATTACATGTGTTTGAAGTGTGTGTGCGTCTTCCTTATGTGTTCCAGAAAATCACTTCACACTCTTGACCAGAGGTGGAAAGAGTAATAAAATTTTGGACTCAATTACTGTTACTTCAGTGAAATTTTACTGAAGTACAAGTAAAGTTACCATTATGAAAATCTACTCAAGTAAAAGTAACTCATAAAAAATTTACTCAGAGTAAAAGTTACAGAGGTCCTTTTTTTTTTTAACAGTTGTTGTGTGTGTGGGGGGGGGATGAGGCATTCTAGCGTAGTTCAAAAAAGATGAGCAGATATAAATCTCAAACTAACTGAAGGAACACCATTACATAATAAAGCTGTTGTCTTTCTTGTGCTTGAAAATCAAAGTGGTCGCTTAAATAAGGTGTTCCGTCCCAGTCTAGGGTTGGGCCATACAGCAAAAGAATGGTTCAGGGTTCTATTTTAAACTGAATGGAAATGGTGGTATATGGCAGAAAGAACTAGATCCAGTCATTAACTGATGTAATAATGAGGTTTTATATTGTATGTATAATGGTATTTATATTTTACAGAGACCCTAAAGGGACATGGGTGGGAAAAAAAAAACTTGAGGAAAAAAAAATTCCACTTTAGAAAAAAATAACGGGGGAAAAATGTGAGACAAAAAAATAAAAAAAAAACAAGCAAGGAAAAAAAATTGGTAGGCAAAAAACAAAATGAGAGGCAAAAAAAATTAGGCTAGGAATTTTTTTTTCGAAAAGTTAGTGAAATGTAGCGAATTAACAGTCTTAACAACACAGGGTGTGTGTGTGTGTGTGTGTGTGTGTGTGTGTGTGTGTGTGTGTGCGCGCGTGCGTGTGTGTGTGTGTGTGTAGCTTGGTGGCGTCCCTAAAAGCATTCTCATGTTTGTGGGAATATACTGCAACACGCACACACACACACACACACACACACACACATTTCTGTGTACATATATACATATTCACTCTCAGGAGCAGACAGATTGATGGTTGCGTGTGTGTGTGTGTGTGTGTGTGTGTGTGTGTGTAGAAAGATGAGATTTGAGGAAATGACACAAAATGCAAATAAATACAGATGGAGCAGATCTGACAGTGAATACAAATAGAACACACACACACACACACACCATGTGATGGATTTACTCTCTCTGTTTGTCTGCTCTGAGCTCCACACGTGTATAAATAGAATTTGAGGTTTCTCAGGCTGGTCTCAATAATTCAGTGTTACTTCAGCACTTACAGGAAGGGAGACAGTCTCACACACACACACACACAGAGGAGTGGTTTTAGACCCAAGTCTGGGGATTAATACTAGCCTGATTAATACTAACCAGGGGGGGGGAAGGGGGGTTGTTGGGGGGCAAGATAAATGTCTTGCCCCCTCAAATGTGCCCTCAAAATTTTTAAATGTTGAGAAAGCACATGTTAATATACTGACAAAATTAATATATTACAAGTTGATAAACTGATCAATATACCCGAAAAAGGGGGACACTACACAATACAGTATTAGATGTCCCTCATGTCTCTGTCCCTATGCTGTGTGTATTCATTCACAGGCTGCAGCACACACACACACACACTTTTCCTGAGTTCCCTCCCCCCACCCCCCACGGTCTGGTCTAGAACCAGCCCTGAGTACATACGACATAAATTAACAACATAAATGAACAAAACTGACCAGCTAACTAACTAACTAAGAAGAGACAAACCAGGTTAACATTAGAAATGAACAGAAATCTTCTCTTCTTTGTCTTTCGGCTGTTCCCTTTCAGGGGTCGCCACAGCGAATCATCTGCCTCCATCTAACCCTATCCTCTGCATCCTCTTCTCTCACACCAACTAACTTCATGTCCTCTCTTACTGCATCCATAAATCTCCTCTTTGGTCTACCTCTAGACCTCCTGCCTGGCAGTTCCAACCTCAGCATCCTTCTACCGATATATTCACCATCTCTCCTCTGAACATGTCCAAACCACCTCAATCTGGCCTCTCTGACTTTATCTCCAAAACATCTAACGTGGGTTGTCCCTCTGATAAACTCATTCTTAATCCTATCCATCCTTGTCACTCCCAAAGAGAACCTCAACATCTTCAGCTCTGCTACCTCCAACTCTGCCTCCTGTCTTTTCTTCAGCGCCACTGTCTCTAAGCCGTAGAGCATCGCTGGTCTCACCACTGTCCTATACACCTTTCCTTTCATTCTCGCTGATACTCTTTTATCGCACAACACACCTGACACTTTTCTCCACCCATTCCAACCTGCCTGTACCCGCCTTTTCACCTCCTTTCCACACTCTCCGTTGCTCTGGACCGTTGACAGACGGTCCAGAGCAATGAACAGAAATGATCCTATCTAAAGTCCTATACAGAAAAGACAAAGACAAATGTGCAGACACAAGTGACAACATAACAACATACTATGTTTCAATGCCCTGTGGTAGTAATATGACCGTTGTGGCGAGTGTCATTTTTACGCTGTGGTCTGTTGGGGTGGTAACATTAAGGTGTCTGATAAGAACAAACTGGACAAGTCAATTAAAAAGGCCGGATCTGTGCTAGGCATGGGGCTTGACTCTGTGAATGTAGTAGCGAAGAGGAGGATTCTATTCAAAGTACAATCCATTTTGAACAATCCTTCACCCTAAAAAATGCTGGGTTAAAAACAACCCAATCTGGGTTGTTTTTAACCCAGCTGCTGGGTAACTATTGGACTAAATACATGCTGGGTTAATTTAACCCAGCAAAATGGGTTATTTTTTTAACCCAGCAAAATGGGTTAAATATTCAACCCAAATGCTGGGTCATATTTAACTATAATGCTGGGTTAATTCTACCACATAAATTGGTTAAATGTTCTACCCAGATGTTGGTTCATTTTAACTGGAATGTTGAGTTAATTCTACCTCACAAATAGGTTATTATTATTTTCATGTTTTACAGTGAATCTGTAAAAAGAAAAAAAAAACTACCCACGTCTATTAAACAGTTAAATTACTTTGATATACTGGTTTATTACAAAAAAATATATACTTAAAAAGTTTTGCAAACCATACATATATGCAATAAACAACATCCTATTAAATGTTCATAGAAAAAACATTTATTTTTCAAAAGCACAAGAACAGATAATCAACAGCGACATCATTACTATACTATTACTCACAAGGGCAGAATGGAGTAATAACACAAATAGGCTGAGGCAGCTTCTACAGAGCAGGATCTCTTTGTGACATTAGATATCTTTTCTGCAGAACAAAACTATCCAGCCCTGGTTCCGTTTTAACATACAAACACTGTCTATGACTTTTTAAGTAGGCCTTGCTATTTCATAGCAACATTACAAAAAGTCCTATACAGGTGCACACTACTTTAAATAGTTAATGTCAAAAATATAAAATGCCTTGAAGCACACATCAACCGCCCCAAGTAGTGTGCATTGTTCCAGAGCCTGTCCCACCAGAATGACGAATGCCTGAGAGCAGCGCTGGTGATCTTCTCAGGATGTAAAGTAGGGGTACGGCCTTGACCCTTCAGCCTGCTGGAGGTATTCCACCATGTTGGTGCCAACCTTAGAAAGAAATGAAAGAAAGTTAAAAATTTGTTGAATAACAAAGATTAAACTGAATAAGACTATCAATTTAATGTGTAATAGGATTTATACTAAATAAAAAATGACAAAGCTAGGGTATAGGTAACATGAAACAAAAACATGGAGACAGCTACTACCAAAAATAAAATAAGCAAAATAAGCAAAATAAGCATGGCTTTTGGGATAAAGCTAATTTTATATATATATATATATATATATATATATATATATATATATATATATATATATATATAATTACCGAGGAGATGCATTGTCATATCTGGGGTCATACTGGCACATTACAATCACCCAAATATTAATACTTCCATCTAGTAGTTATCTGTACAGCTGACTGATAGTTAATTAAAGCTGATAGTCACAAGCAACTTTGGTTAAAGAGGGCTACCTGGTTATCTTACATGCAGCAGTCATATTTACATACTACTTGCCAAAGGGGGAAAGGTGTAAAATATTGTTATAACTCGGGAGAAACGCGGGCGACTTTTGACCGCGGAGTAAATTACTAGCTGGTGAAAAACGGGAGGGTTAGCAGGTGTGTATATTTGTGAGAGGGTCAGTGTTTTGTAACACACCAGCATTTTATTGTCTCAAACAGTGAGATTAATAAAGTTCTAATGTTAACTAAATGCTAGCGTCATGCTAATACTACAGTTACAGTTTCGTCACCCTGCAAACATTCTACAGAGAAAGATAAAAAGCTCAGACATCTTATCCGTTTCCTTCACACACAGGTGGGGTTCTGTGGCTAACTATAGCAGCTATTGTCAGCTAAATTATCTTACCTCAGACCAGCCTGAAAGTTTAAGTGTAACCTTAACACGCTAACAGTAATAAATCTCACATATAGTAATAATATTTCAGTCATATGTGACTTAGGTGAGTGAACATGTGAATACAGACCTTGTATTTAACGTCATTTTCCCTTAAATGAACCGTCATCAGCGGTGTGGGAGCTCAAGAGAGACACGAAGCTCTGACTGACAGCCGCTGAATCCACCGGTGACCTTTGGGGGAGGAGCCAATCAAACTTCAACCCAGCAGCTGGGTTACACAAAAACTACCCAACTCTCTGGAAATAACCCAGAAAAATGACCCAACAGAGGAAACCCAGCGCTTGGGTAGAAAAAACAACCCAGCGCTTTTTAGTGTGTTCTCACCCGCTACACAGTCCCTTCGCTGAACAGAGGAGCAGTTTCAGCCAGAGACTGATTACTATCAAGTGTTCCACAGAGCGCCACAGGAGATCCTTTCTCACAACGACCATAAAAGTTTACAACTCTTCCCTGTAACTCATACACACATGTATGTGGATTTTTCACTAACTGTTACACAACAGGACATTATCACATACCATATTAATAATATAATTACTGCAATACTACTTCCCAATAAAATATGGAATACAAGATTACATACAATAATACAATATTACATAAACAATACTAGATTACTGTGCAATACTTACAAGTGGCCTTCTGATGGTACTTACTGTTTTGGGAACTTTTTTTTATTTTTTAAAGATTATTATTATTATTTATTACCTTTATTCTTTATTATCTTTCCTAGTTAACAACTGTGAGCACCTGTAACCGAGCATAAGCAATTTCCCTCTGGGATTAATAAAGTTTTTTGAATCTTGAATCTTAAATGAGGTCGTGCGATGAGAAACAGTAAACATTAACCTGTAGATAGCAGCAGAAAAGAGTATTTTGTGCAAATAACAAATAATGTGCAAATATTGTGCAAAAGAGCAATTTCAGGTTGGTGTGTACAATTGTACAATTAACGGTTGTTGATCAGTGTGTTTGTGCATGTGTGTTTATCAGTTCAGTCCAATGGTATTAAGGTAAATGGTTGTGTGTGTGTGTGTGTGTGTGTGTGTGTGTGTGTGTGTGTGTGTGTTTTATAACTCTTTACTATCAGGCCAGTGCGTTAGTTTTTGATTAATCGCTATAATAAAGCACACTTCTTGTAACATTGTGTGGATCGTGTTACTGTGTTGCTGTTTATATACAATTATTCACATTCAAAATCGAAGAAGGTGATATGTGCAATGTTTTAACCACAAAAGCCAGTAATATACACATAGTCTGGACTTCACATGGAGTCTGATAGGTGATAGAAGGTGATAAATAAATACTGGTATTCTGTTATCCTGATACATACAGTTTGAATATAAAATGGTGCCAGTAAAATTAAAGCAGCTAAAACACTAAAACTGGACGAGACACAGCAGTTATAAATAATATGTGGTACACCCCCAAGTTGTACGTGACCTGAGCTGGTATGGCCTCCAAGAGTGTGTGCAAAGTCTTATGATCACCTGCCCACATGCTTCAATAAAAGACATGAGGAAAATCTAACCTGTAACACATACTTCACTATCACATACTGGGGACCAAGAAATAGTACAGAATATCTTCAATGCGAACTGTTAACTGTTTCATTTACTTCTTTGTTTTAAATAGTTCTTTAAATAGACTTCTTTTTATTCATGATTAATGTGAAAGAAAGAAAAAAAGAAACAAACAAAACAACAGATATTCAGTGTGGTCTCACAAGGAGCATCCATTGTGTAAGGCATTGGAATTGTTCATGTCGACTGCACCGAGTTATTCCAAGCCCTACAGTAATGTCCTTTTGTACTGCATCGTACTTACTGACTTACTTAAGTCTTAAGAATACTCACTGAGATGGTTGCATCATTGTTGCATGGTTGCGTAGTGGTTAGCACCGTGGCCTCATACCTCCAGAGTTGAGTGTTCAAGTCTTGCCTTCGGAGCTGTGTGTGTGAAGTTCTGTGTGTGTGTGTGTGTGTAGAGTCTGCATGTTCTCTCCCTGCTTGGTGAGATTCTGCCATGTACACCAGTTTCCCCCCTCAGTCCAAAGCCATGCAGATTAGTTTACGTGGCATTTCTAACTTGTAGGTTGTGAGTAGTGGGGGAGTTGCCTTTGTTGTAGTGCCAGACAATAAGACAGTTGTTTCACTCAACAGGTAATATTTCCTCCTGAAGATGTCAGCTTTCAGCATGGATGGATGGATGGAAGCCTTCAGCTTGTCCACTCTTCCTGGCTTTAATGGACAGCGTGATTTCTGCTTCGTTTATGGGACCAATGTTGAAGTCGTTTGTTCTTGCCACTTTTCTTACCTCCTTATCTTTGATCTTGTGGCCATTTTAAACTTGCTCTTGGGACCCTGGTGACTTTGTGCTAAACACCTGGGCTTGTTGTAGTTTACCAACTCTCTGGCTAAATAGCAACATTATATTCTTTTTTATCTAAATACTTTTTTGCCCTACTGTAGCTATACAGCTATACTGTACTTGTTCTGTATTTTATGTCTTGTTTTATTCCATAATTATTTCCTATTAATAATCTTTTTTAGGGTCACAGGTGGCCGATTGAACCAGAAATTACCAAAGAAAAGAACCCCAACATATTTAACTGACACCCTGGGGGACGATCTATCCATAACTGTTCTATAGAATGATTATTGCTGCTGCAAGAAAAATCTTTTATGTGCATTAAATAATAGGTATTAAAAAGGCCTGGCATGACAAGGTGATGTGGCCTAGGGTTATATGTGAACACTGCAGTAATTTAAGTATTGTCAGGTATGTGTTGTTTGGGTCGGGGCAAGTTCTCGAGTTTAATTTGCACATGCGATTTCTCTTTATAGATTGGTATTCAGGACAGCAACAACACAAAAAAACACTGGACCTGAACTTAAAAAACTGTTGTGTTTCACACACACACTCACACACACACACACACACCACTGCTCCCCTCTTTCTCTCTTTCTTTCTCGCCATCCATCTTCTTGTGCTGTTATTAATAATATTAATCCAGCATAGAGGGGAGAAGATCCTCTTAGCCAAATTACCCATAATCCCTCCCTAAAATATCAGCATACATGATTTATTAGGTCCACATTTTACACACACACACACATTTATTCATTTATTTATTCGTTCACATAAGTGCAGTTGCATCAATAGAAATAGAAACCATGTGATAAGTAAGAAGCGTCTCTTCAGCCAATCAGAGCAAACCTTAAGAGAATAGAAGCAGTAAATCACCATTCACCTGACAACTTGTGTGTCTACCTGCTTCTATTTTACTGAAATCCCAAATAGCATGTGCTGAATGTTGTCCTGTGAACACGAGGATCTTTTCTTGCTAAGATATTGATAATGAATAAGTTATAGATCAACTTGATTCAGAATTTTTCTCAGACCTGCACAGACGCATGTGCACTTGATCTGGTTGTTTTTCTTATGATTGATTCCCATGTGATCAGGAGTTTAAGGGACGTGTGCCACATACGCAGGATTTATTAATCCTGTGAGATCTGGTACTTCCCCTCTGTGGATGTTCTATAGGTGGAAGCTTCTAGACAAATAAACTACAAGTGCTATTATATCCTTTGCCTGTTCCTCATACATTAACCATTAAAAATTTAGTTTACCCCACTTATAAAAAACATCCCACCGGATTCCTTCATTATCAGAATGAGCAGCAGGGTGGCTCCCAGAAACTCTATTGCACCTCTACTTACAATTTTTGGTAACACAATGGAGAACACGAACCTCCAATTAAAAGCTTAAGCTGTCCTCTGAAAGTCACACTGTGTATCCACCAAACATTATGAGTTGGAGAAGGAGGTCACTGTAAAGTTGGTGTTAAGGTGGCGTAAATACGTGAGCATGTAAAGATTAAAGAAAGATGGTAGTCTGTGACGACGTACTGACTATTGAATTTGGATAAATACTGAGTATCAATACTCTATTATTGTGCCTTCTGCTCTGTAATATGAACATCTGATAAACATATATCAAAGAACTCAAACTACATGTGCCCTTGTTAAGTGCTCTGATGTCTCTTCTGATGTAGAAGTGAAACTGAAACTGATAGTGTTTCAAGATGTTCAACACTCCTTGTAATGTAACTGCAGGCTGATTTATCCATTGTCTAATTCATCAGGATATGAAGTTATATCTTTAATAGCTTCTTGATATAACCAAATGTATTTAGCCAAAATCTTAAATAGACGAAACTCCACCTTGGGCCATGCACAGATTATTCTCTGTAAGTTTATGGCACTAAGCATAGCAGCTTTATTATCTAGAAAATTCATCTGTCACACACATTTGTGTGTGTGTGTGTGTGTGTGTGTGTGTGTGTGTGTGTGTGTGTGTGTGTGGGACGACATGACCTTCAAACTGTCTACATGTTGAGGAACAGTTACACATTGAGACACAGATAGAATGGAGGAAAGAAAGAATGGAAGATGTAGTGATTGGGAAACAGGCAGTCAAAGAAACAGTGTAACTGAATTCGGAATAAATAATTGAACAATGAGAAATAATGAGAGACAGTGAGACATACAGTGAAATCAATCGTAGCTCTGAATGAAAGGAGGCGATGAGCAATCGAGTTGCCATGGGAACAGTCTGAGTGCAACATCCTTAGACATGTCTGTGTGTGTGTGTGTGTGTGTGTGTGTGTGTGTGTGTGTGTGTTTATAGAATAAGCGTGTCACCACTTTAGAGGTTAAAACACACACACTATGTCTCTCTTTCTGTGTGTGTGTTAGCAGAGTAAACTAGTGTGACCCTGACACTGTAATGAATAACACACGACCTGAACACATTTGTATATTGAATCTGTAATAGGATTATTTACAGGTGTCCTGCATGAGGACAGGACTGGCCTAAATGGGGCTGTCCCACAATCTGGAGGTGTGTTAGGGGAAGCATGCAGTATCGCTATTCAGGAGAAATAATGTCCGTAAATACAACACGCTATTCATGTTAGAGTGATGTCATCAATTACAAATATTGTTCTTATAATCTAAAGCTGGACTGTAGAAGTTTGTGGGTGATTTGTGTATGTTCATGACAGATGGATAGACAGAGTCCAAAATATGAGACAGAGCTTTGAGCTCTCATACAACATGGACAGAGCTTTGAGCTCTCATACAAGGGCGGAGCAAATCCTAAAATAGATTCATTCAACACAGCTAAACTACTAAATAGTGCACTCTAATCCATGACTACCAATGGTTTATTTCAGAATGCTTTAAATAAAGAGGACTGGGCCTATGTTAAGAGCTGTGCAGCATGTTATTGAAGCCTGGATGGATATGTGTACTTCACACAAGAGGAATGTGATCAGAAATACATCCTGAATGAGTGTGATGGACATCACTTACAAGTTGCATGGTAAAGAATGTTCAGTAGAAATCAGAGCTAATCAGAAAATTAAAGTAATTAAAGTGAAGAAAAGAGCATTTACACACACGCACACACACAATGTGATGAGAACTCATGGGATTGGGACTAAACAGCTGTGTGTCCACTTGTTAGTGAAACTCATCAGAAAAAAAAGTCTTCAGTTTGTTAGGGAGCATCATCAAAGCAAGCCATCAAAGAGTGTGGGAAATGTTGGGGCACACAGTGTAGTGTACTCTAATAGACACTAGACTGCATATGGCCTGTCTATGGAAGTGTGCCACAGGTTCATCGCATTTATAGCTACAGCTGTCCAAGATCATAAGGTGTAGTAGGTACTTTTTAACAGTTCTTTGATAACTTAATAGTTCTAGCTAGTTCTTGATGGATCAGCACAAGTTTGGCATAATTTGTCCTTATTATGACTTAATATTATCAAGTCACCATCATAGCTAATATGGAGTCAATTTATAGGTTATATTACATAGATAAATATCCAAAAACCAAGAACTAAAACAACATAAATTTAGGACAATTTGGCATGCTCTAGCAAAAATTTCAGAAATGTGGTAGCGGTCCCTAATTCACACCATCTGATGCTATTATCTGTTTGCTAAGTAATATAACCACTGTACAAAAGTGGACCAACAGCAAACATCAAGGCGTTTATATACAACGCAAACACTACAGAATGTAACTTACAAACACAAAATGCTGAAAATGTTTACTCATTGTGTGTTGTGTATTAACTGAGTCCACATTATAAAAAAATAATTAATTAATTATTAGCAGATTCACAAACAGCAGATTTACATTCAGCAATTATTATGTGACATTAAAAACAAATGAAATACATCTTTACTTGTTATGTGAAAGTCGGAAGTAATTTCACAGCACATTAAACCAAATGTCCTCCTTATAAGAGATTAGGAGAGGCGGAAAGAGAGATAGTCATATGCTGTCGGTAATGCAGAGTAAAACAAAGAGTGGGAAGAATGGTAAAACAAACAGTGAGGGAAATTGTGGAAAGAACAGATGGAGTAAGACAAATTTATAAACATAATTATCATGACACACTGATGGAGAGAGACTGAAGATAAGAACATGAGAGACTGAGAAAGAACCTGAGAGTAAAACTGAGAGTAAAGTAGAAGAAGGGGATTGTAAGTTAGAGAGCGGGACAGTGAGACGGGTGTCTATAAGTGTGGGACTATCTCTGCATGTCTTACCCGAGCAGCCCGAGACGAGTATGGATCCTCAAACAGGTTCCAGATGACGGGTTGCCACTTCCTCCCGCGGCTCAAACTCGTCCCCCTTGCATGCTCTGCCTCTCCAACCCTCATCCTCTTTCCCACCTCATGCTTGTCCACCTCATCATTCTCCTCATCATCCTCATGTCCCATCCCACTGTCCATCACGTTCATGTCGAAGACGTCCAGTGCCTCCTCTGCATCTCGGTGTTGGCGGTAGGTCATCCAGCAGCACGGCTCCACGTCTGTCTCATCAATGCCCCAGAAAGCGAGCTCCTCCTCGAACAGTGGCCCGCACACGTCGGCGGGGCAGTGCAGCTTCCCCGTGCGGTAGTAATTCAGCACATATGCAAACACACCAGGGTGACGGTCAAAAAAGTACTCATTGCCAATGCACACCTGTTGATTTTGATGATGATGGTGATGGTCCAGGAGTGCAGACTCTGCATCCGATCCAGAACCAGAACCACACAAGGCGGCAGATGGGATGGAGGCGAGCAGGGCGAGGCGTGTACCTGGCAGCGTCCGGAGCGTGGTGCGGTACGTCTCGTGCCTAGTGCCGCCAACGTTGAGGATTATCCTCTCGTGGTCATCCTCGAGTTTGCCCATCCTCGCCGGCACAGTTGACACATGTCCATGACTTGACACTCACTCTCAGTGTGTGAAAGCTCCATCTGCCTGAAGGCACTCGTTCCTTCTCCTCATTCTGTTGCTCCTCCGCTGAGTGACTAAAGTTAAAGAACAATCCTCTGACTCTTCTCACAGTCTCTCTCTGTCTTAGTCCGATCTCTTCACACAGAGCCTACACAGAACTCACAGAGGAGAAAATGTTCTCTTTCATCATTTCTTTCACTGCAATCCTGAGCAAGTGAATCTCTGAAGACCAAACCAAAGTGCAGGCAGATGCACGCTCTTAGTTCACGACTCTCCTCTGTGTGAGCCCACAGTCTGAAGCAGTCTGAAGCGATTCGATCAACTACAGGCAACTGAGAGCCGAGGGGTGGGGAATGTTTTCCTTCTCTCTCTCCCTCTCTCTGTCTTTATTTATTTATTTTTCTTTATCGCACTCTTAGCATGCCGTGAGGTGATCTCGGAGACATGCTTGTTGCCTTGGTGAGCCCAGTGTGCAGAACAGGTGAGAGTGAGATGAAGAGAGACAGCACGGAGGACCTTGTGCCCATTTAACATCAAAAGCACACACATGCACGTGCTCAGGCTCACGTGTACACACATGCATGCACACATACAGATTGTCTGTTGTGGTCGTGTCAAGAGCAAACAAACTCTACACACACACACACACACATTAAAGCACATTAATTTTATTTCACAGAATATTTCCTCCAGGCTCACTCGGGTTTAGTTTTTATCACTGCAGAACATCAATGCACGAACCCTGACAAGTCATTTACCAATAATACAGAGATTACACACATGTACACACCTGTGAGATGGGCGATGCCATGTGCCCCAGGGACTTTAAAGGCACACAGACTCGACTCAGCCGCGACTCAATGCCACCGCCTCGATGTTAGGGCCCCCTCCCCCACCCCGAATTGCAAACTCCCGCCTGTGGCCGATCAAAGGAGGATTGGGCGGGGCTTGCTGGCCACTACGGTAAACTTTCCAATAAGTGTCTGTGGTGTGCCCCGAGTCAAAGATCTTAGAAACTTTACACATTTACACACTTGTTCTCATTAACACCTGTCCCCATTCACACTCTTCTACACATTCACACACCTGCATGTGTCACAATTTCAGATTTAAAGACAATGGGCCTGTAGCTTCCTCTAAACTCACCAGTACATATACCAATAGACTGTGTGTGTGCGTGTGTGTGTGCATGTGTGTGTGTGTATAAAATTTACATTTAAGCACAGCATTTAATAGAATATAGGTAAAGGAAGGAAAATATAGGCAAAAATCACACATATACAAAACACTACCTACTAAACCACCAGAAAAGATAAATCATGAAACAATAAAATCATGAAATATATTGAGCTCATGATGTGAGCACAGGTGTTTTTGTGAAAAGTACTGCGATAACTCTACACCTGCGATAACTCACTAAATAAACTGTAGATGTAGTGATGACTTTTATTCTCTCAAACCATGAACTCTCTGGTTAAAATGTGTGCAGGTTGTACTTTAGATGAAGGTCCACGGCTGTATCTGGTCCTGAGGTGTTGATCTCATAAGGTGTTGCTCCTTCCCCTAATCCCTGCAAGTCCAGTTGACTCACCTTCCAGCCAAGATGTAATGTTTTATAATAAAAAATACAACAAAAATGCTGTAAAGTCTATGTGTTTACCCAATAAAACATGAACTTTTAAAGCAATTATATACTGTTATATGCATTATAATATTTTACCAACTGTATGAGATCCTATACTGTAAATTGTAAATCAGTTTACATCTCAAGTCATACGTCAGATTTATAAATGTAACATTACATTCATAGATATTTTTAACCGGACAGGTATAATTATGTGTTAGATATTTTGTTTCAAGGTCGATTGCCTGCTGATGATTACGATCACAAACATCACACATACCTCCACAGACTTGTTTAGTTCCCTCAGCCTGTGCTGACTTTTCATTGTGTTAATGTGTGAGTACTCCCTTACAGCGATTTTATGAATATATCTAGGTATACCTCAGTCTGCACCACATAAACCCACTTCTCCATCATTTGTCTCGAGACTCCACGAGCGCAGGTGCGTTCCTCAAAACTCAGAAAACCAGAAAGTGCATCTAAAAATTTTGCTCAAATTTCACTCGTCTTCAAGTTAGGAAGTGAGGACAGTGGCTGATGTATTTAAATCTTCAATATGTCACTATATACCCATAGGGTCCGCCCCCTGAGCCAATGTTTAGTGGCAGAATCATCAACAAGTTGCAGTAGGAGATTAAAACAACTATTTTCATTTCATTGGGCTGTAATGTCAGAGCAAGCAAATCTTACACATTCACATCTGTCAAGGATCCAATTTTAACCCTGATAAAAGGAAATACTTATGGGTTTACTACATGTACACAGTAATACTTACCACATATACCAAAATAATCTTATGGAAAAGTAAAATAATAAAGTTACCAGGGAAGAAGAAGTGAATTACAGTATCTGAATACAAATTACTTTTCTAGAAAAAAATGCTGAGAGTTACATCAGTGCAGCAGCTCAGCTACCCACAGCCGAGCGACCGGCCCTATCTAATGTGAACTGAATATACAAGACTACGCTAATGTCTCACTGTTTATAACACAGGGGTTTGTCCCCCTATGCTGGACTTTAAGAATGTTTTGTGAGATAAATGAACAGTACTCACTTCTTCAGGCACCACAACAGTGCTGCTAAGTACTGTACTAACTTTACATTTTGTAAATCAGAGCTAAAGGAGCTTACAATGTGAGACCAGGTAGTGTATATACACAAATAATAACTACTCGACATTTTGATGCTTTAAGCAGAATTTCTCTTTAACCCAGTGCCTGGCCTGACCTCACACTCCTATTAGCATGTGAGTAGAAGTCTGTCCTCTCTCCAAACTTGTCTTTTCCTTTGATATCCTGCAGGATTGATGCACAACAGTTTTCCCATGTTTTGGCGCCATCTGTTGGTTATAAAGCACAAATACATACGTTCACTCACTCACCCACTCACTCACCCACTCACTCATCTTCTCTACGCTTTATCCTGTATTCATGGCTTAAGGCACGAGGCAGGATACACCCTGGACAGGGTGCCAATCCATCGCAGGGCACACACACACACACACACACACTCAAACTCAGACAAGTACATACAGTACAGCACATAAATACTGGAAACATTTATAATTTTTGTAATTTATTACAAGGAAGTAAAACTCATTCATTCTGGACTCATTACATATAAAATGTAATATTTCAACCCTTTCTTAGTTTCAATTTAGATCATTATGTAAGTTTTAAGTTCCAGTTTCAAGTTTTGTTTATTTGTCATATGCATGTCTACACAGGCCCAACAGTACAATGTAATGTTTAGGATGAGAAGAGCCAGTCAACTGTGTGTGTGTGTGTGTGTGTGTGTGTGTGTGTGTGTGTGTGTGTGTGTGTGTAAATATGTATGTATTTGCAAAAGTGTGGGTATATGTTATTGCAGATGGTCACATACTGTACATTGAACCTGCACATGAAGTTTATATTGCACAATGTTGACAAATTATTTTAAAGGTGTCCTAGTGCAGTCATTTCTTAAAAAAAAAAAAAAGGATATTAGTGTCAGGTGGCACGGTGGTATAGTGGTTAGCACTGTTTGCTTGCACCTTCAGGTTCTGGGTTCAACTCCCGGCCAGGCTCGATTCCCGTGTCTATGTGCACAGAGTTTGCATCTTCTCCCCGTGCTTGGTGGGTTTCCTCTGGGTACTCTGGTTTCCTCCCACAGTGCAAAGATATGCAGGTTAGGCTAATTGGCGTTCCCAAATTGCCCGTAGTGTATGAATGGGTGTGTGTATGCACCCTGCGATGGATTGGCACCCTGTCCAGGGTGTACCCTGCCTTATGCCCTAAGCCTCCTGGGATAGGCTCCAGGTCCCCGCGACGCTGAATACAGGATAATAATATGTTTAATTTTTGTAGTGCCTTTCAAGAACCCAAGGTCACTTTTACAAAAGAATACAAGCAATGACAATTGACAAACAAGATAAATCAGAAAAAAACAGAGGGGACATTTAGACAAGCAAGTGTTGACAACAAGAAACCATTGATAATAACATCAGTTAACATCAGGATACAGTGGTATAGACAATGAGTGAGTGAGTGATTTTTAGTGTCTGAATTTTGCTTAGAGCTATACATTTTAATAGGTTTTAAATGTCCAGAAACATAGTGTGTTATGTAATTATTACATCATTTAACAATCCATTTGAATTAACAATCCTGATAGCTTGGTGATAGAAATTGTCCTTCAGTCTCTTGGTGCATGTGGACTGGCTCCTGTACCACCTGCCAAATGACAACAGAGGGAAAAGTCTGTGTGCGAGGTGGTTGTGGTTCTGAATGATGCTTTACATATGCCGTACATATCCTGAATGGACAGGAGCGCGCTTTTAGTGATGTCCTGTGCTGTTTTCACCACTTTTTGCAGTGCTTTGGTTAAACCAGTTCCCATACCACAGTGAGATACATTCTGTCAAGCAAGCTCTCGATGGTGCACCTGTAGAAGTTTATGAGGGTGCTGGCCTTCATGCCAAACATCCTCAGCCTCTTCAGGAAATAGAGCTGCTGGTAAGATTTCTTTATGACGGTGTCAGTGTGTGTTGTCCAGAAAAAGTCATTTGTAATGTTGACTCCAAGGAATTTGAAGTTGTTTACTCTTAACTTCGATGCCATCGATGTAGATGGGGGACTGTCCGACCCCCTGCCTCCTATAGTCCACCATCATCTTCTTTGTTTTTTTGTTTGACGTTCAGAAGAAGGTTATTGTCCCTGCACCAGATGGTTAGTTCCCAGACCTCTTCTCTGTAGGCAGTCTTATCCCGTTCCCGACATATGTGTCGTCCACAAACTTTTAGATGTAGTTTGAATTATGTTTAGCAGTGCAGTCATAAATGAACCGAGAGTACAGATGAGAATGCACTCCTGTGGTGCACCTGTACTATGGGTTATTGATGTGTGAAGTGTCTCTACCGATTTTTCCCACTTGTGACTTGCTAGTCAGAAAGTCAAAGATCCAGCTGCACATGGAGATATCCAACTGTAGTCTACATAGAGCATTCTCACGTATGTGTTACCTCTGTCCAGGTGGATGAGAGCAGTGTGTGTAGCTTAGGCGATGGCGTCATCTGTGGCCCTCTTTGGTCTGTAAGTGAATTGTTGGGGGTCTAGGGTGTCAGAAAGGGCAGAGCAAATATGTCTTTTGACTAGTCGTTCTAAGCACTTTATGATGACTGATGTTAGCGCCACTGGTCGATAGTCGTTGAGACAAGAGATGTTTCATTTTTTTTTGGAATAGGAATAATGGTGGATGCCTTAAAGATAATAGGGACCACTAACTTGTTCAGAGAGAGGTTGAAGATACTGGTGAGCACCTCCGTAAGTTGGTTGGTGCATGCTCTCAGGACCTGGCCTGGGATGCCTTCAGGACCTGGGACTTTGTGTGGATTAACTCTTTTGAGTGCTTGTCTCACCTCGGCCATCTTCAAAATAAGTATAGCGTCATTCCTATTTAAGTGTGGTCTAGAGTCAGGCACTGTATTCTTTTCATCAAACCAAGCATAGTGGGTGTTAAGCTCATCTGGAAGTGTTGCGCTAAGTGGTGTCACATTCTTGCTTGCTCCTTTGTAATTAGTGATGCAGCATATTCCACTCCACAGGTGCCTGGGGTCTTGACTATGGTGAGTGGACTCCACCCTCCCCTTGTACTCTCTCTTAGCATCTCTGATGGCTTTCCTTGGGTCACACCTGGGAGCTTTGTAGTCATCAGGGTTCCCTAAATTGAAGGTAGATGTCCGTGTTTAGATGTCCGCTTAGTGCGGATCGCCTGATTCACCGAAGGCTTTTGGTTGGGGTAGAAGCAGACAGTGGACATAGGACAATGTCATCAATGCACTCCCTGACATAGCATATAACAGAGTCAGTGTATTCATTGAAGTTGAAGTTGCTGCATCCTTGAAAATCTGCCAATCAGTTGTTTTAAAGCAGTCCATTAATGCCTCGTCAGTCTTCCTGGTCCATTTGTGAATGTCTCTGATAACCGGTTTACCATGTTTTAGCTTTTGTCTGCATGCTTGTAACAGCAAAATTGAGCAGTGGTCTGATTTTCCGAAAGTGGGTTGGGGAAGAGGCTTATAGAAGTCTGTGAAAGGACTATAATAGTGATCCAGAGTTTGATCTTCTCAGGAGGGGAAAAGTGCTGTAGATATTTTGGAGGCACCTTTTTCATATTAGCTCTGATTAAGTCCCACAAAACAAAAAAAATCAGCATCTAGGTGGGAGTTTTCCAGTCTATTTATGATCTTATACAGTTCCTCCAATGCTTGTGATTTATTATCCTGTGGTGAGGTAGAATGATCTAACTTTAATGGTCAGCAGCTCTAGGTCTGGTGAGCAGGGAATTATTAGCACACAGACATCTGTAGCCCATGAAGAATTACCATAAAGCTTACTCTCCACCCTCGACTTGCCTGAGTTTGCTGTTATATCCATATGGAAAAGTTGTCTGATGTAACGGCATAACCTGGAATGTTGGGCTCAAGCTATGTCTCTGTGAGTGCAAAAACACAACAATTCCTGATGTCCCAATGGTATTTAAACCGTGCATGCAGCTCATCTAACTTATTAACTAGGGACTGGATGTTTGCAAGCAGTATGGAGGGCAGAGAGGGTCTGTTGAACAATAAATTGTGTCTGACAGTTAGTGCCTGACTGTCAGGCACTAATAACCTTTTATTTTATTACACTTAGCTCTCTTGCCCCTTATGTGCATCACACAAATCCGTAAGAGCGCAGTATTGAGCACTTCCTGTTAATTTTAGTCTTTAAAAAGGTAGTAAGAGCTCATACACTCACCACAGACATTAAGGGATATTTGATATTTATGACCTGGAGGTGAAACTTTTTGCATCAAATGCGTTTTAAAAAGATTACAGTGATCACACTAGGTTAGTATTTTATATAACATCATGGTGGTCAAAACTGCCTCTCATTTTCCAATCTCTAGAATTCTGCAGTTGAACAAGCCCTACACTTGCTAGTCAAATAATGTACTGTAGTACAATCCATGTGTCTCAAGGAGGCAGTAGACATCTATAATTACAGTATAGGTTGGCGGTTTGACATGCCAGATCTTACAGATGCCTAGTATTTTTGAGTGTTGCTGGGATTTACATGGGGCAGAGGTTGTGCCCCCCCCACCCAGAGAGATTCTGGCTTTGGTATTGCTAGGATTCAAAAGTTAATTTTCAGGACAACAAGGTGACGCAGATCCAGGGGCAGGATCCTCAGGTAATAAGCCCAGTGGTAATAAGAGAGTCCTGAAGTGGCCAGTCTGTTTCTGAGCACCACTTTGGCTGAATTTTGAAATACTTGGATGCTTTTAATGCAACATCTACCTTAAACATGACTGTACCTTTAAACTAGCTGCAGGAATCAATATAAGACCATAAATAGTCTGGAAAACTCCCACCCAGATGCTGATATTTTTGTTTGTTTGTGTCGTGGAAATTTAACAGAGCTAATATGAAAAAGGTGCCTCCAAAATATTAACAGCACATTACTTTTCCCCCTCCAGAGAAGAGCAAACTCTGGACCACTGTTATAGTCCTTTCAGAGACTGCTTTAAACCTCTTCTCCACCCCATCTTCGGAAAATCAGACAGGAACATAAGTATTATTAGGCTGATGTTGGTGATCGACATTAGTATTAATTATCCATGAAGTTATCAATTTAACATGTCACTTAATGTTTGAATTAGTAGCTAATAGGAGTGTGACGAGATCTCATGGTACGAGATCTCGCGAAATCAGATTTGTCTCGCGAGAACGTGACGATATCCTTGCGTTATTGCCATGATGGAGTGTGAGTGAGAAGTAAGGATAGAAGATGGGCCCGCAACATTTAAATCATTGTGGCAACATTTTGGATTCCTTGTGAAAATAAGAAATGGTGAAGAAATTACAGTTTTGCAAACACTGTAAGAAATGAATACCGTACACCTCTGCTAACACAAGCAATATGCAAAAGCATTTAGAAAACAACCACAGCTCGTTACTAAAAGCTGCGCCTGTGAAGAAAACGGAAAGCAATTCAGTTCGCATAAAAGGGCAAACAACCATAACAAATGCCTTTGCAGCTAAACTTCCACCATCCAATGCAAGAGTCACAGCAATAACAAGAGACATCGGCGTTTTCGTTGCAGCTGATATGAGACCATTTTCTGTGGTGGAAAATCTGGGATTTCAGCGACTCATCCACACACAGTACGCCATCCCTTATTCTTAAAAAAGAACATGACCATATCCTAGGTTGTTTTGTATAGGTCATTACCTCATTACCTAGGTCTTAGCTCTTTTTCCATGCTTAAGAAAATTTTGTTCATTGTTTTGCACTCTGAGTTTTAAGACAGCACTACTTTGATAGTTACACTTATTATGATTAATTGCACGTAAAGGGATACTTGTGTTGTTTATTATTTATTTTTTATTTATACTATTTAATTTTATTGTGCAATTAATTGCCTGTCAGTTTGTGGCAAAATATTTTGCAGCGTTTACATGTTATTACTGCATATCATTCATCAAAATAGTAGTTTTACAAAATAGAAGTTTTATTTCATAAAGTTGATTTCAAAATGGACATGCATTTTTTTGCATTTTGTGCTGTTCGGTTAAATAAAATGCCTGACAGCTTGGCGTTGGGTAAACCCTCCCAGTGTTCAGTCAATGCCCTCGGCATCAGGAACAGCCCCTCAGGGTTAAGTATGGCTGCTCAGAATTGGCTTCTCAATGTCTCATACAGCACCTCAATGTCAGCTACGGCCCCTCAGTGTTGTGAATGGCCCTACAGGGGTAAGTACAGCCCCGCAAGATCAGGTACAGCACCTTTGAGGCCCCTAAAAACTGCTTAACTGTTGCACAGCATAGAACTACACAAAGAGTTCTGTCACATGTTTAAGAAAACAAAAAAATGAAGCTCCATTTCTTTAATGATTTACAATCATCGGCCTCATCCAGGACGGTGACGAGTCTACATACAGAAGTGAGGTCGAGCAGTCTGGTGCAGTCACAACAACCTGGAGCTGAACACGCTCAAAACAGTGGAGATGATTGTGGACTTCAGGAGGAACCCACCTGCACTTCCCCCACTCACCATCATGAACAGCACTGTTACAACAGTGGAGTCATTCCGGTTCCTGAGCACGACCATCTCTCAGGACCTGAAGTGGGACATTCACATTGACTCCATTGTTAAAAAGGCCCACCAGAGGTTGTATTTCCTTCTCTAGCTGAAGAAGTTCAACCTGCCACAGGAGCTGCTCACACAGTTTCACTCAGCCGTCATTGAATCCGTCCTGTGCACTTCAGTAACTGTCCGGTTTGGCTCAGCTACAAAAGCAGACATCAGAAGACTACGAAGGACGGTTCGGACTGCTGAAACAATTATTGGCACCCCCTCCCCACGCCGCAAGAACTGTATATATCCAGAGTAAGGAAAAGGGCTCGGAATATCACTTTGGACCCCTCACACCCAGGCCACCTTCCATTAGAACTTTTGCCGTCGAGTCGATGCTACAGAGCACCAAATACCAGGACAGTCAGACACAAGAACAGTTTTTCCCCCAGGCAATCTCCCTCATGAACAGTTCATTCTGTCAATAAATATATGTGCAATATTGTGTACAGTACCACAGTGCAATATACTGTATAATACCACAGATTTCAGATATTTATATAACTTATTTAAAAAAGTATCTTTTTTTTTTCTGTGTGTGTGTGTCGTGTGCTTTGTCAGTCATTTGTTTTTTGGTTTGGAAGCTCTGTCACTAAAACAAATTCCTTGTACGTGCAAGCGCACTTGGCAATAAAACTCTTTCTGATTCTAATTTTATTTTATTTAAGGCCCCAGTCATCTAAAAAAATGAATAAAAATAAAACCACTCCAGACAGAAAAAAAAGTCAGTAAAAAAATACATGGTTCTGTGTGTAACAACACAACGTTGTAGGATTATTATCTTCTGATCTCACAGCTCATTCTCACAGATTATTTATGTTAAATTACACCATGAGTATGATTAATGCTAACAGGAGAATAAAGCACAGCTAGCAAACATTAGCTAAAATCCCCAAAGAAAAATGCAATGAGCTATCGTTAAGTGAAAACATTCCAACCTAAACTAGCTAGGAAAAATCTAGCTAATGACCATACTCCCCAAAATCCATCTAGTGAAGTTTAGTACAATAAGAAAAATAGCTAGCCAATATTAAGAAAGAAAAAAAAACACACAAGCTAGCTAACGTATGACAACAACATTAGTCATTAAATTTAGTGTTCGCATCACAGGATTCAGGGAGTAAAAGAAATGTGTATTAATTACGCTAACGTTCTGATCTGTTACACAGTAAGGTGATTAGCGATGCTAAAACAGTTTAGCATTGAGTGCGCGTTCACACACTCATCACAACTACAAACACTGAGGAGAGTTTGTGTATAAATAATCAAAACACAAATATCTAATTCATAATGAGACACATCCGTGTTCTTTAGCATGCGTTTTCTAAAATAAGAACGTGATGAGGTAGCGCTAGCAACAAGGCTGCTAATCGTTTTGTCTCATGATTGTAATTCACTTACATGCATAAAACAGACATGCAGTGCTCACACTACACATGCATACGTCGCTAATTAGCAAAACAAGCTCGATACGAGACGTCAGAAACATTGGCGATTTAAATTCTTTGATTCATGAAGTGAGATGTGAAAAGGTAATAGAATGGGTCAAAGGTTACAGTGAAAAGAAAGAAACAACAGAATAAATAACTCAAAGCTGATGTTCTGTCAGGAAGGTGTCATGAAGCCCCGCCCACAACACCTCCTGACCACGCCCAGTCATGACTCCATTATATCTGCATGCTCTTTCCACATCACAGCCACACGCACACGTTCTTTAAATGTTACCGGCTC
This sequence comes from Clarias gariepinus, assembly GCF_024256425.1. Classification (NCBI taxonomy): domain Eukaryota; kingdom Metazoa; phylum Chordata; class Actinopteri; order Siluriformes; family Clariidae; genus Clarias; species Clarias gariepinus. Next base: position 435,422 of record NC_071111.1, on the reverse strand, counting down.
TCATACACCCGACTCTGAAACAAAACCTGAGACAAAAATGCTGAGACTCGATTGGACCAATAAATATAAATCTACCTGAAGTCTGCCTACAAATAATGCAGACAATTACAGGCCACACCCATTCTCATCTACCCTGACGCATCCTAAGCCACACCCACTTTCTCATCCTTGACTTCCTTGTAGAGATGAGTGCGCAGTGAGCCTGGTGAAACCAATTACGCTGAAACAATAAAGTAGTAAAGTGCAATAAAATGACTAATGTTCTGTGAAATAGTGAGTGTGAAGAGAAATAAAGGGATGTTTTAGGGTTTATCGTACAGCTCGCTCCGGCATGCTACGTGGCTGGCCTCTGCTTCATCAAAGCACTGTGTCCCTCAAAAGATCAAAGATGATAAAAATAAAAACTGCACAAGCAAGTCATATCCAATAAATTAATCGTTTATAAATAAAGACAGAAATGTCTAATCCTGTCTGTTGCGTCTGCGAAGCCCCGTCCCCAAGTCGTCTGGACGCATCGTAGCCACTCCTTCTTCTTCACCCGAGTCTCCTTCCTCCTGCCCCTCGTTATACAACTCCTCATCCTCTGTGGCCACTCCCATTACACCATCATGCTCCTCCTCCATCCCCATTCTGTCCTTGCCATGTTCTATAGCCCCGCCCACTCTGTCCCCATGCTCCTCCTCCAGAGACGGCATTCTGAAGTCGCTCTCCTCTCCCCCGTCTCTCTCTCCTGCCGTCTGTGGTTTGGTGCTCGTTTCCGTGCCGTGGGTTTCCATGGCGCTCAGCGACTCGATCAGGTTGTCAAGGTTACGCTCACATGATGCCTCTGAAAAGCACAAACAGGAAGCGGGGCAGACACCTCGACCAATCAGAGGGGATGTGTGTGTCTGTGATCACGCACACACACACACACACACAACAGAGTGTATAAAACACAAAAAACAGAGTGCAAACACAAAGTCTCTCTCTCTCTCTCTCTCACACACACACACACAAACACACACACACACACACACACACACACACACACACACACATTATTCTATTAATCTAAGCTGATTAAAGTTGAATCTGAGGTGAAAAATTGGTGTGTGTGTGTGTGTGTGTGTGTGAGATGCAGTGAAACTTCAGTACTATAGAATATATATTTGTAAATAGTTTAATTCCAGATATAAGGCGTCTGAGGGAGGACGTACAGTAGAGGCGTCCGGTCTGTGGAGCACTAATCACTTCTCCATAAACCACATGGTATTCTGATGAGTGTAATGTTGTGGAGAACTGGCTGGTACAGTCAGTGTGTATGACAGTCACAGTGCTGGAGTCCCCCATCTGAACGTGTTATGTTGCCTCTCTGATCTAAACTGCTATCTTGGAGCTAATGCTAACTGCAATAAAGTTGGATCATGTTCGATATTCGCTTGATATTCAGCGTTTCTTCCCTCGGTATGAACCAATCGAATATAAACACGACCTGATGATCCTCACTCAGATTTTATAAACGTCATGTGAAAACTAACAACAGCATGCGCTTTTAAAAAATACAGAAAAAGAACAGAAACCCTTTCCTTTCCCGAGATCATGCTGTAATTGCAGAACTTTAATAACTCAAATCAAACTAAATGCAAATCATTTGTAAACACTTGGTGTTAATGCTTTGGCTAAATAACATTAATAAATCAGTATTTGGTGGAATAATAACCTGATTTACAGTTAGAGCTCTCACACAACACAACACCTCTACAGTTCCACAGCGACAACTGGTCGAGGCAACCGAGTCAGACTCGACTCACACTGGACTCGACTAACGGATCTGACACCCTCTGAAATTCACTGAATCGCCGTTACATTTGATTCATTTATGAGACATCAGATTCAATTCAGTGATTCATGAGCTCTGAATCGTTGTAGCACACACACACACACACACACACACACACACACACATATGGTGTACTAATTGATTTAATTTTGTGTGTGTGTGTACCTGTTGGTGCATGCTGCATCCCCCGTTTCTTCATCAGGTGTCGGATACACTGCAGCTGAGTCATGATCTCGTTCTTCTGCTCCATCGCTACAGACTTCACACTTCACACACACACACACACACACACACACACACACACACACCAATAACATCAACACTTAGTGCTCACACACTTGTAGGGGTGTGTGTGTGTGTGTACTTACCAGTTAGTCAGAGGGTCGAGCTGTGTGAGGATGGAGTTCAGCATTTTCTCCGTCTGAGCCAAACGCTGTTCCAGCTCATTCAGCTGATTCTCTACACACACACACATATATACACATACATAAATACACACACACACACACACAGTTTACTATCCACACACACACACACACACACACACACACCTGTCTCCTCAGATTTGCGGAGTCCTCGGGCGGTTCTCTCTTTCTGAGCGCGTGTGTCGTCTGCAGACTTTATCTGTATACACACACATACACACACACACACACACACACACACACACACACACACAGTCACCACTCTCTGTGTTTATTCATCACTATTAGTATTTATTATTACTGATGATGATGATGATGATGCTGAATGACATTGCGGTGACCTTGAGGAACTTGTACGCGGCGAACAGCCCGACCCCGACGGCGTACAGCGGCATGAGCGTGAACACGTAGCCCTTGTTGTTGTTGCTGCCTCCGAGTTTGGCTTTCTCCTTCCTCAGCTCCTGTTCCATCAGCCGCTGGACCTGCTGAGCGCTGTCGGGGGGGCCGCGGTGAGGAGGGGTGGGGCCGGGGCCTGCGGGAGACACACACACACACACACACACACTAATAAGCATGCAGCAGACTAATCACCGCCTGACACACAACATGCTGTTTCTCATTAGTGTGTAACACTTATGAACACACACACACACTTCGCTGCACAAACAAGTCGTCACA